>NC_064619.1:587444926-588069926 GCF_023898315.1 Schistocerca nitens | reverse complement strand
TGGTCTCCACACTGAGCAGCTTCTGTTGTGTTACGGACAGAACAGCACGAAGCACTTGTCAACAGATGTTTATTTCTGGACGTATGAAGTTTTCCCGGTTTAGACCAGTATTATCTCTTGTAACAGTACGGGACACTTTTTTAAAAGAGTTGTGTGCCTCGATGAAATCAGTGATTAAGTGACGGATTACGGATACACGGGTCTGGGTTTCAATCACCGGCCAAGCCTAAAATTTTTACCTGTCACTCATCACTTCTTTCATCTCTCGGAATGTTTTTTTGATTTGAAAAATGCCCAATTGCTCGTGGTTCGAAACCCAATCATAGCTCCTCGTGGACTGATGACCTCAGATGTTAAGTCCCATAGTGCTCAGAGCCATAGCTCCTCGTGTAACGGGCTGAGTAAGTCACCTCAAAGGTTGGAGAAGGGATATGGCATAGCACCAATAATAGGACCATGTGCTGTGGAGTTCAAACCAACTTTCGGAGCCTTGACACCTTTAACTTTTTTATTATTTGTTAAAAGACATATTTCTCTAGATCATGAGTTGCATTTAAATTATTTAGTAGCCAAACAGGTATTCGGGAATGGAGCATATCATCGGTAGCGTGCATTTTATGTATAAGTTCATGCCAAATGACGTTTGCGCCAAAATCTCCACACCGTCAGGATATTTGTGGATCTTACAGCAAACAAAAAAAAAAAAAAAAAAAAAAATGGTTGAAATGGCTCTGAGCACTATGGGACTCAACATCTGAGGTCATCAGTCCCCTAGAACTTAGAACTACTTGAACGTAACGAACCTAAGGACATCACACACATCCATGCCCGAGGCAGGATTGGAACCTGCGACCGTAGCGGTCGCGCGGTTCCAGACTGAAGCGCCTAGAAACGCTCGGCCACACGGCCGGCGATCTCACAGCACACAGGTTGTCGTGCGCAAATGTTACAGTCATCAACCACCAAACGACGACACTTCCTTGTCATATTAGGCATTTAGAATGGATAAAGAGGAAATTGCGATACTAGCTGGCGGCTCTTACCGCTGACGTAGTGAAAATGTGATAAACGACGTAAACAACACCACGACCACTGAAATGTCATATCATTGGCGATATTTTGAAGCGTAATTGTTGATCTGTTGCATACAATTAATAGAAAACGCATTTAGTATCGTAATAACAACTTTGTGGCTGTGATGGTAATCATGAGACACTTGTAAGTACATGTTGGCTAGTATCGTCAAACACACTTGAATCGTATAGCTCAAGTGGAGACTGCAAAGTACACTTTCGAATATATGTACTTTCCACTGAAAAATCATAAGAACATTTATGTCGAAAAGAAACCGTCTGAGAAGCGAAAAAAAAATGAAAAATGCTCTACAGCTATAGCGAATACCTCCATACTCGGTAAAATGTGTGTCATAAAGAATAAAAGCCAACGGAAAATACACTTTTGCTATATCGTTCAAGCTGAAACTGGGACATGCACTTACTTCTGACACGTAGTTACAATTCGTGAGTCGAACGTGATCGCAGAGTACGTAGCCATTTATGGGAAAGAACACGTACCTAGTACCGTTAAAACAGTCCTACAGATTTGGTGGGGATTACATTAAACGAGAAGAATTTAAAAAATTGTCGTAAAGAAAAAAAGAGTAACAAATGTAGCAAGTATTATAATTTCATCCGGAACAGATGAGACAATATTTAGTTTCTCTTACGTAACAGAGATAAAAATATAATCTCGCTCTAAAATATGATGACAGGCAGAGCTACATAGAAATGCAATTTGAAATGCACGCCAGAAAGTGACGGAATGGCAGCCATTATCATTACATCACTGGTCAAAGCCCATGGTTATCAGAGCAAATTCCCGTTGACCCACGTAGAACGTTTTAGTCCTGTTCGGTTTCCTTGTGGCACAACGTACTCTGGCACGGTTCTCTGAAGGAGCGTCGCCGGCATGTCAGAGGTGTACGAACGCAGCGCAAGTTCGGCTGGCCGTATCAAACCGGGAGCTATGCCGGCGGCGCGGGATCGGCTCACAGAGGCGCGGGCGGTGTCCGAAGCCGCATAAAGGCCGTAATAAAAGACGGCCAGGGGGAGGGGGGAGGGCCGCCAAGAAATTGTAACGACGCCACCGCCTATTATCCGGACGCTCGCTATCGGCCGTGAAAGATCTCGCCCATTGTCCCCCGCGCGCTGCATTTACATATGACAGGCGCGCCGCCCTTGAGAAATGAAGAGCAATTTTTATCTCTCTTTTACCGATTTTTTTTGTGACGTGTCGCCGGAGGAGGAGATGGTTAGGTGCTGCCTGTTCTGGCGCGGAGTGCGCTACCGTCGGGCGGCTCTGCTCTGGCCCCGGTCTTTGTGCAGCCGACACTTGAGTGATGCTCGCCCGACGTGGCGAATGCAAGGTAAATACCGTTTGACCCGCGAGTCCCAACACGGATTTGTCTTGCAGTCGGGACGGAGGGCGCCGGCAGCTACTGCGAGTCTTTTTCCGTAGCCGGCTAGTCTGGGATTCCGGGCACGTAGCACTGCTATCCGCGGCGGCGCGGCTGATTACATTGTGTCTGCTGGCCGTAATGAGGCGTGTCGCCGGCAGAAGGCGACGGCACGAAAAACCCCGAGGGCATCATTTTCTTCTCCCGCTGTCTTAATTAATTCGGAGGTAGGAATCGGTAAGCGAGCTGTAGCGACCGCGAGCTGGGGACGCGCGGTTAATGACGGCTGCAACGCGAGACTGAGAGAATAATTAGAGGAGGTCGGCCGTCTTTATGGTGTGCGTTTGGGCATCAATTGTTGGATTGTGACGCGAGCTGCATGGCGAGAGCTTGTGATTATAAGTACTCCACTTCCAGGAATGTGAACGATTATATTGAGCTAGTAATTGCAAAACCAGCAGCTGGGAGTGCATGGGGATTTTTTTTTCTTTGTTAGTACACCCCGGAGCAGTCCCTCAAGTGCGTATCTTGCGCAGTAGAGGCGTCATTAATTCCAAGCGGCCGTACAGAGCGGTTATTAATATTTTCAAGGGTTTCACTTTCCATACTTTTTTATAACAGGTTAATAATATACACACATATGTGGTCATTTGTGTCATTTCATCTCCACGCATTTCACGGGGACTCGATAGTAAAAGTACACTCAAAACACAGCCCGATAGCCTGGTGGGCGCCCCTGACCTCTCTTGACAGGTCAGCGACGCCAACGACTGATAACGGGGGCCAGAAGTGTAGACGACCGAGAATTAGTTTTAGCTTGAAACACTAGCGGGAAAAGCAATAAACTAAATCATTTTTATGTTAATGGTAAAGTACATCATGCAAACAGAATAATAGAAGGTGCAAGAGTTCGTGAACTTCGCTGTGGATTATGAAGGGGTCGGTTCATATTCAAGCATTACCAAGAAAAGCTCTACCCAGTAATGAACCTACAAACATGTAAGGGACTAAAATAGCCAGATTCAGAAATCTGTTTATTTAGATGTAACTATGGGTGGCACACAACGTGTTAAGTTTTGCATACTAAACTTCATAATCTCCAATAAAGTGATAGCCACATAACGAAATACATGATTCCATCCAGCGGCCACATAACTAACCGTCCATGGGTTTTTATGACGTTAGCAGCATTTGGCCATTGAAATATATCTGTGATAATAGGAGAAAATTTTTGCCACTTTTGCGAGCAGTAGCCTTAACCGCCTCTGCCACCTTTGCACGCTTCCCTTCTAACCCAGATTCCCAGCCTGTTACTCACTACTGACCTATCAACACTTACGAAGCCCTTTCTCGCAGTCCCTGATTCCAGTAACAGATTGGACATGATGTGCATCTGCACTGAAAGAAAGAATCGGTGGTCGTCGTCACCTTTTCTTCGAACAGGCACAAATTTTCACCTGTTGTCCTTGATACATTTGAATGCCCAAATGCGGCTAACGCCATTAAAACTGAATGTTACAAAATATTATTACTTGTAAAGCTAACTTTAGCTGTCTATGCCACTGTCGACAGTAATACGATTATAATCGTTAGTTTTGTGTGTGTGTGTGTGTGTGTGTGTGTGTGTGTGTGTGTGTGTGTGTGTGTGTGTGTGTGAGAGTTAGTGAGTGGGAGAGAGAGAGAGAGAGAGAGAGAGAGAGAGAGAGAGAGAGAGAGAGAATATGTACCAGTATCGTTTTGCTCCTTCCTACTACATTTAAGGATGGAACACGGGAACAAAGGCACCAGAGTTTCTATAATTTTATCGTTCTTGTCATTGTTATGGTTTTTATCCGGCTGCATCACATGGTTCATGTTAAAAATTTTATCACCTTTGCTGTCTTTACATTCACGTGTAAGATACGAATTATATGACGCTTCAAGGCTAGATTAATCTTTCTCCAGTATCTAGTTATCGTAAACGAAATTCGATGACAGCAATAGAGAACTTATACTGAAGCATTATATGAAAAAGTGTAGATAAAATTAATTGGTTACAGCTAAACAAAATTGCGAAAAGAAGGATGTATATCATGTTTACGAGTACGTAGAATTACGCTTCACACACGGTATATCAGTGCCGAGTTTAATGCTTGCACGTTAATACGCGATTTTCCCCCTTAATGATAGAGAAACACACAAGATAAGGTTGGATGACAATGGTACTTCGTCCATCAAGGACTGTTCTAAAAGAGTTTCCTGTTACAGCGGAAAGTAAGTGTACAATCTCTTCATTCAAGTATTGGGCACGTTTCGAAATGACACTCTTAATATCACAATTTAATCTGATACTTACGATTAATTACAGCGTAACGCCTTCCCAAAAAATGACGTCAATCTGCGAAACAGATGTATGCTGCGGGATGCATACCAGCTAGGATTCAAGAGCGTTTCGCAGAACCGTTAATAATTAGTATGAATCTGGTCTGCTGTGCAAGATTATCTTACTCAAATCATATGGGATGATTAATGACAACTGTGTTCGAATACTTCCGCAAGTTTATCTACCCAGCGTTAAGGTTGCCCTATACTGTTAGGACATAAAATTCGTATCATTACGAATGCTGCTGCAACAAATCTCAAAGGACTTTGCAAGGACTAGAAACAGATATGATAAACAGGCTCGTTACTTATAACCCCCAAGAGTAATTAGTCATCACCATATACGGTGGGATGAACGTAATTAGGAACAAGGTTCTAGACACGATTGGGTATTTGGTCAACATAGCTACGACGAAAAACCGCCTTCGGATGACATTCTCGTGTGCCCTTCGAGTACAAGGTCCTGAATACCTGGTCGGGCATCCTTTGCACTTTATGCCGTAACATCACTACTAAAAGTAACAAAACAGGCAAAACTGTATGATTTTTCACCGGAATCGAAGGTTCATTCTGCTACTGGTCATTACTCTCATGACAACTTATCAGTTTGAGACAGAATATATTACAATATATTAAATGACCTTGACATCTGAGTTTCTGAGTGAGACTTAACAGTCGATGTCAGCCAACTGTGTCTCTCTACTCAGGTGTATGTTCCTAGAAGTTGAAGCGAATGCTATACATAAAGCAGAGAAACAGAACAATATTCTTTAAATCTGTTTTTGCTCTGCGGATCTCGTTCGCGGCGCTACTTACGTCTACTGCGAAGGAGCGATCACAAGTTTCAAATACTATGCGTCACACGACTCTTGTTTGTCAGCAGAAAATTACTAAAACAGAAGTAAACAATGTGGTACAGTGGCCAACAAGAGCCAACGGAAACCTATTTGTTCATCTGCCTTAAGCTTCATTGGACAACATTGCAGGAAGACAACATACTCAAAACACGGCTCTTCCGTCCATTAATGGCAGCTTTCAACAAATAAAAATTGGTGAAAAATACCACACTGGCAAACATTATAGGCTCGGAAATTTCCGCGAATAGTGATCTGACTTGAGAAACTTATTGCACGAACGGCTGTCGGGCACTCAGTCGCATTTGCCTTGTTGAAATATTGGCAGTTCCTATGAAATAATGAGAGCCAGCGCCCGAGAACCTTCCAACAGTTCCTATATCGGGAAAGCCTCAAACAACACAAACACTTTGTTATTAAAAACGTCAAGCGCCTACAAAGTCTGTTTACTAGTATCTACTCAGGTTTCGGAGCAAAGTTCCATCTTCACAATTTTACAAGTTAGGTGAGCAGCACCATCGTTGTTTAGATCTGCCTCTATATTTATCCATAAGAGATTTAGTTTCAAGGAAGAAATATAAAGGTTGAACTCTATCGACGAAGAGGTGATTAAAGACAGAGCAGAAGCCGGACTGAGAGAAAGATGGCGAAGGAAATGATCATTACTTTTTTTTCAACTGTGACATTCCAGCATTCACCTTAAGCATTTTTGAAAATCCAAGGAATGCAACACCTCGTTTGGTAGCAAAATAAGGTAACTGATGAGATAAGAGTATATAAAACGTCATGCGATACTGCAGGTACCTCATTGTAACCTCGTCAGGAAAGTAAAGACCGTGCAAACGTTTCATTAGAATGGGAAAATTCTATCCGTAACACTGCTGGTTACAATAAAATAGCGGTTATATTTGCGACAAACACTTGTTGCAAGAGTTGAATTCTGGAGACAGGTATATCTCCCAATATTGTCCTGTGTACGGTATAGATATTTGCGGCTGGCTACTGTCGTGTTGTGAACCTTCAGTTTGTTTTCAGGTGATCGACCATTGGGTAGTTTCAATTGCACTGATGCTGAACACCAACGTGAAGAATTTATACAGCAGTTGGCACCCCTGTTTCCTGAGCACTAACGTGGCACAGTGGCGGATAACCGCGAGTCCGTGACTGTACTTCCCTTCTCCCCTCGATCGTAGCAGACAAAGCTACCGTCGTTATCGAGGCCCGGTGGAAGTTTTTAAACGGAGGAAAGTGGGGATTTCACCCCAAATTTGGGCGTCATTGTTTGAGTCGACACGGGTGCGACGGCGCTGAATAGCGGCGCCCTCTGCTGGCGGGAGAGGCACCCCCGTGCGTTTCCCCGCCACTCCATCACCTGCAGGCTGTGGCCCAGATCTGCAGACGTCAAATGTCTGGCGCAGGAGTGCTGACGAGTGCGTGCTGCTGTTAAGAGCAGTGCTCAACAGGATCGTTCTGACAGGTTTAAGAGCAGCTGCGATGAGTGGAAAAAAAGTTCTTTGCTTTATGTGACGAACTAAGCGGAGAACTAGCGGAAATGATTCAATGAAATTGCTTTAGCTTCAGAGCAGAAACAATCTGTACATCTCTGCATCTGAGGATCACTTTTCTAGGTGACAGCACACTGCAAAGACATGATTTTTTTTTTAAAAAAAAGCAAAGGTAATGTCTGTTGCTCAAGTGATGGTGATCCATTGCTTTTCACGATATACATTCGGAACCAACGACGAAAAATATTTCGAAGAGTGCATGCTGCTATGCAAAACAAGCCAAGAACCGTTGCTATTTTCTTTTTCCTCTCCTAGATTCAGACCTTACGAAATAAAGGATGCAGCTAATCACTGAAAGAGACATTGAAGAACTTAAAGATTCGGACACATTATTCTCCCATAGATGCATTGCGTGACACACCTAAGTCCTGATATTTAACAGTCAGCGCCGGGAAGATACGTGGAGAAACTCATTTCATCGTACAGTACTAACAACTGCACAAGAACTTGTGAACGGCGTGTTGTTGACAGTGTTATGGAACTATTTTCACAATGGGACCAAGTTGTGCAGTCCTGTTTCTCCTTCCTCCCAGATTATGCAGCCGTACAGAAACACTCAAACGATCCCTTCACATTTCTAGTTTTCAAGAATTTCAGTTGCCATGAGTTTCTTAACAGAGAAACATTGGGAAAACAATTTTGTGTTTGTGGCTCAGTATGTGACGCCCTGCACGAAATATTTTTCGTCCATTTATGATACTACCTGTATGTAAGTAGCTTAGCAGATAACGTCTGCAACTCTACGAGTATGTCCGTAGGCAACTCAACTGTGTACAGGTAGGTGGAGTTAAATATCGACAGCAGACTCTAAACGTAAAGAAATGCAGTTCACGAAAATATACGAAAAGCTCCCTTATGCTTTGACTACGTGGATGGTGATCACTCACCGAAATCAGATACTGACCCCCAACCACCTGGGAGTGTCATGTGTGACCATTTGACGTCGAACTATCAAATTAATGCAAGTCGTGGGGAAGATGCCAGATTTATTGGAAGGCTTCGAACGAAATGCAATTCAGCCAGTACCAGGTCGGAACGGGAATGGTACTCCACTATAACGCAGAGAACCAACCATACCCGTATATAGGGTATTATTACGATGCGTTCGTCACTCCGAAATTCATTTGAAACCTCCATCCACCATTATGGGGAGGGATCCGGGTACCCCTTTTATCTGCGTCTAGGCGCTTCAGTCTGGAACCGCGCGACCGCTACGGTCGCAGGTTCGAATCCTGCCTCGCGCATCGATGTGTGTGATGTCCTTAGGTTAGTTAGGTTTAAGTAGTTCTAAGTTCTAGGGGACTGATGACCTCAGATATTAAGTCCCATAGTGCTAAGAGCCATTTGAACCATTTATCTGCGTCTAATGTAATCGCATGTTCAAATGTGACATCGTGGTACGAAGTGTTTCCGCTTCGCGCATCTCAAGCAGGACGTGGGAAACCAGGTGGATTTGGAAAACCACCTAAAAACCATATCCGCTCTTTTTAGCACACCAGGCCCCGCATGACGGATTAGGTCTGGGGCTGGCGCATCTCCCTGTGTCCCAGAACCGGTCACTTTAACGTGCTCGGCTACCCGCGTGGGTAACTCAGTAAAGGCATCGATTACAAAAGCTTGTTCGACCAATCCTTCAGTATTATTCATGAGTCTAGGCCCCTCACAAGTGTAGTTGACGAAGATGACAAAAGATTCAAGACGAGTTGCACGATTAAAAATGTTCAAATGTGTGTGAAATCTTATGGGACTCAACTGCTAAGGTCATCAGTCCCTAAGCTTATACACTACTTAACCTAAATCAGCCTAAGGACAAGCACACACCCATGCCCGAGGACTCGAACCTCCGCTGGGACCAGCCGCACAGTCTATGACTAGATGCACGATTAGTCACGGTTTTGTTTAGTCTGCGCGAGGGTGTCTCAGAAATGCTCGGCAAAATGCAGTGAGAAACAAATGAAGAATGACGGTATGCATTGGCAAGCGGCCACGTCATAAAATTTCCGAATGCTCACGTTTCGAAGCCAGTCAAGAAACACACTCCTCCACCAGCATATACCTCGTAAAAATAAGTACGACCCTAAAATGAGATAAATTCAGGCCCATGCAGAGGGGTATTGACAGACTTTCCTTCTGTGTAGCATCTACTAGAGGAATAGGAAGAAGGATGATGAATCTTGCTTCCTCTGAGGTGAATTCTCGCATGTCGTGTAACTCCGCTGCGCCGGGCCAGTGTGGTCCGCTGGACATGATGACCGCATAGGTAACCTACTAACATCATTCAGGGCGCACCTCTCCCGCATAACTGGCCCACTGATGATAGCGGCAAATTCCACACTGCGTTTCACCCTCATAAATATTTCCGATGGCCACACTAGCTCGCAGACGTTATAGGAAATACTAGTACTTTCGCCGCAGCTCGGAAGGCGGATGTAGGGTACCGCATACATCTTGAGTATTACAAAAATGTTAAGATACATAGCAATAGTTGGCAATTTTTTTCTATTTTTCAAACAAAACTTTGATTACATAGTGACGCTACATTCTAACACTGCAACTGGTTTCGTCCAATTCAGAATGTCCTCAGACGAACACACGAGTCTAACACCATTAAATTCCTATTGTGAAATAAAATCAGCTATACAGGGAAAATATATGAAAAATTAATATAGCAGCAGTCATAATTTTTTGAGTGTAGTTAAAAAGGTCTGAGATTAATACAGTGAGAAAAGCAATTCGAAACTACTCTCCTCGTTGAAATATTGTTTAAAAAAGGAAGAAACGAAGGACAAAATATTATGGCTTAATGTCCCATCTGTGAGGAGGTTATTAGAGACAAACCACAGGTTTCGACTGGGGACGCATGGATAACGAAATCGATCACGTCTTTTCAAGGGAACCATCCAGGCATCTGCCTTCAACGATTTAGAGGGAACTGACACGCTGTCCTCCCGACTAGTGTCTTAAACACCGTGCCACTCAGTGCTGTTATTATTTGAGGTGGTGTCTAATGAAAAAGATGCACTTACTACCATTCTACTAATCAATGAACGATTTCTGTTCCCTTGGGAGTATTAGCATTCGTTGCAATCCGTAATCTACCTTGAAAATATCTGTGTAGGGCAAGATCATAACCTGTATTCTACATCCATAAGGGGGGATCAATACGTTTCCTTTGGAATCGATATGGCAATTAGGCAAAATCGCCTTGAGCATTGAGTCAATAATACCACCGACGAGCCAAGCTGAAGATAACCGTCCTGCTGCGTGAAGCAGTCCGTAACTACCTGCTGCACATTCTCGTCCGATTGCAATCGTGACTCTTCACGACTTTTAAGGAACCGAAGGCACGGTAATCGCATGAGGAACGATGAGGACTATAGGGCGGATGCTGGACTACCTCACTTGAGTCGGCGTAACTTCTGCTTAACTCCCAAATCGGCAGGCGTCTCGTGTCGAATCGCGACAAGTACGGAACTTGGAGCACCATTCCACGATGGTAGTTTTCTACAGACATGCTGGCTCACACATTCTTCATTCTGCGGTGGATTTCTACGGGTTTTTGTCTTTCGGCAGCCAAGAAAAAAATAATAGCACGTTGATCCTGTTTGGACGCGTTTGGTATTAACATCGCCGTACTTCACGTTACCGCATTTACAGCAGGCACGTCGGAAACGCGCTCTTTCCACATTAATCCCTTGCCTACATGTCGGTGCTCATAGACCCGCATCGGAGTCGCGCTAGGTCAGATATACGCTGCAGCAACGCCCTCAAATGGAAATTTCTTGATCGTTCCTTGTTTATACGATGGACTGATGCTCTGACGCACCTCCAACGTGGATGAATCTCAGAAATTTTTGTCTAGAGTGTAAAGAACTCTGATGGTGGAGGAAGAGCGATGTAAACGAGATGGCGGCTAGGAAATGGTCGAAACATCGTTCTGCTCATCTGGATTTAAAAAGTTTCCCGAGCTTTCACTACATCACTTACGGCGAATATTGGAATAGTTTCTTTGAAAAAAAAAAAAAAAACCGTTACCGAATACCTGTCTCATTCTAGCTTGTGTCTAACGATCTCCATATCTCTGGAGGGTATTGAACCAAATATTAGGTTTCTTCCGAATCATTTTACAGCGAGCCAAACCCGGGGAGAAAAACTCCAGCAAATAGCAGATAACACACAGTGGTACTGATAGCCACGAAGTCTTATGGCTTTTGATAAGCGACACGAATGCCTTCACCTACAATAAAGTTTTACCCAACGTAGCTGTGACAGATAATTTCAACAATTTCTAAACTTTGTAAGCTGGCACACTGAATATGCAAACCTTAAACTTATACTTGTCCAATAAACTTACTTACTTACTGTTCATTATCCTACCATTCGCTACGATTGATAATTTTCTTACAGTACTCTAGATCATCACAAAGATATCATTAGACATATCGCAAAACACCTGGAAGTAAACTGTACACGCTGGTCGATTCCTTGGCGGCAAACCTTGTACAACTGAGCCATGTGGCAACCACTGCCTTCTGAGACTTCAGTTAACGACATGCTCGCATTCTTGTCTCGAGGAATTTTTACATTTTTGGATAGCTTGGCAGTGAAGTAGACAGCTGGCACGCTAACGAGCTCGTTAACAGGACCATTAACGGAACCATTGGACTACGTAACATTCACAGAACCCTCTTCATTTAAGAATCACGTCCGGGGTTTATCACCACTTAGTGTGGCATTAGAGGAAGCACAAAATGGCACAACAGAAGAGGTGGTTTACAGATTTCAAAGAAAAACTAGAGAAACCTCATTCGATAAATTCAAAGTCCTACAATTAATTCCAACAGTAGCTTATTTAGATTTATGAGGATAACTGAATCACTTTCCAGACCTTCCGTCAGCGGAAGACAGTCACGGAAAATAAAACTTGTGGCCTCAGCGTTAGTAACGACATCAATAGACCACGAACGCATCGATGTTTTGTATTACCTGAGGGGTCATGATCTGCCAGAACAATATACAATAAATGTAAGACACGGCCAGGTGGTGAATCGGAACTCGCCTATCGGTCAATTTTAAGAGCCTTTGTGAGATCGACAGGGGACTATGCAGTTATTCACTATCAGTGCCACTTGGTTGCCGTGGTTTGGAGGGTAAAGACGGGTTCTCGATGCGGTACGAGAATGCAATCGTTTGGTTTTATAGATGTATTTAGAATTTTGCTGTGAATGCCTTTGGTTACATAGAGTAACACGGAGTTAAATGAATGATTTGCGAGATCCAAAGCCGGCCGCGGTGGTCTAGCGGTTCTGGCGCTGCAGTCCGGAACCGCGGGACTGCTACGGTCGCAGGTTCGAATCCTGCCTCGGGCATGGGTGTGTGTGATGTCCTTAGGTTAGTTAGGTTTAAGTAGTTCTAAGTTCTAGGGGACTTATGACCTAAGATGTTGAGTCCCACAGTGCTCAGAGCCATTTGAACCATTTTTTGAACGAGATCCAAAATAAAGAACGATATGGGAATTGTGCTGTCAGGATTGTCATCTTCAGTCCAAAGACTGGTTCGCTGCATATCTGCACGCTAGTCTATCCTATACAAGCATCTTCATCTCCACATCAGTACTACATCTGCTTTATCTTGCTTACAGAACTCAAGGCCTATTCATCCTCTCAGCAGAAGTCTCATACTGCTCTCAGCCATTTGAACCAAACCTAACCTAAGGACATCACACACATCCATACCAGAGGCAGGATTCGAACCTGCGACCGTAGCAGCAGCGCTGTTCCAGACTGAAGTACCTACAACCGCTCGGCCACCGCGACCGGCGATGCTAAACAGTAAGGACTTGTCCACGAAAGATTGTACATGCGAATTTGACGTGATGCACTGTATTGATGTTTTAATGCGATCCTGACGATGGTGTAAGCCGAAACGCAAAATTGCGTGTATTGTTCCTTTGGCATTGATAAACTCCGACATGAGACAGGAGCACTAAGGCGTATCTACGACCGCGACCTAGAAGGAAAGCGTGGCACATGTGTGAGATAAAATATTGTCGACGGGGAAGAAAGCAATTGAGGAGAGGCGCAATCAAGATGCAAAGCCCGTCGCGGCGCAGGGCGCGCCGTGCTACTTTCTCGTGTAGTGTAGCGCAGCGCTGCGCTAACGATCAATCAGCGGGTGGGCGCGCCGGCTCGGACGTGTGACCCCACGCCACGCGGCGTCTTCCCCGCAGTCCGGCGGCATTGTCAGCGCTGCCGCCGCGAAATACGGCGGCCCTAAACGTCCGGCGCGCGTAGCGGTCGCCGGGGGTCGCGCGACCCGGAACTGGACGACGAATTCTTCCGCGCTCTCCGCCGCTGACCCTCATCAACCGCTAAGTTATTCGCGCACGTCAGCCGTACAGCACGCCTCCCGTCCGACGGCGCAGCAGCTGCGACAGGGCTAACCACGCTCCTCGCAAAACAGCCCTGTCCTAAGCTGTGCAGCACAACTCGGCAAGTCGAAAACATTTGTCCGTATTAATGTACAGAGCGTCCACTTCGGTGTCCTCGAGGTTTGCGCAGCTGCGTCGTGAAACCGAGGTAGTGCTTCGATTCCCGGCTCTATTGCAGGTTTTCAAATGGTGTTTTACGTCGGGCATATTCCACAGTTTCAGGATTCAAGATACGTATTATACTGAAGAGCCAAAGAAACTGGCCTAACATTGTGTAGAGCCCCCGCGGGCACGCAGAAGTGCCGCAACACGGCGTGGTATGGACTCGACTGACGTCTGAAATAGCGCTGGAGGGAACTGACGCCATGAATCCTGCAGGGCTGTCCACAAATCCGGAAGAGTACGAGGGCGTGGAGATACGCACAATAATATTCACGTCTGGGGAGTCTGGTGGCCAGGGGAATTGTTTAAACTCAGAAGAGTGTTCATGGAGACACTCTGTAGCAATTCTGGACGCGTGGGGTGTCGCGTTGTTCTGCTGGAATTGCCCAAGTCCGTCAGAATGCACAATGGACATGAATGGATGCAGGTGATCAGACAGGATGCTTATGTACGTGTCACCTGTCAAGAGTCGTATCTAGATATATCAGCTGTCCCACATCACCCCAACTGCACACGCCCCACACTATTTCAGAGCCTCCATCTCCTTGAACAGTCCCCTGCTGACATGCACGGTCCATGGATTCATGAGGTTGTCTCCGTACCCGTACACGTCCATCCGCTCGATATAATTTGAAACGAGCCTCGTCCGACCAGGCAACATATTTTCAGTCATCAACAGCACAATGTCGGTGTTGACGGGCCGAGGTGAGGAGTAAAACTTTGTGTCGTACAGTCATCAAGGGTACACGAGTGAGCCTTCGGTTCCGAAAGCCCATATCGATGATGTTTCAAATGGTTCAAATGGCTCTGAGCACTATGTGACTTAACTTCTAAGGTCATCAGTCCCCTAGAACTTAGAACTACTTAAACCTAACTAACCTAAGGACATCACACACATCCATGCCCGAGGCAGGATTCGAACCTGCGACCGTAGCGGTCACGCGGTTCCAAACTGAAGCCCCTAGAACCGCACGGCCACACCGGCCGGGAAGGATGGCCATTGGAACCCTGGTCTACTTTATAACCGCTATGTCGCTCTTTCGGTCTCAGAACTGTAACAGAGTGCTTCTAAGTGACTTCACATTGACCGTGCGATGAGCTCGGAAAGCAAACATTTAGAACAGGAAACACGCGAACCAATTTAAACGGGGTATTATTTAGGTCTTGCGTCTGATGGTAACACGTTCACAGGACGCTCCCATAGCTAGCGTCAGAAATTAGAATTTAAATCGTCGCGGACGGGCAAGAATTACTGGGAGCTCTAAATGCTAATTAAGAAGCGGGAGGCGCCGAGACGCGATTAATCGCCTCGCCGCGCCGCGCGCGCGCCCTCGGCCGGCGCACGTTGGCGGGTCCCACGGAATAGCCGCGCGCCTAATTGCACCCGTAATACGCGCGGCGGCGGAGGAGCGCCGCGGTAATCGCGGGCCGCTCTTAAACGCACAGCGCAATTACGGCCAATAATCGCGAGGACGCCGCCCGAATCATTTTCGGGTACCGGCGAGGGGGGGAAATTACCCGCGCGGCAGCGGCCAGCGTCGCGGCGTCTCGTCTCGTCTGCGGAGCGGCGAGCAGCGGCCGCACGCGACGGGCGCTGACCCCACCGCGGGCTCCCCACAAATTACGGAAAATCGCCGCGATTACCGCGCGTGCTGGGCGACGCACAGTGGCTGAGGCGGCTGCACGCAGTGCCGGCATGCGACGGCCCGCGCCTCGGGGTGCCGGGCGACAGAGACACACTTACAGCAGCTCGTGCCGTTCCCGGTGGCCGTGCCAGTACAGACAGTCTCAACTGTAACCGCAGCAAAGCTCTAGATGGGATTAAAGGACCACGATTTTCAAACTCCGCCGCTCAAAAATTAACACGAAGCGCCAAAGGGCACGATTTAACGCGCCGTGCTTCAAGCGGAGTGCGAATGATCCTTATGGAGTAGACAAATCGAAACGAGGCATTAAAAAAAAAAAAAAAATGAACTGCCAAGTGCTAGCGAGACTAGCACTGTCAGATGTATACAAACTTCATTATGTATACAGGGTGTTTCACATTTCATGTCACACGCTTCTGGGGGTTGTAAAGGGACTTAGCAGATGGAGTTATACGAGGGTCACTCTGGTCTAAGGTTCAAATGGCTCTGAGCACTATGCAACTTAACTGCTGAGGTCATCAGTCCCCTAGAACTTAGAACTACTTAAACCTAACTAACCTAAGGACATCAAAGACATCCACGCTCGAGGCAGGATTCGAACCTGCGACCGTAGCCGTCCCGCTGTTCCAGACTGTAGCGCCTAGAAGCGCTCGGCCACTCCGGCCGGCACACATCATCTCTCCCAGTTTCGATTCGCAATGCACGCGTGGTTGGACTAGGGGGCAGGCATATCAGAACATGCACGCAAAGCAACCACTCTCTATTATTGCGACTAATTAGTTCGCGCCTGTCACAGGCAACCCAATGAACAAATTTCCAGAGAGAGCTGCTGTCACGCAGTTTGTGTCAGCGACGTCAGGAAATTTAATGCACATACTGATAATCGTCACGTTACAAACGGTGCCTATTCTGAACACCTCTAACGAGAATAAAAAAACTCAGAGGAATGCTCTATCAACAGATTGGGGTCTATTTTCTGTATGGTTTGTTTTCGAACAATCGTCTTCTGAAATCCTAGAGAAACTTCTAAATGATCCTGTGCTAAGCTTGAAAGCCGTGAGGTCATGATTACAGGAAGATATTAGGCAACGTTGCGTCTGCGGTCTAAATTACCGACTAGCCGAACCAGAGGTGATCGTGCTGCGTACCCAGTGACATCCAATACCATCCCTCCAGCTGCTGGGCCCTTTTGACAATAACTACTGCAAGCTGACAACTTCTGTTCTCCTCGGAGCCTTCGCGCACAAGCACATTCAACATGATACTGTATGCAGAACCAGGAATCTTTATCGCCTTTTCAGACGACGTTGTGTGGCTATCGTGTCCCGCGTTCATGTTGAGCGTGCCACTGTCGACATAACTCTCTCTTTTGGAAGCTGCAACAACAGTATTTCACAAATCTCTTTCACCACTGTGCAGTACGTCGCGCTCTCTCGTTAAGCGACTGCAGTTGGGCGGAGTGAGTGACAATCGCTGCGCTCGAAAGTTTAAAAGCATTAATTTCAGAAGGTAAAACCGTGTAATACCAAAATAATGGCCCCAATTTTCGCGCGATATCGATTGCTGGGGCTGCTATCTTACACATGTGAGCCTTTTTCTCCTTAAAGTATGAGGTCAAGATGGGAGCTGCAACAATGGTCGCCGCGGTGTTCCACACGTCGACGCAATATCTGTACGGGTACTTGTCTTGTAAACGTACCCATTTCCTGACTCAAGGTACATGCCTGAGCGAACAATAAGTCTGTCCTCTCGGGCACTAGTCGAGTGCGGCCATTGAGCCCTCCTGAACGAGTTTATAATCGTATAATAGTAATGTTATCCCGACGAACGGCAGCAGCAATATCACAGAACGGTACACTGCAGTCCGATATGGCACGATCCCTACTACTGCCGACCCGGAAACATGCTTGTAGACTTTTCTTCTTACACGAGGCATAACACTATCATCTCACAAACAACTAACATACAAATGAGACTTCTGAACTGACAAACTTGCTGCGTGATGTTTCCTTATCTACAGACTGTAGATGGCGTTAGCCCTACGTACTTTGTGTGCTTGCAGTGAGATGCTCATCATTTGCATGTCCAAGCATGTCATACATTCCATGACAATTTGGACGCATGTATCATGTTTCCTGCATGCGGCTGCAGTTTTAATGACTAGCATTGTACCTGACACCCTGACACAAATACCTAGCGCGGACGGACACTCAACATCGCGTGCATTAGTTGCTTTCATGTGGCGTGTTCACGAACAAGTTTGCAGCAAAACAGTCTGGGAAGTTGTTACAATGAAATGCGTCGCATCTCGGGGCTGGCACCGGAGAGCCCAGACGCCTTCGGCGCGCGATTCGGCCAGGTGCGTCGCTGCCGTTTGTCACCAGCTATGAATACTTGCGGCGGCCATTACCATACGTTGGAATACAAAAGGCGGTCCGCGCCGAACGTGAATTAATGCGCCCGCGCGCCACTGACCTTGCCCGCTATTGTGGCCCTGGAAGGCGACCATACGTCAGCTCGGTCCTCATGCTCGTCGCACAATGCCCGCGGCTGCTGAAGACTAACACACTGCTCGTTAACCCTAAGTGGCTCTCTCCTCTTATCTCACACTATATTTTTACACACTGAACGACATTATCGGCTGTGAGATAATTGGTAAAGAAAGACTAGTTTAAATTTGGGAGCGTTGTATTGAGAGGACCATCCATAGTAATCCAGAATAAATCATTTACTCGATGAGGCAGCGCACTGAGACAACGCCCTTGAACTTGGAAAGAACACTAAGAAAGATCGCACAGACTAAGCATTCGCAACTAGTATGCTCGACAGCCTCATCTGCGACTACGATAATAATTTATCGTGGTTTGCCTAAATCTCTTGGAATGAATGCTGATATGATTCCTTATATGTGGCCACGACCGATGGATTGTCCATTCCTGTCCAGCCCGAGCCTATGCTTAGTCTCTAGACCAAGCCGTCATCACCGCACAGGTGTACCGTCTCCAGGAGGCTCCCCCTGCACACTGGAACTTTTATTACTCTTGCAAGTGGCTATAGTACTCATCTCTTTCCGGAATGTCCGATGGGCTTCGCCCGAATGCCGTCCGATCCATAGTGTTATGACAGGACGCCTTAATTTACATATATTTTTTGTTTTGGTTTTAGTTTGGACCATAAATGATTAGTTCCACTACCCAAGTTTTTACCAAAATTTTCGGAAGCTTCTCCTTGGTTAACAAATGATTGCTGGTATTGGACATCCCCTCTCAAATATTCTCAACTGGGATTCCCTCCGGAGACGCTCGGAGTGGCCGCGCGGTTAGGGCGTCATGTCCATGACTGCGCGGCTACTCCCGCCGGAGATTCGAGTCCTCGCTAGGGAATGGGTGTGGTGGTGTTCTTCGCATGTCAGTTTAAGTAGTGTGTAAGTCTAGGGACCGATGACCTCAGCAGTTTGGTCCCTTAGAAATTCAAGCACAACGATAACATTCCCTCTGCCCCACTTCTAATCTACTCGGGTATTTGGATAGGAAAAAAACTCAACAACTGCCATTCTTGCTCTCAGAGAAACATTTTATACTTGGAAATAGAGTGTCATGGTTACTACTTTTTGGAATATCTGCAAATAACTTGAAGTGCGTCAGAACCTAATGATTACACGAGCTGATTACGAGAATTCTGTCTTTTGTAAGCCGACTTTTTTTGCTGGATGACTAATGCGATGAAGGGTATTTTTGTGTCTAGCTGAGTGTGTGTGTACGCGCGCGCGCGCGCGCACAGGCGCGTGGGTGAGAGGAAGCGTGGGGCGAGTGAGAAAAAGAGGGACAGAGAGGGAGGGAGGGAGGGAGGGAAAGAGGGACAGGGAGGGAGGGAGGGAGGGAAAGAGGGACAGGGAGGGAGGGAGGGAGGGAGAGAGGGGGAAAGAGGAACAGGGAGGGAGGGAGGGAGAGGGGGAAAGAGGAACAGGGAGGGAAAGAGGGACAGGGAGGGAAAGAGGGACAGGGAGGGAAAGAGGAACAGGGAGGGAAAGAGGGACAGGGAGGGAAAGAGGAACAGGGAGGGAAAGAGGGACAGGGAGGGAGGGAGGGAGGGAGGGAGGGAAAGAGGGACAGGGAGGGAGGGAAAGAGGGACAGGGAGGGAGGGAAAGAGGGACAGGGAGGGAGGGAGGGAAAGGGGGACAGGGAGGGAAAGAGGGACAGGGAGGGAGGGAGGGAGGGAGGGAGGGACAGACAGAGAGAGAGAGAGAGAGAGAGAGAGAGAGAGAGAGAGAGAGAGAGAGACGAACTGAGGTGCATCAGTTACGGTTACGATTGACTTTTTCTGGAGATTCTCGATTTTCTTTGAGCAATTGCAGCAACGACTCTGATCTCAGCATCTGTATAGTAAAAATGGACCACTGTGATCCTAATAAGCAACTTTGTCCTAGTGTTCAGGGTAGTAGCTGGAGCCTCGATTAAACACGTCAGATGCTTCTTATCAGATTTTAGACATAAATAATTGACGTAGTCACGCAAGCTGAACTCATGCACGCGAATAGAAAGTTGGACAACTGGATGGTCTCCTCCTGCTGTGCCGGGATGGTTCCTTTGAAAGGGCACATCCGATTTCCTTCCACATCCTTGCTTTATCCGATAGGGTCGACGACCTCGCTGTTTGGTCCCCTCCCCCAAACGAGCCAACCAACCACAGAATCCTTCTGCTGAAGAATATGAGAGAACGGCATTTCTCGTGGTCTAATTTTTCAGAATTTGCAGCGCCGAGTTGTGAAGTTCCGTTTAACTAGGTTACATTTCCAGGCTAGTTTCCACAGAACTGTGTGGAGATGGCAGCTGGTGTCTCTAGAACAGAGTACAGATTTCTTTTAACTATGCGCTTCTGTAGAAGCCACAGTGAAGCTCTTTCCCTTGCGCACGCCGGGGTAACTCATCCTTGCCGAGCCGACGACTCAGTTCACAGTGAGGAAACGCGTAACCACGTGAATTCTCACGGGGAGTTAGAAGGCTTCCCGCAACGCGGAGGCGGATGACATTGTTATCTCTGGCCGTGCTGATTTATTTACGCGGCGTCCGAACCGTTGGCTGATTAATGACGGCTCGCCTCGACGCTGAGACGGGCAAGCGTAATTTATGTGGCCGTCTGAGAGCGATGCCTATCCGTCGCCGGCTGTCAATAAATCAAAGGGCTGCGGGCGCCCTATCTCCCATCGGGCCGACAACAAAGGGCATTCTGGGCGCTCCCTTGGCTCGCGGGATGAGTTTCCTCGAAAGCGGCAGCTACGGCCACCGGTCAAGCATCAGAAAGACTAGCCAAATGAGAGTAAATAGGTCAGGATCCCACTGCACCTAACTGCCTTTGTCAGAATAGGCTGCAGTTCAAATGGTGATAAGCCTAGATGTACGGCACTGCGGTGTCATCGGATGACGTACAGAAAATGTTGACGAAACGTCTGAGGACTGCTATACCAGGAATACTACCACGTTCTGCGTAATGGGTGACGGGAAGAAACAGATAGATCGATTGGGGAGGGAAATAGAGCTGCACAGATATAATGATTAAGTAGAGGAGGGGGTAATGAGGGAAGTATAGGTCATAATGAATGCGACAGATCAGTTTGTGTGTGACTATGACGGAGAGTGGGGAGAGGGACTGTTACAATGGACAACAGACTGCAGTAACATAGTCTCAAACGACGATTGCCCATTGCCTTTCGCGCAGACGCCAAAATCGCGATGACTACTTTGGTTACATGTCATCACAAATGAGGCCTATGCCTTGGAAAGTGTGTCGAATAAAATTTAGGGATGTGTTAAGAAATTACGACGTAGCGAAAAGACACACTTAAACTGAGAAGTGCTGAGAAGAGTATGATCTTATTCCGAACAGTTCAAATGGCTCTGAGCACTATGGGACTTAACATCTGTGGTCATCAGTCCCCTAGAACTTAGAACTACTTAAACCTAACTAACCTAAGAACATCACACACATCCATGCCCGAGGCAGGATTCGAACATGCGACCGTAGCAGTCGCGCGGTTCCGGACTGAGCGCCTAGAACCGCTAAGACCACCGCGGCCGGCTCACTGATCGCAATTGTCAGCTCTGACAGAGGGAATGATGGAGCGGAAGGCAGAGATGGCGGTCGTGAGATTAGTTCATGGGCGAAATTAATAATGGCGGAAGATACGAAAGGACCAAAACAATAGTGTCCAGAAGAGGGGAAGTATGAGCGAACTCACCAAGTTTCGTATTGCGGAGGAAAAAAGACGAAGTGAAAAGACACAACGTTGTTCGAAAGAAACTGTAATAAATGACAAGTTCTTGTGTCCTTAATTCCTTAGAAGACCCGTAGGTTGCAGCCGTAAAACAATTCTACAAAAGCAGGCTGCGAAATTACCGGTACCAGTACCAATGAATTGGAAGACAGCACCAGCAACTTAATACCTTCCTCGCAAAACAGCACTGTGCAAGCGTACTACCAGCGGCAAACACACACACACACACACACACACACACACACACACACACACACACGTAGGTGTGGAATGGAGGGCAGAGGGAGTGGCAGGCTATTAGAGATGATTCAATGTAAAAGTAAATTATTCTTTTTTTCTCGTCGAGTGCGCAGTTTCTGAAACCTAAGGTATCTCCTTAGGCAAATAATGGAAATATTCCAAGGAAATGTCTTCGGGTGATAGTTGTCCTTTTGGTTCAGTGAAAAAGGTCGACAGATAACGGCCGAAATACAACAGCAAATAAGCAGCAGAATCTGTAAATAAATAATGATGTGACAATTATCGTTAGCTAACTAGGCGGCCTGTGATAATCCGCTCCGCAATTAAGTAATTTATGCGCGAGCCTTGTTAGGGGCCGTAATTCTGGCCTTGGGTCACGATATTAATGGCAGACGTAATAGCCGAGATCGTCCACGAGATAGGCGCAGGGACGCGGAGAGATGGCGCGATACGCCGTCGCCAAGGTCAGAGGGAGCCACCTGGCAGAGCGTCTCCGAAGCGACGTTGGGGGTTCCCCTCCGTGCAGCACTCCCTTCAGATACTGCGTTGACGCTCTAGGCGGGTGATGGACAGCTATGGCGCTAGTGCTAATTGTAGTTCCCAAGACAGTTTTCAGAGGACGCCGTGTCTGGGGAGGTTCAGGAAAGAAGTGGGCCTAGCCTTGCATCGATGATGTCATTACAGACTTCCCGTCGCGATCTGGTCATTTGAGGCGGAACAGCAGCACAGATAGCGGAAGGATGGGGGAAGGAACGGTCATAGCCTTTGTGAACGATTCCAGCATTTTACTGAATAGACTTAGCAAAAACACGGAAAACCCAAATCAGGATGGCCAGTGCTTAACCGTGTTGCATGGTTGGGTGAAAGACGTGATGGGCATGATGGTAATATTGGTAAAATTTGTAGGAGGCTATAATTCCTGGAGGGATAAGATTGTCTTCCCATGGAAAACCATAAATCAGATTTTTTGGTTGCTTCGTCAGTCCATCGTGATCGTACGACCTACATTCCTACAGGTAATAGTGGTATAGTAAATGACATTGGAGGTTCAGAAGCATTTTAATAGTATTAGATGAAGCCCAATGGTAACTATCTTGGAGATTTGGGGAATATGACTGTTCAAGAAATCTTACACAAAACTAACTAAAAACCTTATGCATTTTCTCGATTGAAGAACTCCCATCGGGTAATATCTCTGCTATTTACCATTTGCTGCCAGTGGTTTCTCCTGGAACGTCCTCCGAGGGTGCACCTGGTCAAACATATGCAGCTCTTTGTACAATTATGTCCTCTGCATAGTAGCCCGAGGGTTAAGAAACATTTGATCGAAAGGACGATATTGACTCAATGCTTCTGGCTGCCATGTGTAACAACAGTACCGAAAATGCCTCTGCCAGGCAGTATGAGACTTGTTTCGTAGCCACGGTGCAGGGTTATGGAATATACAAAATCCTATCTGGGCAGTAATTCCGATAATCAAAATGTCGAGAAAATGGGCAGCCCGGTAAGATCAATTTGGCACTCCTAAGAACATATTTCCGAGGTCAGTAGCCCGTACGTTATTAATTTCTTGGGTAGAGCGACCTGGATAACTTACCGCGTATCCATGTCACCATTATCATACATAACCTCACCGGACAAAAATATTAATAATCTTCAAGAGATATCACGCTATTATCGCCTGTGGACTTGACAACGGCCTCAACTTGGCGAGATAAGAGCCCTTGTGTTTCTTTAAACAAGCCAGATGAAGCTATTGAAGCTACCAAATTGCTTCGGCTTTGATTGCTACGTTTCAACCTCTGTTCCATATAATCCCAGACGCTCTTGTGATTTAGCGGGTCAGTCGATGCACAATGAGTACTTGAGTGTTCATCAGACTGTGAACTTCTTCGTGCAGTCCTGTGAACACGAGTGTGACCGGATTGTGCACAAAATATTCATCGTGTGGCTGTAGAAGGAAAGGTAACACCAGTTCACCGGGAAAGTTGACGAACATACTAGTTCATGGTCGAGGTAAGTGAATGAGCGGGCCCGAATCGAGATACGAAAACATTCCCGAAACATCACATAGCCACCTCTGGCTTGATCTACAGCAGCCATCGGTTGCGGTTTAAAGGCGTGATTAGGCCTTCGCTGCACTCGACGCGTTTCACATACAACAAGCCAACCACTAATTTCTTTCCGTGTTGTCTGGCATGTTGAAGACGTTTAGTTTAGTATGCCAATGAGAGCAATAGCCTTTTGCACGGAATCCAACACTTATTGTTCGTTGCGTGAAGTTCCCTTCGCATTGTTCGTTCGGAAACTCGCCGAGATGGACCTGCATTCATTCAGTGACAACAGCAGCTGCTGTCGCACCGTCGCTGACAAAACGTGACACACGTCTCCAGTCTCTGTCGCTTTTCTTTTTACGACCACCATTCTTAACGCCGTGTTACACAGCCGCGAGTGGTAAAATATACCTTACAGATGTGTTGGAGCAGTGGTCGCCGAACTTCTTTGCTCAAGAGGCAATAATTACACTGTGGTGCAGCACCTCGGGCCACATATGTACCAACCTCCTTATTAAATAGTAATTTACACTACATAAATTAGTATGTTATGAACCCCCCACTAGACCAGCTATACTAAGGGCGTGATAACTTGCCCACCGGCCTCAAAGTATTGATGGTTAAAGGTCGGCACTATTTGGAACACTGTCTTTCTGGCTGTTGCCACTCCGAAGTGCTTGGCACTGTAATGGCTCGATGAATTGTTATCTGTATGAGTGGATGATTAACTGATAAATAACACTAATTGTGTTTCTATTTAAAATCGTTATGCAATATGAGACAGAATCACAGATGTTTGCTAAATGTTTTGAACGTAATTTTTGAGCTACTTATTGCACTGTATTATAATATCCTTAATTTATATTTGCATTTTTTGCTACAAAGATGTACTGAGTTTGGTGACCATCTTGTAATGCGCATTCACGAATCCAACTCACTTCCGCATCAAAATTTATACAATCGTGGCTGATCGATAGGAGATGCGCATGCTCCCGAGTTGTCAGTACTGGAAAACGAACAATAAAACATTTCCCCGCAGTGGGCGTGCTACTCACCCTCCTGCCCGTGAGGAAAGCGGCCAACGTCACTTAGCTCATGGCCGAATTCGCCAACGTCAAATAAAGCTAAGCACATCTGGAAACACTACTGTCTCTGTAAGAAGCTCTTAATGTCAGACGATGGTTTTGGATTCGGTTGAAAATTGATTCGGGTAGGACGCAGCCAGCGGGTCGCAATTTGACGACCACTCTGTTGGATGTTCGTGTTAACGCACCTGAAATCTGGAAACTTCTTTCGCGGTGTGGTGATGGGCACGTACAAACACGACAGCTCTTTCCTTTCTTTTTGTCACGTCGACTCACCTTACTGCGCTGATTCTATAGAATGATAGAATGGACTGGCAGATACGAACAGTTTCACTGTCTGGAGTTACGTCAGCGGTGGAGGGTCACATGGTCTTCTGCACCGTCCACAGCGCTCCAGAGTAACCAGTATGCTCATTTAATGGGATGACTTAATATTTTGCCGGTGAGCTTAGTACGTGTAGGTGGTGAGTGGAGTACAGGGGAGTTGTGAAGGTGCTCAACCGCAGGTGGGATCCGAGAGTTGGGCTCGGGGCGCAACAGGAAACCGGCCGGCGCCAAGAGACCACCGTCAGCGGCGGTGAGTGTCCGCGCTTGGGTCGCCGAAGGCGATACTGTGTAGGCGACCGCACCTCCACCTCCGCCTCCACCTGCACGCAGCGCCGGGCCAGGCCGTGTGTAATTCCAGCGTGGGTGGAGCGGCGCCGACCGCAGCCGCCGGCGTGACTCAGCCCACGGCGCCGCCGGCTGGAGCTCACTGTTCACCTCTGTGCGGGTGGTGAGCGTGCCCTCTGCCGCGACAAACACGGCGGATAGCTTCTCGGTACGTTTGCGTCGCTGGTAACCGACAAGGATTACGCGAATTCTGTTGCCCATATTTCAAGTATTCTGGGAAATGGGAATTTCCACAGTTAAATAATCAGCGAAACTAATCCTGCAGCTGCCAACCTTGTATGAGATCGGATGACTGGCTCTAGCCTCTGGAATATTCGTATCTCGCTTTTCTCAATGTCATGACCTTCCTTGCAAGAAGCTATGCGCATTTAATCTGTACGTGGCTTCACACTTCCTTGCCAGTTCTGTCTGTGGTGGGACATAAGTAAACATAAGTCCATCTTGCAGTTATGAAGTGTGGGACTGCGGCTGGTCGGGGAATTATAAAAATAATACTCTAATGGCCGTTATTTTTATAGCTTTTTATTTAGACTACCAGTTTCGACTCAGCAGAGTCATCTTCAGGCCTTGTAGCACGAACGGCCGAAGAAGCATCCAGTCGTACACGTATATAACAGGCAACCCATATTTGTGCCTAATTTCCGTAGAAGAATCCACGAGCAGTAAGTGTTCTTCACACGTGTAACAACAACATGTCTGAACAGCACATACTGCTCGTGAAGTCTTCTACGCAAACCCCGCGCAGATACAGGATGTTACAAAAAGGTACGGCCAAACTTTCAGGAAACATTCCTCACACACAAATAAAGAAAAGATGTTATGTGGACATGTGTCCGGAAACGCTTAATTTCTATGTTAGAGCTCATTTTAGTTTCGTCAGTATGTACTGTACTTCCTCGATTCACCACCAGTTGGCCCAATTGAAGGAAGGTAATGTTGACTTCGGTGCTTGTATTGCATTCGACTCATCAGTACATCAGTACGTAGCATCAACAGGTTAGTATTCATCACAAACGTGGTTTTGCAGTCAGTGCAATGTTTACAAATGCGGAGTTGGCAGATGACCATTTGATGTATGGATTAGCACGGGGCAATAGCCGTGGCGCGGTACGTTTGTATCGAGAAAAATTTCCAGAACGAAGGTGTCCCGACAGGAAGACGTTCAAAGCAATTGATCGGCGTCTTAGGGAGCACGGAACATTCCAGCCTATGACTCGCGACTGGGTAAGACCTAGAACGACGAGGACACCTGCAATGGACGAGGCAATTCTTCGTGCAGTTGACGATAACCCTAATGTCAGCGTCAGAGAAGTTGCTGCTGTACAAGGTAACGTTGACCACATCACTGTATGGAGAGTGCTACGGGACAACCAGTTGTTTCCGTACCATACACAGCGTGTGCAGGCACTATCAGCAGCTGATTGGCCTCCACGGGTACACTTCTGCGAATGGTTCATCCAACAATGTGTAAATCCTCATTTCAGTGCAAATGTTCTCTTTACGGATGAGGCTTCATTCCAACGTGATCAAATTGTAAATTTTCACAATCAACATGTGTGGGCTGACGAGAATCCGCACGCAGTTGTGCAATCACGTCATCAACACAGATTTTCTGTGAACGTTTGGGCAGGCATTGTTGGTGATGTCTTGATTGTGCCCCATGTTCTTCCACCTACGCTCAATGGAGCAAGTTATCATGATTTCATACGGGATACTCTACCTGTGTTGCTTGAACATGTGCCTTTACAAGTACGACACAACATGTGGTTCATGCACGATGGAGCTCCTGCACATTTCAGTCGAAGTATTCGTACGCTTCTCAACAACAGATTCGGTGACCGATGGATTGGTAGAGGTGGAGCAATTCCATGGCCTCCACGCTCTCCTGACCTCAACCCTCTTGACTTTCATTTATGGGGGCATTTGAAAGCTCTTGTCTACGCAACCCTGGTACCAAATGTAAAGACTCTTCGTGCTCGTATTGTGGACGGTTGTGGTACAATACGCCATTCTCCAGGGCTGCATCAGCGCATCAGGGATTCCATGCGACGGAGGGTGGATGCATGTATCCTCGCTAACGGAAGACATTTTGAACATTTCCTGTAACAAAGTGTTTGAAGTCACGCTGGTACGTTCAGTTGCTGTGTGTTTCCATGTGATTTGAAGAGAAGTAATAAAATGAGCTCTAACATGGAAAGTAAGCGTTTCAGGACACATGTCCACATAACATATTTTCTTTCTTTGTGTGAGAAGAATGTTACCTGAAAGTTTGGCCGTACTTTTTTGTATAAAAGGGAACCTGTATGTGCGCCTAATTTCCGTAGAAGAATCCACGAACAGTGTGTGTTCTTCACACGTGTAATAACAACATGTCTGAACAGCACATACTGCTCGTTAAGTCTCTTACGCAAACCAGGCGCAGATATACACTGAAGAGCCAAAGAAACTGGTACACCGCGTAGCGCCCCGCGAGTACGCAGAAGTGCCGCAATATGAAATGGCTCTCACTATGGGACTCAACTGCTGAGGTCATTAGTCCCCTAGAACTTAGAACTAGTTAAACCTAACTAACCTAAGGACATCACACACATCCATGCCCGAGGCAGGATTCGAACCTGCGACCGTAGCGGTCTCGCGGTTCCAGACTGCAGCGCCAGAACCGCGCGGCCACTTCGGCCGACCGGCAATATGACCTGGCATAGACTCGGCTAACGTCTGAAGTAGTGCTGGAGGGAATTGACACCACGAATCCGGCACAGCTATCCGTAAGAGCGCGAGAGGGTGGAGATCTCTGCTGAACAACACGTTGCAAGGCATTCCAGATATGCTCAATAATGTTCATATCTGGGGAGTCTGGTGGCCAGCGGAAGTGTTCTTGGAGTCACTCTATAGCAATTCAGGACGTGTGGGGTGTCGCCTTGTCCTGCTGGACAAGAACGGATGCAATGGACATGAACGGATGCAGGTGATTCATTAAATTCCACAATACGATGATGTGTGTTTAGTGGCTTGAAAGTTAGTTAGGGAGAATAAATACTCGAAGACAATAATTAGCACTGATTATCGCATCTGCCCGAACAAGCATATAAACTACCATTCAAAGCACATCCATTTAATTACCCGACTAGTTTAAATTAACTCCCAGAAAAAGTAGCTGCTCTTACCGTGGAAGGCAACTGAGAGTTGTTTTCGCAAGGCTTTACTTGGCTATCACTGGAAATTCCCTCGTAAATATTCGTAATTAAGAACCCATTTACACGACTCTCAGATTACTGCTGAGGTTCGGAATACACTATAGTACGTAATGGCACACCTTTTATCGCATTAAAGGAGCTACCCAAAATAGACGATACAAATGAACACACATCCAGAGGGAGTAGACACAAAACAACAAAATGAACTTCGTATTTTGAGACGTTCTAAAGAGTAACAGGCAAGATGAGTTCCTCGAAAACATGTTTCTGCGTGTGCATGTTCACGACAGGGGAGCACGCAGGTGAAGACGGATACTTCAAAAATAGCTACAAGTAATCGCAAAATTACGTTTATAGATGAAGGGATTTGTTAATTCCCCAACGTCACACTATCATAATTTAATTGCACATGACAAGCTACCATTTTACAGGGTATCCCCGCAGGAATTGTCAATATTCAGGGAACGACAGGAACGATCATTCGAATAGATTGGTAAATATGTGCTTCAAAATGCGTGCCTTAAGAGCTACGAGATCTTTTTCATCTTCCCTGACGTGAAATAAACCTCTTCTAATGAAAAAGTGCTAATGGTATTCTTACGTTATACATTTTGGGCCCATGTTTACTATACTGTTTGGCTTCGAATGATTCTTGCTGTCACATTCCTGAATACTTACCATTCCTCATAGGACACTGTATAAAAATGTAAAGAATGTCCTACAGAGCCGGCGGGGATGGCCGAGCGGTTCTAGGCGCTACAGTCTGGAACCACGGGACCACTGCGGTCGCAGGTTCGAGTCCTGCCTTGGGCATAGATGTGTGTGATGTCCTTAGGTTAGTTAGGTTTAAGTAGTTCTAAGTTCTAGGGGAAGTTAAGTCCCACAGTGCTCAGAGCAATTTGAACCATTTTTTGTCCTATAGAACCCAACAGAGTAGAAAATAACATAATAAGCGAAACAGAAGTAAACTGCTTTTAGGTCAAATGTCGTTAGAACAATTCGTACTTAAACATGCTTGCATTTTCCGGAAATTCGTATGGCCGTTTGTAAACATCAGTTGTTTGCGTAATAGTTCGATCCGAGTTCTCATAATTTAGTCTGCGAACATGGGTAGAGCTTCAAAACCAAATCAGAGGGCCAAGATAAACGAAAGCCCATCTTCTGTCGTGCGGGAAATGAACTGTGTTATAAAGACGAATATGAAAACAATATACCGGGTGATCAAAAAGTCAGTATAAATTTGAAAACTGAATAAATCACGGAATAATGTAGATAGAGAGGTACAAATTGACACACATGCTTGGAATGACATGGGGTTTTATTAGAACCAAAAAAATACAAAAGTTCAGAAAATGTCCGACAGATGGCGCTTCATCTGATCAGAATAGCAATAATTAGCATAACAAAGTAAGACAAAGCAAAGGTGATGTTCTTTACAGGAAATGCTCAATATGTCCACCATCATTCCTCAACAATAGCTGTAGTCGAGGAATAATGTTGTGAACAGCACTGTAAAGCATGTCCTGAGTTATGGTGAGGCATTGGCGTCGGATGTTGTCTTTCAGCATCCCTAGAGATGTCGGTCGATCACGATACACTTCCGACTTCAGGTAACCCCAAAGCCAATAATCGCATGGACTGAGGTCTGGGGACCTGGGAGGCCAAGCATGACGAAAGTGGCGACTGCGCACACGATCATCACCAAACGACGCGCGCAAGAGATCTTTCACGCGTCTAGCAATACTTTGTTTTTTTTTTTTGTTTTGTTCTAATACAACCCCATGTCATTCCAAGCATGTGTGTGAATTTTTACCTCTCTATTTACATTATTCCGTGGTTTATTAAGTTTTCAAATTTATACTGACTTTTTGATCAACCGGTACATTAGACGACGATAAAAATTTTAAAAAAGAGCTGAGCTGACATGTTTACTGTAGGGTTAGACTCTAGACCAGGGGTAATCAACCTTTTTTTACCTATCCTTCACTTTTGTGTGTGCATTAGTAGTTAAATTTTTCAAACACCTACCAGTTCCACAGTAATGGGGATGTATAAAGTAGGGAAGTAACTGTGTTGTAGCACCTTAAAGCAAGTAATAATAATTACTTATGAGTTACTTTATGTCAAAATTTTGTGAAAACCAAATGAAAATGTCTTTAACCCCCCAACAGCTTATGGCCTGCCATGGAAGCTGGAGCGTCCACTAGTGAGCGTTAGGGACCAGGGTGACCACCACTGCTGTACGCTGTTGGGTAACAGTTCAGTGTCTCGCCACTTCATCACCCCGTTCACCTCCCGATCGGTAGAATGGCAGCCTAGGGAGTGTAGGTTCGGCAGGCAGTGGAATGGACTCTTGGGACAGTGGATTAAACTCTCCGGACTGCGCTGGGGGGGGGGGGGGGGGGACGACGTTTCGGTGTTTGCACAGGTGTGTGTAGACCGGCTGCTCCACGCCGTCATTTCACGCCCTTGTGCCGCTCCATTGCGGGCTTCATTCCCCGCCGTATCGGCAGTCGCCACCCCTGCCTCCAGAGGGGTGCACAACACCACGCGGCCCGTGTGCGCCGCGGAAAACTGCCAAATTCGGTTAACGCGGCGCGTGACGGCAGCACTGTTATAGCTCCGCGTTAATCGGGCGGTTAAAGGTATGCAACGCCCCATCAGCTCTACTCAGAAACGGTCCATCACATTCCACTACCCGCAGTTACTGTGGCATTCATCATCGCGAAAGTTGATTTGCCATGTCAGCGCCGCTCCCTTTGTTCGAATATCTATAACTCAAGGCGTCATTCATAGATTTCCGGCCGGCCGCTGTGAACGAGCGGTTCTATGCACTTCAGCCCGGAACCGCGCAGTTGCTACGGTCGCAGGTTCGAATCCTGCCTCGGGCATGGATGTCTCCGTCTTCACCTACAAGTCTTAGGTATGTGGCGGAGAATACTTCACGTACGAGTATCAATTGCTGCTTTCTATGATGTGGTCAAAGTAAAGTGGAACAGAACGGTATACACATCTGGCTAAAGTCGCTTTTTCACATTCAAGATCACGTCTGCGTTCAAGCAGTCCCACATCAAACGCCACACAAGTTTTGAAACAATGATATTGTTGTATCAAAGTCATAACCTGCCTTTCACCAAGTGAGCTAGAACACAGGCTTGTACTTCGGCGCAGAAAGTTGATTGTATAGCACAGAGTTACGTCTGAAGGTGAAATGATGATGGTGTAGCTTTACTTGTAATTTTTCACATTGTAATCTTGTAGTTTGCTGTTTAGATGGTGCAGTAATTTTGAGCAGAAGCCAATACAGAAATATGTCACCACTAATTGGCTATTTCCTTCTCTCTCGCGTTCTTCAGCTGACGTTTGTTTCATGATTGGCTGGCATTGTCAGAGCTTCACCATCCATTGCTGGTTGTGGACTGGAGTGGACCTCGCGGCCGCAGATTATACGTATCTGATGCACCAAAGTCCAAGGGCTTTTCTGTGGCCATTTCCACCGTGGTCCCCTTGCTACCTGCAACAGTCGTTCACTGCAAAGCGAGAAGCCAGGATCTGTTCACCATGGGGCTTCCTTCTTTCTTCTTATTCAAGGTGAACGGATCCTGGTTTCCCGTGCTGTAGTTGCAGGTAACAGGGGGAAATGACCGCGAAAAAGCCCTTGGACGTTGGCGCGCCATGTAGATATAATCTGCGGCCGCGATCTAGACTCCAGTCCACCACCAGCAATGGAGCATAAAGCTTTGACAATTCCAGCCACTTGTACAGGCGGAACGTCAGAAAAAAGCATCAAACAAACGTCGGCCGAAGAACCCAGGCAGGAGCCGACAGACAATTTGTCAGCAACTGACCACGAAAGCCTTGATAATTTTTTAATGTCACGTCATTGAAATGTGTGCGTTTTCTGTCCCACATGTCGATATTTTGTGTCTTCGCGTTACGAAGTTCCCTTCGTAGACCTCAAACGGGTGATCTTTCGAACGTCTCTAGTAGTAATCCGGTGCAGTTTTGCACTCTAATACCACTGTTTTCTACATCTACATCCATACTCCGCGAGCCACCTGACGGTGTGTGGCGGAGGGTACCTTGAGTACCTCTATCGGTTCTCCCTTCTATTCCAGTCTCGTATTGTTTGTGGAAAGAAGGATTGTCGGTGTGGGCTCTAATCTCTCTGATTTTATCCTCATGGTCTTTTCGCGAGATATACGTAGGAGTGGGCAATATACTGCTTAACTCCTCGGTGAAGGTGTGTTCTCGAATCTTCAACGAAAGTCCGTACCGAGCTACTGAGCGTCTCTCCTGCAGAGTCTTCCACTGGAGTTTATCATATCCGTAACGCTTTCGCGATTACTAAATGACCCTGTAACGAAGCGCGCTGCTCTCCGTTGGATCTCTTCTATCAACCCTATCTGGTACGGATCCCACACTGCTGAGCAGTATTCAAACAGTGGGCGAACAAGCGTACTGTAACCTACTTCCTTTGTTTTCGGATTGCATTTCCTTAGGATTCTTCCAATGAATCTCAGTCTGGCATCTGCTTTACCGACAATCAACTTTATATGATCATTCCATTTTAAATCACTCCTAATGCGTACTCCCAGATAATTTATGAAATTAACTGCTTCCAGTTGCTGACCTGCTATATTGTAGCTAAATGATAAGGGATCTTTCTTTCTATGTATCCGCAGCACATTACACTTGTCTACATTGAGATTCAATTGCCATTCCCTGCACCATGCGTCAATTCGCTGCAGATCCTCCTACATTTCAGTACAATTTTCTATTGTTGCAACCTCTCGATATAACACAGCATCATCCGCAAAAAGCCTCAGTGAACTTTCGATGTCATCCAGAAGGTCATTTATGTATATTGTGAATAGCAACGGTCCTGCGACACTCTCCTGCGGCACACCTGAAATCACTCTTACTTCGGAAGACTTCCCTCCATTGAGAATGACAAGCTGCGTTCTGTTATCTAGGGATGAGTGGTTTATATTCTAAGCACATTTTCGTGGGGTCACTTCCGTTGTCAGTGGAAATCTAGCTCTGTGAGGTGTTGGCGGTGTGCATATTAATAGACAATACCAGGTCGTACAGCAAGGCGGTAAATAGTGCTGAACTCGCAGCTGCGGAGTGAGGCGCGGAGCCGAGCTGCTAGGTGCTCCCTCCCTGGGATTCTCATAACTGAGCAGACCCCTCCGACATAAATCGGCGCGCGCGGCGCTGCTGCACACATAAAAGCAACGGGAAAAATTTCCTCCGGGGGAGCGTCGCGGGAGCGGAGGAAGTCGAGCAGAGTAACGGACCACGCGCCGCCTATCTCGCGGGAACCGTTATAAGGCGGCGGCTACTTCACTAACCCAGTGATAAATACCGGCTCATCTGTAGCTGGACGCTGGGATACGGTGATAATTGGGTGCTAGGTACTGCTGAACTGTAATCTGGGAGGAACCATGTACGCGACTCTTTAATGCTACACGTCCGCAGCAGCCATTTCAGACACGGTAAGTGGGGTAAGAATACCGGGAACACAGCCGGATTGTGCGGCAGTTTTTTTCTGAAAGGTTTTCCTCCACCTAACTTCATTGGTGTCATTAACTACGAGGCATGGACTCAGGCTTCTGATACGTGGTGGTGGTGGTGGTGGTCATTGTAGGGAAATGACGTCACACCACAGCAGAGTATTCCAATCCAGAAAGGCTGTTTGACAACGTGGAAAAGATCTTCAGTTCTCTCAGTCGCGGCAAGCTCGACGGATGTCCAATGAACTGAACGTTGGTATTCAGTATCATTGTATACAGCTCTAAACACTCAATCCTTCAGGTTTAGCTTCTCCTTAGTAGTCCTCACTAGCGATCTCGAAGAAAGATTTCTCTGCGTTTATTCCAGGGTCATATCACTGGCATGCCATGTTATTACGGATGGATATTGCTGAATATGAAATACAGTTTGTCAGCTCAGAAATGGCTCTGAGCACTATGGGACTTAACATTTGAGGTCATCAGTCCCCTAGACTTAGAATTACTTAAACCTAAGGACATCACACACATCCATTCCCGAGGCAGGATTCGAACCTGCGACCGTAACAGCAACGCGGTTCCGGACTGAAGCGTCTAGAAACGCGCGGGCACAGAGGCCGGCTGGAGAAATAGGTCCAAATATTCGTGAAGGACACGAACTCGTAGCTGAAGGGAAGTCAAAATAATACCTACATCTACATACACAAATTCTGCAACCCACCATGGCTGGCTGTAATTTGTGGCAATATTAGCGATTTTTTGGTCGCATCCCATTCGTGAATCGAGCTTGGGAGAGCTTTCAGTCTATATGCTGTCCGCAGGTGAGATAAACTGCAGTAAAGGGCAAAGAAACTGTCTCCGAGTATTTATCGAATACATTGGATCATCTGCATGTTTGTTGTGTGTCCGGGTCAGCAATTGTGAAACGTAGCATGCTGAAGATTAGATGGGTAGTTTTACTAACTAATGAGTAAATGATGAATGGAACTGGGGGACAGGGAACATTATGGCACAACTTATTTAAAAGAAGCTATCGGATGATAGGACACATCCTGAGACATCAAGAAATTCTCAGTGTGGTTACGGAGGGAAGTGTGCGGGTAAAAGCTGCAGAGGGAGACCGAGACTCGAATACAGTAAGTGGACTCTAAGAGATGTAAGTAATAGCAGTTGTGCAAATATGAAGCAGCCCGCACAGGATAGACTAACGTGGGGAGTTGCATCATTCAAGTCTGTATACAACAACTAACATTGTGTACTAAGCAAGAGGTCCACACCAAATACCGCGACAGATCGCCACTAAGAAGGCAAAACAGCACGACTGGTGCCTCTCAGTTCCCTGCAGGAGCATCTAGGTGACACAAATGAGGACCTCTTTCTGATTCTGCACCATTCGTTCAGCGTGTCATATACGTCCGCCGATTTCAGTGCCTGCAGTGCTAAGCACAATCCTGCGAGCACTACTTTCCGACGTAATAGTCGAGGGAGCAGTAACAGAGTATCTGCTTGGTTACTATCAGTTAGTGGACGTGGCTAATATCATAGACTCCCAGGAGACAGGAAAGTTATTCAGATATTGTATTGGATTTAGGACAGCAAGTGCCATGCATCAAATTGTACCAAAATGAAGCTCCATTTTTCTTAACAAATGTTATTGGTTATTTGTTGCTGTCATATAAGGACATACATTATGGTCCGAGACCAAAACGCTGCCGTGTTCGATTAGGTTTGTTATTACAGGAGGCATATTTCGGCATGATTGCCTCCTTCAGGTTATATCAGGTTGTCTTGATATCCATATGACATCGATGTCTCACTTGCTGTCACACTACAGTATAAGTTTGATCCTTTGATGTTGGCGAACCTGTAGCAGGTGTTCAACTTTTGCTGGAGCAGTTATTTGTGAAGTCATCGTATAATGAAAGTTCGTTTCATGATGACGTCACTTGACAACTGACTCAATTGTCAATACAGCTGTCAAAAAAAAAAAAGTATTCCGTCTTCAGGCCACGAGTGACCTACCGGGACCACCCGACCGCCGTGTCATCCCCAGGGGAGGATGCGGATAGGAGGGGCGTGGGGTCAGCACACCGCTCTCCCGGTCGTTATGATGGTATTCTTGACCGGAGCCGCTACTATTCGGTCCAGTAGCTCCTCAATTGGCATCACGAGTCTGAGTGAACCCCCAATACAGCTGTCAAGTAACGTAATTTTGAAACGAGCTTTCATATTTCGGTAACTTCACAAATAACTGCTCCAGCAAAAGTTTAATACCTGCTATAGCACGACTAACATCAAAGGAGCAAACTTATACAGTAGTGTGACAGCAACTGAGACAGCGGTGTCATACGGATATCAAGACCATCTGATATAACCTGAAGATGAAGATCACGCCAAAATAGGCATATTGTAATAAACAATATAATCTAAAACTGCAGCGTCTTGGTCTCGGAACATAATATATAATAACCTTATGTAATATATACATCGTAGTGGACCCAGATGAGTAAAAATTATTTCTTATTGTGTTGCCACCGTTTTGGTTTTCCGTATGAAACAAGTGTTTAAATAGCAAATGTGCCGCAGCCATCTTCAAGGAACTATAACTGGGAAACCATGTTTGAGCTGAATTAACAGTAGCATTCAGACATTACATTAACAACAACAAATGGAATTTTTGATCGTAAACGTAAATGTAAAAAGCTTTGAGTGTCCGCTTGTCACCAAACTCCTCAGACATGAACATTATTGAGCATATCTGGGATGCCTTGCAATGTGTTGTTCGGAAGAGATCTCCGCCCCCACGGGGTCTGAGGGATTTATGGACAGCCTTGCAGGATCCATCGTGACAATTCCCTCCAGCACTACGTCACACAGAAGTCGAGTCTATGCGGCAGTTCTGCGTGGTCATGGGGGCCCTACACGATATTAGGCAGGTTTTTTGGATCTTCAGTGTATATCATTGTACGACACATCGATCAGGACATGTGACATCAAATACTGAGAATGGAGAAAAAATGTCGCGTGATAACGTGGAGAGGGGAGGGAGGACTAGGAGATGGACTGTGAGGGGGAAGGAGCAAAAATAGGAGGAGGAGGAGGAGATATATATATGAGAGAGAGAGAGAGAGAGAGAGAGAGAGAGAGAGAGAGAGAGAGAGACGAGGAGTAGGATATGGACAGAGAAACGGGAAGACTTTTATGAGTATGAGATTAAAATAAATACCCCAGTAAAATCGTAAGAAGTTAAGGAGGGTAGGACGTCAAACTGGCTGACTTGGAGCAATAGAGGCAGCAGAGGACATTTTAATTACCACTGTCTATACTTTTACAAGTAAATTCACAAAACTTTGTCAACATGACCAGGAAGGATTCAGGATTCACACTCGTAGCAACGGAAGTTCAAAAACATAACAAAATAATTTTTTTACATGTGAAATTTCATCATTTTTTTCACTTACTATTGGCTGCATTTGTTGCTATAGGTACACTTTTCTTCATAAGTAAGAGAGACTGTTCGATGAATTTTGCACAGCATACAAAACATACTTACAGGTGTCTGAAACTCTAGAATCTATTTTATTTATAAAAAAATGAATGAGCTGTTACGTTTTAAACTTCATGTTTAGAAAAAAATCATATTTTGTAGTTAATTATCTCAGTTTTTACCACAGCTTTTAATAGATTTGGAAAATTCTAGAGTTTCATACATCTGTAAGTATGGTGTGTCTGCTGTGCAAAATTCATCAAAGAATCTCTGTTACTTGTGAAGAAAAATGTACCTATAGCAACAAATGCAGCCAACAGTAAGTGAAAAATGATAAAATTTCATATCTAAAGAAAATTTATTTTGTTATGTTTTTGCACTTCCACTGCTATGAGTGTGAATCCTGAATCCTTCCTGGTCATGGAGACGAAGTTTTACGAATTTATTTGTAAAAGTGTAGGCAGTAGAAAATAAAACGTTCTGTGGTGCCTCTCCTGCTCCAAGTCGGCCCGTTTGACGTCCTACCCCCCTTAAACACTTTATTGTAGTATGCTTAAATTAATATACGCCCCAAGTTGCTACGTTAAACACTTTGTTGGTTCAAAATGGCTCTGAGCACTATGGGTCTCAACTGCTGTGGTCATAAGTCCCCTAGAACTTAGAACTACTTAAACCTAACTAACCTAAGGACAGCAGACAACACCCAGCCATCACGAGGCAGAGAAAATCCCTGACCCCGCCGGGAATCGAACCCGGGAACCCGGGCGTGGGAACGAGAACGCTACCGCACGACCACGAGATGCGGGCAAACACTTTGTTGTAGTATGCTTGAAGTAATATTCGCCCCAAGTTGCTACCTTTGTTTGCTAGAACACAAGGTTGCGAAATGCGATGAATCTCTTTGAAACGCCGGCGGGCCTCTTTCGCTCGCTCGGGGCACACACGACGTGACTTCCGTTCGCCGTCCAGTGTTATACCTCGGCTTCGCGGACGGCTTGACCGAGGCGGCTCCGCAGCCTAGCTAGCCGTGCCTGCGCGCTGGTGCCTGCCCGCCCCTAGCGCACAGCGCCATTGTCCCCTCGCGCTGCAGCCTGCGGCCCCCGGGGCGGGTGCGCTGACGTGGAAGCTGCGCGCATTAACCTCATTGTCACAATATTTACTGCAGCTGGGGCCGCCACAGCCCCCGGCGTACCGCGACACGGCGCCTCGTTACCGTTACGGCCGCGGCTAGTTGCGAGCCTGCCGACGATGCTAATGTGTCGGCCAGACAGCGACTGACGTACGGGCGCCGGCCGGGGCCGGACCGCTCAATCGCGGACGTACGCCGCCGCCTCCCCTAATTTCCGTCTCCCGTGACAGGCCGCCTCGTACGGCTCTCCTGCAATACGCCAGTCGTCTCTTGTCCGCTCGCCTGTGTACCTCGTCTTGTCCGCTGCGCAGTCATCGGTCAGCTAGCGCGAGGGACCATCATCAGCCGAGACGAGACACCACCGACGTGTTCTTTGCTGGGCAAGACGGATGAGACACGGTCGTCGACCGAGACAACGCACTTTGCAAACAATCTGTCACTCATCAGGGATACTTTCTTGAGAACTAGCTGAGTACCCGGCATTATCCGGGTATATATCTATTCCAATCTTCTGTGGTCCATCTCCTCCTCCGCCATCTCTCTGCTTTCCCATGTCTCTGTCCATATCCTCCCTTTTCATCTCTGTCCACCTACTCCCCGTCTCCATCTTACCCTCACCTATCTCTTTCCATCTCCTCCTCCTCCTTCGCCTACTTTTGCCTATCTCCTCCTTCCCCCTCACAGTCCATCTCCTAGTCCCCTCTTCGCGTTATCACGTGACATTTTTTCTCCATTCTCAGTATTTGACGTCATATGTCCTGAACTATGTGTCGTACAATGATATAAACTAAAGAGCCAAAGAAACTGGTACACCTGCCTGATAAGGTGTAGGGCCCCCACGAGCACGCAGAACTGCCGCAACACATTGTGGCATGGGCTCGACTTATGTCTGACGTAGTTGGGCTGGGTTGTTTGGGGGAAGAGACCAAACAGTGAGGTCTTCGGTCTCATCGGATTTGGGATGGACGGGGAAGGAAGTCGGCAGTTCCCTTTCAAAGGAACCGTCCCGGCATTTGCCTGGAGCGATTTAGGGAAATCACGGAAAACCTAAATCTGGATGGCCGGACGCGGGATTGAACCGTCGTCCTCCCGAATGCGAGTCCAGTGTGCTAACCACTGCGCCACCTCGCTCGGTCTGACGTAGTGCTGCAGGGAATTGACACCATGGATCCTGCAGGGCTATCCACAAATCCCTCAGACCCCGACGGGTGGAGATATCTTCCGAACACCACATTGCAAGGCATCGCAGATATGGTCAAAATGGTTCAAATGGCTCAAGCACTGTGGGTCATCAGTCCCCTAGAATTAGAACTAAGTAAACCTAACTAACCTAAGGACATCACGCACATCCATGCCCGAGGCAGGATTCGAACCTGCGAGCGCAGCAGCCGCGTGGTTCCGTACTGAAGCGCCTAGAAACGCTCGGCCACAAAGGCCGGCCCAGATATGCTCAATAATGTTCATGTCTGAGGTGTTTGGTGACAAGCGGAAGTGTTTAAACTCAGAAGAGTGTTCCTGGAGCCACTCTGTAACGTGTGGGGAGTCGCATTGTCCTGGAAGTGCCCTAGTCCAGCAGACTGCACAGTGGACATGAATGGATGCAACTGATCAGAGAGGATGCTTATGTACGTGTCCCCTGTCAGAGTCGTATCTAGATATATTAGCTGTCCCATGTCACTCCAACTGCACACGCCCCACACCATTTCAGAGCCTCCACCTGCTTGAACAGTCCCCTGCTGACATGCAGAGTCCATGGATTCATGACGATGTCTCCATACCCGTACACGTCCATCCGCTCTATAAAACGAGACTCGTCCGACTAGGCAGCATGTTTTCAGTCATCAACAGTCCAGTGTCAGTGTTGACGGGCCCAGGCGAAGTATAAAACTTTGTGTCGCGCAGTCATCAAGGGTGCACGAGCGGGCCTTCTGCTCCTAAAACCCATATCGACGATGTTTCGTTGAATGGTTCGTATGGTGGCCCAGCATTGAAATCTGCAGCAATTTGCGGAAGGGTTACACTTCTGTTACGCTGATCGATTCTCTTCAGTCGTCGTTGGTCCTGTTCTTGCAGGATCTTTTTCCGGAAGCAGCGATATCGGAGATTTGATATTTTACAGAATTCCTGATATTCACGGAAATGCTCGTACGGGAAAATCCCCCTTCATCGTTACCTCGCTGACGCTGTGTCCCATCGCTCGTGGCTGACTATAACATCACGTTCAAACTTGCATAAATCTTGAAAACCTGCCATTGTAGCAGCAGTAACCGATCTAACAACTGCGTCAGACACTTCTTGTCTTACTTAGGTATTGCCGACCGCAGCACCGTATTCAGCTTGTTTACGTATCTCTGTATTTGAATAAGCGTGCCTATACTAGTTTCTTTGGCGCTTCAGTGTATTTTTCTACGTTAATTCGGCGGCAGATGTGGATACTGTCTGTGAAAAGTGTTGGGAATAGGGTTAGCAGCAATGAAGTAATAAATTTAAACGTCTTGCGTTACGCGACAGTTTTTCGCGCCATCTCAATGTATGTGACGTCACATCTCCTGAAGCAAGTGTCGTACAAGGATGTAATTTTTCTGGTACTTTCAATGGTATATGTGAATACTGTCTGCATAAAGTGTTACGAATACAGTTAGTGGAAACGTAATAAATTAAAAGGTCATGCACGAACAGGGAAAATGTGACCAGCGATAAACTTTTTTTTTTTCTATCGCTATTTTATGGGCGTCGCCAGTGAGAAAAAGTTTCGTAAAGCTTTGAAATTATATTTAAAATTTGTTTCATGTTTTTAAGTGCTTTCATTCTCAAATAATCGATGACTGAAGTATGGGTACTATCGTGTCCTCTGCTATACTGCTTTTCACCCGCACCCCCCACCCCGCACATCAGATAGGTGGGTGGTTCTTAACATGCAGAGTAACTGTTTCCAGACACTAAATGAAATGCGTAAAGAGTATGGTCGAAATCGGCCCAGTGATTTAGGAAGAGATGTTGAACATACGTGTATCCTTTTTTATAATTTGTATGGATGTATTGATATGGATTAACGCTTGTCGAAGAGCCGTTCATTGTAGTTAAAACGATAATTTTAACACATTTTCTACTATATATCACATTAATTTGTGTCAAGTGGAATTTGACGAGTTACATAATCGTGATGACCACTGCACGTCACTTCTTGACGAGCATTTTGAAATTCATTTTTTAATAGCAATATTAATTTTCAGCTGTTAGTTGTTTTCAAGAGATTTTTTTATTTTACCTCTGCCGTGTACAAGCAACGAAGCACTGTCTCCTGTACTTCGGTAGGTATTCTAATATTTTTATGATTTATAATTTTTTCTTTTAGATAAATATTTAAAAAATCCAACAGTGTATTTTGATCTCCACTACAGTTGAAGGGCTTCTTTAGTATGCCCAATTTGCTTTCTTTCCTAAAGACGTTACTATTATAAATACGTGATTGAGCGTTCCAGTTGTAACTCTAAATATTGTTTTTCCAGGTGCAGTAAATTCTCGTAGTCAAAATTATCTTTTTCATTTGCGTTTCAGAGTATGTCCAAGGAAAAGAAACTGTAGCCATTATGTTGTTTACATCGTCCGAAGCACGTTCACAGCATCAGAGCCGACGATTAATACCGCAGTTTCTGTTTTTTTTTCTGTTAATTTCACTAAACCTGTGCGAGTTTAGATCTGTCGAGGTACACTAGACCTGTTGTCCAGTGGTGTAGAAGGAAATGAGTTGTGACGCATCCAAATGCATTTGGCATTTTTCCGCAACGATGTAGAGGAACTTAGACGCAGTGATGTCTCCTATTGCGCTGCCTCTATGTACGACGAGTAAATATGAGTGCCAGTGCAATGAACGTCTCATATTTCCGCTTGAGGAATCAATGTCATAGTTCTTTGCCAGAAAAGACAGCGAAAAATAAATCATATTTCGTAGCACATCTACCGATGTATGAAAGTTGCTTTGCGTAGCGCCGGAGCTCGACAATTTATCAACTCTAATTTCAGGTTACATATCACACTGCATGTCCGGAGGTCTGTGTAAAGAGAAATTGCAAGTGTTTAAAATTGCCCTCTATCTCATGCTAATGCGGACACACACATATTCGCCGATACGAAGGATGGCGATTACTTACTGGTTATTATTGGCTGTAATTTGGTTATAAAGCGTAGTCAAGGGAGCAACCAGACAGCTGGTAGTCTGATACCAGAGTGGAAGTCTGCGGGATAACAGGCTACCTCCTGTAATAACAGCTTGTCAGCGGGACAGAATGCTGCCCCCTTATTCTGGGACACACTCTGTAGGTAAGTTACACTGTAATCTCTTGACTGCAAATGGTAAGCATCTAATCCTTATCGGTAGGCGTAGCTTATGCCGTGTAGCTCCTCTGATGACATTTATTCCCTCTCTTTGAAAAGCTAGTAGTACAGGAAGCTACTCCACCCTAAACGGGATTTTGAATCGAATCTGGCAGAATTCGATGAGTTTTGCTTAGAGATTCCACGATAGAGGACAGTAATTACTCATAGCTTACCTTACAGACTCAATATATAGTTTCACATTGCAGGACCCAGTTATACAAAGCAATAAACAAAAGGGAGATAGCAGCTGCAGGAGAAATGAAGCAGGAAAACTTGCGTTAATAGTTATAAAGCGCCACACTCTCTAAGAAAATCACGCAACACATTGCAACTCAATTGCACCTTTATTATGTTGATAATTATCAGTTTCAATCCGTCTAATTAAAACTGTTTAAAACTAATTTTGCGTGCCGTACGCGTTTCTCCTATTATTTGAAAGGCACTATCAGTGGGAAATTTGGTAGATGCTGTCCTGCGTGTGTTCTTGTTCCGGTTTTAGTGCTGTTCTGCTTACTGATATTCAAAATTTCAGTTGTTCTGCACCAGGAAATGAACAGTCATTTATTTCCTGTTATGTTTTAAGAAAAAGTCCTTTTATTCACTAGTAATTAGACGGACAAAAATGATAATTATCAACAAAATATTACAAGCAACTGAAGACGACAAGGGCGAAAAAAGTTAAAGATGTTTCAATGGCACTTGCTGGAACGGTGAAATCAGAACCAAATTTTTAGGGTTCCATATCTCGATCGGCATAAATGGAACTCCTGTAGGATCACTTTGTTGTCTTTATGACTGTCTGTCTGTCCGTCCGTCCGTCAGACTTAAGACCCCTTTTCTCAGGAACGGGTAGAAGTATCAACTTGAAATTTATGTCAAATACTATGGTCTATGCTCTCTTGGCGGTGTAAGAAAATTTAAAGCTTGTAACTCAATGCAATTAAAAGACATGGTCACATGTCATATTTTGATACCTACAAACTCACTCATCAAAACCTGTAGATGATCTATAAGCATGTAGGTTCTGGTGGTCTAGCGGAGCCGACACGGTAGCTCAGCGTGTTCGGTCAGAGATATGGCTGCCCTCTGTAATAATAATAATAATAATAATAATAATAATAACTGAGTGAAGTATTCAACGATGGACTTGTGACGCCCGCCTAGTCCAAATGCCGAGAACAATAACAAGCAGAAAAAAAAGCGGTAAAGTGCTTGCCTGGAAACAGAGAGGTCGCAGAATCGAATATCGTTCGGGCCACGGATTTTTCGATCTTCGTTTTAACCTAGGGTTCACTTCTCAACCATGTGCAGTCACCAGAAATAACACGAGGCTGGGACTTCACGTTAAACTGTATGTTACCTTGCCCCGTTTGGATAACTGGGATAGTTTAGACACACGCATGTCACCGATGTGGCGTCCAATAGAAAAAACTTACACGCGGCCACTGAACCACACGAAACTGTTATTATCTAGATACATAATCAAGTTCGTACGGAACCCTTAGAGCACCAGTCCTCCTCACATTTGTCCGCTGTTTTTTTTTCTTCGTGTGTTACCGCTATCTCCACGCACAGTAAGTAATGAACGAGCGAAAGAGCAAGCGAGTGGGACGCGTCAGGGAGACCTCTAACGGCAAGCATATCTACTTACAATTATTACCGAGGTAAAAATGGTTCAAATGACTGAGCACTATGGGACATCTGTGGTCATCAGTCCCCTAGAACTCAGAACTACTTAAACCTAACTAACCTAAGGACATCACACACATCTTTGTCCGAGGCAGGATTCGAACCTGCGACCGTAGCGGTCACGCGTTTCCAGACTGAAGCGCCTAGAACCGCACGGCCACACCGGCCGGCTTCACCGAGGTAAACTTTGAGTTTCGATGGTTGAGTTAAAATTCACCAGAAGTTTCCATCTTCAGTCATGCAGAAGACTGAAATCTTTTTGAAACACCCTGTGCATTGTGCCGAGCTCTAGTGAACAGAAAGAACGTCGGATTTGTTACGGCTCCCGCGACAACGGTTACGTTCATCCGCTGACAGATTGTGCTACCAGACACCAGCAATCCGCGGAGTGGTGCCCGCGGCTACACACACACACACACACACACACACACACACACACACACACACACACACACACGCACACACGCACGCATCCACCCCCTTCGCCCCGCGAGCGTTCCCACGAGGCGCGTCGGCGCGTCTCAGGTTCAATAGCTGCGGCCCGCGGCCATGATTTACTTTATATATTCATCGCGCGGCCATTGTGCCTTTGTGCAGGCGTCTTGTAGCGGCTGCAGCTGACAGAGAGACGCATGCGCGCCACTTGCGAATGCGACGTGGAGAAGCGGGGCGTGTGGAGAGCCGGCAGCCGGGGGAACTCCCTTCGAGGGTGCGGCGTCTGCGGTAGTACCGACAGCGGCCACTCGTATGTGCCGTGCGCTATTAGTCGCGCCCAATAGGCCGCCGTGGGTGAGAAGTTATTGTGCTCCCGAGACGCAATAATGTTACTGTGCAGAATGCGGACATCTGTGTCTCCTTGACAGAGATGTGAGCCACGCACAGATCCAATGCGTGCGTCGAACTACACATGTGACCCCTGTGGTAGGAGTACACATGCCCATGGAGTTCGGATATCTACGGAACCAGATACGAATATTGGTGCCTTCTCTTATACATGAACGAGTGGTACTTGGTGTCATTCATGTGACTGGCCTTAAGGTCACGTTACTGGAACGTCGAAACTGGTTGCCTAATAAAACGGCTGTTGGTACAGTATACGGTTATTACATTTCATCGACCAGCGCTGTCCCACGACCCTGTACACAGGATGCAGTTCCATTTACTTGGTATTTATGTCTGAGCCTCGTTTTACCTTCTCAGAGTGACAAGTCTTTTATAAAAACTAGGACCGCACAATGTATTTTCGTAAGGGATTGACTAAACTATCCCAGTACAATTCAGAAGATTTATATGAAGCACTTGTCTAAGATTTTTTACCCGGTGACATGTATTAACATGTCCTTAAAAATTTAATTTTAAGGTTTGTTACGTTCGTCATCCATCCGTACTCTGCCGTGGCTCGATGCTCGGATTTATGTAATTCAGAAAGAGCAACAAAGAAGAGGAAACAAAGAACCTAGATGACAACTGTCTAAATTGTTAGTAAGTAAGGGAGCGAGACTCAGGTGTTGAACAAGAGACAATGTGAAATAGTACTCGCATCGGAAAAGGTGTTCTGCGAAAGAAACAGTAGAGTATATCCGACGGAGTAATTGAGAAATAACTCTATAAGCATTAAGGAATAAATATAGATAAACTGAAACAGAATCCCCACTTTGTTTAGGTAATACCAAGAAAATGAATGGAAGTAAGTCGACAAAAAGAATATGGTACAAGGTTTTACCAGAGAAATAGGGAGAGACGTTAACGCCTTGACTTTTCTGTGAAGACTGCCATGACGTGATGACCCGAAGAAGACTCTGAGAAACTTATTGGGAAAGCAAAGTGAAGTGGAAATTGGCAAACGCAAATGTACGTGGTGAACCAGAACTTCGACAAACTTTCAGACCCATACAAGCAAAAAATGTCTAGTACATATGGATTATAAAACGCATATCTTAAGAATTATGAGCACTTGTTTATCTTCGACAAAATACGAAACACGTATCTTCTGCCATAAGATCTTCACTCCGCATATTTTGAGAGGAGGTGTCATGTACCAAAACAAGAAAAGAAGTCCAGTCAACATGGACAATAAATGCATATATTAAGAGCTACGAACCCTTACTCAGTAGAAGACATGTGTTTTACAGTAGCGGAGATGGAGAACTGGTCCTAGCTCTTAAGGTATGCATTTTAGAGTCCTTGTTTACCAGATTTTTTCTTGTTTTTTCCGCACTGGTAACTATGATAGTTTATCGCTGGAGTCGTGGTTCACTCTGAACAGAGAGAAAGAAAGAAACAGAATATGATCCGAAGGTGTTAAGGTCTCAAACGCTAAACTTTCGTGTTATGCAACGCATGTACAACTAGGCAATCGTTTAAATTGCAGTTGGAAAGTACGACTGATGTGTAAGTTGCTTAGTAGTCTTCAGCCTCTGCACGCGAGAAATGAACGGGCGCAGAACCTCATCTGGATGACATACTTGATGTATAAACTGATCAATAGATGCACAGAGGTTCTTAAAGCTTGTCGGGTAGGAGGCACCAGCAAATGAAACATCGTCTAAATTATAGCTGGATAATATGACTGGTGTCTAATGAGTGACCAGTATGTATGAAGGGCATTCTAAGACGCTGCTTGTCTGTTGGGCAAAACTGATCTTTCATTGGATCGTTCATCTTGTAGGCACCCCAGGAGAATGTGTCTATCATTTTATGCTTCTGGTGTAATACCCAGATGTGGTTTGGACAATGGGTTACGCTTACCTCAGTTCTACCAGGCGTGGTGAAGCAGCATAAACGCATCAAAGGGCACAGGTTCTGATAACTACCGCAGCGAAGTGAGAGACTTAGGTCTACGGACGCTAAAGACTGCCATCCCACAGTGGTCGGGAGCTCAGGCTGGTGGTGATGTTAGAATGTGGCGTAAGGTGTGAGCACGAGTGCAGCGGGGCAGCGGCAGCAGCCGACGGCGCATCTCATTACTGCTGCCCGCAACCTGCTCGGCAGGTCGCCCTGGGCGTGGCCCTAATGACCGTCATTACGGCAGACGGCCGGAAGCTGCACCCTGCTGCTCGGCTCTCTGCTAAAGCTGCAGCTGCAGCGCATCCAGACACCTGGTATCTGCATTTGCAGCGCCGACACATCCGCCAGCTCTCCCTGGCTTATTCGCACTACATCCTCAGCATCTCCTGTTAGCCTTGTACCAGCGGATTTCAGGAAGTAAAATATACATTATTATGGCAGTCCAAGTAACTATTTCGAAATTTATTCGCTGACTTTCGATTCCTTGACATCAGCTGTATCATGTACAGAGTCACTATCCAATAGTGACATGAAAATTTGTACTGGACTGGGCCTCGAAACCAGATTTCCCGCTTATCGAAGCGGTCGCCTTAACCACTTCGGCTATCCGTGCACGTTTTCGGGACAGACCCAAACTTTGATATGTCACAATGCCTTCAGCCTTGTACCATAGTTCATTAAATTCGTAACGTGCAATGGTAAATAAGCCAAAGCATTATGACCACTGCTTACTGCGGTTGCAAAAGTATGTAAGCGGAGCAGACACGCACGGGGGTTCATCCTAGCAAAGATATGGGCTGCAAATGGGGGAGCCATTGACATAAACGACTCTGAAAAAATGTTCATGTGTGTGTAAAATCTTATGGGACTTAACTGCTAAGGTTATCAGTCCCTAAGCTTACACACTACTTAACCTAAATTATCGTAAGGACAAACACACACACCCATGCCCGAAGGAGGACTCGAACTTCCGCCGGGATCAGCCGCACAGTCCATGACTGCAGCGCCTTAGACCGCTCGAAGCGACTCTAACAAAGAGCTGATTATTATTACGCATATCGTGTGAAGGAGTATCTCGGAAACGGAGAAGCTGGTCGAATGACCACGAGCTACTGTCGTGGCCATCTACGGAAAGAGTTGGAAGGACAGTGAAACTACCGCTAGGTGCTAAATGGTTGGACCTGCACGATCTTCACAGAAGATGGGGTTCGGAGGTTTGTCTGCTGTGTAAAGAGGGATAGATGGTGATCCGTGGCATCTCTGCCGAAAATACACACTGCTGGTGCACGTACAAGTGTTTCGGAGCACACCGTTACCCGTACATTGTTGAACATGGAGCTCCGCAGCAGACCGCCCTACATGTTCACATGTTGACCCAACGATATCGTTAATTCCCGTTGCAGTGGGCACGGGACCATCGGGATTCGACCGTCGAACAATGGAAACGTGTCGGCTTTTTTGGTGAGTCACATTCTTGCTACACGAGGTCGATCGTCGTCTCCGCGAACGCCGTAATCGAGGTGAACGGCGGCTCGAAACGATCAGCGCGTCACGGACGCAGACTGGTGGGAGCAATATTATGCCATGTGACACATTCTCCTGCACTTGCATGGGATATGCGGTAATAATCGAAGACACGCTAACAACTTTGAACTACCGGCACCCCTTCATGTTTCACGTCCTCCCCGGCGGCGATGTCATCTTCCAACCGTGTAATTATCCGTGTCTCGAAGCCAGGACCGTGCTACAATGGGTCGAGGAGCATTGTAGTGAACTCACGTTGATGTCTCGGAGACCAAATTTGCCTGATGTAAATCCTATGGAACCCACCTGGGTCGCTGTTTGGCACCATCACTGCATACACTAATTAGCGGCCCGTTATTTACAAGAAATACATGACCTGACACTGAGCAGATTCAGAAGGATGTAGGATGCAGTAAGTACTGGGAGATGAAGAAGCTTGCACAGGATAGGGGCCGGCCGGGGTGGCCGAGCGGTTCTAGGCGCTACAGTCCGGAACCGCGCGACCGCAACGGTCGCAGGTTCGAATCCTGCCTCGGGCATGGATGTGTGTGATGTCCTTCGGTTTGTTAGGTTTAAGTAGTTCTAAGTTCTAGGGGACTGATGACCTCAGCAGTTAAGTCCCGTAGTGCTCAGAGCCCTTTGAACCATTTGAACCACAGGATAGGGTAGCATGGAGAGCTGCATCAAACCAGTCTCAGGACTGAAGACCACAACAACAACAACATGTACTGAGCGTAGACATCGAATTCCACATACTTCCAAAATCCTACCAACAGACTATCGGATCCCTGATAAGCAGAATCAGTGACGTATTTCGTCCCAAAGACGGACAGACAAACTATTAAGCAGATGGCCATGATGTGTTGGCTCATCAGCGTGTAGCTAACAACATTTCTTGGGTGCTCGCAACAGGGTGAATGAGACAACTAGGAATTGAGACCAGTGTTGAGACTGAAAAATACCAATGTAGTCATCGTCATGTGTCCGCATAGGCTTGTAACGGAATACAATATGAAGATGTAGACAGGGTGACGTATGGAAGTTTTGGGTTGGTCGAGGGAAGGCGGTGTTTTCAATTTATTGCTTTGCGTAATTTGCGAGAAAAACGTCCCGAAATCTTAGGCTAGAGCTATTTCACTTCGTTGCTTAGATAATACTGCTTCGGCCAAATCATATGTACCTGTAGATGTTTGTGTCTTATCATTTAAAGTTGGTGACTTGCTCGAACCCTACTTTTTTTCTTTATACCTAGTTTGGTTTGAATTTAACGTGCTGTCGTCTGCAAGACTGCGAGGAATGCTCTGTATAAAACTGGAGAACAGATGTAATCTTTTTTAAAGAAATACTAGCATTTGGCTGCAGCTGCTTGGTTGATTGATCACTCACTACAGCTTTCGATTATAACACTAAGCTATCTTCGGGTCTCTTGACAGCCTACCTGCAATGACTTTTTTCGGCGTGTTGTACACCACTGGAAACGTCGATTCGCCGAACGCAGCAATTTCGAATGCTGCCACGTGTTTTCCTCCGTGTGGTTGTAGCAGACCAGGACTGGAGTGCTTTCAAACTCAGGAGGCTGCCGCGTTCACCCCACCGGCCGCCTTTACATACGCGCCTTGTCAATATTTGCGCAGCCGCGGGCTGCGCTCCATTCAAGAACGGCCGTAACTGGCGAGGGCTGAGTTGCATGCTGCAGGCAGAATCTCTTCCTCACAGCGCGGCTCTGATTACGAGCTTCTTGGTTTCGCTTTCTACTGCTGTGATAGAAAGGACAACGGCGTATGTGGGGAGAGGCCAACTCTTTGCCAACACAGAGTATGCAGCGTCCGTAAACAAAATTGCGTATGAACGAGAAAAATTTCACTATGACATACATTACACCTGTTCTGGACGAATAAGTTTTACATCAATCCACATTTACTGTGCAGTGTGTTAGGGATGTAAACGCAGATACTTTTATTGGAGACCGAGGACGGTGTACTGAACAACATTACGTCAGTATTTACTTACTTTACAAAATGGCTCTGAGCACTATGGGACTCAACTGCTGTGGTCATAAGTCCCCTAAAACTTAGAACTACTTAAACCTAACTAACCTAAGGACAGCACACAACACCCAGCCATCACGAGGCAGAGAAAATCCCTGACCCCGCCGGGAATCGAACCCGGGAACCCGGGCGTGGGAAGCGAGAACGCTACCGCACGACCACGAGATGCGGGCCTTACTTTACAGACTAATAATTACAGCTACTAGGAATGATATGTTTTTGGGTTGGTTAGTAGCTCCAAGTACATGTGTGAAGAGCAAATCATTAATGCTTACTTTTTCCTGGCGGCAGGTCAAGTGTTGAAGTATGGACGCATGGACACAAAACGGTTAGCCTATACTGACAGGTGTGGAACACTTGGTGCACTTATGATCGTGCAGAAAACATCACGTAGTAAATTATGTGACATGTTTGCGGGTAGACTGCTAGACGCAGAGAAAAAAACGCGCTGAAGTGGGTATATGTGGAGGTACCAGTGATCACATTATCTGCCCTTATACCCCTAACACAAAAGGAAATACCAACTCGTGTATAACATATCTATTCGGTATATTTAAATTTAATTACCATGTAAAACTTTAGATCTAAATAAATAAGGCAACAATGCAGTGCTTTACTAAAACAACTCCTCGAGATGGTATTCCAATGCTTTTTTCTGACTTATGAACTATGTTACACATATTTGAAAGTGGATTAAGTGGCAGGAAATAACTTATGACCAACTCGAGAATGAACCTACTTTTTATTAATCGAACCAAATTTAACTAATGAACGTTTATTAGGATTCAACGCAAACAGTTCATTTCGTTACTATTCAAATGCTCCATTTATATGACGTTCGATATATACAACCATTTAACACCGATTCTATAATTAATATTTTTCATTTTTTTTACATATCAGTGGCTTAAATGGAAACGTAGCCTATGCTAAATAAGTAAATATGGTCGCTGAATGAAGTAAACTTCAGTGACATCTCTGATTGAATTAAAGCTTGTAGAGACTGATACCACTTCGCTGCAAATCAAGTTGTCTAAGAATGCTAATAGAAAATTGAAGAGAGCAGAGTTGTTTCTAGGATTTACTTACTGTAATACGGGAATTTAATGAAAATTAAACGTCATGAGCAGAAACAATTACAGACTGAGATCATGTTTTGGGGGACTGCGTGGGGATGAGACTTCTTAATTGTTGTGTTCTTCAGCCTGCTGAGTGGTTTGATGTAGTTTTTCACGCTATTGTCCTATGGAAGCTTTTCATCTCTGCATAAGTACCAAATTACATTCCTTTGAACCTGCGTACCGTATTCGAGCCTTTAGGATGACGTAAAATTATAGTGGATCAAGGAACTGAATTTTGAAAACAGTGTTCACGGACTGAGTGATATGAATAATCATGTTTATCTAAAAAGCTTTTGTGGGCAAGTGACAATACTTAAAACTTTTCCACAGAATTGTTTCAGATTAAATGCGGAAAACGTGGAGGAACCGATCCTTTTAGATATCTGAGTGAATTCCCTTGGGCAAAGCTTCGTTCACTTTTGAAAACTGGTTACGAAAAATCATTGTATAGAAACTGTGGCAATGCTGTTACAGTTTCAACCTACACGGAATACCTCAAAACACCGTGTATGTACAAGTTTATGATCAACCCCTATACGTAGAGACACGGTTACGCTGCAGGTTTTCTCCATTGTGCTGAGAGACGCACCATTATGTGCTCTATAGATTCACACTTGTCTACTGATGTTAGCGGGCGAGTGTCTATATGAGAGAACACGGCGAGCTTCAAAGACTTGCCGCCTCTACACGCGCTCAAGAAGTCCCAGCCGGAGGGCAGCGCCGCGCAGCGGGAAGGCGGGGAAACCACTCGTCACCATCGTTAGCAATGAACAGCCGGCCTCGACGTCTCGCATGCCTTGGTGAGCACCACTCCGTGACGTCAGCTGAGGAAGGCGCTATAGGATTGTGTTTCCGTGGGATACACGCCGCACGCATCACAACACTGAGGATCAAATTCTGTCGGGAAACCGAACCTCCTTTCCATCGTTCCGCAGGCAAATGCGGTGATGCGTGAGTCTGAAGAAGATCCTGCGATGCCGAGCTGGGATTCGTTCAGGAAGATGTTTAATTTGTGTTGTCACGATTTGAAGCCAGATTTAATCCAATTGCTAGATTGCCCGAGTCTCATGGCCCCGTCGGAGAAAGATAATTTCTATGTAGTGGTCTCTTTTAAGAAAGTTGAGGTCATAGATCATTCGATATAAATATATATAAATTAAAGGGAAAAAAGCACTATTGATGGTTTGTAGTCACGCCCAAAAATGCTTACCACGGTCCCTATTGTGTAACACTGTCAACAATTATTGTACTGTTCCTTGGATAACGTAACGCACATACGTTTCATGCTAACGTGAAAGTTCCATTTTATGCTTTCAGTTTAAGTCGGGAAATGTCGGAATCTAGTGAAAGGGTTACTTGTTTCGTACAAACCAGACCCCACAGGTTGTGCTAGCGATACGAATTGTGATGAAAGATGTGTACTAGGATTGTCGCAAGTCGTAAATACTGCAACCTAAACTTACATAATGTGACAGTCATGGTAATGCAGATATATTGTGGCTCTGAGCACTATGGGACTTAACATCTGTGGTCATCAGTCCCCTAGAACTTAGAACTTCTTAAACCTAACCAACCTAAGGACATCACACACATGCATGCCCGAGGCAGGATTCGAACCTGCGACCGTAGCAGTCGCGCGGTTCCGGACTGAGCGCCTAGAACCGCGAGACCACCGCGGCCGGCAGATATATTGTCATAAGTTGAATGTATGAAAACCTATGGATACAAAATTTCTCATGTTTCACTGACGAAATATTCCTGATTGTCAGGTTAAAAAACTGCTGTAGTTGTTACTCAGCTTTCATAATGATTAAAAATTCTGGAAAGAACACAAATTTAATGATACAAATGAACGAGAAGGAGAAAAATAATTATTCTTCATTTATCCTGTTCCAATAAACAGTTATTACAAAACGATTATTCAGAGCGTTTACTAAGTCCCGTTGCATTGTAGGAGTAAGACAGTACAATTTTGAAACGTAACGTGTCGTTTGTGTACTAGAAAAATAACTGTTCGAAGTAATTGTATAAGGAAGAGAAATTTCACAATGCAGTTGCTAAATGTGCGTTTTGCAGACGGATTTATAGGCGTTATAACTTCATTTTCAATTCAAACAATTGTTTCTGGTTGTAAAAGTAGCACCAGATCAAAATAATGTCCGACCAACGATCATAAAACAGAGTAAAAGCACCCTTGAAAAATAGAAAAGGACGATTCCATATAAGTATCTACAAATAATGAATAAAAAATAGCACTGATGGCGCTTGTGAGCGGAGCTCGGTCCCACAAATGGTAAACTGGGGCTCACGTCGACTTACATGCTTGTTTTTGTAACATGGATTTGCCTCACATACAAGCAGGATGCCAAGTTTCTGGACCGTCAGTACCAGTAAGGGGACTTCAGCAAGCACATAGTAACCCATAATTTGAAACATAACTGGAGTCTTAGCAGGATTAAACCATCTGTGGTTGTACTGCTCTACAGCGGTCCATCTGTTTGTTTCGGGAACACGAATTAAACGTAAAGAAGTAAATATTTACAAATTTACCCTCCATCCAGCCTAGGAGTTCGTAAGTGGAATCCAGATATACGACGGTGGTTTGAAAAGTTCTCGGAATCACCACGAGAGGTCATCGCTAGCGCAACGAGTTGTTCACGGGATATTCGTTGGACTGTTGCCCTTAAACGCGTGCCACATCAGTGCTCTTGGAAGACAGCTGGGACAGTGACGTGGCTCTGCTGTTGTTCCTGCGTAGTGATTTGCGAAGATGGAAAAAATTGAGATTCGAGCAGTGATTAAGTACTTCGTAAAAAAAGGTATGAAAGCAAAGGATATTCATTCCGGTTTGCAGAATACACTGGGGGACTCTGCTCCTCCATATTCAATTGTTGCCAAGTGGACAAATGAATTTAAATTTGGTACGGAGAGCTTAGATGATGATCCGCTCAGTGGTCGGCCAAGATGTGTCACTACTCCAGAAATCGCTGCAAAAGTGCACAAAATGGTGATGGAGGATCGCCGATTGAAAGTGCGTGAAATTGCCCACACTTGCCACATGTCATCTGAAAGGATATATTGCATTTTAACTGAAGAATTAGGTAGGAAAAAATTATCTGCAAGATGGGAGTCGCGACTGTTGATGCTGGATCAAAAACACATGCCGTCGCCGTGGCAAAATTACACGAACTAAGGTATGAATTGTTGCCACCCCCGCTTTATTCACCTGATATGGCTCCGTCGGACTTCCATCTCTTCCCAAAACTGAAAATTTTTCTTGGTGGATGAAGATTCACGTGAAACGAAGAATTGATAGCCGGAGTTGACAACTATTTTGCAGGCCTGGATGAAACTCGTTTCCGAGATGTGATCAAGGCACTGGAACATTGTTGGACCAAGTGCATTAATCTACAACGAGAATACATTGAAAAATAAAAAAAGTTTCAGTGATGTAAGTACTTTTTTTCTATTCCCTTTCCAGAACTTTTCAAACCAGCGTCGTAGGTTGTATTTTATCGATCCTAGTGGTTCAAATGGCTCTGAGCACTATGGGACTTAACTTCTGAGGTCATCAGTCCCCTTGAAAGAACTACTTAAACCTAACCAACCTAAGGGCATCACACACATCCATGCCCGAGGCAGGATCGAACCTGCGACCTTAGCGGTCGGGCGGTTCCAGGCTGTAGCGCCTAGAACCGCTCGTCCACTTCGTCCGGCTATCTATCCTAGTGTTTTAATCATCATTTCAAATTAAAGTGTTGAACTTTACGAACAATAAAAATACAAAGTGAAAGATAGATAAAATAAATGTTGTGTCTTATAGTTCGCCGGGCGGAGTGGCCGAGCGGTTCTAGGCGCTACAGTCTGGAACCGCGCGACCGCTACGGTCACAGGTTCGAAACCGGCCTCGGGCATGGATGTGTGTGATGTCTTTAAGTTAGTTAGGTTTAAGTAGTTCTAAGTTCTAGGGGACTGATGACCACAGCAGTTAAGTCCCGTAGTGCTCAGAACCATTTTTTTGTCGTATAGTTCACACCGAGTGTATCCAGAAGTGAGAAACAGCAATTCTCTCTTCAGCGACATCAAATCCTGAAGTGTGCTTCAGACAGGGCAGAGATGGCGCTGGTGCGTATGTCGGGTGGTTTCTAGTTACCCATGTCACACTCGACCTGATAATTTTCCAGACAGCTACATTCCGTGAGGCTATTCTTGAAACTGCCCTCACCACCTCTCAAGTGGTTCAGTGTCTCACAGGTTCTCAGTTGCGACTGGTATCCAGATAGTGGAGATCCAGAATCGGGACTAGTAAGATGCAGCAATATAAACAGACACAGTACACCGTACACTAATTAATGTCTGCTGCGACCGCTAGAGCTCAGGGCAGAGACGACTAAATGAAGACATAAACTAACGGGACCGGTGTCAGTCAAACCGCGTGGGCCCGCGTACACGCTTAACACGAGAGCTGCACGAAGGCGAGGCAACTGATGAAGTATGCCCGACCTCGATACAGGCGAGGGGTAGGGGACCGCTGTAGGACGCGCGACATACAGAAGGCGGAAGTTGTGTGTCTGCGGCGTCGGAGAGCCCACGCGGCGGGCGCGCCGGAGCGTCGGATGTAAACAGAGATTCAGCGGAGCGCCTGACAAAGGGCTGCGTGGGCGTCAGGGCGAGGACGCGGCAGAGGAGAAGCGGCGCCGAGCGTACATTCCTCCCGAGCCAGGGGGCGGAAGGGGGGGGGGGGACGCGGGCACAGTAATTACGCGCGCGCCTTCCTGGCTTTACTGATTTATGCGGCCTTTGTCTCCGCCCACAATTGGCACCGCGGCATTGTGGCAGAGGGCCCCCTCATTTGAATTCGGAAAGCGCATAAATAACTGCAGCGGCGCGCCGTGGGAGAGCCGGCGACGCGCGTCACGCATCAGCTGCGCCGGGCGGCGTCCACCCCCGCACCCGGAGGGACAGCAGCTCGTTAGGCGCCGCTCCCGCCTTCATTGTCAAGTCACCGTGACGGGGCGAGGCGGCTCCGGCGACCAGCCTAGGCCTCGATACATCGGCGGAGGAATTTTAGGGTTCCACGTGCCACCGCCCAGTGGCCCATTAGAGGTGCAGTACAAGCTCGGATTGTGCACAAAGTCCAATGCACCGATTTCAAAGGAACCATCCCGACATTCGGGTTAAACAATTTTTGGGAACTATAGACAATCAATATTTAGTTGGCTAGATGGAAATCAGACACCATCCCTCCTCACTGCCACTTCAATCATCTTAATCACATCCACAGTTTAAATCCAGAGACCTTCTCATATACTTGCGCAGTGTGCTACATCTGTTATGCCCGCACTAAGCGACAATTGCACAGTCGTAAAGGCAGTGGATTCTGACTCGGACTAAACAAGGTGGCGGAATGGTTACAGCACTGGATTCGAATGGAGAATAAGTGAACTCAGCTGGATTCGGACATAGGACGGTGACGCATTGGTTAAGGAGCCGACAACAATTAGGGCCAAGTGAGATGAAACAGTGATAAGGCACCAGGGTCAAATGTAGACTGTAGCAGGCATCACAGCGGATAAGGTGGTGATTAACTCAATGGATTCATATTTGAACTGAGGGAGGTGGTAACGTGGTTAAGTCACTGGACTTGCATTTGGACTAAGTAAAGGTGGCACAGTGTTTTAAAGAAGTGGACTTGCATGTCATCTGAGAGAAGTGACATAGTGATTAAGACACTGCACTCTTATTTGGACTGAGGGGGCAGCACAGTGGTTAAGGCACTGGACCTTTATTTGGATGGAGGACCATAGAATAGCAGTTAAGGCACTGGACTTGTATTTGGACCTGGATTCGTATTTAGACTAAATGTGGTTGCACATTGGTTGCAGCACTGAACTCGTTCTTGGACCAAGGGTGCTGGAAGAGTAGTTATAGTATTCGACTGATATTTGGACCAAGGGTGAGGGAACAGTGGTTCAGCTACAGGACTCACATTTGGACTAAGATTGGTAGAAAAGTGATTAAGGCACTTGTATTTGCATCAAGGGTGATGGAACAGAGATTAAGCAGTTGGACTTATTTGGACCAAGAGTGGTAGAACAATGGGTACGGCCCTGGGCTCGTATTTGGATCAAGAGTGCTGGAACAGCGGTTAAGGTGCTGAATTCGTATTTGGCCCAAGATTGATGGAGCAGTGGTTAAAGAATTGGACCTGTATTTGGATCAAGAGTGGCAGAACATTGACTATGGCACTAGATTCGAATTGAATCAAAGCTGACGGAACGGTGGTTATCTCTTTACTAATATTTGCACTGAAATGGGTGCGGTGCCACAGTGGTTAAGGCACGGGACTAGCGTTTGCAGGGAATATAGTTCACAGTGCTTTCCCTTACTTGACTAGTGCACATGTGAGGATGATTCCTTTCAAAAAGGGAACTGCTAATATCTTTTCTCATCGTTGTCGAATCCCCCGACTTCTACTTCGTCTGTAACGCTTCCTTAGTCCTTTTTTTCCTTGATGTCTTGTAACAAGGCAGCATAAAAAGCGAATTGAGTGCGCCGTGGGGGAGGGAACAGGATCGCTAGCGGGGAGAAATTCTCCGTCGCGCCAGTTTATTAAAAATAGTTGAAGAAACTTAACGAGCAACTTGGCGCGTGGCCGCTTACAAAATTCCGTCGCCGCCGCGGTGTCACGGCATAAATTAGCTACTCTATCTCCGATCGGGCAGTCGTGTTAATAAAATGTTGAGCCGTTGCTAAGACTTTCATACTGGCGCATAATAAAACGGTCACGCTAATTACCATAATCCTCGTCCACTTTTCCCTGATATTATATGCCACAGGCACGACAATCGCAATCTAGTATCGGAGTGCACGGAGAGCGCTTTTCCGTGCGAGGAATTAAACGTCCTGTGACACCGAGCCGACGTTTAACACACTGGTACGAAATACTATCACTAGCGGTCATTTATTGTCGGAAAGGAAACGCCGGGGGACACGATTCACCTGCCATAATAAGGGAAATAAATGACGCTTAATTCGGTCTTCTCCTAACCTCGTGGCGTCCGAATGTATAAAACTGAATTATAAAGTGTAATTGTAGTCCTGATGAGTAACAAATAGCGCCCAACACTACTATTGTACTTCATTAGCCTATGTGTTATTAGGGTTAAGTGTGTCTTCGTCATTTGACTACTTCGGCGTCTCAATGGATGCCACACAACAAATTCAGCGGTTCAGTGTTCCATCTCAGGTGGACCATCAAATCTATTTGTAGGTTTTCAAGCAACATTTGTTTCAGAAAACGGCACTGAAAAATGTCAAGTTACACCGGGGTTTAAAATCCGTTTGAAACTATATACCACCCAGTAATTTGTGGGCTTAGATGGTTCCGAGATCAGATGAAGCCCACTCAAGCGGGAGCGGCCCTAGTTAAAACGACTTCGGTGGCATTGAAGTTCGAGAGAGCAGTTTCCTGTCCTCCTGAGCATCTAATACCGTCTTTCGATACCTAATCTCTTTCAGGATGTTCTTCAGAAGATCAGTGTTGCTGCTTTCCTTGTTAATCTTCACGATCACTGACAGCAAAATGCCAAAGTGTACTTAGTTTGCGTTTTTCCATTTTACTACGCCCTATTGAATAACCTGAAACAACACTGAGAATGCAGGAAGCATACTCTTAGTATAGAAATCGATTTGTAACGTCATCTGGATAAAGAAGTACAGGTCTCTGTTCTAAAGATATTCTATATACTTGGAAATTGTTATCTCAGATGTTCGCATAGACGCTGAACGTATACTTACTTATACGATTTCCGAGAGACGGTGCTACTGCAAGTAGAAGTTTGTCAGCATTTATTTGTTGTTTTGATTCCTGTACGCCTATGAATGTTACGCAAGCAGAATGTTCGAGAACACTAACAAGACGACATAAAATACGTGCCATTCCTTGCTCGACAATCTAACTGCAATGATGCGTTTATGGAAAGACAATCGCGCTGTTGCCACCAACCTCTTATTCTAACGGCAATTTTAAGGAATTATACCAGCTCTGGCCACTGTGCCCTGTTCTCCCCTACTCTCTCTCTCTCTCTCTCGCTCTCTCTCTATCTATCTATCTATCTATCTATCTCTCTCTCATAGCTGAGTTAAAAAGTTATAGTTGTGTTCGCCATTAAAGTACAAACCGTGAGAAATCTTCATCCAGAGCCTCAAGTTGCAGCTCAAATTAGCACGGCCACAAATGTTACAATAACAGTGACGATAGCTCAGGTTATGGGAACACCAGAAGGAATGAAGATTAGGTTTTAACGTTACATTGGAATCTAGGTCGTTATAGACGGAACATAAACTCCGGTAGTTTCAAAGATGGGAAAGAAAATCAACTGCCCCCTTTTTCAGAGGAACCATCCCGGCATTTGCCTGGAGAAACTAAGGGAAAATCACGAATAACCTAAATCTGGATTGCCGGATGCGGATCTGAACCGCCGTTCTCCAGATTTGCGAGTCCAGCGTGCTAACCACTGTGCTACCTCGCTCGGTACGACACCGGTAGGATACAGATGAGCGAGCGGGGGGTGCTAAAAAAGTTTTGTTGGAGGAATCTAAACCGAGGAGACGAAGCTGTGAGGAGTGTAAGGAAGTGGTTAGAAGACGGGGACCGCGTTTACCCTGGACGCGCCTGGATCACCACTGACCAGGCCGTCGACTGCGCGCGATGCTGTCCCATGACGGGGACAAGCTAGGCGAGGCGACGCAGGCAGCCGTCGCATGATGGATGGCCCGCCAGATGGCTATCGCGTGGCCCGACAATTACGCGGTTTTATTATTTTATCTGGGCCGCCGTCGCAGTCATCATCGCCGCAGACATTGACGCCGTGAATAATTCATGGTGCGTGGGAACGGCGCGCGTGGCGAACACGAGAAAGCGCTCAGTGGGCGCCTCCGCCCTACGGACACAGGGAGGCAGGTGCTTCGCTTATTAAGCGCCAGAGGCGGTCTCCGGAATTAATCATCTCTGTCGTGGCCACACTGTGCACTTTGCAGTACGCCGCACTAAAGCATATTTATCTGGTCCGCTAATTACATACACGCTCTCCATGTCTGGTTACTAGACGATGATAGATACCGAACTTCTACTGGAAAAATGAGTAGAATCGCCCAGTTGCAATGCAGATGGGCTTGGCAGCAGGTGCAAAGATGCGACGAGAATAGTTAATCCGTCTGCACTGTTCGTGCGCCAACACTGCGTAAATGCTAAAGCACTTAAAATTGCTCTCAAGTGACGTCCGCGCTCTAACATGATTAAACTAGCAGATTTTTTTCTGCGGTAATCCCGTAAAATTCGGGGAGGCAATTTTCAAAAGCAAGTGCCTCGGAATTTTACAAGCAGGAAGCTCATAATTCCGATATTATCGAGGATATGATCCATTAGCAATCAAACTGACCAAGGAGCGCGCGATAAACCTTTCGGTTTGGTCGTAAGACGATATTTTATGCTGCTCTCATTTTAAGCGCAAACTAAAAAACATTTACGCAATGAGATTTCTTTTCGTCCATCAAAGTCATTTATCCACCGCAGTGAAATCGATTGAGTTCATTCGTCTTTACTGGCAGTAACGTGGATATGGAATAGAACCAGCCATGTTCGTCGAAGGAAAAAAAAATAAATAAAAAAAAAAGAACTACACAAAGTCGTAGCGTGGAGCAAATTGTGTGTTCTTGAATATGCTGTATAGCTAAAACTGTAGGACCGAATACGTCACAACCAAAAACAGTGAAAACCTCAACCGAAACGGTTACATTTTGGAACATGTCTGAATGTGAGACACTAGCAAAAGAACTATAAATATTTTCTTGCGTAGCAGCCCGAAAAAACTAGCTTCTTTCTTTCAGTTTTTTTTTTTTTTTTTGCCATTTGAGTGATATACCACCTGAAACAAAGCACGATGCTACGGGTTCCAGATCGACAACTTTAAGGAACAACTTAACTCGTCAGTCTTCTTCACCAAGTGACACTGAAACAATGTTCGTGTCTGGCAACTATTTCAATATTGAAGTTGCCCGAAGTTGTGCACGTATCTTCTGACGTACCAGCAAAAGTTAAGCAAGTACTTGGCTCCACCAAAAGCAAAGAAGTGATGGACGTATGATGCTGTGCGCGTAGTGCATTGCCCCAAGAAACCAGCCACTGCTTTAGACAAGCCAGAAATATTCAGTTATATAAGATCAATGTCATTCAAAAATTACGCGTATTACAATTGAGTATGTACAACATTTTCTTTCATTTGACACATTCGGTTCATACTCCACTATGTATTATCAGTTACCATTGGGGCGATTCTGTTTAATTAATACGACCGTGGAAAATATAGCTGGAAAAGCAAGTCAGTGTTATACATGAGAAAGAAACTATAAGGACTTTTATGCTACTACCAAATAAAGATTCGGAACGGGTATGCAATTTCTGAAACTCACTATGATTCAAAAGGAATTATCGTAGTGAATCTGTTATTGCAATTTGCATATGCATCTACTAATACCAGTAATAGCATGCTGTATAGATGCAAAGAAGAGCTTGCGTTGGAAGAAAAACGGTTTTTTGATTGGGCGACATTATCAGGAGCGTAGTCGAACTTTCAGAAGACGGCTCGACGCAGTAGTATGGCAGAACAGAATCGGCACTCCTCTGCCGAAGACGGTAATATTGGGTCTGAGCACCACAAATTGGCTATAACACAGTATGTTCACAAGGACTACGGCGCGGCATTTTTGAAGGTGTTACTGGCTACCATGAATGTCTAGGCTGCCAGGCGCTGCTACATCAACGCCAGGAACTTAGTATTTCTGAAAATCCCGGCCAAAAAACAAAATAGTGTAAACAGCAGAACGTCAGCCTGTTGTAGACAGTGAAGTTGGTGTAACAGAAAATTTTTCAAGTTATGTAAATAAAACAAAAGAATTGCTCTGAAGAAAATTTTGGTCTGCAGATCGTACTCCGGCGAAGTTTCAAGAGCAATGAGACTGGACTTAACTCAGTGAAACAAAATTATACTTGTGATGTTTGAATGAGAGGTAGATAGATAGGTACATAGAGAGACGAAGATTATGGGAACTCAATACGACATAAGGAATTTCCATTGAGATATGTAAAGAATCTCCCCGATGTTATTCAATCTGTATATTGAGCAAGCAGTGACGGAAACAAAAGAAAAATTCGGAGTAGGTATTAAAAGCCACGGAGAAGAAATAAAAACTTTGAGGTTTGCCGATGACATTGTAATTCTGTCAGAGACAGCAAAGGACTTGGAAGAGCAGTTGAACGATATGGGTAGTGTCTTGAAAGGAGGATATAAGATGAACGTCAACAAAAGCAAAACGAGGATAATGGAATGTAGTCGAATTAAGTCGGGTGATGCTGAGGGAATTAGATTAGGAAATGAGGCATTTAAAGTAGTAAAGGAGTTTTGCTATTTGGGGAGCAAAATAACTGATGATGGTCGAAGTAGAGAGGATATAAAATGTAGACTGGCAATGGTAAGAAAAGCGTTTCTGAAGAAGAGAAATTTGTTAACATCGAGTATAGATTTAAGTGTCAGGAGGTCGTTTCTGAAAGTATTTGTATGGAGTGTATCCATGTATGGAAGTGAAACATGGACGATAAATAGTTTGACAAGAAGAGAATAGAAGCTTTCGAAATGTGGTGCTACAGAAGAATGCTGAAGATTAGATGGGTAGATCACATAATTAACGAGGAGGTATTGAATAGGATTGGGGAGAAGGGAAATTTGTGGCACAAGTTGACTAGAAGGAGGGACCGGTTGGTAGGACATGTTCTGAGGCATCAAGGGATCACCAATTTAGTATTGGAGGGCAGCGTGGAGGGTAAAAATCGTAGAGGGAGACCAAGAGATGAATACACTAAGCATATTCAGAAGGATGTAGGTTGCAGTAGTTACTGGGAGATGAAGAAGCTTGCACAGGATAGAGTAGCATGGAGAGCTGCATCAAAGCAGTCTCAGGACTGAAGACCACAACTACAACATGTAAAGAGTGTGACCGGGAGACAGATTCGAAAGAAAACAGCCAGTTACAATGTACAGGACTCTAAATAATTTCCGGCTCTATAAACAGGGAATACTGAACGATATTAACGTAAACAGAGAAAGAATGATCCAAATAGTACTGGAATGGGCAACAGTGTGTGGCGGATGCTATCAAGTCCCCAGCTAAGGGCCACCAATTTCTGAAGATTGCCCAAAAATTCTAAATATAAACTTTCGAAACTAGCTTTGAGCCACAACGTGTGTTTTAATCCTTATGCCAATTTAGCTGACGTGACTGCAGTTTGGTTTCAAATTACTGCCGAAGTGAAGATCTTCCACAGTGGGCTAATAACGGAAGTATGGAAACGACTAGGGGGAAACAAAGCATTTAAAATTTCTGTTGCTTCGACTCAGTATATTATTTTGCTGTCAGTAAGGTTTTTTTGCCTTGCTAGGCAGAAGCAGTAAAGTCAAGATTTAAACACTGTGTGTCGAAGTACGAGACTGCTAGAGCGACGCCTCGAAGCGAAAACACGCCAAATGTTGCGTGTTCGCGCTGATTTGTCCACACAGGAGGTGAAGCAAGTTGAGGCGAGGCGAATATCGGCGGAGAAAGTACACTTTGCGTGCCTGTCACTACATGCACAGTTATTAACATACCGATATAGAACAGCTGGACGTCTGTCATGCAAACCTTTTCGCTAAATAATGATAGATGTTGTTGAACATGTAAGCTCTCGTTAGACGGTAGTTTTGCCAAGAAACAGACAAAAAGCAGTGGGTGGATTAATATAAAAACTGGTCCGGCAGGGCTTTCCATGAGAGTAATCAACTGTAAAGCCGAGAACTTCCTTTCCAACGTGAATGTGACCTAAGACACTCAACGGAACGTTTGCGAAGAGCATTTGTATCGGAGCGTACGGTTTCTTATCTTTCTGCGTGTCGGGCTCGTTTCGGCGGACACTGATGCCGAATTACGTCAAGACGTTTGTTATCAGTTACACTGCAAGTAATTGTGAAGCACGCACACACACTCGCAGGGTAATACAGACAATTGCACCACATATAGGCCTATGTTTAAAAAAAGGAAAAAAGGGCCCGCATTGTATAAGGAACAAGCAGCACTAGAGATAACATACTTGAGCGAAATGGCTGAAAATAGCGTCTCTTAGCTGCTATGCTGCACGGAAAGCGAGTCCGAAATCAGGGCTTAAGTACAGCACTTACGTCTAATTTTTTGTCTGCCCGCATGTGGCACACCGCTGCGGCCACGAACATTTACTGAAGATAATGTTTTGAGCGAAGCCACAACCGCTCTGGAGTGGCGATGTTGAGCCTTCAGTTGTAAAGTGCAAACTACTCGATCTCTACATTCACGTCTTTCTGATTAAAATGGTAAGAGTTTTAGTGCCACAACTGGCATAAGAATTACGCCTCTCTACTGATGCTTCCTCCAAAAATATAAATAATTTGACTATGTTTCCTATGTATTATCCAATCCAGTGGCAGAGTTAGCATATCGGAGGAGAATGCAGTAGATTTAATCCTATCGTTAAGGTCCAGTCACTACAAGAGTAAGGGAATGGAGTCTAATATTCTCCAGAAATAAATAAATTAATTAACTCATAGTTACTTAGCAAAATACGATATACCACGCAAAGTGATTAGTGGCGACAATATTTTGAAATGAATGTATTCGATGGTTTACATCGTTGCAAATGAGAGTCCACCTTGCTCAGTATATCAGATACAGATATTTTAATCTATCGTCTTCGCACTAGATGAGCAAGGAAATCATATGAAATGATCAAAATAAAGTCAGAACACACCAAATATTCACTCAGAACTGATTGCTTAACTGTTCGGTCACAGTCTGTTTTGCCGAGGGCTCCAGTATAGCAGACAAATATTTGTTGCGATAATATACAGAGAAACCAACATCTCGCACTTCGTATTTTAGTATGATTCACGGTTGTTGTGTGGAAGTTTCGTTCACAAAAAAAGAAGAAAAGAACGGAAACAAATGAAAGATAAACGCGCACCAAAATGGCAGAAGATTGTGGCTCAGCATTACATTCCTTTAAAAAAGATTCTATTCTTAAAAACTAATTTCTAAAAATATGCATAATTACGCAGAAAGAGGTGGTATTGCAGTACGAATTGTTAACGTATTTTCCAATGATTTTTTTTCATTCAGAAGCTTTAAGAGTTATTTTGACATGAATGAGATGAAGAAACGGGCACGTTAGCACGAGAAAAAGATACGTCACGAATGCAAAGAAAGCAGCTGAAAAAAGCAAGTTTCAGCGCATTGTAGAAAACTTAAAATAAAAAGAAACCAAGTACTACAATTTTAAAACACAATTTTCACTTGCATTCTTTTCATTCAGATCGTTTGTACCACAGGTTTTGGATAACGTCTTTGACGAAACCGGTCGCTTATTAAATAATAAGCTGACATGATACGATTTCTGAAATTTAGGAAAGCTGGAAATCTACCGAAAGTATCTATTTACCTGTTATGTCCTGATTTAAGGTATTTCTTCTATGTCCATTACGTATGTAAGTGGCTGAATAGGGTCAACTGAATGGTAATGTATATAAAAAATTTAAAAAAAGAGCTGTGTACTACAGTGGTAGGGATGGTAATAACTGGTTATTCCGATACCGGTATTATAGTTCTGAATAACCGTTATTTTTCGGTATTTGTTTGGTCTCGTTTATAACTGGTGTTTTATTATTTTTTATTGCTAACCGGAAAAAAAACGAAACATCAATTAGCCATAGCAGGAATGCTAATTTTTTCATTTTTAATAAACTTTTTTGAAAAGTTAATTTTATTCGCAAAATTTGCGTTGGTTTGAAATATTACTTTGTTATAGAAAATGGGTAAAGCGATCGGTGCTATTTCATAGCAATTCTGACAGAAACGAGCAACAAACGCATGGCTTGAGAACTGCTACGGCGTTGCTGAGACAATAATGTCCCTGTTACCGTGTCTAGTGTGCATATATGTACGTGTAGCGTGCAAGACTCCTTGCCCCCACCTGGTCTATTCGATAGTTTTTCGCCGTCGTCGCCGGACATCAGTTGTATTGTAGAATGGCACCAACCCTAGCCTGGAAATATTTTTAAGAAGTCACATACCAATGAATTACAATGCTTCGTTTGCTTTAAAAGACTGAAGATCTGCCTACAATTTCTGTGAAATAATGAAAGAGGAAGGAAATTATGGTAACAGTAATAAATTAAAAACTTAACAAGATTTCATTCACAGTATACAACAAAAATAGAAAATAGCTGATCTACTGCCTATGTCTGCATGATATGCCTTTTTCTGTTTGTGGCCCTCGAAAACTGACAAATTACCAAGAAAAACTTTCTTAAACCTCAGTTTTCCCCCTTAAGCACTGACTATTCCTAATACCCAAATAGCGGTATGACCAATGATTACAACATGATTTTTGAGCAGAGATTCAAAAAATTAGAATAAATAGGAGAACACTGATGATTTTTTTGTAGTATCCCAACTACGTATAAAAAAGCAGCGAACGGTGGACGGATTAAGTTTTGTTTAATTTGCTTATTTTATTTAATATTTTGATTCTATATAACCTGAATCCGAGAGAGCCAAAATTTGTCAATCTTTGTTCGGTTTTACAGGAAATAATATGAATAGAAACCCGAAAATCAGATATTTCAGGAACTAGTTATTTTGAGCGGCTTTAACAGTCAGGTTAAACTGTTACGAAAAAAAAAACCAGATATAATCGGAAACCGATAGTTTCAGCGATAACCGCTACAGTGGGTCAAACCTGGAACGGATTTGTGTGCCATTCGGGGTAGGGAACGGAAAAGAAATATACAAAAATATATGCCAATTGTTTCTCGGTTTATCATATCTTACATCGAGTGCTAGAAGCCCATCAAGGTCCAAAAAAGTACTCGGCAGTCACATTCCGACATGGTCCAGCAGGTGGAAGGTCGAGGCTGGAGCGAGCTGCACCGGTGACCGAATTCCAGGGGAGGGGGCGGGGTCGCCGCGGGTCGGTCTGGAACCGGAAACACGGGACGGGTCGGGTGGGTGGGTGGTGCCGGATCAACAGGTTTGCTAGAGAACCTCCCCGTCTTATGAATGAATATTTACTACGCGGCCCGCGCGCCGGCAGCCTAGAGCGCGGAACCGGCTCGCCGCACGGTGTTTACTGTTGCGGCCGCGGCTCGCAAATGAATGGACGGGACGCCAAGGGACGCTACGCCCCCGCGCCAGCTGAGTCACGGGCTACCTGCCCAAACAGGCGTCCGGGACACGACCAGTTCGCCTGTCATTGCTGCGAGGAAAGAGCATACGTTATAGCGCTCTGCCTCCTGTCGAAACGAAGCCCTTACAGGCAGTACTAGCTCAGCTGGCCGGAGATATTCACGGGAAACTGTCCAAGTATTCACCTGAAGGATAAAGTGCATGCTTTTGCGGCCATTTCCAACGGTCCTGCCTCAGTGAGAACATCGGTTCCCAATCAGATCGGAGTTAAGCGCTGTTGGCTAATACTTGGATTGGTGACCTCCCGGGTCTCAAGACTCTGCTGGCATGCAGGGTACACTCAGCCTTTGTGAGGCCAGTTGAGGAGTTACTTGACTGAGAAATAGCGGCTCCAGTCAAGGAAACTGGCAATGGCCGGCAGAGCGGTGTGAGGAACACAGGTTCCTCCATATCGGCTAAGGACGACACGGCGGTCGGTCGCTACCGTTCAGCTTTCGAGGCCCGATCGAACGAAATTTTCACGGCCGTTCTTGTTGATTTTTGTTATATGGGTCCAAGGTATGTTTCTATGCCGAACGGTTCCTCTCCTAAGGCCCAAGACATCACCAGCGGCTCTAAACACTCCGTATTCTCTAACTGATACACAGACCGGCAGTACGAACCGAAAGCAAATAAACAACTTTAATAGAAAAAATTAGGATTGTAATTATGCAAGTTACAGGCCTTAGTGCTAAATCAGGTGAACAGCGCCAACTATTCCGCAATACGAACCCCATAACACATTGCGGCGCGATTCCGCTATCTTAAACCTATTTGACACCATAGATTTTCTTTTCTCGGCTGACCACTCTAGACAACTGAATCTACTGCAGCGACCCTGTGGTTTTATTGCTGTATTGAGTTTCGCTTGTGACGAGTGGTCGCTTTCATTTACATGCTAGTGCCAAAATTGCGTCTGTTGTGAGACGTGTCGGCTGTGCAATTTAGAATCTGAACGGTGAAGTCAGGTTATGAAAAAAAGCCCTTTTACGAAAAATATGGAACTATACTAACAAGATGTAGCAACAAGCAATGGTCATAGATCTTATCAATGATCGAAGTAGAATTCATAGAGGAGATGCTTGTCAAAGGTCGTGTTGTAAATTCTTTACGCTCCTGAGAGTAAAAGTGTCGCCGAAACATTTCCGAATTTATACATTTATTTCCTAGAGAAAATATGCCTGCAAACACATCGAATAATACCTAGAATGCTTCATCATTTGCAACTTGTTTCCTGTGATAAGTGCAAATAAATACGAAAATTATTTCTCCCATACAATAATTCTGACTTTTTCACTGTTGAAATAATGTCATTTAGACACGTTTATCTATTTAGCTTTTTATGTATACATAGTGTGGGCTTTTTATCTGTGAACCGTAAATACCTTTTTGTTTTCAGATACTTCGTCCCTCTTATACAACACTAAAAGGAAAAAAATACAACGAACACAAAGCAAACAACGCAATAAAGATCAAGAACATATGACAGCAAAAATCAAGAAGTCTTAAGATCGAAATTGCGAGACAAAAGCGAAATAAGCGTCAGGATTGTAAACTAGCATAGCCTATCCAAGAAGGCGCCAACTACCGACTCCAATAGACTAAATGGCACTTTGACGATTCTACCCTTTTGCCTTAAACATCGCCTGTTTTTTTTTTTTTCATTTTTTTATTGAGTACAAAGGTTATTTCAACACATACTTTCCCCTCAGCTGTATTTGTTGGTACTTTATTCGCAATTGGTTTCTAAGCCTTCTACGGCTTCTTCAAACACTTAGGCAAAGGTATCGAAATGGTATGCACAGGCAAGAATATATGGTGGTACCTCAGCTTTCTCTTACGTAGTAAATTACAAGACTCGCATAAATATATATGTCGCATTAGAAGATGCTGTGGCACTGTAACAACGTGAAATTGTGTGTATAAACCGGTTAGATAACAATGCCTAAGTGACTGAAGATGAAGCCGTAAAGAGTTTCGACGCCAATTGCAAACAAAATCAACAACAAATATTACTGAGAAGAAAATTATTAGAAATTAGCCGTTGTGCTCAATAACAACATATATTCTGCCTCAGTGCTATTCAGGTGTTTTTGAAAGTCCATGTCATGCAGCAAAGTTCAAATACTCTACTAACAGGTAGCGCACATTTTTTCCGCTCACACTGTGAAATAACTTTGTCAACGGTTATGTTATGAATGTTTTATAAAATATTTGCAATGTACTGGGTTATTTTCATGACTTTTGTAAAAGATGGGACATGAGCCTTCCTTTAAAAAATATTATCATGTTTATTAGTAACCGACAAATTTAGCACTGGTTTTGTTAATTTTGTAAGGATCTCCTGAGTCAAATTATACATAAGCAACACGAGCTTCCATGACATAGGCATGACGGATTGAGAATCTTGTTCTCGCATTCCACTGAGCATAATCACAAAAAATAAACTGTACTTTGTAGAAGCTTCTTATTATTTTTCTTCTAATCACATGCAACCGAAGACAAATGACAGATGAGAAATTGTTCAGGACGTTACAGTACTATACAACTTGGAATGAAGCAACGGTTCAACTGTTGAGTGCATTACGCTGGAAGGAAGTCTTCGCACCTGTAACATAATGCGCAAAATTACAGAAGGCGGAGGAAATGAAAGCTAAAATAGTAGTAACCTTTCAGGTGGTAACAAAGTGAAAATTGAAGATCTAGTGACCAGAGAGCGAATTTATATTAGGAAACGCATCTACACCAATCGGTAAAATGGACTGTGTGTGCCGCGAGAAACAGATCTATTATAAGTGGCCATCACTTATACGACAGAACAACGACACGTAAAGTTGAAATCATTTGATCAATACAATTGTCGCTCCAACAACGAAACGAAGCCTGTGCGTGACCTTAGTTAATTGGCTGTATATGTACAAAATATTTGTCGCTGATGAAATATAAATGTTATCTAGAAAATCAATCTTAACTCATCAGATATGGTAGAAAAATAAGAAACTGAATAAATTTATATTGGTTAAATAAAAACAGGTTTTATGTCCACTTTTGAGGAGCCATCTAAATTTCGTGCGTCTAGGTCAGGCATTATCACGATTTCTGCTTTCCTTTGCAGCACAACAGTGGAAACTATACATACTAACTACAAGAGTAAAAGATAAAAATGAGTAAGGTTAATTCATATTTACGTCTTTTTAAAACGTAGATACCAAATAAATTGACATTTGACCAATCAAACCGAGTTTCAAGCAACATATCTATACATAATAAATATTAAGCCATTACATTCATTGCTAAAGTTACAAAATAACTGCTTCAATTCCGACAATTTTTTAATGACAGGCAAAAGTACAATTATTTACATATTTTATTAATTATCATTCACAGCCCAATGTCAGTAATTCGGACACGCTTAGGTAATTGCAAATTCCAGCATAGCTTTTGCTATTAACTATTCAAGGCTGATGTACGTGTTGTATTAAAACGACAAAAAAACCTGCAAATAATGTTCTTCGATTTTTAGTACACAGTACGCTGGTTTCACATTAACTTAATACACGGAAATAAAATACATCGCAATTTTCGCTAACAGTGGCATAACATATGCACAGACGTTTGCAAATTCACTAGCAATACGGACTGAAGTAAAAAGAAAATTTTAATAAAAATAATACCGTTGACAACAGGATGTAAAAAGAATTAGAATAGCAAGTTGCTCAAAATAGCCTCGCAACCAGTTTACCGGTGCAAAACATCACCCAAATTCGCTCCCAAAGGTCCGTTTATGAATGTTATTCGAAACTGCAGGAAGAGTATATTATTCAGTAGCTACAGTGGATTAGCACCGTAATAGCCAAACTGCTTTTTACAGAAGCGCTTCTCATATTCGGAATTAGCATATTTGCGATTGCGTACGCGTTCATCGTTGATTAAAAACACACAGCAAAGCCTGACCATATGGGGCTGAAATGCGTTTGGGACAAACTACGGCATACTCAGCCGATCGCGGCGTCCGTCTGGTAAAATCATATTCACTAGCAGTTGTGCCCACTTAGCTGGTAAAGTGTTCCATTATATGACGAGGAACAACTTTTTCAGCCTTTTTTATTTAAACCAAAACGGGGGTTATATCACAATATCCAATATTTATTTCAACAACTGCGAAAAAATATATATCAACGTTTTCTTCATTCGCGCGAGAATTTCAGATTAATAGGTTAGCAGGCACTAAAAAACACATATACACAAAACCGATCCAAAACAACATACACCAGAAAAAAAGGATTGCACAACACGGCATCTTATAATAATGCACACATTTACTCTCTTTGCAAGAAGAGCTGTTTGCGCTCATGAACACACGATGAAAACATTAAAAAGGCCGATAAGGTGATGCTATTGGGGCACATCAGACATAAGTTGTTTCCATAGCAACATAACGTTTCGCGAAAAGACATTAACATAACCTCTATACCAAACATATGTTGAGATGACAGGAAGCGTAATTAAACTGACGAAGACCTGTGACTTCGTAAAGTTAGCTGTGCTACACCGCAGCATCTCGGCCTGCGGTAGACTATTTATCCACACAATGACAGTCGCTGCTCTTCACCCGACAGTGTACATTACCACAATAACGACGCCACGTATTGCAGCTGACCGTCTCTTCTAAGACTGACGCAAGAGATACGAAACAGGATTTTCTTCGTAGCATGGGGCCATATTTACTGGTACTTTGGTAAAATGTGAACTATATATGAGGTTCTGAGTTCCGACTGATCTGCTTCGAAATGATTTAATTCGGACAGTTGCGTGCCAAACCCAGCCGTATGGGAGCCACTTTAAACGAGTGAGCGCCTTCACACCACACAGCCTACCTTATGCCCACGCGCGCACTTACGTAACAGTTTTACGTAATGTTCTTGAGATAGGAGGCGCATATCCGAAAATTCAGCGCAGAATCTTATAAGCAACGTTTCTAAGATAAGCTAATCACTTGAGAGGTGTCGGAGAACTAAGTAATGTCTTGAGTGAGAAATTTGTTTTTCGTGCTTTACGACTGTTAATGGTCATCAGTGCAACGTGAAAAGTGTAACGCGTCATTGGTGCACAGAAATAAACACGCAGTCGCTCGCACTCGACAGCTCAGTATAGTTTGGCATTGACCGGAACAGAATGTCTGAGTCGAGTCACTGACGCGGAGTTCGTGCTGACGCATCGCAACTTGGGACACTCGTACTACGCGCCATTCGATTTTCCGCCGCGTTTGCGCGGCTCATTCACACGCACGGGCACAAACAGATACGTTAGCCAGTGGACGACGTCGGCTCACTGGGACATTCCCACAACCCGCATGACGAACTCATTTGCACAACAATACCGGCCGAGAGCTTTTACGAGCGCTGTCATTCACAACACGGCCATTCACGGCGCAAATTACTCCCGCAGCCCGAACTGCCGCGTTCGCTGCTCGTAATGCTCTTTTCACGGCACAGGAGGCGGAGGCGGCGGCGCACGCTGAGTGGCAAGGCAGCTCGCCGGCGCGTACCGGTAGTCGATGACGGCAGGGCGTGCGACCACGGCGCTCATGCTGGCTCCGGCGACGTGGTGTGTCCGCGGCCGCGCTTGCGGCCCAACTGATGCCAGCGCCGCCCGCGCTACGCCGCCGCCGCCCTCGCGACCCGCCCATTGGCTGGCCGCCGGCCAGAAGGGGCGGCCCGGCGCGCACCATTGGCCGGCCCGCTAACTGTTTTCCAGCGCGACGCGCATGCGCAAAATTAATCGCGCTGCTCGTTTCCGGGTTGCGTCGCCTGCCGTGCAAATCATCGACGCCAGGACCCTGCCGTCCGCGCGAGTACTATCTACGTCGCATCGCACTCCAGCAGTCCGTCTATCCGAGACGCCAGTTTCCAACGGGTCACATTTCATCGAGACGTGTTTTCTCCTGATTTCTACACACCAGTCACCGCCAAGTCCCTGGTTCGATTCCTAGGGACCATACCCGGATTGTTGAGATGTCTGCCACGATGTCCACTCATTGCCACGAAGTCGTCGGGGAAACAGAAAAACATTTTATATTTATGTTAATTGCGGTACACAAAATTTCACATCGGGTGATTAACTTTGGTCTATGTTGCCCATCTTCAGACATACGACGAGTATATTCCATAACTGCACGGTTATGGAGGTTCATATGTTCTGCCAAGATGCGCGAGGAGTTCACATTGCGGACGAAGTTGAATTTGCAAACGCTTTGTCGTGAAATGTAAATTCCTCGCGCATCTAGGTGCTCGTGTCCAGAACTATACAGAGATATGGCCATCATAGACCGATATTAATAAGCTGCTGCAAAATTCTGTGGTTCTTACGGAATAAATAAAAAATAACCGTTCCTTGATCACTGTGAATTTTTACTGCGGCTTTGTCGTAACTCCTGATATTATCATCAGCGCTACAGACACACAGAAAAAATAAGTCCAACAACAGTTAATCCTAGATTACTAAACCCTTGTAAAATTTACGAGTGCAGTTGGCACAAATTCGCGGTTCCCGCTACTCTGGTATTGTAAGTATAGAGTGTGAAACAGGTCATTTTGTACTTATTTTTTATGTGGCATACCACTGGCGACCTTCTAATTATAATTAATTAGTGCATAAACTATAAATTATGACTTCTTTCGAATAAAATATGGAGTAGTACGATGGTGTACTGTCTCACACCGCTATTTAATATATCGGCATTACCGACATTACAAGGCAAAGCGAGCAAGAAAATCTCTTATGAGATATGCTTAGAGTTATCGTCACTAGCTGCAGACGGGGAACGTCCCTGGTTCGATTCACAACACACAACATCTTCTTTTTCTGCTCTTGGTATTTTTGTGACAATGTCCACTCTGTCTCGTTAGGTCAATGAGATACCTCTTGAACAAATAAACATTGGCATCAGCATTAAAAATCTTGATTAAATGGAACAAGTAGAGAAATGACTAATTGAAGGGTGAGACAAGGATGTAGACCATCAACCACTACATTTTTTATGCGTATATTGACGAACTCTGTGGCAAAGGAAGCTTAAAGTTAACATCTGGATTAAGTTAATCTCAACAAGAAAGGTAGGTAGATAAGGTACTAATTATGCATGACCAGTTAATATACTGACAATGACCAATACGTGCCTTTTGTTAAATGTGGAAGAACTGTCATTTGAAAATACCGGTATATTACTCAATTTGTCACCGTCAGAAGAGAATGGTATTTAGTCATGGGAAGAAGCACAAAGGTAGTATCAAGGCGGAAGGTTGCACTATGGTGCAAGTAATTCGATACTTATTTGGTCGCCGTCTCTCTCAAAGTTGGCATATACGCACCCATCTGGACCTCAACATATGGTGTTAGAGTCACCTTTGTTCGTAACCACAAATACATATCATATACCATATCAACACACTGTGATAGTTAAGGCTTTGGGTTTATTTTCCGAAACAGCAGGTATCAAAACAACTTCTGACAGTCTCGACTTAAATTTCCTGCAGTTCACCTAAATCATTTCATGCGAATGCTTGGATAATTCCATAAACACAACCATGTACATGCTAGTGTGTTACGGCGCTATTGACTCACATGTCGACAGGGTGCTCACGTGCAACGTTAACGTTTTCTTCTTTCCATATAAGCAATAATCATGTGTTTAATCTGTCTACTGCTGTATATCTTAATCAGTGTCCACTTGGAAGGAAGCTAATAGCGTCCTCCTTAGATTTATCGGCCACATACCCACTAATAAATTCATCACCTTCAAGGGACAGCATATAAAAGACAGGAAAAACAGTAATGAGACCTAGAATGACTCTTTCTTATGCCAACAGTTGCACAGGCTGAATGTAAAGCGGCTTTCCATGAGTCCAATGATAATCAGATTTCCTAGAATAATTTCATAAAAATAATTAAGCGGGATCTTTCTCAAAACTTGTTGTACTTTTACTTTGAAAGAGCTGTTCTTTCAAACAAATATCGCTGGTATCCTATACAGATTTCCAGAATAGGTCGACGCACAGCTTCCCGTGACGGAAACCACCGAACAAACAGTCGAAAAGTGTCGGTTCATCCACTTGTTCAATTAAAAAGATGTTTCACTTAAATTAACCTACAGCTACATGTTGAACTGCCGTAAACCAAATCGGGTTATAAAATTTGTCCGGATTTAATCTATTAAGAAATTCAGCACTTAATTTCATTTGAGTTTTCTATAGTAAGACAGTGTGATGTAGGTGTAAATTTGTACCAGAATATGGCGATTCAATAAATGCAGCGGAGATGTACTCATGTAATACTTATGTCCACAGGAAGATTAACCTTAAATTGCTGGAAATTGCTAACATTGCTCGATCTGCTTTTCCATCTTGCTTCTTTATTGAGCGACTATACATCCTCACAAGTACCGATGTTCTCCACCGAATCACTCGTGTCGTTGAAATAAAACCGCAGCATTAGATTATTATTAACAGTTAGCAAAATGACAGATCTGGTTGCTCAAAATCTCTTACATTCGACGATAAGGTGGTGGAAGAGATAATTTGTAATCTTCTAAGATCATGCCATTTACTTGCGGTTTTATCTTAATGCCAATAATTGAGCCACACGCTATATCAGCACGGTATAGAATAGGCGTGCATTGAGTGTTCTCTTGCTTTCAAGGAGGGAAAATCTCGTATACCATATCTTTGTGTTAAATAACTATCTGCACAATTCATACCATTAACTGGCGGTACACAAAAAAACCGCTAGAACTACAGGCTTGGGCTGGCTGTGTTCACCGGGTAGCCTACACAGATAGCAGTCAGGCGCACGCAGTGCCCGCAAAACTCATGAGTGAATTTTATAACAAGTTTGTTGCGCTTAACACAGTCCCACGAATCCTAAACCGAGATTATCGCGCATGCCTACATTCTAGATTCACGATGAACAAATAAATTAAATAAGGTAAATAAATTCCCACAATATACCAAAACAACGAGACCAAATTAGCGTCTGCATATCCACACACGTCTCTTAATTTATTTAAAAGCACCAGTGAACACACTCTCAAGCGATCATAAAACAATCACAGCATAGCTATCTAAGAGAATTAACAACAAACATCCCCCAAGCATACAGAACTACGCTGGAAAAAAGACATGGTAGCTTGTGGGAATGCTATAAAGGTATTGTCCGGAAAAAAAAAAAAAAAATTAGCGTACGTTGTATAAGCGGCAACAATTTTACAACACTTGATATACGAAAATTATGGGGGACACAAACAGAGAATGAGATTTCAGCAAACTTCACTATTAAAACGTCTGATACGCGATAAAAAATAAAGTAAAAGCTTATTCATTTATTGTTTCTATCTAAGATAATGACAAGGAATAGTAATTATTCTCCTTGCTGTCAAAGAACGAATAAGAGAGGCATCATTACTTTGGTCGTGAGCAGTAAATTTTGGTGACAGCAAAAGGGTACTCCCATGTCGTCACAGGATCGGTTAAGAAGCGACAGCACGTGGTGTGGCATTAACGTAAAGCTGTGCAACAGCGTGAGAAATTCCTAAAATCCCATTCAATGACGTATCGTCAGTGACATTGATTATTTGCACACTTCATATCGCGAAGCTAGGGAGGCTATATTTCTCTGGCTAGGAATTGGCAGCTGCCAGCGGCACTGTACATAGCCTCAAAGCGACTGCTTCGCACGGCTTGTGCTGCTACCTGGCGGAAGGGCGCCGAACACTCGCCACCCTGTTACGTAAAAGGCCCGCCCCGGAAGAAACTGCGCGGCTTAGCAACTGCCTGTCATTTCTCGCACAAAAACTTCTTATTGCCCAAACACCGTAACTACATATCCGACGATAAATAAAAGCAGAAGGAAAAAACTACGGGACATCATACTTTGAAAACACTAGAAGTGTTGCAATTTTCAAATGAATTGTTCTACAGGCAACGCGAAAGTGGACTTATAACAGAGACAAGAACTTATACTGAACTGAGATGGCAGAGAACAACGCAAATTGATTAATCGAAGATGTGTCACCTGAGCATGGAAATCAGTCTCCTAAATAAAATATAACAGAAATTTAAAAAAATAAGAAACTTAGTTTTACACGTGCATAAAAATTTATTTCATGGTTTCTGTCCTCGCGTTATTTTGAAAGGCTTGTTGCTGTTGTGGTCTTCAGTCCGAAGACAAGTTTGATGCAGCTCTCCACACTACTCTATTTTGTGCAAGCCTCTTCATCTCCGTATAACTATTGCAGTCTACATCCTTTTGGACCCACTTAGCGTGTTAATCTCTTGGTCTCCTTCTACAATTTTTTACGCCCCCCCCCCCTGTCCACCACACGCAAATACACAAGTCCCTCTAATACTAAATTGTTGATCCCTTGATATCTCAGAACATGTCCTATAAACCGACCCCCTTGTTTAGTCAAATAATGTCACAAATTTCTTTTCTCCTCAGATCTTCTCATTACCTCCTTAATTGTTATATGGTTTACCCATCTGATGTTCTGCGTCTTTCTGTAGCATAACACTACGAAACCTTCTATTCGCCGGCCGAAGTGGCCGCGCGGTTCTGGCGCTGCAGTCTGAAACCGCGAGACCGCTACGGTCGCAGGTTCGAATCCTGCCTCGGGCGTGGATGTGTGTGATGTCCTTAGGTTAGTTAGGTTTAACTAGTTCTAAGTTCTAGGGGACTAATGACCTCAGCAGTTGAGTCCCGTAGTGCTCAGTGCCATTGCCACCTTCTATTCACCTCTTATATGGACAATTTATCATCCACGTTTCATTTCCAGACGAGGCTACACTGCAGACAAATACCTACAGAAAAGATTTCCTAACATCTAAATCTATATTACATTTCAACAATTTTTTCTTTTTGTAGAAACTCTTCTTACAATTGCCAGTCTGCATTTTATATCCTCTCTACCTCGATCTTCACCAGTTATGTTACCGCCCAAAAATCAGAATTCATGTGCTACCCTTAGTGACTCGTTTCCTAACCTAATTACCCGTGCGTCGCCTGATTTCATTCGACTTCATGCCATTACTGTTGTTTCGTTTTTGTTAATCTTCATCTTGTATGATTGTTGTATAGCGATTGTCGAACCAGAACGATTAACTGCATGTGGCGTCACTGACGGAACTCCGAGTTTCGAATCTTAAGCGTGGTTTCGTGGACTACATCTAACTAATCAGAAGAGGAATATTTATTAAACAAGGACAGTTTGCTCGCTGTCGATTATAAATAAGAAACAAACTACAAAAATATATTATATGACGACAGAGGAAGGTGCGTCATAGCAAAATAGCTCCTGTACCTGCACATTTCCGGCAACACTATTGTAGCTGTTTGGCAGGGCATTAATGGTTCACGCGTAAGTGGACAGTCCATTGATTCCTGAATGGCGTCAGTAAATGCTTCTGTTTGTCGCTGGTGAAACACGGTGGCAAGACAGACCGCAACAACACCGAAGCATACACAATAACAAACCATCAATCACGTCGCGAAAAATCAGAAATCGTAGTAACAACAATGCTTATTAGAAAGCAAACACGTCATGGTTTTCATCAGTTTCTTTCATAGTTCTGAACAGTCAAACACGGTTGTACACACGAGCGGAACGTGCGCTAATTCTTCCCACGCGATCACCGCTGTAGTTTCCCTAGAGCACGTTTTACGGGAAGCTCTACTAGAAAACACCCTAGGCATCTGTTTATATCAACAGAAAGTACATCAAGTACCGAAACATTCCGGACTAGTGACAGTTTTATGTCTGAATTCAGCCTAATTTTGAAGGCAATCACGGGATCAGGGAATAGCGTTAAAGGCAACAAGGTGATCAAAAACGCAACAAAATTGTATTATATTTCGAATGATATACAAAAAATATTCTAGGAAGTACGAAAACATGTGGTATTTTATCTCTCGAGAATTGTCTTACTGGCAACGCGACAGAATGGAGTAATACTATAGCTAGCGCGTTTCGATTAAACGGCTTGAGAGATACTCCGAAACTCATGATACCATCGTCGCAGACAACAGATATGTATTATTGGTTTCCTTCTCTGAAGCAGTTGTGGCTGTCGTGGGGGAAAAAGACGATATTCATCCTTTCGCATACGTCTAATCTCGCTGATATTTGCTTTGAGGTCCTTACGAGTGTCACATAACAGAGCCAGCACATCATCCTAAACTTGCCTCATGAAGTCAGATGACAATGCACAGCAATGTTTGCTTGGTTGTACGGAAACAAGCAATAGATACAACATACTAGGATTACACGACGTTTTATCGTAATGCGCTTGGGCGGTGGTACTTTTTGTTATGGTAAGTGCGCTCTGTTCGCTAGCTTCTCCTGTTTGGGATCAGATGACCGTCATGGGTGCTTTGAATGAGCGGGGAAGAGACACAGAAATGCTCAAAAAATAGCAGTGAAATTCAGTACAAAAATGATGTGGACATTACGAAAAGATTTTTCTCTGAATATTCAATCTCCCAAGATCAGTGAATAAAGCCGTTACTCCTCCCCATACACATATCATGGTTAGTGACATAATTGAGAAATTTGAGGAAGTATAAACACGTGACAGAGTCCTTTTCATGCGTACGTACCTAAATATATTAGGAACTGACATACGTTATGCTGAGATACTCTATAGCCTTCGCCATATGAGCAATGCAAAAGCACATAAAGATTCGGGCGAGAAAGACGTTTTTCTTCTTTTTTTTATAATTAAGCTCACGTTTGTATCTCGCATCAATGTGATTAGTATAACGATTTTAAACTGTCTCGGATACAGCTTCTCGTAACTTGCCATTAGCACTTTGCGCGCGAAAAGTTTCCCGCCTAAGACCACTAGAGCAGCTATACTGAATAAATTGCTCATTTATAAGGCTAGAGCTAAGTTTTTCACATTGATATGCTAGTAGGCTTTATTAAGGCTTTAATAAAAGACTCGTATTCACAACTTCGTGTCACAGAGAAGCTATACATTCTCAACATCGTTGCGATGAACACTAAAACACTGATGTTACCAACGGAACAGGCGGGACAATGACTACGTTTTAGGCACACAAGAAATTTGCAATTTTGCGACGTTAGCAGTCACGCGCCAAACCGCAAAAAAATATTGGGCGCAAGAAAATACTGAACTATTGAACGAAACTGACCGCTGCTAGCCACTGTTTTTAAAAGCATTTATTTATATACCGCACTACTTTCTGAATCTCTCTGTCTTCAGTGGAGACATACACATATTATGTCGTAACATTTCCATGTTTATGAGATTTGCTCGTAAGTAAGAGTGACGCTAACTGTGAAAATATTTTTAAGAGAAATCATCAAATCCCTCGTCAGTTCTCGTTTGACACATCGATAATAACAATACGTAAATATGAAACGGCTGAACAAAAAGTGAAGATGTTGTCGCTGAGGATAAGAAAGCTCAAAACCGGTGATGTTGATCATTTATTCAAATGACCCAGCATCTGTTTCGAAATGACAGTGGCATCTATTGAGACTTCAACAAAAGAATTCGACTCGCAATGTCGTTGCCTAATACACGCTATCGGCATTGTTGCGACGAATACTAGAAAATTGGCGTTACCACTCCACACTGACACACGGAAGCATGTATTTAAAGGGACGATCAGTATGTTTCAGGCAAACGAGAAATTTGCAATTGTGTGACACAACCAAATATGGACAAAAAACCGATGACGTACTGGATGAAACAGACAACAGCTAGGCACAAGTTTTTGCCATTTATTGATACAGCACACTAGTTTAGTCATCCCTCACTTCTTCACTGGAGGCAAATGTTTTACGTCTATAAATTTCGATTTTTGTGTGACTGTATCGTGGAAAAGAGCGACAATGATTATAACGGATTTTTTTATACACTTGTTGGTCGTCACTTGTGTCGTTGATGACGATATACAATACACAGACGTGAAGATGCTGCACAAAAATGTGAATGGTTCAAATGGTTCAAATGGCTCTGAGCACTATGGGACTTAACTACTGAGGTCATCAGTCCCCTAGAACTTAGAACTACTTAAACCTAACTAACCTAAGGACATCACACACATCCATGCCGAAGGCAGGATTCGAACCTGCGACCGTAGCGGTCACGCGGTTCCAAACTGACGCGCTTAGAACCGCACGGCCACACCGGCCGGCAAAAATGTGAATGTTTCGATATTAAATATACGTATGCCCACTGAAGATTAGAGAGCTCAATTGTTGCTGGTCATCTAAATAAATGGCCAAAAACGTCAAAATTAGTCGATTTCACATCTAGTCAGTGGCGTTTCTAGTTACGGAGCGGTTCACACACGTTAGGGATACAGTATCGAGCCTGCTGGAAACACAAGAACGCACCTCGTCCGTCTCATAGGATCGGCAAATAATTTACACAGTCGGCTCTTCTCTGCTGCACGTGTCGACACACGGAAACGACTTGGCGTCGACGGCTGGCAGTTCCCGGCGCCACGACTTACCACAGGTGGCGGTACAGATGGTTGGGGTACATGGCGCGCAGGCTGTGAGCTCAGCGGTCTAGAGAGCGGTGGTCAGCCGCGTGCAGGCGCGAGCGCCCGAGTCCATGTCGCCGCCGGGCCGCGTCCCTCGCTCCTGCCGCCGCACTCGCTGTATCGCCCCGTGCTCCGGCCTCCGCTCGCATTCGCAGCACACAAACACTCGCGCTGGAAATCGTTCGCACTGGTCACTCGCGGATCCGACTTGTTCCGGCTGAAACGCGCACTCGCCCACGTGTTGCTGCTCCGGTCGTCACTGAAGAGACTGCGCGGTCCAGCCGGATCGTGCCGTCACGTGGACACGAGTGGATGTGGTGCGTACGCGGAAGTGCGTGTCGCCGGGTGCGTGTCCACGTGAGCGTCGGCAGAGCGTGTGACTCGGCTGGTCGTGGGGCTTGCACTGGCCCCGCTAGCCCGGCCGGCGCCGCTACGTGCGGTCGGCAGGGGGCGAAGGGGGAGGGGGGGGGGACCTACCTGGGGGTCACCGCGGCCCGGCCAGCGGCGACACCACCCTATTCACTCTGCTCCCCCCCCCCCCCTCTCCTCACCCGACCCGTGTCCATCGTATTCTTCTCTAACCAACCCCCACCTCCTCCATATTGCCTCCCTCCTGTCTCCACTTCCTACTCTTCGGCGCGCGATATCACTGAGCTCGACCGGCCGGCAAAAACACAGCGGCGCATAAATTACCACTTGTCACGATGGGCATTCGCCCCCCCCCCCCCAATACCCCACAAGCCGCACTACGCGAGGAAATAGCCGCTGCACCCCTTGTTGCATGCTAGTGGGGGGGGGGGGGGGGGGGGAGGGAAGAAGCCGGGAAAACCCACGTCGGCTCATCCACAGCCTGGAAGTGGAATCACATTCATCCTTCTAAGAAGTGCCGCTTCTCAACAGGGCCCTGATCACTACCAGCGGAAATGAAGCTATAAGCAGTAGCCCCAACTCTTCCCTTCCCCTATCTTTTACATCTCCTTTCCTTAACCATGTAGTCTTAAACATCGCTGTTTTATAAATTACGAACAACTTCAGTTGGAAAGACGACATAGATAATATTGTGGGGAAGGCGAGCCAAAGGTTGCGTTTCATTGGCAGGACACTCAGAAGATGCAACAAGTCCACTAAAGAGACAGCTTACACTACACTCGTTCGTCCTCTGTTAGAATATTGCTGCGCGTTGTGGGATCCTTACCAGGTGGGATTGACGGAGGACATCGAAAAGGTGCAAAAAAGGGCAGCTCGTTTTGTATTATCACGTAATAGGGGAGAGAGTGTGGCAGATATGATACGCAAGTTGGGATGGAAGTCATTAAAGCAAAGACGTTTTACGTCGCGGTGAGATCTATTTACGAAATTTCAGTCACCAACTTTCTCTTCCGAATGCGAAAATATTTTGTTGAGCCCAACCGACATAGGTAGGAATGATCATCAAAATAAAATAAGAGAAATCAGAGCTCGAACAGAAAGGTTTAGGTGTTCGTTTTTCCCGCGCGCTGTTCGGGAGTGGAATGGTAGAGAGATAGTATGATTGTGGTTCGATGAACCCTCTGCCAAGCACTTAAATGTGAATTGCAGAGTAATCATGTAGATGTAGAAATGTAACAGGAATGACTAGCGTAGTTGACGACGACTTCGCACAATTGACCCACTATTTCTCCATAAGCTTCCCAATAGTAGGAGTGTTATCTGTCACTTACCACTTCCTCTGTGGCGGTATTCGTTAAATTTAAAAAGGTCGAGCTTCTCCGTGGTTCGGAGTCGGTGTTAAACCGTACATCGTCCAGGAAGGGGCTGGGGGAGTTCATTAGTCGGAGGCAGGTAATGGCATACTGCCTCCTAGCACAGCACTGTGGAGTTGAAACTAACCTTCTTGCTGATGACAACTTTGCCTTAGGCAGTTTAGAAACTAAATCCAGAAGACAACACACATTTCTCATAAAAGTTTAAGTAATTCTCCCATGACAATGCGTGTAACAGTCCACAAAATAAATTTCACACCTATCAAGAAAATCTGAGGCGACGTTGTGATAAATATATGAATGTCATCGTAAACGGTGAATAACACTTATTCTTTCACACTGAAGTAGGATGACGTAAATTTTTCCATGTGAAATTTAACTCAGTAACTAAATAGCTAGTTCCAGAAAAATGAACAGTACCGTACATAATTATTTTGAATGGTTGTGGTGGTCCTTCCTCGCTGTCACGATCTTCTCCTGCTGACACGATGCTTGTTGCGTACACATTACCTAAGAACGGCAAAGCAGGTTTCGTTAAAGTTTCCGGGACTGGTATAATTGATAGAAGATCCCACTCTTCTAAGCAAAAATTTTGGCGCCTAATCTATTAGTACTTGCTTGGCGCTGCAAACTCAGCCTCAGATGTGAAACCACAGCTCGCATCACTAGACAAGAATGAACAGATTTATCTTGGAAATGTTATTAGAATAATGTGTGGACTCAGTAGCGCATCAGTACCATGGGAAATATGTCTTTTAAGAAAGCATGGTGTTAAAAATCCCGACGAGGCCATTGAAATCGGGAGTATTATCCACGGATGGAGTAGGAACCATCTAGACGTTCACCTCGAGTGATACCGCAGACAGCCTAAAGCAACACTGTTGCGTCCGGATAAATATTACAACATATCGTTAGGTCATTACCCGAACATCTATATGTGTCAGAAAATCGCCCAGAACATTGTGACGAAAAGCAGAAAATATTCGCAGCTAACAGAACGCCATAGCTCACCAGCCATCGTTATGAAACGGTCTAGAGTATTGTTAGAACTCCCCAAAAGATCTAATGTCGTTTAGAAATTCTTCTTCGCTCACAAGGCTTCTCAGAAAATTGCACAGTTTTAGCGGTACGAATTCCACTGGTGGACCCGACAACATTGTTGTGTTGGGTGCTGTGAAAACTTTAGGATTGATACCACATTTCGTATGCTTCATGTCCAGTAAAGAAAAGTGAACGTGGTAACGCTGAGGTATATGTAAATTACGTAAGAACAAAGTAAACCAAGCTTCGGTGGAAGCTGTGATAGAGTGATGATGTGTGGCGGCCTGTGACATGTTAATTGTGGCGGTCAGCGAAACGGCTTAACAAACCATTTACAGTTGCATATCTGTCGGTGTTTTTGCGATTCTGGCCACGTAGTACTGAGCTCCCAAAATGTACAGAGATTTTTACGAAAATCAGACTTCCGCTGTAGTAAACCACGTGGACTGAATGAAAAGTATTGCAGTATTTCTTCTGGCATCTGCCAACATCTGTAGTCAGTTGCCGATAAATTTGTTCTCGTACTCGGACGCGTGGTCGCGAGTCGTCGCCTGAAGAAGAGCGCCAGTGCGATAGTAACAAACGTCGAAGTAGCGCGAATCGGAATCCTTCTGGAAAACGCAGGCAGGAAAACACAAAATCTCATTCAAGCTAAGGGCTCATCATGCTAGGTTTTTATTTCAGGGGAGGAGATGGCTAAATTGCGTGCAGGTACCTGACACCGGCGTGTTTTGCCGGCTACTCCGCACCGGCTCAAAACGTGACAGAGTGGGGGAACACAAACTTCCTCCCGTCGCACTGCAGTCTCGATCACCGGTTAGCACTGTCAGGTAGGCGGCACATACACAAACACACACTGCGCGCGGGCGGGACGCACGCCGGCGTCGCGTCACGTTGTTGTGTTGCGGTCAGCCTCCGGCGGTCCAGACGTGACAGGAGCGATGCGCGCAGCGACGGAAGCGCGTGCGCACTGTACGCCCGGCGTGAGGTGCGCGCCGACCCGGGCCCCTGTGCTGCCGCCTGGCGGCGCGCGAGCCGAAACTTCACCCCCCACCACCGCAACCGCCGCCGCGGCCAGTCTGGACACGGTTGACACTGGGCGGGCGAGTTAACTGTAAGCCGGCCGCTCCCTCCGCTATCTGTCGCGCGTCTTCCGCCAGAGACACTTGGCCGCTGCTTCCTACCCCCTAGCAGGACACTGCACACAGTGATCGGTTTTACAACTGCTCTAGCATGCGCGGATCTAAGGGCGGTGGAGCAAGTCACGGACCCCATCACCCCCGCAAAAAAAAGAAAAAAAAAACATGTAGAAAAACGATAATACAGGGTGTTCGAAAAGTCTTTCTCTGATTACATAAATTGATAACTCAGGCTAGAAGTAAGATACGAATATGAAACTGGTGTCTAATTGTTTACAAACTATCAAAATTTTTTTCACACATCAGTAAACTTCCACATGAGTACCCTTGGTAGCACGCAGCAAATCTAGGCGATATTCAATTTCCTTCCACACATTAGCCAACATCACTGGAGGGATCGATTCAACGACTGTGGTTATCCGTTGCGTAGGGTTTCAAGATCTGGTACATGTGTTCGTTAGACCTCGTCCTTGACATAACCCCATAAAAAGAAGTCTAATGTGGCTATGCCAGGAGAGCGTGGAGGCCAAACCGTTGGCCCATCACGACCAATCCATCGCCCAGGAAAGGTCACATCGAGATAGGCACGGACGTCCAAACCCCAATGAGGCGGTGAACCGTCTTGCTGAAACAAGACATCGGGGTGATACTGAAACAGCTGAGGAATAGCATACAGTTGCAACATGTCCAGATACACTGCAGATGTGATGGTAGCCTCAGCGAAGAAGAATGGCCCGATAATTCGATCTTGCAATAGCGCGCACCAAACATTCACCTTTGGACTGCCTCTGGTGCACCCCATGACCTCGCCAGGGAGTTGTGAACCCCAAATGAGCACGTTATGGCGATTCACTACTCCACTGACAAAAAAGGTCGCTTCGTCGGAAAAGGCAATTCGTCTGAGATAACCATCATCGCCGTCAATACGTGATAGCATTTCGACCGCAAAGTCATATCGACGTGCACTGTCATTGGGCAACAATGGAAGTGGAAGTTTACTGATGTGTGAAAAAAAACTTTGATAGTTTGTAAACAATTAGACACCAGTTTCATATCTGTATCGTACTTCTAGCCTGAGTTATCAATTTTCGTAATCAGGGAAAGACTTTTCGGACACACTGTATATGCTAAAGTATACAAATTTCTCAGCAATCCCGTGGAGGATGAAGTAGCATAAAATCTAAGGATTCCCGAGAACGGCAACAAACGCTAGAAAATTACAAACTCCGTTTCAGTCTCTTGCCTATGTGGATGATTTGCGTCCTCACCGACAGGTAAAGGCACCGATTCACAGCTGATCGAACCTGCTTCCGACAGCAACACCGATACGGTGAGTCCAAATATAGGACGGTTAAACCAAAGGACCCTGGATATGCCGAGGCAGAAAGGGGTGGAACATCACCCACAAAGCGAAAAATTACAGAAAGACTGAACGTCAAGCTGGTGAGAGTTCAATTTTTTTAGATTTTGCCATTGGAATAAAGTACAACAGCCATCAGCTTCAAATTTTTCGGAAGCCTACACAACACACACTATCATTCGCAGCTCCTCCTGTCACCCCACACTCCACAGAATGGCAGCATTCCGGCATGTGATCAACAGAGCTATCCAACTACCACTATTCTATTCTATCGCTTGAGCCTTGTCCTGCAGTTGCGCAGGGTCAGCCATCGTTAACCGGATTTGGCATGTTAATGGTTAAGGGGTGGCCGGATGCCCTTCCTGCCGCCACCCCGTACCCCCCCCCCCCCCCCCCCCCCCCGCTCTGGGACGGAATGAGTGTATTATCCCAACTGTCTGCGTCGAGTGTGATCCATGGAATAATGCGAAAGTGTTCAGATGTCTGCGAGCCATGTAACTCAGGCGGAACAAGGGGACCAGCCCGGTATTTACCTAGCAGGATGTGTAAAACCGCCTAAAAACCACATCCAGGCTGGCCGGCACATCCGCCCTCGTCGTTAATCCGCCGGGCGGATTCGGTCCGGGGCTGGCGCGCCTACCCGAGTCCAGGAAGCAGCGCGTTAGCGCGCTCGTCTACCCTGGCGGGTTAGCGATCCAACTACCACTCTCTGAAGATAAATGAGAACAAGAAATTGAAATAATAAAACAAACAGCTATTGCAAATAATAGACACCCTAAAACACTCAACAGAGGCAAAACAGTCACATCACTGCCAATGACCTTGAACGTTGGTAACACCGGTTCTCTCCCGAGCACCGAAGTCAAGCAACGTTGGCCCGGCTAATACTTGGATGGGTGACCGCTTGGGGAAAACCGGCTGCCGTTGGTTTACAGGACACGCCAAATCGCTTCAGTGGCATCGAATTGAAAGACTTGCACCAGACCGTTGTGCCACATGACATTTATTTATCCCGTCACAAGAAACAAAAAGGAACCAACGTGTTCCACACAGTCTCGTTTATAGATAATACTTCATATCAGATTGCCAATGTCTTTGAATGGAAAGGCATGAACATACCTTTTACCCAAAAACATTGGTTAGAAGGTATCTCACAACAGTAAAAGAAATCGACTTCATCATATGGGTATGTACAGAATTGAATGTTTGGACAGTGATTGCCGGCCGCGGTGGTCTCGCGGTTCTAGGCACGCAGTCCGGAACCGTGCGACTGCTACGGTCGCAGGTTCGAATCCTGCCTCGGGCATGGATGTGTGTGATGTCCTTAGGTTAGTTAGGTTTAAGTAGTTCTAAGTTCTAGGGGACTGATGACCACAGCAGTTGAGTCCCATAGTGCTCAGAGCCATTTGAACCATTTGAACCCATAGTGCTCAGAGCCATTTTTGACTGTGATTGTTTCTCCACAGATCAGACAGGTAAATAATTTCAGGTTACATTCAAAGAACACATGCCAACACTAAAAAACAAAAAAATTAGCACACATCAGCAACAGCCATCCGCCTGCACGAAACAAAACCCAACATCAACAACACAAATATCACCATTATACACACCCAACCTACAGGCAAAAAACCAGACATTCTTGAAACACTGCCGGCCGGAGTGTCCGTGCGGTTGTGGGCACTGCCGTCTGGAGCCGAGCGACCGCTCCGGTCGCAGGTTCGAATCCTGCCTCGGGCATGGATGTGTGTGATGTCTTTAGATTAGTTAGGTTTAATTAGTTCTAAGTTCTAGGCGACTGATGACCTCAGAAGTTAAGTCGCATAGTGCTCAGAGCCATTTATCTTGAAACACTCCAACTGTACAAAAACGAAAGGAAACAACTTCCATCCATAATACATTACAAAAATGACAATATTTACAATAGTATCATCTCTGTTTTCAGCAACAGCCTACATTATTAAATGTTCAATGCCTGCTCGCATGGTTCCCGGGTTCGATTCCCGGCGAGGTCAGGGATTTTCTCCGCCTCGTGATGACTGGGTGTTGTGTGCTGTCCTTAGGTTAGTTAGGTTTAAGTAGTTCTAAGTTCTAAGGGACTGATGACCATAGATGTTAAGTCCCATAGTGCTCAGAGCCATTTTTGAACAGTTACGCGTGTTAGCACGCTGACTCCGGGATTCGGGGAGGCATGTCGTCCCGGTATCAGAACTGCCCGGGACATTAACTACGATGCCGGTATTGTGGCGATCATGAATGTGGTTTATAGGAGGTGCCCCACATCCGACTAGGTGAATACTTTTCTAGTACTCGAGTCCTGTCCCTGTTAAACTATTCGGAAACATTTCGAACATGTCCTCACATTTTCACTTGGGATAACACGCATACAGATAGGGTACACATTTTTCGTCTCAGGGGAAACTGGTGGGGACAAGAAGAGCATCTGGGCACCCTCTACTATTCGCCAAATTCAGATTAACTGTGAGGACATGGGATAAGGCCATGAAACAGGAGAAAGAGTGTATTAATAAAATAATGCTGAACGCCCATAAGGTTCCAATCATAAAGATGAATCACACCAAAATAAATGTTGTTAAACAGTCTTTTTGCTGTGAAACCTGTTTTAAGTATGACCTTCTCACTTTCGTATCTTGGAATGACTACCACAAGACTTATTTTCTTTTCTAAAATTGCAGAAACCACCATTTGAAATTTGAACGGAGATTGTTAGCGTTGTATGTCTCGCATATTGGCACAATAAGCAAATACAATTCGACTTGCAACACAATTTGCATTCTAGGGTAAATATTTGATTATATCACACTGAAACGATCTTCAGAGAACGATGTTTTTATAAGGATGTTAGCTTTCTCGCATTGCTTGCCTGACACAGTGTATTATCCGCCTTGTATCCTCTAATAAACAGAAGGCCTTCTCTAAACTGGAAAAACCGTCTCCTACTTTATAAGTCGACGGTACGATCAGTCATGTTATACGCGTGCACCACATGGGGACATGCAGTGTCTTCGAATCTCCGCAAACCTCAGGTTGTTCAAATCAAGGCAGTGCGTATCATATTAAATGCTTCATGGTTCGGTAGGAATACCACTATTTACAATGACTTACAAATAATGACTGTTCTAGAGGTGACCCGATCCATGTGTGAAACCTTTTATGCCAACACACTAGTTCGTCAGTTATCCACGTATGATCGCAAAGGCCAGCAAAAACATATGCATCTTAAACAGGTGCAGTCACCGCGTCGGTAATCCAGACTGAGGCTGACATTGTTCTCACACATTTACGTATGTGCTTGTTACACATCATTGTAAATAATGTTTTATATTGCCAATTTTAATTTTCCTGATTGTGATAAAGTGTATTGCAATTTGTGTTTTTGGGCTTTTATTTCACAATGTCTGTTGTCCACTAATTATGTATAAGACTGTTAAATCTTCCATCATTCATAGTTACTAATGACCTTGTCCTTGTAACGCAATGAATCCACGTTTCACACTCATATTTTATCATGTTGCATGGTTTTTATTGCCCCTATGGCAAATGTTTTGCCCTTTGCTGTCATGTTCTGTTAGATATACGAAATATTATGTCGATGGCTGTAAGGATCCTCGGGTCGGAACTATATAAAATAAAAACAAAAGAAAGAAGAATATATGTTGTTACTTTTCATGTTTTCCCGACGGGTCTGTTGCAAATACGCTTCTCTAGTTTGCCGCCGGATCGTATTGTGTAACTCGCATAATATTTCATCGATTCAACTGCTCGACATCATCAGGTGGTGGTAGTTGCTGCTGTCACTGCTGCAAGGTGCGACTGACGATAATCGCGTGGCGGCGTCGAAATTTATCATGCCGGGAGCAGGCAATACGCGTGTGCGGGAAGACGCTCTAAGTTGGAGGAAAGCGCTCCTGGTGCCCCTGCTGGTAGCCGCAGAAAGGCCATCCGAGTGTTTACTATACGGTCATTGTGTTAAGAAAATCGAAAATAGTGGAGCTCAAGTTTTATCTCTTCAGGAAGGTCGAAATCTGAAATGTATGGTACAGTCAGATGTAATGCGACGGGAAAGTCTAATGTTAAACATATGTAACTACCAGCTTTCGCACTGATCTTAATACTTCTTTTGAGCCGGAAAGGCACATCGTATAAAAACTGTTATAAACGCTCGAGTGGTGCGACAAGTAGCATCTGCCGTCCACGGCGGTCAAGTATGCTAATAACATCAAGCGGAGTTGGGTGAGCCAGAGGTTGCATTGCGTGCAGCCTACCTACCGGGCGCTGTCCATCCCCCGAGTCTCTGCTGGCACTATCCGCGCTCACGCATGTGTGTTGAAAGCCCCGCGAAATCGACACACTGGGCTGACGCCTCGTTGCATTCGCCTCACTTCTGTGGCAGCCACTTTATTTTTGTGTATTTGATTGCAGTCCTCATCTGCAGTGACCTACCTTACGCTTTTTTAAAACCAGTTCCCCGCCGCAGCTCCTTCCTTACGTAGCCCGGTTTGGAGATAAAACTAACCTGGTTGGTCTGATCGAGGGCGTAAAGTGTCCGGTTCCTACAGCTCGTGGCAGAACTGGTGATGCCCGAAACCTGTATCACGCTCCCCTACGGTTTTCTGCATAAATGCTAGCCGAGTCAAATATTGCCCCGGATTGCTACAAGTACTCAGCAGTTGCACCTCATCTTTAATATATTAATCAACTAATAAGCTGTTCTGCAAATGGAAGATCGCGATTTTTCGTCGTCAAAAATTTATTTAGTGACCCCATATGACACTGACGTATCAGGTGACCCTAACGTAACACGAAAAGCGAAGAACAGGCAATTTCAAACATATTGGGAATAAAGAGCCGCTGCTTCTACTGAAATTCAAAGAGGAGTCACTGGACACACTTTGATAACAGCAAAAGATCCCCTGATGTGAATTGACTTTGTTGATAAAAACAACGAAGCGCCAAAGAAACAGGTGTAGACATGCGTGTTCAAATAGAGAGATACGTAAACAGGCAGAATACGGCGCTGCGGTCGGCAATGCCTATATAAGAGGAAGTGTCTGGTGGAGTTGTTAGATCGGTTACTGCTGCTACAATGGCAGGTTGTCAAGATTTAAGGCCCGTTAACACCGACATTGGACTGTTGATGATTGGAAACATGTTGGCTCGTCGGACGAGTCTCGTTTCAAACTGTATCGAGAGGATGGACATGTACGGGTATGGAGACAACCTCAAGAATCCATGGACCGTGCATGTCAGCAGGGGACTGTTCAAGCTGGTGGAGGCTCTGTAATGGTGTGGGGCGTGTGCAGCTGGAGTGATGTGGGACGCCTGATACGTCTAGATACGACTCTGACATGTGACACCTACGTAAGCATCCTGTAGTTAGGCATCCTGTCTGGTCACCTGCATCCATTCATGTCCATTGTGCATTCCGGCGGACTTGGGCAATTCCAACAGGAGAGTTCGAAATCCCACACGTCCAGAATTGATACCGAGCGGTTCCAGGAACACTCTTCTGAGTTTAAACACTTCCGCTGTCCACCAAACTTCCCAGACTTGAGCATATCTAGGATGCCTCGCAACGTGCTGTTCAGAAGAAATCTCCTCACCTCGTACTCTTACGGATTTATGGACAGCCCCGCCGGATTCATGGCGTCAGTTCCCTCCAGCACTATTTCAGACATTATTCGATTCCACGTCAGGTCGTGTTGCGCTATTCATGGACTTCACGTTCACAAACAAAGACGGAATTTTAATCGATGACAAAGAGCCATGTCACCGGGCTACAATCGTTCGCGATTAGTTTGAAGAACATTTCTGCACAGTTGGAGCGAATGATTTGGCCACCCAGATCGCCTGACATGAATCCCATTGATCATTTATGAGATGTAATCGAGGGGTCAGTTCGTTCACAAAACTTTCGTAGTTATGTACGGCTATAGAGGAAGCACTGCTGAATATTTCTCAGGGGACTGCCAACGACTGAGTGTCCATGCCACGTCGAGGTGTAAAAGGAAGTCCGATACGAAATTAACAGATATCCCGTGACCTTTGTCACCTCAGTGCGGCCGGCCGGGGTGGCCGAGCGGTTCTAGCACTACAGTCTAGAACCGTGCGACCGCTACGGTCGCAGGATCGAATCCTGCCTCGGGCATGGATGTGTGTGATGTCCTTAGGTCAGTTAGGTTTCAGTAGTTCTAAGTTCTAGGGGACTGATGACCTCAGAAGTTAAGTCTCATAGTGCTCAGAGCCATTTGAACCATTTTGAACCTCAGTGTGTGTTATCAGGGACATTACCTGGTCTTCCGTAGGACCGTAGTATTAATTGGAGGCACCATGGCAGCTGTGAATTACGTGATTACTGCAGACCATCTGCATTCCATCATACCTATTCCTCGATGACGACGAGATCCTCCAACAGTGTAACGGCTGGATTGTGTGACCTTTGCGTTAACATCTGGAGCACATACATGCGTGATCTTATCCCATACTTGTCTAATCCATACCAAGCACAGTCGCTGCAAAGGTGAATCGACAAGTTATTGCAGAAGGTCATAATGTTTTCGAAATTCAGTACATATGTGTGTCCTATTGCTATTTATTTACGCTTCGATTGTGACGCCTAGTCGGATATGAAGAAATTTAAACCCGAAATTCATTTTGCATGTAAACTTTTGGCTGAAGAACGTTTTTTGTATTTAACATGTAAACTTTTGGCTGAAGAACGTTTTTTGTATTTAACATGTTAAAAATAAAATTAATTTTTAATGTACTTGGAGATGCTGTTGAAAACTTGCGAAGCTTTTCTTGAATAACATGAACATCCAAATCCACTTTAGTGCTGAGAAACTTATATCCACGGATGGATTTTTATACCTGCGTAGGACTGGGTAGTTCGAGGTTTATATCAACAGCAGCGTAGGAGCTGCAGCCATTTGGCAGTCTGACTCGCTTTTTCTTTTTTCTCTCTTAATGTTTTGATCTCTTTTTTTTTCATGTGTTTTCCATCACGCAGCTGTTCAGACGAAAAAATCTTTATTACGAAACCGGTTTCAATCTTAAACGGACCATCATCTGGATACATAAAGATCTGACATACCTAACTGATCCCTAGAGGTTAATAGTATTCTTTGTAAATGTCTAGAAGTCATATATCTTACTCTGACGCATTTATGTAGTCTGATGATGGTCTAGATCAGACTGAAATCTGTTGTGTCGTATATATTATTTCGTCTGAATAACAAAGTGATCCAAGCATGACATTCACAAAAATATGTGTTGTGTATCAAGATGTACGAGGGGCGTTCAGAAAGTAAGCTCCGATCGGTCGCGAAATGGAAACGACTATGAAAATCCGATAAAGCTTTGCACAGATGTGTTGGGTAGTGTCTCTAGTATAACCCCAGTTAGCATCACGTCGCTCTTCTCATTTCTGAGCTCGCAGTGAGTGCGTAAAGATGTCTAGAAAATAGTGTCTGCCGCCAAGTACGAGGGCCTGGTGAGAAATTTCGCCTGAAGCTATGCAGCTAACATTACATAACTGTCGTGCTGTTTCTTCTTCAAGACAATTCTCAGCCGCATTCTGCAGGGGCAATGAAGATGCTCCTGCATCGTTTTCAAATGGAAATGTGAGATTACCCACAATACAGTCCGCAATTGTCTCCCCCTGAGTTTCATCTCTGGTCACATGAACCGCTGTCTTTGAAGACAACATTTTGACACAGACAACGAGGTGTAGGCCAGCGTGGAGAATTGGCGGAAAGCACTGGCGGCTGCCTTCTATGATGAGGCTATTGAAAAGTTGGTACAACGCTATGACAAAAGTCTAAGTCAGAACGGCGACTACGTAGAGAAGTAGCTGAAAGGTGTAGCTAATTGTTACAAGTAAAACATTTCTGATGTTCACTGTGGTTTCAATTTGGCAATCAATCGGAGCTTACTTTCTGAACAGGCCTCGTATATTGCACACGCCATTGTACAGTGCATGGTGGAGCGTAGGTCGTACAAGTAATATCCACGTTTTCCTATTCCAGTAAAGTACTGAGCGAGGGCCAAATGCTTATATTCCTCTGCAGAGCTCTAATTTCTCTTACCGTATTCACACAATCTATACTCGAGTTATACGGAGGTAGCCTTATAATTGTCGCAATGTCTACTTCGAATACAGGTTCTTCAAATTTTGGCACACAGCGTTTCGTGAGAACAACGTCGTCATGGTTTCAAGGATCCCTACGTAAGTTATCTGAGCATTTGTATCACACCTTCATGTGCACCATTCCAACCTGTTACTAAGTTAGCAGCACGTTTTTGATTTCGTTCACTGTTTGTTGTCATTGCTATGAGATAAGCTACAAACACTGGAACAGTACTCTACAATTGGTTTGCATGACAGTCTTGTATGCCACCAGCATTTCCTTTACAGACACATTGGATTTTCCTAGAACCCTTCCAACAAATTTACGTTTACAAATCGCCTTCACTAATACTGATTTTAAATGATTTTATATCTCTTCTTATTATTATTTAGACGGCGTGACGTGCTCAACGTGCTCAACATATCTGTTAAAATTGGTATTTTTATTTCTGTTCGCTCTGTTCAAAACAGCTGTCGTCCCTGCACTCTGTGTTCAGCCTGCTCATGCTCTTATAAGAACCAAGTCTGTGAAATGAGCTGTTTCCACCTGAAATATCTCATATTCATTTTTCGCATGTTTGGGCTATAAGGGCAGATATTTCTGTTGGTGACTGAAGACGATATACTCAGCAGTATCACACCGGTATTTACTTGATTTGCAGACTAATAATTATAGCTATTAGAAGTCATATGTTTTTAGGTTGGTTAGTATATCCAAGTACAGTGGCAAGAGCAAGCCAATTAATGAAACTTCCTGGCAGATTAAAACTGTGTGCCCGACCGAGACTCGAACTCGGGACCTTTGCCTTTCGCGGGCAAGTGCTCTACCATCTGAGATATCGAAGCACGACTCACGCCCGGTACTCACAGCTTTAATTCTGCCAGTATCTCGTCTCCTACCTTCCAAACTTTACAGAAGCTCTCCTGCGAATCTTGAGGAACTAGCACTCCTGAAAGAAAGGATACTGCGGAGACATGGCTTAGCCTCAGCCTGGGGGATGTTTCCAGGATGAGATTTTCACTCTGCAGCGGAGTGTGCGCTGATATGAAACTTCCTGGCAGATTAAAACTGTGTGCCCGACCGAGACTCGAACTCGGGACCTTTCTTTCAGGAGTGCTAGTTTCTCAAGGTTCGCAGGAGAGCTTCTGTAAAGTTTGGAAGGTAGGAGACGAGGTACTGGCAGAAGTAAAGCTGTGAGTACCGGGCGTGAGTCGTGCTTCGGTATCTCAGATGGTAGAGCACTTGCCCGCGAAAGGCAAAGGTCCCGAGTTCGAGTCTCGGTCGGGCACACAGTTTTAATCTGCCAGGAAGTTTTATATCAGCGCACACTCCGCTGCAGAGTGACAATCTCATTCTGGAAGCCAATTAATGTTTACTAAAAAATGGTTCAAATGGCTCTGAGCACTATGGGACTTAACAGCTATTGTCATCAGTACCCTAGAACTTAGAACTACTTAAACCTAACTAACCTAAGGACAGCACACAACGCCCAGTCATCACGAGGCAGAGAAAATCCCTGACCCCGTCGGGAATCGAACCCGGGCGCGGGAAGCGAGAACGCTGCCGCACGACCACGAGCTGCGGACTAATGTTTACTTTCCGTGGGCAGAAGGACAGGTGTTGCAGTGTGGATGCAGGTACACCAAATGGTTAGTCGATGCTGACAAGCGTAGTCGACTTAGTGCTGCATTAATTGGCTTGCTCTTGCCATTGTACTTGGATATACTAACCAACGTAAAAACATATGACTTCTAATATCTATAATTATTAGTCTGCAAATCAAGTAAATACCGGTGTGATACTGCTGAGTATATCGTCTTCAGTCACCAACAGAAATATCTGCCCTTATAGCCCAAACATGCGAAAAATGAATATGAGATATTTCAGGTGGAAACAGCTCATTTCACAGACTTGGTTCTTATAAGAGCATGAGCAGGCTGAACACAGAGTCGTAAAGTTTGTGATGTGTTCTTTGGAAGACTTTTCGACGGAGAGAAAAAACAACCATCACACTAAATATTGGGATACTACGTATAATATCTGTACTTATACCTGTTACACCCTATTAGGAATTCATATCCACGAAGTATGACAAACTTTGGAGTGTTTGCTGGAAGATCAGCTTTGGCGGGAGGGGCATGTGGTATAAATGCACAATCAGCACTCGATTAAGTATGTTTTTAATTCTTTTCGAGATGAGCAGTGGAAAGTTGGACAGAGGTTTCGCTATACATACGTTGATAGGCCAAATACGAATGTGATCTAGTACAGAAAGAGAGAGAGAGAGAGAGAGAGAGAGAGAGAGAGAGAGAGAGAGAGAGGAGATACAGGAGTTTCTTTCATTGCTACTGAAATTCAGCAGTCACTTCTGCAGCTGTGTGCTCCATTTTCTAATTACTTAATCGCATGACGAAGCACTGCCCTCCATGGCGGTAGATTTAAATCAATACATAGTTAAAATTACATGCCAATTACAGGTTATTTATTTTTGTTGCCTGTCAATTGGCGCTGGGTACACCTGGCATTTTAAGACGCTTTCTACTGCAGTGCAGCTATGACTTTTGGCTTCATTTTAAAAGTTTTTTCTGAGAGTGCCATTTAATTACGTTTCTTGCTAATGCGGCGATGACGCAAGATGACGGTGTGACACCTAGACACGCTCCGGAAATTGGCTGAGGCGAGCAGCGGGTGAAAGCTGATTTATGTCGCGAGTGCCCGCTAAGCTGCCAGCTTACTCTTTGCTGTCTGCCGTGTAACGATCAACCTCCTGCCACCAGCAGCAAGCAGCATGCCTACATTACACTCAAAAAAGTGTTACACACACAAAATTAAGTGTTTTTTTTTACCACCGCATAACTTGATTTTTCCTTATATGAATTCAGGTCCTCCTGTTATTCACTTTTTCTCCCAGCGCATTTCAGCATCTTTGAGCTACAATCAGCGGGTATGTTGCCTAAACGACAATGTTGAAATATATATTATATAAATGGAAGAGGCCACAGATGAAGATGAGAGGCGAGATACGATTCTGTAAGAATAACTTGAAAGAGCACTGAAAGACCTAAGGTGAAACAAGACCACAGGAGTAGACCACATTCCGTCAGTGCTACTGACAGCCTTAGGAGAGCCAGCCATGACAAAACTCTTCCATCTGGAGTGCAAGATGTATGAGGCAGGCGAAACAGCGTCAAGACCTCAAGAAGAATGCAATAATTCCAATGCCAAAGAAAGCAGTTGCTGACAGGTGTGGGTATTACCGAACCACCAGTTTAATAAATACCAACGGAAAAATTGGTAGCTGACCGCGGAGAAGTTCAGTTTTGATTTCAGAGAAATGTAGGAACAACCAAGGCAATACTAACCCTACTCCTTATCTTAGAAGACAGCAGATGTGTTTAGCATTTGTAGATTTAGACAAAGCTTTTGACAACGTTGGCTGGAATATCCTCTTTGAAATTCTGAAAGTAGCAAGAGTAAAATATAGCGAGTGAAAGGTTATTTACAACATGTACTGAAACCAGGTGGCAATTATAAGAGCCGAGGGGCATGAAAAGGCAGCAGTGATTGGGAAGGAAGTGAGAGAGGGATGTAGACTATCGCCGATGGCCGATGGCATTCAATCTGTGCATTGAGCAAGCAGTAAAGGAAACCAAAATAAACTTGGAGTAGGAAAAAAGTTTGGGAAGAATAAATAAAAACTTTGGAGATTTTCCGGTGACATTGTAATTCAGAGACAGCAAAGGGCTTTGAAGAGCAGTTGAATGGAATGGTCAGTGTCTTGAAGGGAGAATATAAGATGAACATCAACGAAAGTGAAACAAGGATAATGAAATGTAGTCGAATTAAATCAGGTGATGCTGAGGGGATTACGTTAGGAAACGAGACACTTAAAGTAGTAGATGAGCTTCGCTATTTGGAGAGCAAAATAGCCGATGACGCTTGAAGTAGGGAGGATATAAAATGTAGACTGGCAATAGCAAGAAAACCATTTCTGAAGGAGAGAAATGTGTTAACATGGAATAGAGATTTAACTGCTAGGAAGTATTTTCTGAAGGTAATTGTCCAGAGCGTAGCCATGTATGGAAGTGAAAGATGAACGACAAACAGTTTAGACAGAAAGGGAATAGAAGCTTTTGAATTGTGGAACTACAGAAAGGTATGCTGAAGATTAGACTGGTAGATTATAAAACCAACGAGGAGTTACTGAGTAGAACTGGAGATAAAAGAAATTTGTAGCATTACATGACTAAAAGAAGAGATCGGTTGACAGGAAACATTCTGAACCATCATGAGATTGCGAATTGGAGGGAAATGTGTGTGTGTGTGCATGGGGGGATGGGGGAGGGGGAGGTGGGGGGGTAAAAATCGTAGAGGGAGACTAACAGATGAATACTGTAATCAGATTACGAAGGATGTAGGTTGCAGTAGTTATTTGGAGATGAAGAGGATTGAACAGAATATACTAACATGGAGAGCTGCATCTAATCAGTCATCGGAGTGAAGACAACAAAAAACAATATTGAAATAAATAACCTGATTCATATTCACGGTGACCTGAAAGAGCGGCTAAATTTATGGTAGAAAAAACATCCTTGAAATATCGTAGAAATAAATCCGACCCGAGCTGTGCATTCTATAAAATGTGGATTAAAACGCCTCATTTGTCCGTCGCAGCACTCGACAACTAATTAATTGTAAAGATGTCTCATCGCGATTCGTCCGACCCTTTACACACCTCCAGTCAGCTACTGCGCAGTTTCTGCGTTGTATGCCTCACTGAAGACGTGCAGCTCTTGTGTGCCGCTGCGGGCAGTGGCCTTTTGCGATGTACCGTACTCAAATTACCCACTGCGTGCTATTTCCTTCGTAATGTTCCCTCGTAAGCTGGCTGATATGGACCTGCACTCACAGTCAGCACCTATTCCTGCCAGATCTAAAACCAGTTGTCATTGACAAGGCTTGACCATCGTTTACGGTCAGTGTTGTCAGGATCTTTTTGCGACTACCGTCCTCGAGCTCTGTTACATGGCTGCAACTGGTACAGCGTCCCTTGTAGATTCAATGGGCAGTCTGTGCTGGTACACCAACAAATTAGGCAACATTATTCGTGGCGTGGTTACGGGAAAATCCAAACGTGATGGCTCATATTAGCTATTCTGTCACGTCTCCAAGGCGTAAAGGGTGCAACACGCAGAAGTGTAGATATTTACATTGACGACTGAGGACGATGTACTGAATAACATCTTCATTTGCAGACTAGTAGTTATAGCTATTAGGAGTAGTATGTTTTTAGGTTGGTTAGTACGTCGAAGTACATGTGGTAACAGCAATCCATTAATGCTATTTTCCTCTGGGCAACAGGTCAGGTAATGAAGAGTGGACGCATAGACGCAAAACAATTGATCAACACTGACAAGCGTAGTTCAATTAGTGATGCATTTACGACCGTGCAGAATACATCAGATCGTAAAATTTTATTCTACACAGAGAAAAACACCCACTCACAGATGTGTGTACACTTAAGGCACCACATATAAAAAATCTGCACTTGTACTTGTTACACCTTGTATGATGCCATGAATTATATCAGCGGTGGAGTGTCACATAACCATATGGTACAATATCTCCACCCAGCAATACCCCTTACAGTGTGTGGTGGAGCGTACTTCTGAACCGCTATCGCTTCCCATTTTCTGTCTTCGAATCACGACTGACGCGTGGGATTAATGACTGTTGGTAAATCATGTTGGCTCTAATTTGTCGAATTTTCTTTTTGTGATCATTACGTGAGACAGATGGGGAGAAAGTAACATGTTGCCCGACTCTTCAAGAGACATGCTCTTTCGGAATATCAGTATGAAACCTCTTTGTGAAGCGCAACGCCTATCTTATAAATCTGTCGCTGGAATTTGTTGAGCATGTCCGTAAAGCTGTGGCATCGACTACATCTACATTACTACACTACAATACAGATCCAAGTGCTTGGCAAAGGCTTCACAGAACCAATCTCAGATTGTTTTTCGATCATTCCTCTCTCTAATAACACATGGGAAAAACGAACTCCTCAGTCTTTCCGTGTGAGCACTGGCTTCCCTTAGCTTATCAGGATGGTCATCTCACCATAACGCCTTTGTTTTAATAATAACACCCCAGTTCACGTACATACTCGTGGAACTTGCTCCCCTATTTTGCGATAATACAAAACTAGCTTTCCTTCTTCGAACTTTTCCCACATGCTCCGGCAACTCTGTCTGATAAGGATACCATACCGCGAAGCAATACTCTAGCAGACGGAAAAGCATAGTGTAGGCAGTCTCTGTTGTAGAATTGTTGGATCTGCTGAGACTTTTATCACTAAAACGCAGTCTTTGGACAGTTGTTGAATCTACTGAGACTTTCTTCAATAAAACGCAATCATTGGTTCGCCTTCTCTATAACATTTTCTAATGGTTCTAAAGGCTCTGAGCACTGTGGGACTTAACTTCTAAGGTCATCAGTCCCCTAGAACTTAGAACTAAACCTAACTAACCTAAGGACATCACACACATCCATGCCCGAGGCAAGATTCGAACCTGCGACCGTAGCGGTCGCGCGGTTCCAGACTGTAGCGCCTAGAACCGCTCGGCCACCAAGGCCTGCTATAACATTTTCTATGTCATGGTTCAAATTTAAGTTGTTCGTAACGGTAATCCCTAAGTGATCACGCAACGAAGTGTGCTGTTCTTCGTAAGATCTTCACTGTCTCTTCTATTAATTCAATTTTATATGTGTCCCACACTGATGAGTAATACTCAAGAACTGGGCGAAAAAGTATTTTGCAAGCCACTTTTTTGGTAGGTGAATTACAGATCCTTAAGATTCTTCCAGTGAATCTCAGTCTGCATCTGCTTTTCCTGCAGTTGGTTTCATGCGGTCTTTCCACTATATATCGCCCCAGATATTTTACGCTAGTTATTGTTACCAGTGATAGTATAGGGATACAGTAGTTGATATCTTCGATAATTTATGCGCAGTGCGTCACATTTTATGATATACCCAATTGAAAAGGAGAATTTTGCTCTAGCGGTGTTGTATGTAGTCCCAGGGGGTTGAATGTGTATGCCGAGAGGCCGAGAGATGGAGTGATGGTATCACGAGCTGCAGCAGCGGAGTTAATGACTTCGCAGAAATTTTCTCATTTCTTGAATGTTGTTTGCCATTTCGTTCCACATTATTACTTCCAAGTTTATCATTTAGTGTCATAATATTAACTACTTTAAAAACTTCTCCAGTGTTGAATGCCAGTTTCAATGAGAAAAAATTGTCTTTGCCATTTACTTACGTAATATTTGCCATAACATAAATACATCTCGATATAAATATTTCATCTTCATTGTATATTGCAGTTTTAGCAACAGAAACTAGTTTATCTCAGCTTTTAAGACTTTTTGGATTGTTGTAAGCAAATGGTTGTGGAAGTGTTGAGTTGTAATGTACTTGTTGTGTGCTCTGTGTACCAGACAACGAAATTACCAACAAAAATGTGAGTAAATGCTCTAACAACATGACTAATCGTGCTTATCACATATGTACACACTGTAACATATTTATATTCCTGAACAGGCCTCTTTTTCAAATGGTTCAAATGGCTCTAAGCACTATGCGACTCAACTTCTGAGGTCATCAGTCGCCTAGAACTTAGAACTAATTAAACCTAACTAACCTAAGGACATTACACACATCCATGCCCGAGGCAGGATTCGAACCTGCGACCGTAGCGGTCGCTCGGTTCCAGGCTGTAGCGCCTAGAACCGCACGGCCACTCCGGCCGGCGCCTCTTTTTCCACACATAACCTCATTAAATATTGAATACGATGTATAAGTAACTATGGATCCACCTGGTGATGACAGCACGCTGCGGGAACACGCCGTGCTAACAAAATATTAGTAATAAGTGACTGTTGCCGTATATATTATTTCATAAGAATCTTTTGAAGGTCAGAGGTTAACCTGTAACTAAGAAATCAGGACACCATGAAAACTGGATGCATCAGCAACCCACGAGTTTCTACACCGGAACCATCTACTCCCTTCCAACGTGCCAGGATCAGTGTATAAATGTCAGTGGCAAAGATGTATAGTTGTAATGTTGCACATGAACTGTCATTATAATACCGTTATTAAAATTTCTTTACTTGTAATCGTACACTGAAGCGCCAAAGAAACTGGTAAGGCACGCGTATTTAAATTCAGAGATATATAAACAGGCAGAATACGGCGCTGCGGTAGTGTCTGGCGCACTTGTTAGATCGGTTACTGCTGCTACAATAGCAGGTTTCAAGATTTAAACTAATTTAACGTGGTGTTATAGTCGGCGCACGAGCGATGAGACACAGCGGCTTCGAGGTAGCGATGAAGTGGGGAATTCCCCGTACGACCATTTCACGAATGTACTGTGAATATCAGGATTGGTTGGTTTTGGGGAAGGAGACCAGACAGCGTGGTCATCGGTCTCATCGGATTAGGGAAGGAAGTCGGCCGTGCCCTTTCAGAGGAACCATCCCGGCATTTGCCTGGAGTGATTTAGGGAAATCACGGAAAACCTAAATCAGGATGGCCGGACGCGGGATTGAACCGTCGTCCTCCCGAATGCGAGTCCAGTGTCTAACCACTGCGCCACCTCGCTCGGTGAATATCAGGAATCCGGTGAAACATCGAACCTCCGCAATCGCTGCGGCCGGGAAAAGGTCCTGCAAGAACGGGACCAACGACGACTGAAGAGAATCGTTCAACGAGACAGAAGTGCAACCCTTTCCCAAGTTGCTGGAGATTTCAGTGCCGGGCCATCAACGAGTGTCAGCGTACCAACCATTCAACCAAACATCATCGATATAGGCTTTCGGAGCCGAAAGCTCACTCGTGTATCCTTGATGACTGCACGACACAAAGCTTTGCGACTCGCCTGGGCCCGTCGACACTGACATTGGGACTGTTGATCCGTCAACACCGACAATGGACTGTTCATGACTGGAAATGTGTACTTGTATGGAGACAACCTCACGAATCCATGGACCCTGCATGTTAGCAGGGGACTGTTCAAACTGATGGAGGCTCTGTAATGATGTTGGTGTGTGCAGCTTGTAACTGCTCCTCTTAAGATATATTGGCAATGTTCGTTCATGAAATTCGTGCTGCGACCAACTAGCGGTAATATTGTCTTATGAGGAACATTACATAAAGAAAATCTGTCCTGCTGCACTGTATTCACGCGGAGTGCGCATCAATGATACCGACCACTTCAAATAATTATATGCTCACCAACGTGTACGAGCACAGCTACACGTAGTTGCACACTCATGGCTATCCTTGTACTATTTATGGCTACAGTCCATGTAGGGCAAAAGTTTCTCCCCTAAAGTTTTCAGTTTACGCAAGCTTAATAGTTCGAATCGGTACAATATCTTTCTAACGCGGCAAAGAATGTTTATTCATGCTGCGCTCTGTTACTTGATCTATATCGTCGCACAACTAAATATTTCATAAACACACAATATTAAATGGTTTGAAAGAAATTTCACACGGTAAATCCACTTTATGCTGGTTTATTCTATACTATTCACTTCCTATCACTGTATTAAGGAAGTAACTTTTCCCTAAGCTGGGTGGAATTAGTTATTCAAGTTTCCGTCAAAGAAGATCTAGATTTCTTTTGCTACCTTAACGAAACTTCAGTACTTCCTCGCAATTCAATACCAATGTTCACTTCCTACGTCGGTAAATTGCCAACAATTTATTACTTTGGGGCAAAGTTCAGTCTGCCCTGTATGATAATCAGTGTAAGACAAGTTCTGCTATTTTTCTCCCTTGGCTTTACGTAATGATATATTCAAGGCTGCTGATCTACCTATTTCAAGTTTAACGATTCCTAACAGATCGCAAAATTTCCAAAAATGCACAAAAACAATCTCATCGCGCCTACGTAAAAGAGCATACGTTGAGATACGACCTGATCCAGCAAGCGCAAGCAGCAGATTAACAATGTATGAGTTTTATCTTCTGTATTACGCAGTGTCTTCAAAGAGTACTCACAAGGAGTATTCTTTGAGTTCACCCGTTCTATTCCGTGATCTATAGGTACACTACTTTGCGATCTACTAAAAAAAATGGCTCTGAGCACTATGGGACTTAACATCTGTGGTCATCAGTCCACTTAGAACTACTTAAACCTAACTAAACTAAGAACATCACACACATCCATGCCCGAGGCAGGATTCGAACCAGCGACTGTAGCGGTCACGCGGTTCCAGACTGAAGCGCCTAGAACCGCACGGCCACACCGGCCGGCTGCGATCTACTATTATTTTAATTTGAAACTAATGGATTCTATTTCTTTTCCTTTGCGAAACATTAAGTCACTTTATACTGGATTTCTTTTCTATATATACTTGCTACTACTCAAGTGATGTTATTCCAGTGGAACCTAAAATTTGGATCTTGGATTTTGGGGCTTTTATTGGGTTTTGGGTACTATTTCATATTTTCAGTTTTGCGTCCAAAGGAAGCGGCGTCACAAGCTGGAGTGATATGAGACGCCTGTTACGTCAAGACACGATTCTGACAGGTGACACTTATGTAAGCATCCTTTCTGATCACCTGCATCCATTCATGTCATTGTGCATTCCGACGGACTTGGGCAATTCCAGCGGGAAAATGCGACACGTCGCACGTCCAGAATTGCTACAGAGTGGCTCCAGCAACACTCTTCTGAGTTTAAGCACTTCCGCTGACTACACTTCCCAGACATGAAGACTGTTCAGCATATCTGGGATGCCTTGCAATGTGCTTTTCAGAAGAGCTCTCCACCCCTCATCCTCTTATGGATTTATGGACAGTCCAGCCGGATTCATATCGTCAATTCCCTCCAGCATTACTTCAGACGTTAGTTGAGTCCATGCCACGTCGTGTTGCAGCACTCCTGCGTGCTATGGGGGCCCTACACCATATTAGGCAGACGTACCAGTTTCTTTGGCTCTTCGGTGTAGTTTCCTTTTCATTTTGGCACATCTTATTCTGAAATTACAATGAAATGAACACCCTTAGCTGCTTACAGGCGTTGACATACGTCAACGGGGACAGATGAAAAGATGCCCGAAGTGGCCGAGCGGTTCTAGGCGCTACAGTCTGGAACCGAACGACCGATACGGTCGCAGGTTTGAATCCTGCCTCGGGCATGGATGTGTGTGATGTCCTTAGGTTAGTTAGGTTTAAGTAGTTTTAAGTTCTAGGGGACTGATGACCTCAGAAGTCCCATAGGGCTCAGAGCCATTTGAACAGATGAAAATGTGTGCCCCGACCGGGACTCGAACCCGGGATCTCCTGCTTACATGGCAGACGCTCTATCCATTTGAGCCACCGAGGGCACAGAGGATAGCGCGACTGCAGGGATGTATCTCTGGCACACCTCCCGCGAAACCCACATTCTCAACGTATTGTCCTGCACTACATTCGCAGTACCCCCGCCCATTATACTCATTACTCGCGGCGCGTTGTCGGTTCCCGTAAGAGTTCGGGCACTGTTTGTGCATTCGCACAGATGAAGAAGATGGTCAAGTGGCCTTAACTATATATAAGATGGCATCTGTTCTTTCGGGCATGTCCGAAAGAACAGGTATCATCTTAGTATATACATCTTATTCTTACGTTGATATTTAGCTGAGCGTCCCTGCACTAACCGTCCATCCTCCGCAGGTGTTTCTGCAGGTCGCTATAGTTTTCTGGCATTGTAACCTTCTTATAGATAACCGCATCATCTGCACAACCTATGGTGCTCTGAAGCAACTGGCGTACATTTTTTAAGGAGTGAGTAATGTTTTGTCCCCTGAGTTTATTTTGGGTGTGCGTTTGTTATTTTCGGAAATGACGTTTCCGAAACTACCTTACCCGTTACGTTCTGGTTGGACGAAAATCAGAGAGGATTGGCTAAGACTGGCGTCCCGCCAAATGTGGCACGAGGTCTGCCACGGGAGAACAGCCCACCAGTGTCCGCCAGGAACCAGCCCGCCAAGTCGAGCACATGTCACATCTCGTTCGTCGTAAAGATCAAAGACGGTTCCATTCGCCCCCGCGACGGCGCCCCACATTCGAAAAAACCTATGCGTGCGTTCTTGTGGCTCCTTTTTTTACGGGGCTGGCCTCGCACGGATTTAATTGGAAACCGGAGTAGCCACGTCGGGATCGTAACGGGACTAGCCGATAGTGGCGCGGCCGCCTCGTTTCGGGGGTTTCTTTTTTGACGTTTGGAGAGTGGACAACGGCCGGCAGCGGGAGGTTACGGCGGTGACAGACGCCCGCGGCTAACGAAGGCGCCGGAGAACAATAAGCATACGTGGCCGGCAGCCGTATTCGGCGCGCCGCGTAGATACGGGACTCTCGGCCGTCTACTTTACGACGGTCCGCAACGCCTAATCAGCTACGCCCGCTCCCTCGCGTAGCAGCGTCCTTGTGTCTCCAGGTCTCACTTCTTTCCTTTTTTCTACTCTGAATACTGGAAACATAGAAGACCATCGATCTTCGCAGTCGCTCATTAGTGGCGTTCGAGAACACTTCCTGCCGCTATAAATTTCTATGCCGGTTTTTCGTCCGGTCCTGCTACTTTGTGGACACAGGATCAGAAAAAAATAAATAAACTAAAATAAAATAAACACAACAGAAAATTTCTCTTGGCATATTTTGGGTGACCCGTCCTGCTTTGTCCTCCGTGGGACTAGTCGCGAAACGAGCTGTTCGGCTCCCGAAAAGTAGGCGTGTAGGGTCCGCTGAGATTTCGCAAAAGAACTCGTCGGTTGACAATCACAAGAGGCCCAATTAACCTGATTTTACTGAAGATATTTCCCCTCGCTACCACGAACAAGGGCGGTGCGACTTTGAGACAGCAGGCAGCAGGCAGGCTGTTTTTATCGCAGCTACCTACACGCAGCTCTCCCTGTATCGGACTGGCCAACACCTACGTGCACGCAGCTCCTTACGTAATAATCAGAATCGCGCTTATTTACGAACGCTAAAGCTAAACTGCGTGGTTGGTGACAGGGAACCACACGAATTGCACCACTTATTTTATTATTCCCATTACGTGGCGTCATGGTATGCCAGACAATATCCCCAAGGTAGTGTTATAGGCCCTTTGCTGTTCCTTATCTATGTAAACGATTTTGGAGACAATCTGAGCAGCCGTCTTCGGTTGTTTGCAGATGACGCTGTCGTTTATCGACTAATGAAGTCATCAGAAGATCAAAACAAATTGCAAAACGATTTAGAAGAAATATCGGAATGGTGCGAAAAGTGGCAGTTGACGTTAAATAACGAAAAGTGTGAGGTCATCCGCATGAGTGCTAAAAGGAACTCGTTAAACTTCGGTTACACGATAAATCAGTCTAATGTAAAAGCCGCAAATCCAACTAAATACCTAGGTATTACACTTACGAACAACTTAAATTGGAAGAAACACATAGAAGATGTTGTGGGGAAGGCTAACCAACCCCTGTGCTTTATTGGCAGGACACTTAGAAAATGTAACAGACCTACTAATGAGACTGCCTACACTACGCTTGTCCATCCTCTTTTAGAATACTGCTGCACGGTGAGGGATCCTTACCAGATAGGACTGACGGAGTACATCGAAAAAGTTCAAAGAAAGGCAGCACTTTTGTATTATCGTGAAATATGGGAGAGAGTGTCACAGAAATGATACAGGATTTAGGATGGACATAATTAAAAGAAAGACGTTTTTCGTTGTGACGGAATCTTCTCACGAAATTCCAATCACCAACTTTCTCCTCCGAATGCGGTAATATTTTGTAGACACCGACGTACATAGGGAGGAACGATCACCAAGATAAAATAAGGGAAATCAGAGCTCGTACGGAAAGATATAGGTGTTCGTTCTTTCCGCGCGCTATACGAGATTGGAATAACAAAGAATTGTGAAGGTGGTTCGATGAACCCTCTGCCAGGCACTTAAATGTGATTTGCAGAGTATCCATGTAGATGTAGATGTAAACTTGTCCAAACTCAAGATGCTGCTGCGAGGAGGTCTTCAATTGCCTTTATGAGGTTTGTGATGTTGAGCGCACACTTAGCAGTCAGAGAGAGTCACTCGTCAGATGTGTGTGTGTTTGTGTGTGTTAACTGCGAGGTTATTGCAGCCGTTAAAATATTAAAATAAACTAATGTGGATAAAATGGCTAGAAATGTTATCGCACAGCAAGAAGTAAACCGCAAAATGACACTCATTCCCATCACACTCTCGTTGATCTACACAACCACTCTATCACACACGCCTTAAGACTAAGGAGAAGAGGTGCTACTCCTTGGATTAAAACGTTAGTAAAACGACGGAGAACCTAAAATAACGGCACGGGGAAATGTGACTGGCTGACCACATACAAAAAAACATGTGTGAGACAGTCATCCTGTCAACGCATTAAGAACATCTCCCCAAACTTTTAGGACATAACTTAAAACTTTCTCCACATTGTTTGAACATCAGTTGAAATAGAGGGCAGATCTGTCGGCAAATCTGAAGCTGCTCTCTGGTCTGAAAACAAAACACAGTCTAATATAAAGTGGAGCGCAATGATCTCTACGCAACAAGCACCACACATTGGAGCGTCCTCCCGCTACAGCAAGAAACCATGCATCATAGCGAAGACGAGTAAGGAGGACCTCATCCCGTCTGCGTGGTTGGAAGGAGGTACGCCACGGCCGCGTTGTCGACTTTACTAGACGCAGCTAATTGTATATCACATCCAACCATTCTTCCTCCCTTCGACGCACGAATCTAGGCCTTAACAGCGAGGCAATAGCATGCAGTGGGGTGACACACTGGATTGAGGATCTCGACACGCCTCCTTGGCCGCTGCAGCCACTCTTTCGTGCCCTGCAATACCGATGTGCCCTAGCACCCAGCAGAAAGACACTTCCTTCTCTAGCCTTTGTAGCTCGAGAAGAGCGTCCTGGATATTCTAGGCTACATTATCTGCTGGGTACAAGCGTTGTAGCGCCAACGGCTTGCCGCAGTGGTAACACCGGTTCGCGTCAGATCACCGAAGGTAAGCGCTGTCGGGCTGGGCAGGCACTTGGATGGGTGACCATCCGGTCTGCCGAGCGCTGTTGGCAAGCGGGGTGCATTCAGCCCTTGTGAGGAAAATTGAGGAGCTACCTGATTGAGAAGTGATGGCTCCGGTCTCGTAAACTGACATACGGCCGGGAGAGCGGTGTGCTGACCAGCTGCCCCTCCACATCCGCATCCAGTGACGCCTATGAGCTGAGGATGACTCGGCGGCCGGTCGGTACCGTTGGGCCTTCATGACCTGTTCGTGAGGAGTTTTGTCAAGTGTTGGACAGAGTGAACGGCACTCAGGGAATCGGAACAGACCTTCCATTTTGTACACCTAACATATGTCATCTGCTCCTGTGCCAGCTAGATCACGTATAATTCCGCGTCGAATGCAGCAAACTCGTGAGGTAATGCAATCTGAACTTGAGGACATAGTCAGGAAAAACAAGAGCAGCCAACAGAATCACCCATAAATACGACTGAGAGATATGGTGCTCAGTTAAAACATCATAAATAATGTATTAAAAACAGATGCAAGAGTGCAATTTCTCCTGTGCTAAACTAAATCTGAAACCACTCTGGGCCTCTGCAGTAACGAGGGTGGTAGGCTGTGAAAACCCTGGATTTGCGGTTGAACTTGCTCCACACCAAGTGACGCCAGTTAATATTCCGTGCGGATCCCATACTGCTTCGTTACACGTGGATGATTGGTAAAGAGGCGTTCCATAGCTGGACGAGCAACGGAACTATATACTGGTGAACTGGGAGTAGCCAAGAAACTAGCTTATCAAGTACAGAAGTGGCCTCAGCGCGCTAATATAAATGTTTGGTTGCAGACTGTGCCTTTTGATGTTAACCTGTGAAGTTGACCCGAGATAATGAGAAAGATGACACATACTACGCCATGTCTTGTCGATGTTTACGCTATTTTCCTAGTAATTGCTTCGATAATCAGTGCGGTGATCTATTATTGGCTGGGTTGGTGGGAGAGGTCCGTCTTGTTTCTTCTGCTCTGACTATCACCAGAGCATTGTGAAAACAACTGTGCTGAGCCGTTGTTCAAATGGCTCTCAGCACCATGGGACTTAACTGCTGAGGTCATCAGCCCCCTAGAACTTAGAACTACTTAAACCTAACAAACCTACGGACATCACACGCATCCATGTCCGAGGAAGGTTCAAATGGTTCTGAGCACTATGGGACTTAACATCTGTGGTCATCAGTCCCCTAGAACTTAGAACTACTTAAACCTAACTAACCTAAGGACATCACACACATCCATGCCCGAGGCAGGATTCGAACCTGCGACGGTAGCAGTCGCGCGGTTCCGGACTGAGCGCCTAGAACCACTCGGCCACCCCGGCCGGCTGAGCCCTTGTGCTGCGTAACTTGTATGCTCGTGGTATTAGGGATGGTAATGGAAGAGAAGGGAGCGGTAGGCTGTAACTCGACGTTAGCACATTCACTGCACTCTTCAATGCGAGAAGGGCCGTCGAGATTAAAGATCTCATCAAACCGGGAAATCGCCGTGAACAGTGCCTCATGTCATCTTTCAAGAGAAGCTGAGAGATTCTGTTTCATTCTATCAAATCGACTGAGATGTCATCAAATGAGATCAAGTTTTCGACTAATTGGAACAGTGAAGTATAAATACCTGTGAGGTATGCTGTAAAAAACATCAACGTTTCGCACTCAGAATTGGCAGAGCGGTTCTAGGCGCTACAGTCTGGGACCGCGGGACTGATGACCTCAGATGTTAAGTCGCATAGTGCTCAGAGCCATTTGAACCAGTTTCATCTGTACTTACAGGAGCTCCCCCTCCACTTGTTGTCTCTGCTGTTCGCTAGTGTCTTCATACTCGGCAGGCTGATGTCTAACTAAATGTAACTATGAAAACAATCAGTGTGTTCCCCTGATCAGCTACAGCCATTTGGCATCTGACATCCACACATACACTCTAAGACAAAAAAAAGGAATTTTACGAATGGGACGGAAATTGGTAGAAGTGATATACATGTACAGGCAAACAAATAATTATAATTTCAGAAAAAATTGGATTCTTTATTCAAGAAAAAAAGCTTCACATATTGAGCAAGTCAATAATGCGTTGATCCACTTATAACAAGCAGTTATTCGGCTTGGCATTTATTGATAGAGTTGTTGGATGTACTCCCGAGGATATCGTGTCAAATTCTATCCAACTGACGCGTTAGATCTTCAAAATTCCGAGCTAGTTGAAGGACCCTGTCCATAATGCACCAGACATTCTCAACTCGCGATTTCACTGGTCAGGGTAGGGTTTGTCAAGCACGAAGACGAGCACGCAAACTCTCGCCGTGTGCGGGCGGGCATTATCTTGCTGAAATGTAGGCCTACGATATTTTGCTACGAAAGGTAACAAAACGGAGCATAGAATATTGTTGACGTGCCGCTGCGATGTAAGGATGTCGCGGATGACAACCTAAGGAATCATGATATGAAATGAAATGACACCACAAACACGGACACGGACCAAAAATGTTCAAATGTGTCTGAATTCCTAAGGGACCAAATTGCTGAGGTCATCGGTCCATAGACTTACACACTACTTAAACTAACTAATGCTAAGAACAACACAACCACCCATGTCCGAGGGAGGATTCGAATCTCCGGCGGGAGGGGTCGCGCAATCCGTGACATGGCGCCTCAGACCCCACGGCCACTCCATGACAGTCAGGTTGGTACACCACTGATGTCTGGGGCGTTTCCAGAGACGCCTTCGCTGGTCAGCGGGGATCAGTTCGAAGTGGGAGTCATCACAGAATACAATTCTATTGTCAGTGAGAGTAGAGGGTGAAGACGTGACTGTAGACTTCCCAGACAGTGCTGGGATGCACTACTGAGCATCTCAGTACAGCATTATTTGCACTTGCTATGAGTTTACACATGAAATAAACGGAGACGGCACATGTTCGCTTTACAACCCCCAGAAATCTGTAATAGGCATAGTGAAACATCATGTAGATTTCGAAATAACTAGTGATCTTCCACATGCTTTCCGGACTCCTTTCCGACTCTGTGCCGCAACAATAACGACTGCCCCGTTTTTATAAAGGTCTGTTGCCGGTTAGACTGAAGGCGTTTAGTGGCGTCGTGTATGAACTGTAACCTCGTACGGGCGAGGTGCAGATGAGCTGTGGCGCCGGGGAGGCGGCAGCGGCGTGCTAAACGCTGCCGCCAGCGCAAACGTGGAAACACGCTGGGAGCAGTGTAGCGCGGCCGCAGATCGCCCGATACCGAAAACACGGCGCCGCTTGTAGCCGGCGCGCCGATGATATCTGCCGCCATTAGGCGGGCGGCGTGCCCCTGGACAGCGCGCGCGCTCCGGACAGCTCTCGTCAGCGGAGATCCTACAAGATCACCAGCCCGCTCTGTCCTAGCAGGCGGCTGCTGCTTTCCTCACTGCAGGACATACATGGGAAAACCCACTATGAAATAAGTTTGTGGTATTCGCACTTGATAAGCACTGGCGTACCTGAAATGAACATAAATATTTGTTTTTCTATACAAACTACAGTCTAGGTTGTAATTAAGTATATGCAAAATACACTACTGGCCATTAAAATTGCTACACCAAGAAGAAATGCAGATGATAAACGGGTATTCATTGGACAAATATATTATACTGGAATTGACATGTGATTACATTTTCACGCAATTTGGGTGCATAGATCCTGAGAAATCAGTACCAAGAACAACCACCTCTGGCCGCAATAACGGCCTTGATGCGCCTGGGTATTGAGTCAAACAGAGCTTGAATGGCGTGTACAGGTACAGCTGCCCATGCAGCTTCAACACGATACCACAGTTCATCAAGAGTAGTGACTGCCGTATTGTAGCGAGCCAGTTGCTCGGCCACCATTGACCAGACGTTTTGAATTGGTGAGAGGTCTTGGGAATGTGCTGGCCGGGCAGCAGTCGAACATTTTCTGTATCCAGAAAGGCCCGTACAGGACCTGTAACATGCGGTAGTGCATTATCCTGCTGAAATGTAGGGTTTCGCAGGGATCGAATGAAGGGTAGAGCCACGGGTCGTAACACATCTGAAATGTAACGTCCACTGTTCAAAGTGCCGTCAGTGAGAAGAAGAGGTGACCGAGACGTGTAACCAATGGTACCCCATACCATCACGCCGGGTGATACGCCAGTAGGACGATGACGAATATACGCTTCCAATGTGCGTTCACCGCGATGTCGCCAAACACGGATGCTACCATCATGATGTTGTAAACAGAACCTGGATTCATCCGAAAAAAATGACGTTTTGCCATTTGTGCACCCAGGTTCGTCGTTGAGTACACCATCACAGGCGCTCCTGTCTGTGATGCAGCGTCAAGGGTAACCGCAGCCATGGTCACCTAGCTGATAGTCCATGCTGCTGGAAACGTAGTCGAACTGTTCGTGTAGATGGTTGTTGTCTTGCAAACGTCCCCACCTGTTGACTCAGGGTCGAGACGTGGCTGCACGATCCGTTACAGCCATGTATATAAGATGCCTGTCATCTCGACTGCTAGTGATACGAGGCCGTTGGGATCCAGCACGGCGTTGCGTATTACCCTCCTGAACCCACCGATTCCATATTCTGCTAACAGTCATTGGATCTCGATCAACGCGAGCAGCAATGTCGCGATACGATAAACCGCAATCGCGACAGGCTACAGTCCGACCTTTATCAAAGTCGGAAACGTGATGGTACGCATTTCTCCTCCTTACACGAGGCATCACAACAACGTTTCACCAGGCAACGCCGGTCAACTGCTGTTTGTGTATGAGAAATCGGTTGGAAACGTTCCTCATGTCAGCACGTTGTAGGTGTCGCCACCGGCGCCGACCTTGTGTGAATGCCTTGAAAAACTAATCATTTGCATATCACATCATGTTCTTCATGTCGGTTAAATTTCGCGTTTGTAGCACCTCATCTTCGTGGTGTAGCAATTTTAATGGCCAGTAGTGTAAAACGACGAATGAAAAGTTATACCGAGGCCGGGATTCGAACCTAGGCTCCTGCACATTAGGCAGATGCGCTAGCCAGTACACCACCCCGGCGGCACAGTGAATTTACACAACTGCACGGACTACCGTAGCACGTCTCGTACTCACTTCAAATTCCCATCATGTCTCAGCCCACTGTGGTGGCAATTTGAACTGAGGAGAAGGTGTGTTAGGGTAATCTGTGCAGTCGTGCGAAACCACTTTGCCAGGGTGGCATGTTGTTAGCGCATCTGCCTAGTGAGGAAGAGACCCGCGTCCTAGTCCCGGCCTTGGTAAAAGTTTTCATTTTTTGCTTCAGTCTGCATGTATACATCATAGATGTTTAAGACTTGAAAATGGCTCTGGGACCATATACACTGAAGTGCCAAAGAAACTGGTATAGGCATGCGTATTCAAATAAAGAGGTATGTAAATAGGCTGCCATCGGCAACGCCTATATTAGGCAACACGTGTCTGGTGCATGTATTAGATTGGTTACTGCTGCTACAATGGCAGGTTATCAAGATTTAAGTGAGTCTGAACATGATGCTATAGTCGGCGTACGAGCGATGGAACGAAGCGTCTCAAAGTTAGCGATGAAGTGGGTATTTTTCCGTACGGTCATTTCACGAGTCTACCGTGAATATCAGGAATCCAGTGAAACATGTAAACTCCGACATCGCTGCGGCCGGAAAAAGATCTTGCAAGAACTGGACCAACGACGACTGAAGAGAATCGTTTAACGTGACGGAAGTGCAACCCTTCCGCAAATTGCTGCAGGTTCCAGTGCTGGGCGATCAACAAGTGGCAGCGTGCGAACCATTCAACGAAAAATCATCGATATGGGCTTTCGGAGACGAAGGCCCCGTCGTGTACCCTTGATGACTACACGACGCAGAGCGTTACGGCTCGCCTGGATCCGTCAACACCGACAATGGACTGTTGATGACTGGAAACATGTTTCCTGGTCGGACGAGTCTCGTTTCAAATTGTATCGAGCGGGTGGACGTGTACGGGTATGGAGACAGCCTCACGAATCCATGGACCCTGCATGTCAGCAGGGGACTGTTCAAGCTGGTGGAGACTCTGTAATGGTGTGGGGCGTGGTAGTTGGTATCTAGATACGACTCTGACAGGTGACACGTATGCAAGCATCCTGTCTGAACACCTGCATTCATTCATTCATGTCCATTGTGCATTGCGACGGACTTGGGCAATTTCAGCGGGAAAACACGACTCCCCACACGTCCAGAAATGCTACAGGCTGGATCCAGGAACACTCTTCTGAGTTTAAACACTTTCGCTGGCCACCAAACTCCCCGAACATGAACATTATTGAGCATATCTGGGATGCATTCCAACGTACTGTTCAGAAGAGATCTCCACCCCCTCGTCCTCTTACGGATTTATGGAGAGTCCTGCAGGATTCATGGTGTCAATTCCTTCCAGCACTACTTCAGACATCAGTCGAGTCCATGCCACCTCGTGTTGCGGCACTTCTGCGTGCTCGCGGGGGACCTACACGATATTAGGTAGGTATACCAGTTTCTTTGGCTCTCCAGTGTAGTTTCATTTGACAGTCTAGGTTATTATGAACTAGCTGCACCCTGCATTGTCGTCCACGTTTAAACAGTTACTTATACAGAAATGGTAATGCCAAAACTCACTATCCACACGTTTGTCCCAAAATGGTTCAAATGGCTCTGAGCACTATGGGACTCAACTGCTGTGGTTATAAGTCCCCTAGAACTTAGAACTACTTAAACCTAACTAACCTAAGGACAGCACACAACACCCAGCCATCACGAGGCAGAGAAAATCCCTGACCCCGCCGGGAATCGAACCCGGGAACCCGGGCGTGGGAAGCGAGAACGCTACCGCACGACCACGAGATGCGGGCACGTTTGTCCCCATCAGGTAAGTTATTTCTACGAAGTTTTAAGGCGCCAGCCACTTGTGGCCCATCTCCAGATATTGAGATGAACAGGGAAGCAAGGGAAAACATTTTACGTGCCCGAGCAGTGAATTACAAAATGTGCCCGAAAAGGGAGTAAATTTCACGACTGTTTCCGACATGCCTAGCACGGAAAAGATCATAATTGTCTTGGTGTGTGCAAAGAGCCAGAAATCTACTGTAATGAGTCTCTGTAAACAACGTTCCGAGATTTCTTGTCTTCCGCGAATATGTCGTGATTTCTGCCTCTCGATACACGCTAGTAGGCAAAGTAGAGCTGTCCATGTGAACAATATGGTGTGCTCAGATAAATACCTGCCATTTCTAATGTTCGTCCTTGACTTTTTGTGTTCGAGAAAGCCACTTTCAAAGGAAACTGTAAGCGTTTCAAGTGGAAAAGGAATTTTTTGGGATGATAGGAATTCGTGGTTTCAGCACCGTCTCTTGCTTGTATTCTGTGACTTCTCAGCTTCGTGATGTGTAACCTGGTGCCAGTGCACAATATTGGTGCATCCAGGTGCTGCGAAATATTTTCGTGGACGTAAGTTACATTGTTACAGAGTTTAGTGACGATTTTATCCTATGGGAATATTTTTGCTGTCCTATAGTTATGTACATAGTTATATCATTTGTGAAAACAGTTAAAACAAATCACTTCTCTAAACTTAACGCATTTATTTAATAGTTAACTTTCATGGGTGAATTTTTAAGTCACGTTACCCATCCCACGTGTACAGTAGCCACGCTGACCATCCAACGGGAACAGTGATTCTTTGGGTGTAAAAGATAACCTATGGAGTAATTCAGCGTATACGCTATCCCATTGGGAAATTGATTCAAATTCATCCAACTGCTTCAGCGTGGTGTAACAAACTAACTCGACGAAGAAAGAAAATAAGCAATTTATAGTGCGTTATAACCGAAAATTTATGATATCTGTACGTGCAACAGCGCCATCTGCCCTCCCGTGTGTACCTCTTACCAGCGGATACACTCAGGTACCATAGTCAGATCCAGTCTCACGGAAAGTTTACCACGTTCTACATGTAAGGCACGACGTGTCTCTGACACCATCGTTGTGAATCTTCCAGCGTTTCAAAACTGTAAGATGTGCCTTACGCTTAGCGGCTAAAATGCAAGGGGGGTTGTATGGAATTACGGATTTAAGACTTTGAGAATTGTGTAAGCATCTTATTCATTAAGTTGACTCGTGTTATGTAGGGCATATTACACAGTAAAAGCATTTTCACAAATACGAGAGAGTTCGAAAATCAAAGAGTAAACAGCGTTTTCTAAGATTTATTTTTCTTTAGCATTTATTTTTATATTGTTCAAATCAACAACTATATTGTACTACGCACTTCTAAAAGTAGCTGACGTGTTAATTCTTGACATAGGGTAATTCACCTGCAAATTTCTTCCAAATCTGTCCAACCAACTACTCGCAGACGTCTACAATTACGGGCGTGTGCTGATTAGACCAAATGTTTGGAGCTGTACTAATCAATAAACACGATTTGCATTTGAAAACAAATAAATAATGAATATGTCTTTTGCAGGTACAAGTGTTCTCCATTCTGTTATACATCTTGTAATTAATAAATAACTTTATTCGTCGTTTGCTTATGAATTTCAGTTTGCACATTAATAAAATATATTTCGCTTATGTACGTCTTAAATCAATTAGCGTAACTCTCTTGCCCGAAATTCATTTGCAAAAGACGATGAAGTGGGTTCCTATCTGCGAGATAAAAAAAAAAAAAAATTCTGAGTAAGAAAATGTAGAAAAATTGCAGAATTTATAAAATGTTAGTACCCATGTTGTTGAACCGATTATATAATTTTCTTGGTTGTTGCTGATAGCTTTGCTGTCCAGCACCTGCGTTCTGCTCAGGCTTCATGACACACAAAACAATAAGAAAGACAAATATCCAGCTAATGTTATTAGATCTATTTCGAAGCTGATGAGGTAATACATCTGCCCCCGTCGGCACGTTATGTCTCCTCCTTTCATGCTGTTCTGAACTTTTTTCACTGCTCATCTTCTAACGATGACCTCCTTCATAGAATAGCAGAGTGATAAATTTCTTCACCTTCTTTTTCTCTCGCATAATACCGACGCCGTATCTTTACTCAAAGCCTACCGCTGGCTCCTTCTAAGAATTAAGTGGCTTAACTCTGATATATCGCTTGCCATTAACTGCAGCCACATTTTTTTTAATAGCGTCAGCAACGGTCTAGATGAAGACGTGGCTGATATTTTAACCCACCGTCCAACTGTTCAGCAAAGATTTTCTTGATAGTTTCATTATAGTTGTATCATGTGTTTTCCTCATAATTAATTCACTACAAAATACTTGATTGACATGTTTCTGATAGGATGAACCATCTGTTTTAGTGAGTAACATTACTTTTTTTATACACGGAAACAACTTCTTATGGATGAAATTGAAAAAGTTTCGATAGATTAGCCTACTGCCACCTTCGACGTCAATTCCCGAGGTTCTACTTACGACACAAGATTGATACGTTTGGTAGGAGAATATTTAATAAGATTTCCTTTAGAAAAAAATCTTAACGCCATCTCCATTGTTACCAAACGTTCATCTCTCATCATAATATCTTTTGTGATCAGTGCATTTGGTCATTCCATGTTTTTATTTTACCTGAACAGAACTTTGTTTTAGCTGTGGACGATAATCGTTTACACCATCATTTAATGCTATTATCTTCCCTCCAAACCATTTTTTGAGGACAGGAAACGGAAGAAAGTCTAGAGATTACTGATCATTGTGGGTATTTATGGTGTAACGCCGGTTGTGTGCCTGTGCCATCATAACGGCCGATGTGTGAGCAGCCGCATTACTTGAAGGAAGAGTACACTGCGTTAGTATAGGTTACTTCTTTCATCGTCCAGTAAGATTTCGTGGTGTAAGTCACTTAGCCTTTTACCCTTCTTTCCGTGAAGGGGTTGCAACTTTTTCATCAGATCGCTGCTTTGACAAGAGATACGTGTAGGGGAGTAGCAGTCGACTGATGTGGCGTTTACAGTCACATAATGATGCTCGGGATCTACATGTTCATGCTAAATACATTTATGATATCATATACCACTGAAATTTGTAATTTAGCGCTAGTAAACATGTCACCCATCAGCCACTTACGTTCTTCAAATCCATAGTTCATAATTAAACATCCATCAAATGCTTATCATAGTAGAAAGCTTACGAATTTTAATGTTCTGTCACGATACCATGAAATTAATTCACAGGTAAAATAGGTGTAAGGCTTCAGTTCCTTATTAGAATATTAGGAAAATGCCATCAGTCTACAAAGTAGATAGCTTAGAAAACACTCGTGCGTGGCAAACTCTTGCAAATGATCACCAATCATCGAGCGAACGCCGGCTTACAAAGTTTTAGAAACGAGTATTACGAAGAAATGCCTTTCACCGCTGTATATACCACTCCGGTTGTGGCCACGAATACATCATCATAACTATCATCAGACAGCTCGACAACTTGGTCATGTGAGCGATTTGAGTCGGCGTGCAACATAGAATACCTGCAGGTTCTTCCATTTCTGCCGAGCTTGAGCTTCCCATTGCCAGTTGCGTCCGGCTGTGTTTTTTCAGTATCTGCCCCATCTGTTCAGTGGTCTTCCATAGCTCTTTTTCGATAAATTGGGCTCCAATCTAGTACTTTTTTTTACCACCTATCGTCTTTCCTTCGAGAGACAGAAGCAGAATACAAGATTACATTAATTACAACGTGCGCGGAGTGATTAACGATTCACAGTGGTTTGCAGGGCGTGTGTGTAGGCGTAGTTTTAATTAGTGCGTCAGAGAACGCTCAGGCGGGCGAACGGAAAGCGCTAGATACACACTATCTCATCCAATGTATCCGCACAACCCAAATAATGCGGAACTGATCGCTAGATGTCACGAGAGGTGGAGGGGGTATTGTCAGTTGGGAAGCAGTAACAGCAAAATGTGTTGGTTAGGGGAGCTCAGGGACTTCGAACGTGGGCTATACTGATTTAACACAGGCCTTCACAGCAAACTTGCTCCGCGAGCAGATGGAGAGCGCTGGCCTGCGAGCAGTGAGTACTGTAACTCCTCCATCGTCACAGGGAACAGGGCAGGGAGCCGTGTGGATACTTGTGTAAACAAAGAAATCGATCCTGAGGGAAATGCCTGGAGAAGTCAAGACTGTCTTTATATCACCTGCCGCATTACATAGCAGTTACTTCAAGCTGCAGATCATCACAAATTAGGTACCGGAAGCTTTTTAATATTCCATTCAGTTGCGCTACGGATCCTGATTTCGCCCCCTCACGACTGGCGCTCCGGCTGTGGTCACAAAAAACAAATAAACTACACGGAAAACGTACATTTTCTACACTTTCTTCAATGCTTGTAAGAATGTAACATCCAGTTGTGCGCCTACGATACCTGTACTTCCATAAAGTGCTAAAGAATACGCAAGGAGTTCGATTTTGCAAGCTGGCTCCGAACATCATTTGCCGTAACCTGCGTGGAACGCGCAATTGCTGTGTTTAATAACAGGGCCAGACGAAACGGTTTTACCTGAAGTGGAAGTAAGTGTTCAGTTGTAACAACCAGGTATTTTACTAAATCACCATCCTTAAAAAGGCGCAAAAGCTTTGGTGAAAGTAGTGTAGATTTGCGGCTCATCTGAGCGGCACTCAAACTTTATTTTTTTTCTTCGTCTTCTTCTTCTTTAGAAAGCTTCCTTTTAAGTTTTAAAATCTCATGTACATGCTTAGGTCCATCACATTTTTCGTCTCCATACTCTTTTACGTCGTAAGGCACGTAGTGCCACTGTAAATTGAGCTTCCTGAAGATATTCTGCGCCTTACGATGCACTAGAGATTTTTCGGACCCATCTTTTTGTGTAAAAATGATAAGATTCCTGGAACTGTGAACTGAAGTGCGAAGACTTTGTCGGTGTTACACAATATCGACTCACCACTGCTGTTATTACAAGGTATACAACTTTGCTTCCGCCGTTTGCCGATATGTGGCGACAACGGTAAGCAGCGGTCGAAAGAAACAGATCGCAGATCGCAGATCAGGCAGTTAGCTTGGACCTCAGTCAACATAGCCTCATTCAAACATTAGTCGATTTGCGTCTGCATCATAAAGTTGTTCTTGATAGAAAATGTCAGTTTACGAGCCTAATTCTCGTCATTTGCGGGAGTTGCACTGTTTTGTTTCAGTATGAAGAAAACAGCGGCTGAGTCTCATCGAATGCTCTAAAGTACGTATGGTAAGGACGCTATTAGTGAAAGAACGCGTCGTGAGTGGTTTCAACGCTACAAGAACGGTGATTTTAACGTCGTAGACCGGCATAGTGGTGGAAGAGAGAATGTTTTCGAAGATGCAGAATTGGAGACATTACTGAGTGAAGACTCGCGTCAAACTCAAGAAGAATTGGCACGGTTAGTGGGAGGCTATGGGCATGATTCAGAAAGAAGTAGGTTGGGTCCAGTGTGAGCTGAAATCAAGAGACGTTGAACGGCGTTTGTGTGTTTGTGAACAGTTCTTTCAGAGGCAAAAACGGAAGGGATTTCTGCATCTCATTGTGACCGGGATCGAAAAATAGGTTAATAACCCTAAACGCAAAAAAAAACATGGGGATATCCCGGCCATGCTTCCACGACAACGGCCATACCGTATATTCACGGCTCCAAGATCGTGCTCTGCAATTGGTGGGACCAGCTCGGCGTCGTGTACTATAAGGTGATAAACCAAGCGAAACAATCATAGGTGCTCGTTATCGAACGCAATTAATGCGTTTGAGCAGAGCATTAAAATACAAACGGCCGCAATACAGCGAGAGGCACGATAAAGTGACTTTTCAGCACGACAACGCTCGACCCCACGTTGCAAAAGAGGTCAAAACGTACTTGGAAACGTTAAAATGGGAAGTCCTACCCCACCTGTCGTATTCTCCAGACATTGCTCCCTCTGACTATCAACTGTTTAGATCAATGGCGCATGGCCTGGCTGACGAACACTTCCGATCTCATGAAGAAGTCATAAATTGGATCGATTCGTGGATCGCTTCAAAGGATCATTTTTTTCAACGCGGGAATCGTACGCTGCCCGAAAGATGGGAGAAAGTAGTGGCCAGCGATGGAAAATACTTTGAATCATACATGTGTAACCGATTTGTTTCATTAAAGCCTCAAATGTTGGGGAAAAAACGGCGGAAGCAAAGTTGTACACCTTGTAAATGGCACAGCCCTCAAAATTAGTTCTTACGTCTTCAACCATCAGGTCTGTTAGCAGCAGATCGTCATGCATTTCTTCATCGGCCTACCTCTCGAGAGCGGTATAGATGGTGCAACTTCTCCATTATCTGGTTAATGTCTTCTGCTCTCTGTCTGTCTCTTGTATTTGTCCCTTCTACTGTCCCTTAAATGATACTTCTGGCGATACCACCATGTCTCAGCAGATGGCCAACCGATGTGTCCCTTCTGTGTTCAATTACCTTCAGGAGACAGGGTTACTCTTCCTCCGCTCTGTGGAGGACATCTTCACTTGGTATCTTGTCTACCCAGAAAATATTGAGCATTCTGCGGTAGCGCCGCATTTCGAAGGCTGCCATTTTACGTTTCCGTGCTTCTCCGAGCGTCCATGTTTCACTTCCGGAGAGCAGCACACACCGAACAAACGTATTTATGCGGTTCTTCGTGAGATTTTTGTTTATGCTGCTGGGTGTGAAAAATTTATTCTCTTTTTAAAAGCAGCTTTTACTTGGTGGACTCGGCTTGCAGTATCCTTCCTCGACCTTCCGTCTGATATAATTTTTAGGTGGGCAAAGGATTCGACGGCCTCCAGTCGCTCATTGTTAAGTGAGCCTGGGGCAACGGTGTTTTGTCTGCTCACCGCCAAGATTTTTGTTTTACCTTTATTAATTTAGATATTATAGGAAGAGTTTAGGCTGCTTTCCATCTGGACGAGCATCGCTTCTAATTATTCTACAGCTTCACTTAACACTGCGATATCATAAGCAAATCTCACCATGTCTATTTTCTATTCGTCTCCTATTTCACATTTGACTCTTCTTCCGTGTTGTCACGATCATCACGCGCGAGCATTTTCCTCACTCTCAAGCACGAAGCAGCTACTCTGCTTGCGGGCTAGACCGTGAGCAAGCGCGAGTGCTCACGTGGAAACTCTGCGATTTGTTAAGCTCTGAGTTAACATGTGATACCATTCGCATACTCGCTTCTCTAGTTTTGCACAGTTTGTCAGTAAAACTGAAAATCTGATTAACTACGTAAACTAAAATAGTTCTCTATCATCTCAGTATCCCTGATATACCTTGCTCCTTAATGTTAAGATCTAATGCTCCACTGCTTTAGAATGGCTGCCAATGGTCCTCAGGAAAACCTTCATTTAAGAAAGTCGTAAGAAGCCGCAGCGGAGCACAAAGAACATGGTGGCCAGGCCACGAATCGTGTTCGCCAGTTGCCGCTAATTAATGCTGTCTCGCCGCCCACCTGTCGAAGCGTTCTCAGCCCTGCCGGCCATTTCTTTCGTAAGGAGCACCTCTGCCGCCTGTCGTCGCTTTCAACCTTTAACTCCTATATTTCATCGTTCCGGAGCACTAAAACTAGGCGTCGGCCAGCAACCTGCAGCTCGACTGTGTTTATGATTTACGCATTCCTTTCGTCAATAGTTACGAATGCTGATTTACATGTGAAAGTAAGATTTATGTGACTTTTTTGTCGTTCTTTTTGCTCTGGCGAAATGCAAAGGGATCTGTGCTCCACTACACAACCTGCAAATGAAATACTCGATTTCACAACGTCGAAGGTACGAGTGGGCGACATATATTCAGCTAATCCAGTAGATTATCTGAGGCACTTGACTGGAGAAAGGGGCGTTGCTGATAATCGAAAGTCTTAAACTATGTCTGTTAAAACTTCCTGGCTGTCAGGTACCGGTCGACGTACAAAACTATTTACTAACGTTTCATATATTCTGACCTACAACACTGGCAACTGCGTCAGAAGCTCAATGAGCCCCGAATTTGTATGCCACTATGAGCTGTATAGACGGCAACATCAGACGCCACACGACGCAGAATTTTAAAATTATTATGGTGTTTGTAAGTTTCTGGTGCCTCTACATACATGCGACGATGATAATATGTTGTCTTGACTAAAACGCTGTTGTTAGCGTTCTGGTCTTCAGTCCGAAAACTGGTTTGGTACAGCTCTCCAAGCTACTGCGTCCTGTGCAGGCCTCTTAATCTCCGAATATCTACTGCAAACTATATCCTTCTGAATATGATTACTGTATTCGTCTATTGGTCTCCCTCTACAATTCTTACTACCCGCCTCCCCCTTCCCCCCCCCCCCCTCAAACTCTTCCCTCCTATAGTAAACTGGTGATCTTTTGATGTCTAGAATGTATTCCATGTCTCTTCTCCTGGTCAGACTGTACCACAAATTTCTTTTCTCCCAAGTTTTATGCAGTGCCTCCTCGTTACTTACGTGATTTACCCACATTTTCTTCAGCATTCTTCTGTAGAACCCATATTTCAAAAGCTTCTATTCTCCTCTTCTATAAACTGTTTTTCTTCCAAGTTTCTCTTCTATACATGGCTACGCTCCGTACCTTCATAAAAAAGCCTCCCTAACACTTAAATCTCTATTCGGTATTAACAAATTTCTCTTTTTCAGAAACTCTTTTCTTGCCATTGCTACTTTACATTTTATACTTTATATCCTCTGTGCTTCGGCCATCATCAGTTATGTTGTTGCCCAGGTAGCGAAACTCATCTGCTACGTTAAGTGTGTCTTTCCTAATATAATTCCCTCAGCACCACCTGATTTAATCCGACGACCTTCCATTTATTTTTGTTTTGCTTCTGTTGATGTCCATCTAATTTACTCTTTCTAAGGCACTGTCCATTCCATTCAACTGCTCTTCCACGTTCTTTGCAGGCTACGAGAGGAAGCAATGTCACCGGAAAACTTCGATCTTTTTATTTCTTCTCCCTGAACTTTAATTCCTACCCCAAATTTTTCTTTGATTTCCTTTAACGCCTGCTAAATCTACAGATTGAGTAACATCGGGGATAAGCTACAATGCAGCCTCAACCACTGCCTGTCTTTCATGCCGCTCGACTCATAACTGCCATCTCATGTCTGTACAAGTCGTAAACAGCTTTTGGCTCCCCTGCTACTTTCAGAATTTCAAGAAGAGTAGTCCAGTCAGCATTGTCAAAAGATTTCTCTAAGCCTACAAATTCTATAAAGTAGATTTGCCTTTCCTTGACCTATCTTCTATAAGTCATAGGGTCAATATTGCCTCGCGTGTTCCTACATTTCTCCGGAATCCAAACTGATCTTTCCCGAGGTCGGTTTCTGCCAGTTTTTCCATTCTCCTGTAAGGAATTCGTGTTAGTATTTTGGGACAATGCTTTATTAAACTGATAATTAGGCAGTATTCACACCTGTTATCATGTCTGAGAGTATTACGCCTGTCTCATACATCCTGCGCAAAAGATGGAATGGATTCGTCGTGACTGGCTCTTCCAAGACTATCAGTATTTCTGACGTCTACTCCAGGGGCCTTGTTTCGACACAGTTCTTTCAGTGCTCTGTCATATTATTTTTGTAATATCATATCTCCAACCTCTTCTTCATTTACTTCCTCTTCCCCTTCTGAAACGCTAAAGTCACCAAAATTTATTTCATGGTGTCTATACTGTAACCCATGTTCCCCTACGGCGGAACTATGAGTGTGTCCAAAGCAACGGTTCCTGTTATGTTCGGATGAACATGGTTCCTGTATATACTTGGCAACAACCACACAGAATTTCATACATCAGCTGTAGTGATAAGGAACCATTGGGATTATGGGGGGGGGGGGGGGGGGGGCTCCAGTTTAACGCAGCGAAGACAGTGTTCTTACAAGAACTAAATTGGTTTATTTTAGAACTGATAATAATCACATTTGGTTACATGAGGTTGGATCAACACACCAACTGGAAGACAAAAGGACGTAGCATCTAATGATGATTCACAAATTAAGTACGGTAACAATCCTGCTCTTCTTTCAATGAAAGCTTCAATTCCTCTGTGCCATATTATACCGTTATCACAGCGGTGCGACAGTGTTCCCTCCTTATCCGCCCCGACTTATTTCTTTCTTTTGAGTATGAGATAACAAACTCCCACATAAGACAGCACTCAGTTCCATGTTCAGAAAAGATAGATGCTGAGTTGTAGATATTGCAGTTAGTTCTGAACTAATAATACGGTTTTGAAGAGTGAAAAGCTGTTGAATCTGTCTAAATTACAACTACAGTATTAGCAGCAGAAATTACTACAGTTCCATTTGCAGAGCTGCTAGCGATCTCTCTGTAATTACTGTAGTTAAGGAAATAGACTGCACGTTATTTAGTGAAGACGTTTCACAATTCATGCAGGTGGAAACAGGATTACGATATAAAAATATGTCCGGAAATATTTGAGGGTATCAGCTTAGCTGAATATCCTGTATACTGACAAAATGGCTCTGAGCACTATGGGACTCAACTGCTGTGGTCATCAGTCCCCTAGAACTTAGAACTACTTAAACCTAACTAACCTAAGGACATCACACACATCCATGCCCGAGGCAGGATGCGAACCTGCGACCGTAGCAGTCCCTGTATACTGACACACTTCATCATTGTGAGATAAATAAATACAATAACAGTCCAGGTAGAATATATTGATGTTCTAGGATTTCATCTCAATGTGATATATTTAATGCTATGCAGCGCAGCCAGCGACTTAGCCCGAGCGGTTCTAGGCGCTTCAGTCCGTAACCGCTCTGCTGGTGCGGTCGCAGGTTCGAATCCTGCCTCGGGCATGGATGTGTATGATGTCCTTAGGTTAGTTAGGTTTAAGTAGTTCTAGGTCTAGGGGACTGATGACCTCAGATGTTAAGACCCATAATGCTTAGAGCCATTTGAACCATTTTCACCTATGGTTCAAATGGCTCTGAGCACTATGGGACTTAACATCTATGGTCATCAGTCCCCTAGAACTTAGAACTACTTAAACCTAACTAACCTAAGGACAGCACACAACACCCAGCCATCACGAGGCAGAGAAAATCCCTGACCCCGCCGGGAATCGAACCCGGGAACCCGGGCGTGGGAAGCGAGAACGCTACCGCACGACCACGAGATGCGGGCTTTCACCTATGCAGCGCATCGGAACAAATCACTGCATCTACATGCGCGAACAAGTGTTTTTATTTATTAATAAAGGAAATAAATTCAATAAACGATTTTGCGTCCATTACGAATTTTGATGAATAAATCCGTCTAGATTGCTTCATAGAGTTTCATTAATTATTACGTTTCGACTACTGCCGTCATCAGATCTGCAGTTGAGATTCAATTTGCATAAAGTTGAGAAGTGTCACATATACAACAGCAATCTACAAAAGAGAAAAAAATTCACCCAAAAAAACTTAAAACTCGTGAAACACTATTAGCTTTACAGGTTACGTATTTTTGTTGGTGAATTTTTTACTTTCTTTTGTCGACTACCTATGTATAACAACGTCTCTAATTCTTATGTTACTTGAACTTTAAGCCCAGAGCTGGTAGTGGCAGTAAGGAAAGGAAAGGAAGATTAAAGTACAACGCCCTGTCGACAACACCGTCATTAGAGGTGGAGCCACAGCACGGATTACGAAAGTATGGGGAAAGAAATCGGCTGTGCTCTTTCAAAGCGAAAGCTAAATCTGGATGGCCGAACGTGTATTTGTACCGTCGTCCTCCCGAAGGCGAGTCCAGTGTACTATACACTGCGGGTAATGTCATTAGCCGAACCGTCGCAATAAATGAAAATATATTGAACGGTGAAGAAGCAATTCTTCTTTGGAAAATTAATACATTCCTTAAAAATAAAAAAAAGACGTAGCACGAAGGAATTATCCGAATGGGTAGATGTGATGTACATGTGCAGACAAGCAAGTGATTACAATTTTAGATAAACTGGATGATTTACTCAAGAAAAAGAGCTTCACGAATTGAGCAAGTCAATAGCGCATTTGTTCACCTCTGGCCTGAAGCAAGCAGTTAGCTGGATTGGCACTGATTGATAGGGTTGTTGGATGTCCTCCTGAGGGATACAGTGCGAAAAGTCCAATTGGCGCGTTAGATAGTCAAAATCCCGAGCTGGTTGGAGGGCCCTGCCTATAATGCTCCAAACGTTCTCAATTGGGAAGAGATCCGGTGGCCTTACTGGCCCATGTGGGGTTCTACAAGCACGACTGATTCTCGTCTGTGCGGGCGGGCATTATCTTGCTGAAATGTAAGCTCAGGATGGCTTGCCATGAAGGTCAACAAAACGGGGCGCAGAATATCGTCGGCTTACCGCTGTGCTATAGGGATGCCGCGAATGACTATCAAAGGGCTCCTGCTATGGAAAGAAATGGGACCCGGACCATCACTTCTCGCCGTCAGGCCATATTGGCGGGCGACAGTCGGGTTGCTATCTCACCTCTGTCCGGTGCGTCTCCGACAGGTCTTCGCCCTGGAATCTCATTGATTGAAGTAGAATTGTCTTCAGTAACGAATCCCGCTTCGAACTGAGCCCCGATGACCAGCGAAGGCTTGTCTGAAAACGCTCCGGGCAGCGGTGGGATACCAACATCTCTGTCGCCCGCTATACTACCCGAAAAACAGGGATGACTGTCTGGCAGCTATTTCTTTTCACAGCATGACCTCTTTGGTCGCCATCCGCGGCACTCTTACAGCACGTCGATGATATTCTACGACCTCTTGTTTCCGTTCATGGCAAGCCATCCTGGGCTTACATTTCAGAAAGATAATGCCCGCCCGCGTACGGCATAAGTGACCACTGCTTGTCTTCGTTCTTTCCAAACCCTACGTTAGCCTGTAAGTGCGCCGGATATCTCCCCAGTTGAGGACGGTTGGAGCATTATGGGCAAGGCTCTCCAACCAGCTCCGCATTTTGGCGATCTGACGGCTTGTTCCACGTAATTTGGCACGGTATCTCTTAGGACGACATACAACAACTCAATGCCAAGCCGAATAACTGCTTGCATGAGGGCCAGAGCTGCACCAACACGTTATTGACTTGCTCAATTCGTGAAGCTCTTTCTCTTGAACAAGTCATGAACTTTTATGAAAATGTTATCAATTGTTTGTCTCGACATGTACATCAAGCCTACCGGTTTACGTCTCATTTGTGTAATTCCTTTGCGGTGCGTCTTTTTTTCTGTCTTAAGAGTGTACTGAACTCACATAGACTTTCTAGGCGTATATTGTAAGTTTTTCAATGTTTCTACGATATATATACGTTACGTCCGCCTCCGTAGCTGAGTGGTAAGCGCGACAGGCCCTTATGCGGGACACCCGGGTCCGATTCCTATTAGTGCCATGGATTTTTCCTTGGTAGAAGAACTAGACTGGGGTGTAGTCAGCCTCGTGAGGCCAGCTGAGTTGCTACTCTACTGTCTAGTAGGATCGATCCATGAAACATCCAAATTACGGCATTCACCGTCCCTGGTGCAAAACCTTTCCCTACACATAAGCGCACTTCACGATGTGGGCATTAGCCACGACAGCCCACGCATCGCAAAAGACACTTGAACAGTATGCAGTTCATTCTCGCCGGAAGACCGTAAGAGGTCGAAACAACGCGCCAGATATCGTGAGGCCTTCCAGACCTTGCCGGAGATTTCGCTGAATGCCGCCTTCAGGGACGCCTGGCGCTACGTGAAGTGACCTCCGCTCACCTCCTCCCCCACAACTCTCACACCCTTCTCGTCGCCGCTGTCGACGCCCTCCCATTCTTTCCACACCCCGCAGACATCAAGAGCAGTTACGTGTGTCTCACACTGCATCAAAGTGAAAAGTAATCCTAAAGTTCTCACTGGCAACGGTTATGTCGTAGTACTAACGTATTTATTTGTTTTATAGTGTCAAACAAACTGTGTATCAAACAAAACTGTCATCACTTAGTGTTTACATGTACGTTCTCTTTTTCACTGTTACTGCTTCCTCTCCTTCAGCTCCCTCCCTCGCTCCCTCCCTCCCTCTCTCTCTCTCTTCCTCGCCCTCCCTCTCTCTCTCTTCCCCCTGTCTGTCTGTCTGTCTGTCTCTCTCTCTCTCTTCCCCCTGTCTCTCCACTCTCTCCCTCTCTCTCCCACTTCCTCTCTCTCTCTCTCTCTCTCTCTCTCTCTCTCTCTCTTCCTCGCCCTCTCTCTCTCTCTCTCTCTCTCTGTCTCTGTCTGTCTGTCTGTCTGTCTCTCTCTCTCTCTCTCTCTCTCTTCCCCCTGTCTCTCCACTCTCTCCCTGTCTCTCCCACTTCCTCTCTCTCTCTCTCTCCCCCCCACTCTCTCTCTCCCACTCTCTCTCTCTCTCTCTCTCCCACTCTCTCTCTCTCACTCCCACTCTCTCTCTCATCCTCTCTCCATTCCTTTCACCCTCTCTCTCTCTCCATCCCTCTCTCTCCCTCCCCCTCTCTCTCTCTCTCTCTCTCTCTCTCTCTCTCTCTCTCTCTCTCTCCATCCGTCTCTCTTTCTCACTCCCTTTTTTTCCACACTCTCTCTTTCCCATCCTTTCTCTTTCATTCCTTCTCAGCATTTTTATTAATATTAAATTTTTGTCGTTCGCATAACATTGCTTTTTCTCTTTCTCAAATCTCTAAATGTAACGTATTTTTCTGCTTCATTGCACAGATATAAAGTCTAAGGAAGTAAAGCAGTATACCTTTGTCAAGTTTTGAAAATTATACTACCGTTTACTGCCAAACTGGTAACATGATTGCAAAAAATATTGCTCTTCAACCTAAGCAAGACTGAAAAAAAAGCAAAAAGGTAATAACCCATTTCTGAAACTATTTATAAAATGCTCAATCTCATAAACAAGTACTAACGAACTCACATCTAAGGACAATCGCTAAAATAAACTGACTCTGATAAGAAAAGATCTGGATAACACAAAGAAAGATAAATTTGTTTTTTGAAACGTGAACTTGTTAAGTGTTTGTAACATTGCGCTTTTGATTCTTCAAGTAAAAGTGTATATAGGTTACAAATTAAAATTAGTAGCGGTTCCAAGGACAAGAAACCCAGCAACGGAGCAGTGCGCTGACCATATGCGCCTCGATACCGCATCCGATAACGCCATTGGAAGAGGATGAAACGGACAGGAAAGAGGAATTTTACAGCCAATTATCTTCCCTATCCTTGTTCAACTGTGCAAGTTGATGTAAGGTAATATCGCTTGGGAGGAGAAGGCTCGAAGAACTTTTATTCCGAGGCTCCTCCCTCCCAATGACATCCTGCATAGTGTTTAAAGTATACTGCACACAAGCAGTAATGTATTGTTCGTCTTATTGTGTGCAGACAGAAGTATATTATCTCCCCTATTCAAAGCTACAATCAATGAATTTTATATATCTGAAATGTATTACGTTATTTAAGGAATAATGCATTCAAGTAGCAGTGATCTATATTCTATTTCTACTAACAAGTTCCAAACATAATTGTATTTCTCATGTAAAGCTAAAATTCATGTATTCCATGTATGAAGTGCTCAATCAGCATTTAATCTGTATAATCTCAAAATGTTTCAAATGGCTCTAAGCACTGTGGGACTTAACATCTGAGGTCATCAGTCCCCTAGACTTAGAACTACTTAAACCTAACTAACCTAAGGACAGCACACACATCCATGCCCGAGGCAGGATTCGAACCTGCGACCGTAGCAGCAGTGTGGTTCTGGACCAAAGCGCCTAGAACTGCTCGGCCAAATGGCCGGCCTGTATAACCTGTGTAAACATACATTAGCACAAACCATTCCAGATGAAATGACAATTAATCGAAACCCTCAGCTGCCAACAGGTGTTGTTGATATACCTCAGTGGGGACAGCTGAAAATGTGTGCCCCCACCTGTTGTCAGCTGAGGGTTTCGATTAATTATCATTTCTTTCTGGAGAAGCTGCATGGTCATCATTGGTATCTCTTCTTTCGGAACAGTTACTATCTTCATACATTTCAGATGAGAATACCTCGAGGTTGTAACGAGACCACCTCATCTGAAATAGGTAGAAATAGGCCATCATTAACCAACATGCTACTTAGACTATATTACACATCCAAATACAGCACATCACTGCCCTCTACGAACTACAAATTATTTTCACCACGCTCATTGTGTTAAAAGCACTCCTCCTTTAGGCCACGAGTAGCCTACCGTGGCCATCCGATCCCCGTGTCATCCTCGGTGGAGGATGCGGATAGGAGGGGCGTGGGGTCAGCACACCGCTCTCCCGGTCGTAAGATGGTATTCTTGACCGAAGCCGCTACAATTCGGTCGAGTAGCTCCTCAATTGGCATCATGAGGCTGAGTGCACCCCGGAAAATGGCAACAGCGCATGGCGGCCCGGATAGTCACCCATCCAAGTGCCGACCACGCCCGACGGCGCTTAACTTCGGTGATCTCAAGGGAACCGGTGTAGCCACTGCGGCAAGGCCGTTGCCGCTCATTGTGTTAACAGTTTCTTTTTTTTATTTTTCTTTGATATTTGCATTATATAAATGGAAATGCCGTGTGGCTAGGGCTTCCCGTCGGGTAGACCGTTCGCCTGGTGCAAGTCTTTCGAGTTGACGCCACTTCGGCGACTTGCGTGTCGATGGGGATGAAATGATGATGAAAGACACACAACACCCAGTCATCACGAGGCAGAGAAAATCCCTGGCCCCGCCGGGAATCGAACCCAGGACCCCATGCGCGGGAAGCGAGAACGCTACCGCAAGACCACGAGCTGCGGACATGCATTATATAAATTATATTCTCATCAACTAGATAGTAACAAATTATATGGAACCATTTTAACAATTGTTAAGCATTCAATTCGCTTTAACCTGACAGAAATTTTAATATGTTATGTTCTTTATATTATTAAGAAAAAGCATTAACGACAGTACACGAATAAGATTGTAACAATGAGATGTCTTTGCTGTTAGATTCAGAAGCATCCGACCCACCTTACATTTCAAGGCGGTGGGTTACTCTGTACTCTTAATGAAATAAATGAAATGAAATGTGCAAGTTCCTCTGAGTCTGCAATAACCCCGACATCTACGGGGCGCTAAAAGCTTCCTTCTGTGGTCGTGTAGTTACGTAGTTCAAGTAGATACTGAACAAAACGAGCGTACTCCCGTACAAAAACAATTTGTACTGCTCAGAAAGAAAGCGTGCTCGGTGCGCATGTCGGCCCGCGAGCTCGGCGTGTTACATTAGCGTTCGCGATGCGATCGCTCCATAAATGCAAATCAGCAGGTGGGGGGAGCCGCGGAGGTGAGTGGCGTTCATGAGAGGTTTGTTTCTTTTGGAGACGCGGGCTCGTTCGTCATCGCACTGGCAGAGATGGAGTGCGCGCGCCCAACGCACCAGCCGGGCAGCCAGCGTGCGTGTGGCTGCGGAGCGCGCGCACGTGGGAACAGACGCGGACACTGGAACACCATTAGCGGCCTCCTCCCGGCTCCAGCTGGCGCAGGGGGTGCCTTTAATGGACGCCTTGCGTAAGAGGCGCGCTATCGGGGAACAGTGGGCCGCTACTCTCAGATGCGACGTGTTATGCTATCGCCCGTCAACGTCCGCGCGACTCTAGTCGCATACGTGCGTGAGTAACTGTGTGTGTGGGAGGGTGTTGTTTCAGGCGATGAATGAAAAGTGCGTCCTCGTAGAAAGCAACCTGCAGTGTTCCTGATATACCAGAGATATCATTTTGACTGGTAACGTGTAAAAGCAAGTGCTGTGACGTGCCAGTCCTGACAGATTATTACTTTAAATCGACAGCCCTTTTGGGAAGCCCCCAATTGCTTGTAGCACACCTCTTCAGCGGACGACGCGACGTGATGAGAATGTGGAATATTTCTGAACTGTGTGTCGTGTATTCTGACAACGGTCTCAAATCCCCATTCTGGAAAACGATTGGTTCAAATTCGCACCAGGCAATCCTGATTTATACGATACTGCGCTGCCTGTGTTGTTGAGAAGTACAAGGGTCACTCCAAAAGAAATGCACACTTTTTTTTAAAAATCCTTCTTTTATTCTACATGTTTGAAAGTTTTACAGTGTGTAGATACATCCTTTAGGAACAATATTTTCATTTCTCCACATAATTTCCATCCCTCTCAACTGCCTTACTCCATCTTGGAACCAGGACCTGTATACCCGCACGGTAAAATTCTGGACCAACCTGATGGAGCCACTGTTTGGCAGCGTGCACAAGGGAGTCATCATCTTCAAACCTTGTTCCACGAAGAGAGTCATTCAGTTTCCCAAAGAGATGACAGTCACATGGAGCCAGGTCAGGACAGTAAGGCGGGTGTTTCAGTTTCGTCCGTTCGAGTTTTGACTGACATGTAGCCGTGCAACAGCAAAACATCCTGCTTTTGCCGATGTGGTCGAACACGACTCAGTCGAGCTTAAAGTTTCTTCAGTGTCGTCACATATGCATCAGAATTTATGGTGGTTCCACTTGGCATGATGTCCACAAGCAAGAGTCCTTCGGAATAGAAGAACACCGTAGCCATAACTTTTGCAGCAGAAGGTGTGGTTTTGAATTTTTCTTTTCTTGGGTGAACTTGCATGATGTCACTCCACTGATTGCCTCTTTGTCTCTGAAGAAAAATGATGGAGCCATGTTGCATCACCTGTCACAATTCTTCCAAGAAATTCATCTCTACCATTCTCGTACTGTTCCAAAAGTTCGCAGCATACCGTTTTTCTTGTTTCTTTGTGAGCCACTGTCAACATCCTGGGAAACCACCTGGCACAAACCTTTTTTAACGTCAACACTTACATTATTCTGCAAACACTTTCTTACCCTATCCCAACGTAGGGCGACAATTCGCTGACTGTGATGCGTCTGTCAGCAGTCACCAATTCGTTAACTCTCTGCACATTATCTGGAGTGTGTGCAGTACGACGCCTGCCGCTGCGAGGACAATCCTCAATATTGCCGTGCCAGCTTTCATCACGTAACCTGCTTGCCCACCGACTAACTATACTGCGATCGACGGCTGCATCTCCATACACCTTTTTCAACCTCTTGTGGATGTTTCCCACTGTCTCGTTTTCACAGAACAGGAATTCTATGACATCACGTTGCTTCTGACGAACGTCAAGTGTAGCAGCCATCTTGAAGACATGCTGTGACTTCGCCACTCACGGAAACAGATTGAACTAAGTTTTAAAACAAGCGGGAAGGATGGATCTACACACCGTAAAAGTTTCACACGAGCGGAATGAAAACTGTATTTTTACAAAAATAGTGTGCATTTCTTTTGGAGTGACCCTCGTACGATGCAATGTTACTTCGGACATTCGTGCACTGCGGCTAGTACAGCCTTTATGAAATACATGAAAAGAATTTGCAGTTGTGAATGTGGATAACCATCAGCTGTGTAACGGAATGACGACAGTGAAAATTTGTGCTGGAACGGGAATCGAACTCAGATTTCCTGCTTATAGCGAGCAGTCGTCTTACCGTGAGGCAAACCCAGAGTGCTTCACGGCTAAACCCAAACTTCCATACGCAGTCAACCACGTGTATACAACAAACAAGACAGACACTGCAATATCATATTTATTCGCCGACCAGGCAAGCGACTTTCAATTAAAATAACTCCTCTGTACGGGAAGATAAAAATGCAAATGGCTCTGAGCACTATGGGACTCAACTGCTGTCGTCATAAGTCCCCTAGAACTTAGAACTACTTAAACCTAACTAACCTAAGGACACCACACAACACTCAGCCATCACGAGGCAGAGAAAATCCCTGACCCCGCCGGGAATCGAACCCCGGGAATACGGGAAGATACATAACGGGTGTACGAGTACAGGTTGTAGACATGTTTGACGACATGTGGACTTTTGGGTCTGGCCGTGAAACGTCCTCGGATAGCCGAATGGTAAGGGGAACGATAGCGATAAGCAGGAAATCCGGGTTCGAGTCCTGTCCCGGAACAAATTGTCATTGTCGTCATGAATTGTACAGCTGATGGTCAGGCATATTCCAAACTGCAAGTACATTTCATGCAAACCCGATTTAGAATTTCTGTGGTTTCCCTAAATCGCTTAAGGCAGATGTCGGAATGGTTCCTTTGAAAGGGCACAGCCGATTTCCTTTCCCATCTTTGAATCAATCCGAGCTTGTACTCTGTCTCTGATGACCTCCTTGCCGACGGGACGCTAATCCCTAATCTTCCTTCCTTCAAATTCCCACACAGTTTTCAAACTTTTGGCGTAGCTTTCATTATCATTCATATTTACGTGGGCAATTAAATTCCACTTTTTAGACGTAAGATGGACAGTCATATTGTTTTACTGTCGATGGCAGTCCTGCTAAAGCAGAGTTTCTACTTACAGCTTTCTGAAATTCCTAAGACGAAGAAGACAAAGTAAATATTACAGAATTCGAATCAAGAACATCTGCCAAATGAGAAACTTATAAGCAGATGTCCTCGGGCTAGTGAAGCAACTTAAATTACTTATTAAGTAATAAGAGCAATAGTTCCGGTGCAAGGCCGGCCGAAGTGGCCGTGCGGTTAAAGGCGCTGCAGTCTGGAACCGCAAGACCGCTACGGTCGCAGGTTCGAATCCTGCCTCGGGCATGGATGTTTGTGATGTCCTTAGGTTAGTTAGGTTTAACTAGTTCTAAGTTCTAGGGGACTAATGACCTCAGCAGTTGAGTCCCATAGTGCTCAGAGCCATTTGAACCAATCTTCCGGTGCAGACTGTATGCCAAATACATTAAATGTACTCGCAGTTCAAATGGCTCTGAGCACTATGGGACTTAACTTCTGAGGTTATCAGTCCCCTAGAATTTAGAACTACTTAAACCTAACTAACCAAAGGACAGCACACACATCCGTGCCCGAGGCAGGATTCGAACCTGCGACCGTAGCGGCCGCGCGCTTCCAGACTGTAGCGCCTAGAACCGCCCGGCCACTCCGGCCAGCGTACTCGCAGTTGCGAATATGGACGATCAACATCTGTAGAATGGAATGACGATAATGAACATTTGTGCCGGAATGGACTCGACCCCGGATTTCTCCCTTATCGCGAGCGGTCGCCTTACCATTTGACTATCCGTTCACGACTCACGGCCAGAGTCAAACTTCCATACAACATGTACCCGTATAGCAGTTACGTACAGGGTGGTCCATTGATCGTGACCGGGCCAAATATGTTACGAAATAAGCGTCAAACGAAAAAACTACAAAGGACGAAACTCGTCTAGCTTGAAGGGGGAAACCAGATGGCGCTATGGTCGGCCCGCTAGATGGCGCTGCCATAGTTCAAATGGATATCAACTGCGTTTTTTTAAATATGAACCCCCATTTTTATTACATATTCGTGTAGTACGTAAAGAAATATGAATGTTTTAGTTGGACCATTTTTTTCGCTTTGTGATAGATGGCGCTGTAATGGTCACAAACGTATAAGTACGTGGTATCACGTAACTTTCCTACAGTGCGGACGGTATTTGCTTCGTGATATATTACCTGTGTTAAAATGGACCGTTTACCAATTACGGAAAAGGTCTATATCGTGTTGATGTATGGCTATTGTGATCAAAATGCCCAACAGGCATCGAGAATGATGACACCTTCCAAAGATAGGCATACTGTCGTCATCACGTGAAGAATGGTGGTGCCCTCTATAAAAGCGAGAGTACCTGGAGCCTCAGTGGCAGTAGCCGGACGATCTCAGAACATGTCTCCCGCAGATGGAGACGAAACGTTAGGTGGAAATTTTATACATCGACTACGGCCTCTCAGTTTCAACTGAAGGAGTTGTTTTACTGTTCACGTTCTCTCTCTCTGTCTTTCTCTTTTTCTCAAACACACAAACACACACATACACAGACACAGTGATGTAATCAGCTTGCATTAGCGAGCTTGGTCATAAAGTGTGTCGCGTATAATTTATTCAAGAAACCGTTTGTCAGATTACATGTAGAGCCTACGCAGAAATTCATGTCTCAGCGTCATTAATAACGAGTCCCCTGACGTGAATCGAATACGCGGGTAGCATCTTCGACGGCTATATGGAAGAAACAATCAATCGCACAGGGCGATGTGCGCCTTCCGCTCAGCACTGCCTGCACCAGCGGTTGCTGTACTCGGTAAATGCGAGTTTAATCGGCGCGATGCATAACAGCAATAATAACAATGGTTAAAGAGAGCGCTCCGCTCAGGAGTAGTTAACGCTTTGATGGATTAGGTACGTGAGGGCCGGTAATCTCTAACGACGCGGAAGTGCGGTTCTGAGCGACAGTAATGCTTTTTTAATGTAAACAACTCGCTGCGGGGAATATGAGAGCCCGAACGTCAATAGACGGTTACCTCTGTGCAGGGGCCTGTTATCCGGTATGGTAATTAGTCTCTGGAACTGTATTGCACTCATTAGATATTTGTTTCGTGCGTTTACCGTTAGCGAGAAGACGCGCCGCTGGACACGGTAACTAACACACACTATGATTTCTAAAATGGAAAGTGCGTGTAATCATACGTAACAACTCCCGTGGCCTACAAAGTGTTTCATATGTATACTTTTGAGCCGGCAAAGACTACGGACTATAATAGATGTAATTTCATTCATCATGGGAACCAAATGTTTGCCGATGGCGCTGTTAATGGGAAAGAGCTGAACTGTTTGTAAGTCGGATTATACATTTTGTCTCTGCAGAAGAAGGATCCGAAAAGTCTTGATTGTTTTGTAATGCTTCCTCGATGATTATCAGTAAAAGACCCTGATCGTTGGGAGAAAGCTTATGTTGTATAAGATGTTGACGAGATGAATAGCGATGTAGTACAGAAATACGTGAGACGCGCACAAATTTAAAAATAAATAAATAAAAAATGAAAATTAAAGTCAAATGGGAGCAACCAAAGAGAAAGCTCAGTTCCTGTTAAGATGGTAGGAGGGCAGCAGGGTAGTTTCATGATGTTTTAGTTTAATTTATACATCAAAGATTGAGTTAAAGAAATTAAAAAAACTGTTTCACAAGGGAAACGGAAGTACGAGGAGAGAAGGTGTGCAAAGTTTCGCTGACTACTTAGCCCCTATGGCCAAAAGTATGAACTAGTTGAATAGAATTTATAGGGTGCGTAACACTGAATATAGGTTTCGGGTGAACAAAGGTAAAACGAAACTAACGAACAGCAGCACACGAGAGAACAGCGGAATCATTGACTACAGAAAGGCAATGTTACAATAGATGAAGGGATAATTTTCATGTTAAGCAAGTAAGGTTTCACAGACAGGAGGGAACAATGAAGACGTCAGAAACAGTGCGTTACGAGCAACGAAAGGGTTCTGCTGCAAATTAGCTCTTTTAATATTAAATATTAAAACGATGGAATTAAGGAAAAAGTTTCTGAACGCGTTTGTCTGAGGCGCAGCATTATATAGGTGTGAAATGTGGGACCAGAGGAAATCATGAGAGGAATAAAACAGAATCACTTGAAATGTGGTGCCAGGAGGGAAAGATGTTGAAATTTATGTGATACGAAATGTAGTCCACCCTCTTAGCTGAGTGTTCAGCGCGTCTAACTACTCTGCAGCGGGCCCACGTTTGGTTCTCGATCGGATCGGAGATTTTCTCCTATCGGGGACTCGATGTCGTGTTTTCCTCATTAGCATTTCATCACCATCGACACGCAAGTCCCCCAGTGTGGCGTCAACTGAAAATAATTGCAACTCGGAGGCCGAGCTTCCCCAGGTGTGGAATCCCGGCCATCAGTACCACACGGTCATTTCATTTCATTTACGAAATGTAAATGTACTAGAAGGAACAGGGGAGGAAATAAGTCAACGGAAAATCCTTCTCTGAATAGCGTACAGGTTAATGGGATCGAGTACTGCAACCACTAATAATTGACTTGTCACAGGAACGAGTAGTTAAAGGGAATAAGTTGCAGCAACAGACAGACACCAGAAAGAGAACAGTTATCGAGGATGTCGGACGTCGAAAGACTAATGGCCTAAAAGAAAAAAACCGTTGGGCTTAATTCCAAAAAGTAACATGATTTCATTGTTGTAGATTATAGCACGACTCTTAAGTTTCGGCTACTCGGGTCGTAACGATTATTAAACGCGTGTTCACAAAAAGAAAATTACATTTCAAATTGTAAAGCAATTATGGCCTGCACGAAATTCGAAATATTTTACCCGCGAAGGAGAAAAAAATATGACCTCTCACTTAGAAGTTTTCCTACGTGAGTTGTGAATGTTACTGTGTGTAATGCGTGTTCACTAAATGTAGGCAAATCTTATGCGTTCTTCTGAAGTGCAGTCAGAAAGGTAATACTGTATTGCAGCTTTTGTCGTCGACATCCAGGTTATTAGAGACGGATGAAGAATAGTCTTATGGTTGCGTTATTAGGTCAACGCTTACGGCGAAACTTTACACTTGCACATATCTTTCTCCTTTCCACGGAGTTCAGTATACCAGTAGGTTTAAAGTTAACGTACGTAGAGACGTTCCGATATTGCTGATATGAGTAAGTATAGAGCCTATTTTTCTAGACCTATGGTATCCAAGTATAAGATATTTCATTCGATATTATTAAATTATCGACCTATTTGTATCGGAAGTACAAGATCGTGTAAGGGAAAGTAATAACTTTACATTATTAGTTTAATGTAAATTAAAATGTATGTAGTAAACAGGAAACTTAAATTCAGTAGTGAAAACTATATCATTCGCAGCCTATAATGAACGTATATTTCAACGATACGTGCCAGTAATGTTAAGTATGTACGAATTGGCATGGATAAGTAATTTTAGTCCTAAATGAATGTGAACCAGTTTAGCCGAAGGAAAAGCTAATATTTTTAGGCACCTTATCACACAAAAATAGTCCAAGTTGACATGATTGCAATATTTTAGCTTATAATAAGAAAAGCTTTATGAAATATAAACAGCAGTCAATACACGTCGCTCTTAATGGAACAAAGTCGACAAATGTAAAGGTAATTTCAGCAGTACTCCAAGGAAGTGAGATAGGTCCGTTACTGTGTACAATATACTCGTAAATAAATGTTTTAGGAGAAAACGTCGGAACCTCCATGAAGCTGTACGCAGCTGATGGGGTTGTCTATAAGAAACTAGCAACGGCAGAAGAGTGCAGCGATTTGCAGAAAGACCTGCAGATGATTGATGAATGCTACAGGCTCTGCAGTTGATTCTGAACGTAAAGCAATGTAACAAATTACGGATAAATAGGAAAAGAAATCCAATACTGTACTACTACACTATTGACGACAAATTGCTGGAAACATTATCTGGAACAGCAACATAAAGCAAACAGAACAAAAAGAAAATGCCAGACTGAGATACATAGGGATAATCCTAAAGAAATATAACTTATCCGAAAGAAATCGCTAATAAAACTCTTGTTCGACCGATTCTTCAGTATTGCTCATACGTCTGACCCTTACCAGTTAGGATTAATAGAAGAGATAGAGGGGATACAAAGAAAAGCGGCTCGTTTCGTTACGGGATCGTTTAGTCGGCGTCAGTGCGTTACAGGGACAGCCAATAAACTGCAGTGGCAGACGCTACAAGAGAGACTTTGTGCAGCACGGAGAGGTTTATTGTTAAAATTATGAGAGACTACGGCGGCATTTGTCCCACTCACACAGTTCCGGAGGTGAAGCGGCAGATAAATATTCTAGGAGTAACTACGCAGAGAATCAGAGACTTCTTGATTTGTAGCTGCGTACTTGACCATAGAGCCACCGATGGATGCAAACAGTAACGTAGCGGCCGTAAAAACTAATGGCTTAGCTATACTGACAACACACTTGTACAAACTGATCCCAAACAGACATGTAGGTCTGTTCGCGAAGAAGACAGAAGCAGGATTCAGTCAAGTCTACGCTCAGCTAGCTGCAGGCGAAGAGTTTACTTGGTTGTTCTGTTTAACGGCTAGCTGCGTTATTATACAGAGATTTCAATACTAACGAGGAAAAACTACGCATGTTTTATATATGGCGGCGGGTGGGGTGGGGGGGGGGGGGGGGGCGAGCGTGGTTGACGCACCTGTTAGTATCACACAGTACGACGTACGGGACAACATCAGCACCAAAGATGGCTCTCAACCTCACTCCTTTACACAGTTCGCAGAGATTTAGAAATACGCCAACCATGCACTGAACAGAGAGTGCAGGCCAACTCTCCTCCTTTTGTCGACCACGCCCGATGATGAAATGTCGCTGTAGCTGCCATTTTAAGACTAAAAACCAAACATGTCAGATATATTACTTTTCTAACTCTATACCGAATAGTACCAAGTAACAGCTCTTCGTTGACCTCAGCTTCAAAGGGGGCTAATTCATTGTTGGCAAGTGGGCAAGAGCCTCATTTCGGTTACAGGTTTTGTCTGACATGCTGCATAAGAAAGAAAGACGTCTGGTGGTGTCAGAGTTCTTATTTAACGTCCGCTCTGATGGATTCGCGATACGCGTGAAAGTAGTTTGTGCTCTTTCTACTCGTGACATGCGCCGCTGGACGGACAGTTAAGTGGAGCAGAGGTTAATGGGCTGGGCGGTGGACTGGTTTTCTGACAACCTGTCTCTCCAACAAACACGTCTCTCAGGATCTCGAGGTGAATAATTGACAAGGCCCAGAGTGTGGCACCAGAGAGTACGAATGGGCCTTGCGAATCACAGCTTGATTTACTCCGTTGTTGGATTCTATGGAGCCAGATGTGAGTAGCTGCAATTTTAAGACTAAAAACAAAACACCTGTCAGATATATTATTGTAGTAACTCTCAAAGAGAAAGCGAGAAAAGAGGCCACAATCTTTACAGGTCATGGCAGTTCGCTCGTCATTATATCGATCACGGTGTTAGATATTTTGGAAGAAAGAACTTAAATAAGCACAAACTTCTGAAATGAACTGCTTCACATAATCAGAAAGTCGCAGCATAACGTATAAAATTAAAAATGGCTGCAGTGGGGGAGAACTTGTAAGTAGGCTGTTTAGGTTTTTATGTTGGTAACGCCAAGTAGCGCTCTATATGAAAATCACTGACTGTGCTGTGAGAAGTCTGGGGCTGGTTTGCATTGTTGGAATATTTGCTATTGTAGTGTTGGGCAGCTGGATGTGAACAGCGTGTAGCGTTGTGCAGTTGGAGGTGAGCCGCCATCAGTGGTGGATGTGGGGAGAGAGATGGCAGAATTTTGAGAGCGGACGATCTGGACGTGTGTCCATCAGAAAGAGTATATTTGTAATATTGGATACCATGAACTGAAATATATATGATGACTTTTGAACATTATTAAGGAAAATACATTATTTGTTCTCTATCAAAATCTTTCATTTGCTAACCATGCCTCTCAGTAGTTATTGCCTTCAGTAGTTTGAATCCTTCATTTAGCTGGCAGTATTGGCGCTCGCTGTATTGCAGTAGTTCGAGTGACGAAGATTTTTGTGAGGTAAGTGATTCATGAAAGGTATAGGTTATTGTTAGTCAGGGCCATTCTTTTGTAGGGATTATTGAAAGTCAGATTGCGTTGTGCTAAAAATATTGTGTGTCAGTTTAGTGTTGATCAGAACAAGTAAAGAGAGAAATGTCTGAGTACATTCAGTTCTGTTCAGCTGTATGAAAATCAAATTACGTAAGAGGTTAATGAGCACAGTAACTCATTAATTTTCCAAAGGGGACGTTTCAAACTACGTTAGGCGTTCTACCAACAGCACAAAAATAAAAACAATTCACATCACGATTAAATGGAAATAGTATGGTCTGATAATGTAGGGCAGAATCCAAAGCAGATCTTACCAACACAGTTCTCAAACGTTCGCATCAGTAGCTACGTGTGTCCGACTGCTGTGCAAAAGACCCAAATGCAATTCCCGGTACAGTCACGGATGTTTTCTCTGTGGGTGGAGTGGATAGACGTGCATTCAGCCTCGTGATGCCAGCTTAGGAGCTGTTCAGTGAGAAGTCAATATCTGGAAAGCTGTCAACGGAAGAAAGAGTCTTGTGCTGTCGCCTTGCTCTCCATACCATATCCAGAGGACGCAATATGTCACGCAATGTGACACAGCGAACGGTCGGCATTGCTTGGTTCTCTGACTCTGATCAATGCTTTTTCTCTACGACCCTCCAACCCTCCAGAAAGATGACTGTAGGAGAGAGAGGTACTGAGATGAAAAAGGAACAGGCTATCCCAGGGAGGAGGAGGAGGGGGGGGGGGACAGGAGTATGATGAGGAAGAGAAACATAATAATATGAAAAACGGCAACAAGGGATTTGTGTGTTCTATTTGTCTGTGTCTAGTGTTATCCCACGTGAAAGTGTGAGCGTTTTCGAAATGTTGGCACTACAATGACAGAACGAACTATTACAGGTCGGTTACTTCACTAGGAGCTCCGAGACCGACGTCCTGTAGCGTCCATTCCATTGACACCAAACCACCGCCATCTGTGACTTCAGTGGTATCAAGTGGGAGATCATTGGAGGGCAGGGAGGAAGTCTGTTGTGTTTTCTGATGAAAGCTGTTTCTGCCTCGACGCCATGATGACCGTGTGTGGGTTAGGAGGAGGCCAGTTGCGAGCCTGCAACAACCTTGCCTGCTTGTTAGACACACTGGATGTACACCTGGAGCTATGGTCTGGGGGGCGGTTTCGTGTGAGAGCAGAAGCACCCTCTTGTTTATTCCAAGCACCCTGACTGGAAATTTGTTCGTCAATCTTTTGATTCGACCTGTTGTGCTGCCATTCATGAACAGGTTTGCAGGGGGTGTTTTACAGCAGAATAAGATTAGCCCGCATACCACTGTTATAACCCAACATGCGCTACAGATTGTCGAAATGTTGCCCTGGCCTGCTCGATCACCAGATCTGTCTCACATGGAGCACATACGGCACATTATCGGACGAGAACTCCGGCGTCATCCACAACCAGCATTAATCGTTCCCTATAGTCCGACCAAGTGCAACAGGAACGGAACTCCATCCCACAAACGGACATCCGACACCTGTTCAGCACAATGCATGCTTGCATTCATCATTTTGGCAGTTACACCGATTGTTAACGAACTAGGATTTCATATCTGCAATGGCTTATCTCGCGCATACATTAACCTGTGATCTTGCAATGTTAATCACATAAATATGTCACCTAGACAAATATATTCTCGAAATTTCATTAATTACTTTTTGGTGTGGCGATTTTGTCCATGAGTGTATTACATGAAAAAAAGGATACAGCCAAGGGGGCGCGGGAGTGGACGTAACGCGTCCCGGGAGCTCGCATTGTGGCGCAGCATACCGCGGGTAATTACTGCAAAGTTAGTGTAGAAGAAACAAATGATAAAAATGGAAGGCGGCAACCTGAAGGCTATGGAAGATGAATCGTTGGACTAGTTGCTATTATATGAAGATGATATTTGTTTTCTCGGACATGTCTGAAAGAGCACCATCTTCATATAGATAAGGCTAACCGGCCATTGACCTTCTTCTGTGCTGGATGAACAGGTATTGCCCGAACTCTTACGGGACTCGGTAAGATTGTCTGCCGCGAGTAATGGGTAGGGGCCATTAAGCTGGGAATGTGGGTCTCACGGGGACCGTGCAACGGATAAATCCCTGCAGTCGCACTATCCTCTGTGCCCTCGGTGGCTCAGATGGATGCCGGCACGGTAGCTCAGCGTGTTCGGTCAGAGGGCTGCGTACTCTCTGTAATTAAAAAAAACTGAATCGAGGAATCAACGATCAACTTGAACGGATGTCTTGTGACGTCCGTCCAGACCAAACGCAACTATATCGAAAAAAAAAGAAAAAGAAAAAGACATGGATAGAGCGTCTGCCATGTAAGCAGGCGATCCCGGGTTCGAGTCCCAGTCGGGGCACACATTTTCAACTGTTCCCGTTGATGTATATCAACGCCTGTCGACATCTTAGGCTCTTGATTTAATTATCATTTCAGTTGCTATTATGATTCACTTTTTTCCTTTGGATGTAGTTTCTTCAATGGTACTCACAACGTAGTTCCCACCGTCAGGTAGAGCAGCACTGCTCTTAATTACTGGCAGCTATTAGTATACCACTCCTGAAGCCGACTCGAGACCATTTAAAACTGTCGAAAGAGAACAAGAGCAGCAGGTAGGACGTCTCGTCTACCTGCATCCGCGCCCTATGGAGGGATGCTGCCGCGAGGCGCTGCTGAAACTCGAGCTGGCGCGTCGCAGTGCGTGCAAATGAGGGCCGGCCTTGTCCGCTTTTTTTTCGCAAGTGGCTACAGCGCTGACGGGGCTGGACCGCGGGCTGCGAATCTTTGCTCAGGGCGATTGTCGTGGGCGCGGGAGCGGACGTAACGCGTCCCGGGAGCTCGCATTGTGGCGCAGCATCCCGCGGGTAATTACTGCCCTGCCGACGCCTGCACACAATCGCCCAGGCTCCCTCAGGAGCGCCGACAGCTGTACCATCGCGTGCGCGGACGCGTGGCGGCGACCTCCATTCAGCACTTCTTGCTCTCCGTGGAATGCCCCATCCCCCAAACTAACATTATGCCCACAACGAAGACAAAGCAACCGATAGTATTCGATTACAAGATTAGAGGTATCATCTAGAGCAGGGCTTCCCAACGTGTGGTCCGCAGACCCCTTAGGGGTCCGCGGGCTCTTTCTAGGTGGTCCGCGGCCACCCTTCACCAAATAGTGTAAAATAATGAGAAAAATTATTGAAAAAAATGTGAAAATCAAATTCATCATGGTTTTTTTGTGTTAAAAAAATGTTTACTTTTACTTCATGTCGTATTCCCAAGCAGCCTTTGCGGTTCCTAAGTGAGAGCGCATACGCAGTTTAGTGCCGGAGAACGCGGCTTCTCTGATTGACTGTTACGCAACAATACTGGGGTCGTTTGTGCGCCGGCTCACGGCGGGAGATGCGCTGAAACCTTTTACGCATGCGCGGAGCGAGCTTTGTCGACCAGTCACAGTACTCGCTGGCACGTATGCGGCCTCAGGCATCATTAAATGTTAAACTTGCTTTGTCAGTGCACTACTTATTTCATAAGTCGATTTTTGATCTTCAGGTTGTTTTCATTCATCTCTAACCGAAAGACTATTGATATGATACTTCGGGGTGGGCGGCGTAGGAGGGGGCGGGGGGGGGGAGGCGTCAATTGGGAACAGACTAGGGGTCCGCCATGGATTTTCGACTGAAGAAGGGGTCCACCAGCTGAAAAGGTTGGGAAGCCCTGATCTAGAGTACGTCACATCGTGCACTACCGAAAAAAAGACAACACCTGGGAAGATGACGCCGATTTTTGATCCGATGACGGCATATGCTACCTGGGGGATAGTAGATGCCAGCGTCGTCAACCAACAGACAGCGTAGTGGCATAGCTACCAGCGCGCCATCTGTGTCTACCGTTTAATAGGGAATGCTCCAGCTGGAAGGCTCAGTGTGGTGCAGACGTATGAGTCAAGCAACTCTGCAGCGAGGAGACCCCCCAAGAGGGATCATTCCCGATAAAATTTTATTAAACAATTTTTCCATTCATAATGTACGACACATTCCTGCCACGTGCTCCTCGGTCAGGCTCTAGTCCCACAGGTTGGTTGCGCTGACGAGGGTACGCTACTAGCAAGGCGCGTTGGCGGAATCAACCCTCCAATCAGAGACTAGTCGTGTGATAACGTGGGGACGCGGCCGGGAGCGGCGAGGGCGGCTTGGAAACAGCTCCGCGCTCTCTTAGCTTCAGACCTCGGCCCCAAGTAGTCGCTCCTCTAGCCTCTGCCTCGCTCCTCAAACCTCCTTGGGCATACCCTCTTGGGGCTGCTCAGCCCTACGTAGGCACCCATGTACCATCGTTACATGAATAAACAGGGCCCATTCCAGCTTGATTGAAGTATCACAACGCCCACCGCTCCTGACCTCTATCCTTACGAACAAGTGATGTCAGGAGTGGGATGCGACCCACCTTACGGTTGTAAAAGAAACTCATCAGTTGAGTATGAGTACGACAAAGGGGCCGAGGCTGAGCAAGTAAAGGACACCATACTGAACGAGGCGAGGCTGCAGCGCGCCATGTGCGTGCCAGCCGGTCGCTTGCGTTGCTACAGAGACTCACTCGTACTTCCTACAGCGAGGCTGAAAGGGGTCAAACTGTGGCTTTGTCCTTTCGGAGAACTGCCACTCAAGTTAGACGTGATGCGTCAGTTGTGCAGCGATGCTGGTGCCAGTGGTAATGCGAAAATTCTCACACGCGTAGGCGAGGTTCTAGCCATCCACAGCATAGATGCCCGCCAGGATCGTCGTATTATAAGGGCAGCAGTGGCAGGTAGATCGTACTGCTAGCACAGGACAGATAAGAGGAACACAACACGAACTGTTGAGTGGGATTACTGGCACGCACACCTCTAGCCCATCTTCCACTCAACGCCACATCATCGACGTGCACAACTCGACTGGTGCCGTCAGAGGATCACTTGTAAGATGGAATGGCGCGCTGTGGTCTTCAGCGATGAAAGCAGATTCTGCCTAGACGCAAGGTATGGTCGTTTGAGGGTACGACGCAGATCTGCTGAACTCTGTCTCGTAGAGTACATTTATTCAAGACACACTGGCCCCATTCCAGTCCTCATGGTCCGGAATGCGACAAGCTACAACTCTCGTTCACCTTTAATGTTTCCAGAGGCAACGATTACCAGCACTCGGTTCGTGCAGAATGTTGTTAGACCTGTTCTTTTGCCGTTCTTGCAACGGGAAGGTGATGTTTTGTCCCAAGAGGGTAATACAATACTGGCCAATAATACTCCTACACCAAGAAGAAATGCAGATGATTAACGGGTGTTCATTGGACAAATATATTATACTAGAACTGACATGTGATTACATGTTCGCGCACTTTTGGTGCATAGATCCTGAGAAATCAATACCCAGAACAACCACCTCTGGCCGTAATAACGGCCTTGATGCGCCTGGTCATTGAGTCAAACAGAGCTTGGATGGCGTGTACAGGTACAGCTGCCCATGCAGCTTCAACACGATACCACAGTTCATCAAGAGTAGTGACTGGCGTACTGTGACGAGCCAGTTGCTCGGCCACCATTGGACAGACGTTTTCAATTGGTGAGAGATCTGGAGAATGTGCTGGCCAGGGCAGCAGTCGAACATTTTCTGTATCCAGAAAGGCCCGTACAGGACCTGCAACATGCCGTCGTGCATTATCCTGCTGAAATATAGGGTTTCGCAGGGATCGAATGAAGGGTAGAGCAACGGGTTGTAACACATCTGAAGTGTAACGTCCACTGTTCGAAGTGCCGTCAATGCGAACAAGAGGTGACCGAGACGTGTAACCAATGGCACCCCATACCATCACGCCGGGTGATATGCCAGTATGACGATAACGAATACACGCTTCCAATGTGCGTTCATCGCGATGTCGCCAAACACGGATGCGACCATCATGATGCTGTAAACAGAACCTGGATTCATCCGAAAAAATGACAATTTGCCACTTGTGCACCCAGTTTCGTCGTTGAGTACACAATCGCAGGCGCTCCTTTCTGTGATGCAGCATCAAGGGTAACCGCAGCCATGGTCTCCGAACTGATAGTCCATGCTGCTGCAAACGTTGTCGAACTGTTCGTACAGATGGTTGTTGTCTTGCAAACGTCCCCATCGGTTGACTCACGGATCGAGACGTGGCTGCACGATCCGTTACAGCCATGCGAATAAGTTGCCTGTCATCTCGACTGCTATTGATACGAGGCCGTTGGGATCCAGCACGCCGTTCCGTATTACCCTCCTGAACCCACCGATTCCATATTCTGCTAACAGTCATTGGATATCGACCAACGCGAGCAGCAATGTCGCGATACGATAAACCGCAATCGCGATAGGCTACAATCCGACCTTTATCAAAGTCGGAAACGTGATGGTACGCGTTTCTCCTCCTTACACGAGGCATCGCAACAACGTTTCACCAGGCAACGCCGGTCAACTGCTGTTTGTGTATGAGAAATCGGTTGGAAACTTTCCTCATGTCAGCACGTTGTACGTGTCGCCACCGGCGGCAACCTTGTGTGAATGCTCTGAAAAGCTAATCATTTGCATATCACAGCATCTTCTTCCTGTCGGTTAAATTTCGCGTCTGTAGCACGGCATCTTAGTGTTGTAGCAATTTTAATGTCCAGTAGAGTATTCACCCACGCAGTGCCGGTGAAACTCAACGCGGTCTGCAAGGCGTGCAGCAACTTCCCTGGCCAGCACTACCTCCGGACGTCTCCAGTCGAGAACGTGTGGGATATAGCAGGGACGAGAAGTGACTCACGCGACTCAACAACCGACAATTCTTACAGAACTACGGGAACAGTCCGAGCAGGCGTGGCATAACGCATTGCAGGACAGTATTCACCGTATGTACGATCGACTGGATACCAGTGTCAGCGCTTGTATTGCCGCCCGTGGAGCCTACACCACGTATTAATACGGGTGTTTCTGCAAGGGGGTCGACACCTGGTACCCCAGAACTACTTGTGCTATTGATCCGTAAATGTATCATTTCATGTACTCCACACGCACTGTTGCAACACTAAGCCCTGAGTGAATAGGAAAGCTTTAAAACGGTGTACTAATTTTTTTCCGGCAATCTGTAAGTGTTTAGTAGTAGCACTAAGAAACGATATGAAATGGGACAAACAGCTGAAATCAATTCTAGTGTAAAGACACAGACTTGTTGGAAGGATTTAAGGATATAGCAGTCCAAGTGTACAGGAAATCGTATACAAGATGCTAATGGGACCAGATCTATGGAATGTTATGCCAACGTTTGGATTCTAAAGCAATCGGTGACGCGCTGCTAGCATTTACCAGGTCAGTGTAATCCAAAGATTCTTAGGTAATTTAAATGTAAAAATGTAAATGTCGTGGGACTAGGGCCTCCCGTCGGGTACACCGTTCGCCGGGTGTACGTCTTTCGATCTGACGCCACTTCGGCGACTTGCGGGTCGATGGGGATGAAATGATGATGATTAGGACAACAAAACACCCAGTCCCTGAGCGGAGAATTCTCCGACCCAGCCGGGAATCGAACCCGGGCCCTTGGGATTGACATTCTGTCGCGCTGACCACTCAGCTACCGGGGACGGACGGTAATTTAAATGCAAATATATGAAAGAAAGGCGAAACAGATCTCGCGAAAGTCTGTTGGGGGAATTTAGGGAATCTGTATTCGGGAAGACTGTACGGCCTTGATACTGCCACAGTCGCATACACTGAGGCGACAAAAGTCACTGGATACCTCCCAGTACCATGCCGGACCTCCTCCTGCCCGGTGTATTGCAGCAACTTAACGTGGCATGGACTCAACCAGTCGCTGTAAGTCTCCTGCAGAAATATTGAGCCACGCTGCCTTTACAGCCGTCCACAATTGCGAACGTGCTGCCTGTGTAGGATCTTGTACACCAGCTGACCTCGCCATTATTTCCCATGTCGGGCTTTCTGTGTGACTAGATCATTCACCCGGAGTGTCCAGAATTTTCTTCAAGCCAGCCGCGAATAATAGTAGCCCAGTAACATGGCGCATAGTCGTTCATGAAAATCCCATCTTTGTTTGGGAACATGAAGTCCACGAATGGCTGCAGCTGGTCTCCAACAAATCAAGCATAATCATTTCCAACCAATTATCGGTTCAATTGTAGCAGAGGATTCAGTCCATTCCACATAGACACCGACCACACCATTATGGAGTCGCCACCAGCTTGCACAGGCCTCGTTGACACCTACGGTCCATGGCTTCGTGGGGTCTGCGCCACACTGGGACCATACCATCAGCTTTCACCAACTGAAATCGGGACTCATCTGACCATGCCACGGTTTTCCAGTGGTCTAGGCTCTAAGCACTATGGGACTTAACATCTTATGTCATCAGTCCGCTAGACTTAGACTACTTAAACCTAATTAACCTGAGGACATCACACACATCCATGCCCGAGGCAGGATTCGAACCTGCGACCGTAGCAGCACCGCGGTTCCGGACTAAAGCGCCTAGAACCGCTCGGCCACTGCGGCCGGCAGTGGTCTAGGGTTCAACCGATATGGTCACGAGCCCTGGAGAGTGCTGTTCGCTGTCGTCTGCTGCCATAGCCCATTAAGGCCAAATTTCGCTGCACTGTCGTAACGGATACGATCGTCGTACGCCACACATTGATTTCTGCACTTATTTCACGCAGTATGACCTGTTTGTTAGCACTGATGCCTTTACGCAAAAGATGGTCGATACGTGAAGGCCGTAGGCCACTGCGTTGTCCGTGCTGAGAAATAATGCCAGAAATCTGATATTCTCGGCACACTCTTCACACTGTGGATCTCGGAATGTTGACTTCCATAACGATTTCCGAAAGGAATGAGCCATGCGTGGAACTCCCACTAGCATACCGCGTTCAAAGTCTCTTAGATTCCATCGTGTGGCCATAATCACGTCGAACACCTTTTAGCACGACTCACCTAAGCACAAATTACAGCTATGCCAATGCATTACGCTTTTGTATCTTGTGTAGGCGATACTACATTCTGACAACGACTAGGGAATTTGCAACGGGGTGCAGACTCTGAGTGGGGATGGATTTTGGTGAAATTAAATAGGATGGTCAGACGAGGATTTAAACCCCGGCCCTTCCGTAAGTGAGTCTAGTATCTAAATAGTGTACTACTTCATTCAGTGCGTAGTACACTTGCGGAACAGAAATAATGCTGTCAAAATGGAGGAAAGCCAATATGTGGAAAATGGATGCTTACACCCTTGTGTTACAATCCAGAGCTTAAAAAGGAAATAGAGAAATCAGACCTTTGTGATTGCGTTGTTGTTCAGTAAAGGAACTGCTTTCGAATAATTAATTCGTTAACTGATGCTGAATACCTACCTTTTCTACAACCTTACCGGAAGGTAATACGATATTGAGTTTGTCTTGCAACTGAAATTGTCCTAAGAGTTCGTAAAAGTTATTTGAATACAAGAGGATGTGTCTATTAGAATCAGACTGGTGGTAAGCCAAAGCCGAATTGACAGAAAATGTACTAAGGCTTTATTTTACTGGATTCCTGATGATAAGCAATGGCCCAGACGACGAGTTACAAAAATGTGGAACGATGATATCAGTAAACATGTTGGGATCACTTGAATACATGAAGCTATCTTAGTACGTGGATGTACCTGGCCTTTAGCCAAGAGCGAATGAGACGCTGCTACTGAGTCATACAGAAATTCTATCCATCTCTTTGAATCGTATTTCTCTTAGCGCCAGACCTTCTTAGTAACGTACTGGAAGAACAAAGGGAAATTTTAAATGGAGTACAAATGTTAACGTTTTATTCGGAAATTCTGAAGTACAAGGGTTGCCCAGAGAGTAATGCACCGCATTTTTTTCTCGGCCGAAAACAATGGTACGAATGCAAAACGTTACCTACATATCATTTGAAGACTCCTGAATGAGCGCAGCAATTATCCGTCAGTTCCGACAGATAGCGTAGCTCCAGGACAGTTCCAAAATGGCGTCTGTAGGTGATGTACGTTACAAGCAACGTGCTGTCATTGAATTCTCACTGTAGAGAAAGAAATTGTTGGGAATATTCACAAACGCTTGTGTAAAGTCTATGGAGCATCTGCTGTCGACAGAAGTACAGTTAGTCGCTGGGCACGGAGAGTGAGGTCATCAGAAGGAGGTTCGGCGGAGCTCCACGATTTGCATCGAATCTATACATAAAGTCAAAATTATTTTCCTCCAGGAAGGACTTAGCAGTTACGTCTACACCATTCTGCATCCCAACGGGACCTACAGAAACAGTTTCATCATCCCAGATCCTACGTCTCGTGTCGTTACTCTCCAAGTGGTCATCTATGATGTGGCAGTTGCTTTTTTTTTTAAATTCTGTGAGAAGATTCCCTTTTGGTCGCCGGAATCATTACCGTGAAGTGAAATGCACAGAGCATATAAGGCGTCGAATTGACAGAAAATGTACTAAGGATTTATTTTACTGGATTCTTGATAAGAAATGGCCCAGACGGCGAGATACAAAAATATGGAACGATGATATCAGTAAATAGGTTTGGAGCACCTGAATTCACGAAGCTATCTTAGTACGTGGAGATAGCTGGCCTTTATCCAACAGCGGATGAAAAGCTGCTACTGATGAAGATAAGTACTTCGGTTGATACTTACAATGCGAGCACGCAAGGAATAAGGGAGAAATTTTCACTACTACAACATGAAATGTAGCCAGATGCAGTTGTTTCTGGTGATAGCCCGCCTTGAGCAATAGGACCCATTACTCAGCCGTTGGCTACAAGAAGCGCGGGGCCGCTGTTCTGTGGACCGGACCACGCAACACTCATTCGCATTCGACGAGGCCTAATTCATATTAATGCCATATTAACAAGCTTGTTGTCTGGAGAGGAGTGAAAAACAAGGAGTGCGTTGCCTTGACCTTTAAGACGACTAACGAACTGCGTTTGTAGTCCATAGAATGTCTTATGATATAAAAGGAAGAACAGTTTCCGTTGGAAGGTTACAAGAGGATACTCACATTTCGCTAAAGCAGTTGTTATTCACAAGTTTATTATGACCGAAGCTCTTGACAGTGTAGTTGTGTTAGAGGGGATTTTTTCAACACTGATTCTTTTGATTGCGTGCGAGAAGAGGAGAGGAGAGCTTGGGTGGGGGAAGGGGATCAAGGAACGATCTTTCTTGTGCCTTTTGGTTTCGTTCAGTCTATTTTTCGGGCTTCGAGTCAACTATTCAGCCCAGCGTCTACCAACTGATGATTCATGGAGATCAGTTTCGCTTCTCAGTTTCCTTCTCAGGAGCGGCTGTTTACGGAGCAGCCTCAGAAATAAAGGACAAAGTATATACACGGAACAAAATCATCCACAAACTTGTAAGAACTATCTGGACCACTCAATCAAACGTACTTCCAACGTCTTCTCTGGCACTATGTTTCTCCGCTGCAGAATATTCTGCAACAGTGGGGCAAGATTCCGTGCGTGCTAGGCAAGTCGGCAGAACTGAAGATGATTCATCTAGGACAGGACGGGTTTTGAGGGTTTGGGCTCATCTTCAGGTGATTATGCATACATTTTCATATTTTAGAACTCATGTTTACTTGACTTTTTGCTTCGAATGATGGTTCATATTATATCCGTGAATACTGATTTTGCTCCTACCCTGTATTATGTCCTCCAGGCTGTGTCCAGTTGAATGACCACGACTGCAGACTTATATGGCTTCGGGCACATATAATGTAGCAAAACATTACTGACAATATTGCCGTATTGTAGTGGGTATGCTACAAGACTGTTGCATGGAAGGTAGTGAGTTCAAAACTCACCTGAACTGGAAAATTTTAATTTCTATATCCGGCTCGAGTACATTCTAGAAGTATCCACAAATGGCAAGAATCATTGTACTGGAATGTTCTGTAGCTGTATATATACCGTATGTGTTCTGGCCGGAGGCAGTTCGCTCCGCGCTCTTGTATGTGCAAGTGCTGAATAAACCTTCGTTAAGTGAAGTTAGTGTTCGTCATTCATCTACCTACACCTTCTTCTACGTGACATTATTTCTTCCAGCTCTCCATCCTCAAATGCAGCATTAATGGGTAAAATGATTGTGAGAACCATTTTCCCTTCCCCGCCAGAGCCCAGCAGGTGGTTCGCCAGTGTGGTACTGAACGGACAGAAAAACTGGATGGTAGTAAATTGTGTGTGTCATTTTAGACTGCATAGAAGAGAAACGGTGAAGGTTCGCAAGAAAATGTGCTACTTAACTATTCTCAGCAATATCATCGTAAATAATTGTAATACCTTAGTCTTAGTGTTAACGTTAGTAAAAAAAAAAATAGTTCAAATGGCTCTGAGCACTATGGGACTTAACATCTACGGTCATCAGTCCCCTAGAACTTAGAACTACTTAAACCTAACTAACCTAAGGACATCACACAACACCCAGTCATCACGAGGCAGAGAAAATCCCTGACCCCGCCGGGAATCGAACCCGGGAACCCGGGCGTGGGATGCGAGAACGCTACCGCACGACCACGAGCTGCGGACCGTTAGTAACATAAGTTTCAATAGTAGTATTTACTGTAGAAGAATCAAGACGGTGATGGTAGAAACAGGGCCTTTTTATACTAGTTATAATTGTGTTGTTTGTTATTGTACAAATAGTGTCTGCTGTAGTAACGGTACTATTAGCAGTAATTGATAACGAAACTCTGGAGCGCTAACGCGCTGCTTCCTGGACTCGGGTAGGCGCGCCGGCCCCGGATTGAATCCGCCCGGTGGACTAACGACGAGGACCAGTGTGTCGGCCAACCTGGATATGGTTTTTGGGAGGTTTTCCACATCCCACTAGGTGAATACTGGGCTGGTCCCCACGTTCTGCCCCAGCTACACGACTCACCGACATTTGTAACACGTTCACACTATTCCCTGGAATACACTACACGCACACATTTGGAGTACACACATTCTGTCCTTGTGTGTGTGTGGGGGGGGGGGGGGGGGGGCGACAGGAAGGGCATATGGCCACCCCTTAAAAATTAACACGCCAAATCCGGTTAACCATAACAGCAGACCTCGCAAATCGGGATAAATGTTTGGAAAGAGAGAGAGAGAGAGAGAGAGAGAGAGAGAGAGAGAGAGAGAGATAATGAAACTCTGGAAGTAGTCAAAATAATTGGAAATATCGAAAACGTGTGACTCTTATTCCGTAACAATAAATGAACACCCGATTGGGAGTGTAAAAATTTTGCCATAGAAAACTACCTGTAGAGTAGTTATAGTTAGCTATTATAATTAGAGTGATAGTAGTAGAAACAAATAAGGATAAGGAAAACTAGTGTGATAAGCACTGTAAACTGAGTTCCATGTCGAGAACAGAGAAAATAGAAAAAGAAACAGAGTATCATAAACATTGTACATGTAATTCCGTATTCAACAATTTCCTTTCCAGTGCTCCCGGAGCTTACATGAGGTCGCACAATGACACATTTTAAGTACATGGTTTTTGCTGCACTATTTGCTTATTTACTCCAAGTGACACAAGTTACACAATGTATCTGTGTAGACGGTGTATGGTATAATTTGTTCCTTACGGCTGTGTTAGTCTATGTCTACATATGGTACATTCTGATTACGTCGTAGCTGGTAAGACGTGCTGCATATGGCATCTTGGAGGGTAGGTAAATGTCGGTTGTCTTTTTGTTATGATATGATCACGTAAATCATACGTTTCCTTTTTATTTGCACTGCCTTGTAAAATTATTTTTGACGACTTGTTTGGCAGTTTCGGTTCCAGCGATGCTGAATGTTTACAATGGAATGTCCATTTCGCGGAAAGTAAGTGACTATGTTTAATGTTTCAAAAACATTATTTTTGTGGCTTTTACGTAAATGGTGTAAACGATAAGTGTTATATTGTTTTGTGTTTGTCGCGATAATTTACTGTTTTTCTTTTACGGTGTCAATCACATGTTGAAGTATTTTTCGTTTACATTCAGTTTGTTCGGTGAGGACGTCTTCTGGGTACTTTTCAATATGAGTGTAAGGTCCATTTCCTCCTAAATATTCATTGTACGCCCTTTAGGTACTTCGTGTAGAATTTTTAGGACGTTTTCAAGATTTTCTGGTTTATGCTCTTGCATTTTAAGTGGAAGTAAAATGTCACCAAGGAAGTGGAGTGCAAATAAATATATTCAGTAAAAGTATAACAAATCAAATTTCAGTGTTCATATTGACTGACAGTTTAATTTGTACGCTTATGCAATCTGTTTCATTACTCCATTGGCAAGCTTCTGTGACGGATGACATGAAATAAACGAGTACAGAAGTGCGATAGGTGCGTGGTAATGATGGCAGCCCGCCGTGAGAAACGACGCGGAAGTACCTTTCTCTCTCTCTCCCCCGGCGAACGGTAATCACGCTGCAGGCAGGCAGCGCCGAGTGCCGAAAATCGATACAATCGGAGGCGGAGAGGCTGTCATTTCTCAAGGGGGTCGTCTGCGAGCGGCCTTGAATGGCTGACCAATCAAGCGAAAGTGTGCCCGCGGGCTGCGCCCGAGCCCGGCGCCTACCATTAATCACACGCGGCCGTTGCACTGCGACGCTCCCTCGACGACTCAATCCTCCACACCGTTAGTGGGGCTCCTGACAGCCCCTTGGCGTTCATCTGGACGCTGCACACTGTTTTCTGTTTGTTTTGAGCCGCGCGCACGCTGTGATTGGGCTCCGTCCAAAAGCTGGAAAAACTGCATCTCAACGTCCCCTCCGTGTTATTAGGGGGCAGGCAATGCTGTACAGGGTGTCTCAGGACGGATGGTCAATACTCAGGGATATGGAAGGAAACATCATTCGATGCTAAGAGTGTAATGAACATGGGCTCTAATATGCGTACCTTGAGAGCTACAATAGAGAAATCAGAATAAAGGCGTGGGTATTTGTAGGAAAATTAACATTGTCGGTTGGAATAGTCGTGCACAGTATATATGTAATTTTATGAGATTCCATATACCGACAAATATACTCAAATTTATTTTTTTAATTTTTTAAATAGTTTACGCCCACATTGGAGCACTAAAATCAAGCATAATACAACAGAGTCTACAATAGTTAAGTTTAAGTCTTAGCAGTCAGCAATTTCTTCGTTTCCCAAAATTTCTTCATTCGCTGTGATCTGGCTGCTCGTTCTTCTGCAGATATGACATACCGGTACTTCTTCCACTCTGATGGTTTGAATGCCAGCCGTGTGTATTTGTTTTTCAGAAGCAGTTTCTCTTTGTTGAATTTGTTGTGTGGTGATGTTAAGTTCATCCAGGTCACTTTGTACTTCTTTAAACCAGATGTTTTTAGTTTTACTGTTCCGGAAGTAGTCAAAAAGCTGCTTCAGGATTCTAGTATTTGGTAGGCGAGATGTGTGGCTGAAAAATGCAATCCTTCTTTTCCGCATTGTATCAATAATGGATTCACTTTCCTTATACGCTTCTGAATTGGGCAAAAGTCTCCACTGCCCATTAACTTGGTGTTTCTTACTGATAATTGTTCGGAGTATTCTTCTATCAACTTTCTGCAATTTGTCAGTTGTTGCTTGAGTATTTAGTCTGAATAGTGTTTCACTTGCATATGTTGCTTCCGGTTTAATAGTATAATATTTGATGTTACTAGTGCAGTATATAACAGAGCATCCAACAATTCAGGTGTTAGAAGGTGGAACTTGGTATAAAGGCAGTCCGCGCTGTGCAGTGTTAATGTTTGTGTACGTGCTTTTAATACAAAATGGTTCAAATGGCTCTGAGCACCATGGGACTTAACATAGGTGTTCATCAGTCCCCTAGAACTTAGAACTACTGAAACCTAACTAACCTAAGGATATCACACACATCCATGCCCGAGGCAGGATTCGAACCTGCGACCGTAGCGGTCACGCGGTTTCAGACTGAAGCGCCTTTAACCGCACGGCCACACCGGCCGGCGCTTTTACTACAGACAGGAAACAGACACCATTAGTGGGGGCGCGTTTGGTGAACATAAACCACAATTATGATAATGCCATGCGGAAAACAACTATGATGAAAAACCAAAAATCGGTGCGTGCTAGGAAATGGGACTTTCTAATTGTCAAATCGCCAAAAATTTGAAGAGTTCAAGAAAAGTGATTGGTAACTTCGTTAGACAGGCCAACGGCCGGCCTTCCCGCAGTGGTAACACCGGTTTCTGTCAGATCACCGAAGTTAAGCGCTGTCGGATTAGGCTTGCACTTGGATGGATGAACATCCAGATCTGCCCAGCGCTGTTGGCAAGCGTAATGCACTAAGCCCTTGTGAGGCAAACTGAGGGGCTACTTCGTTAAAAGTAGCGGCCTCCGGTCTCTGACATTCGGCCGGAAGAGCGGTGTGCTGACCACATGCCCCTTCATATCCGCACCCAGCGACGCCTGTGGGCTGAGGATGGCACGGCGGCCGGTCGGTGCCGTTGGGCCTTCATGCCCTTCCTTAGACTGGGTTCACGATATGGGCAGAACAGAAAATATGGGAAAAGTAGAAAATTATGTGTGGCCTCGACACAGTTACTTTTGCGCACAGTAAGGGCCACAAACCGTTATTCTTCTCAACGTCTTGCTAATTTACAGTTGCTAGTAACTGCCAGAGTTGTAAGACAAATTTTGTAACATGACTCACATCTTGTATACAAGAAATGCTGCAGAAATACTGCAGAAACCAGCTCTAACACCAAAACGGAGTATGTTTGAGTTTACTCAAAAACACATGTCATGGACTTCACAATGGGATAAGGTGATTTTCAGTGATGAGAAGAACTTTAATAGGTGGACCAGAGGGAATTCAATACTACTGGCATGATATGAGAACAAAGTAGTTGGTAAGGATGAGCAGAAATTTTGATGGTGTTCTCGTCTGGGTAGCCTTCTGCACTAAAGGTAGATCATGCATTGCTTGGCTGCACACGAGAGTTAACTCATAACATGTACACTGAGATGCCAGAGACGTAACTGATTACGATGTATGAAGACCTAGGGAGGAAAGTCTAATGTTGCAACAAGGAAAGGCATTGTGCATGTTTCTAATACAACCAAAAAGTCGTTTAAGATATCGAAGTCTTACCCTGGCCTGCACGTAACCCAGATTTTAACCCTGTGGAAAACCTTTAGGGAACACTTGCAAGGCGTGTTCATGGCAATGGAACACAATTTGAGGCCGTATGTGAGCTGAAAAGAGCGACACGAGAAGAGTGGGCGACAGTTTCTCTGCAGGAACTGCAAGGCATAACAAAATCAATAACAAAGAGAATTTTTGAGGTAATTAGGAGGAACGGAAGTTGGAAAAAACACTAACAATGCAATAACACAACAGGACAGTGAGTGCCTTTATACCAGTATCCATCGGAATGCAAACACCTTAGTTTGTTTCTCGTGTAATGAAAGAAACTGTGCAATTCCGTCATGATTATGTTTTATACGTATTTTCATAATAAATTCGAGATATGTATGCTCCAAACATTGTACTGTTAATTTCGTAGCAATCCTACCTTTATACTGATTTCCACTACTGTATGAGCACGTGCTCATCTTTGCTATTGTCAAACACATCTCTTCAACTAAACAAGTACTGATTGCTGTCAACCCTTTATTTGGCAACGTCGCTGTCAGGCAACATCAAAATTGTAATTTCTTTTCCGGAATATGTTTTGAGTTTATTCCCTGGCAATAGTGCTTGCAAGCAACATTGAAGTTCTTACACAGATCGCTGTTATGTTGTCTACGGTGAAACTTTCCTGAACAGTGTGTATCTTCAGTAGACACAGTGTGAGGTTACGTGAGCACCAATTTCTTCAGATATCGTAGTGCTGTTTTTTCTTGTGCAGTGAAAACTGCTTATAAACGATGAGAGGAAGTCTTGAAGCTGAATTATTACACAAACATGCTGAAGAACGCTTACCTGGAACATTGCAAATGGACTGATCTTTTCTGGGAAGGGGAAGCCGGCTTTGACTTTGGATGGACAACAAATCCAGAAGAAGAAGGAAACGGTGGCTCCAGTGCCAGTGAATGATGTACGATATGACAGTTTTGGGCACTGGTCACCCTATGGGCTGAAGAGGAAGAAGTGGGCTAGGCTTTTTGAGGTTGTCGTTGTTGTTGTTGTTGTTGTTGTTGTGGTCTTCAGTCCTGAGACTGGTTTGATGCAGCTCTCCATGCTACTCTATCCTGTGCAAGCTTCTTCATCTCCCAGTATCTACTGCAGCCTACATCCTTCTGAATCTGCTTAGTGTATTCATCTCTCGGTCTCCCTCTACGATTTTTACCCTCCACGCTGCCCTCCAGTACTAAATTGGTGATCCCTTGATGCCTCAGAACATGTCCTGCCAATCGATCCCTTCTTCTAGTCAAGTTGTGCCACAAACTCCTCTTCTCCCAAATTCTATTCAATACCTCCTCATTAGTTATGTGATCTACCCATCTAATCTTCAGCATTCTTCTGTAGCACCACATTTCAAAAGCTTCTATTCTCTTCTTGTCCAAATTAGTTATCGTCCATGTTTCACTTCCATACATGGCTACACTCCATACGAATACTTTCAGAAAGGACTTCCTGACACTTAAATCTATACACGATGTTAACAAATTTCTCTTCTTCAGAAACGCTTTTCTTACCATTGCCAGTCTACATTTTATATCCTCTCTACTTCGACCATCATCAGTTATTTTGCTCCCCAAATAGCAAAACTCCTTTACTACTTTAAGTGCCTCATTTCCTAATCTAATTCCCTCAGCATCACCCGACTTAATTCGACTACATTCCATTATCCTCGTTTTGCTTTTCTTGATGTTCATTTTATACTCTCTTTTCAAGACACTGTTCATTCCGTTCAACTACTTTTGCAAGCCCTTTGCGATCTCTGACAGAATTACAATGTCATCGGTGAACCTCAAAGCTTTTATTTCTTCTCCATGAATTTTAATACCTACTCCGAATTTTTCTTCTGTTTCTTTTATTGCTTGCTCAATATAGAGATTGAATAACATCGGGGATAGGCTACAACCCAGTCTCACTCCCTTCCCAACCACTGCTTCCCTTTCATGTCCCTCGACTCTTATAACTGCCATCTGCTTTCTGTACAAAGTGTAAATAGTCTTTCGCTCCCTGTATTTTACCCCTGCCACCTTCAGAATTTGAAAGAGAGAGAGGTATTTGACTATAAATGGTGGAAAATGTAGAAAAGTTCTGTGCTTCCTAACAAAAAGAAATTGTTTTAAGGCATTTCACATGAAATGGAGCAAGATACAACCATTTTGAGCCACAGAAACGATATTGTAATATTTATATTCTAGCACTCGTGCGCCTTTTGTGGGCAATGATACTCAAAAGCAACATACTGTATTTGAAAAAAAATGGCTCTGAGCACTATGGGACTCAACTGCTGTGGACATAAGTCCCCTAGAACTTAGAACTACTTAAACCTAATTAACCTAAGGACAGCACACAACACCCAGCCATCACGAGGCAGAGAAAATCCCTGACCCCGCCGGGAATCGAACCCGGGAACCCGGGCATGGGAAGCGAGAACGCTACCGCACGACCACGAGATGCGGGCGACCCCGCCGGGAATCGAACCCGGGAAACCGGGCGTGGGAAGCGAGAACGCTACCGCATGACCACGAGCTGCGGACATATTTGAAAAGAAAATTCATGTAAAAGTGTTCACGTAACCATATACATCTAATTTAAGAAATTTAATACTTTTTATTCACACTACTTCTGTGTGTGCCAAACAAAGGGTTAAAAATATCCGTCTTAGAGCCCACTTGATAATTTTGCCTCGTTTTGATCCGTACTGCCTCCTCTCAAAACATGGAAATTAAAGAGTCTGCGGTAGAAGACATTTATTTCGCAGAGGCGAAGATAAACAAGTGCTCATAGGAATGCATTTTAGAGCCAGTGTATACAAGCCTTTCTATTTCAAATGGTCGTTTCTGTCATATCCCTAAACGTTCACTATTTCTCATGGGGCATCCTATAGTGAAGGACGGTAGACGTAAAGCGGACATTACCAAGAAGTGCCAATCTTCCCTCCTTAATAGCATTTCCAGATTTGTAGAAGACTATCGATACAGACAGACTGACTTTTTGAGGTGCATATAGATGACTGAATAGAGAAGTGTAGCACAGTTAATAACAGAACGAAAACAGAACTGCAAAATGAACTACTTTACAATCGACATCGTATACCAGACAATGAAATTTAACTGTAGAATAGTAACTTCGATTTTTTTGTGGACTGTACACTGTAATACGTTTTAAATCAGTAATTTAATAATTTGACTCAGAAGTTCTTCAGCAGTATGACTGTTTGATGACTACACCGGTTTAGAATAACTAGTGATGCTCGTTGACGCTCTCTATCGATAAAATAGCAAATACGAGCAAGTTCAATTGTGTTCCCTAATAGGACACGATTCCACTGCCCAATCTCTTTTCACGGTAGGGAAACAACATTAGATAAAAAACTGGAAGCATTCTATCGATCTAAAGGCAATTACAATGCCACTTCCCCGCCCACTAGTTTAGAAGACGTTTCATAACAACCTCAACAAGAATTAGGTTCATTCAAGGCACTTGACTGCCTTATCTGTTCAGAATCGCTGTTTTAATTAATAGATTATGTGACTGCAGTAATTAATGTATTGGAGCTATAACACTACAGTATCTGCATTCATTTCACTATTCGTATGTTAGCTCTCGCTGAAGAGACAAATAAAACCTTGCCTGTGCTGAGCTACTATAGGAGTACTGTAATCAGATGTCGAAGTTTCCAGAAGATATTCTATGTTTTAGAATCGTGTACTCTAAAAATGAAGTCACTGAGACTTACCAGGTAGGAGATGATTTAGGATAGGTTGCAGTCTCTAACCTGAAAAAAGGAGAAAAGTTGTTCAGCATATTATGCAGATATTTATAAGCGTGGAAAAAATTGAAAATGCACGTGCACACACATACACACACACACACACACACACACACACACACACACACACACACACACACACATAAACTCTTACTACAAAAATGTTGTGATAAATAAGAATAGTTTATCATCACTGGACGATATGGAATTTCGTGTTCTCAGGTCATGATTTTTCCCTTCACAGCAAGATGATATCTATTTGTTTGCACCGTACACTGATTAAGGTTTATGGATTAATAGCCGAAAAGCTCGATCTCTGGAAGCAAAATATTTGTGTATTGCACGAAAGTTCCATTTCGTAAATAAAACTATCACAAATGTGACGAAGTGTTGGAAAGTCGATACTAAAGACATGCTGCTGCTGAAGTGTCGTGACTACATAAAGGTAGCAGAGAAACCAGAGGTCAAAGAAGAGAATCTCTCTCTGTAGTACTGTATCTAGATACACTGTACACTTGCGAATGTAATACATGCAATGTTGTCGAAATTAGATGCTTACAACACGTGAGGCAATACTGACCTTACGCCTTATCTTAGAAGAAAGATTAAGGAAAGGCAAAACTACGTTTCTAGCATTTGAGACTTAGAGAAAGCTTTTGACAATGTTGACTGGAATACTCTCTTTCAAATTCTAAAGGTGGCAGGGGTAAAATACAGGGAGCGAAAGGCTATTTACAGTTTGTACAGAAACCAGCTGGCAGTTGTAAGAGTCGAGGGGCATGAAAGGGAAGCAGTGGTCGGGAAGGGAGTGAGACAGGGTAGTAGCCTCTCCCCGATGTTATTCAATCTGTATATTGAGCAAGCAGTACAGGAAACAAAAGAAAAGTTCGGAGTAGGAATTAAAATCCATGGAGAAGAAATAATAACTTTGAGGTTCACCGATGACATTGTAATTCTGTCAGAGGCAGCAAAGGACATGGAAGAGCAGTTGAACGGAATGGATAGTGTCTTGAAAGGAGGATATAAGATGAACATCTACAAAATCAAAACAAGGATAATGGAATGTAGTCGAATTAAGTCGGGTGATGCTGAGGGAATTAGATTAGGAAATGAGACACTTGAAGTAGTAAAGGAGTTTTGCTATTTGGGGAGCAAAATAACTGATGATGGTCAAAGTAGAGAGGATATAAAATGTAGACTGGCAATGGCAAGAAAGCGTTTCTGAAGAAGAGGAATTTGTTAACATCGAGTATAGATTTAAATGTCGGGAAGTTGTTTCTGAAAGTACACTCCTGGAAATTGAAATAAGAACACCGTGAATTCATTGTCCCAGGAAGGGGAAACTTTATTGACACATTCCTGGGGTCAGATACATCACATGATTACACTGACAGAACCACAGGCACATAGACACAGGCAACAGAGCATGCACAATGTCGGCACTAGTACAGTGTATATCCACCTTTCGCAGCAATGCAGGCTGCTATTCTCCCATGGAGACGATCGTAGAGCTGCTGGATGTAGTCCTGTGGAACGGCTTGCCATGCCATTTCCGCCTGGCGCCTCAGTTGGACCAGCGTTCGTGGTGGACGTGCAGACCGCGTGAGACGATGCTTCATCCAGTCCCAAACACGCTCAATGGGGGACAGATCCGGAGATCTTGCTGGCCAGGGTAGTTGACTTACACCTTCTAGAGCACGTTGGGTGGCACGGGATACATGCGGACGTGCATTGTCCTGTTGGAACAGCAAGTTCCCTTGCCGGTCTAGGAATGGTAGAACGATGGGTTCGATGACGGTTTGGATGTACCGTGCACTATTCAGTGTCCCCCCGACGATCACCAGTGGTGTACGGCCAGTGTAGGAGATCGCTCCCCACACCATGATGCCGGGTGTTGGCCCTGTGTGCCTCGGTCGTATGCTGTCCTGATTGTGGCGCTCACCTGCACGGCGCCAAACACGCATACGACCATCATTGGCACCAAGGCAGAAGCGACTCTCATCGCTGAAGATGACACGTCTCCATTCGTCCCTCCATTCACGCCTGTCGCGACACCACTGGAGGCGGGCTGCACGATGTTGGGGCGTGAGCGTAAGACGGCCTAACGGTGTGCGGGACCGTAGCCCAGCTTCATGGAGACGGTTGCGAATGGTCCTCGCCGGTACCCCAGGAGCAACAGTGTCCCTAATTTGCTGGGAAGTGGCGGTGCGGTCCCCTACGGCACTGCGTAGGATCCTACGGTCTTGGCGTGCATCCGTGCGTCGCTGCGGTCCGGTCCCAGGTCGACGGGCACGTGCACCTTCCGCCGACCACTGGCGACAACATCGATGTACTGTGGAGTCCTCACGCCCCACGTGTTGAGCAATTCGGCGGTACGTCCACCCGGCCTCCCGCATGCCCACTATACGCCCTCGCTCAAAGTCCGTCAACTGCACATACGGTTCACGTCCACGCTGTCGCGGCATGCTACCAGTGTTAAAGACTGCGATGGAGCTCCGTATGCCACGGCAAACTGGCTGACACTGACGGCGGCGGTGCACAAATGCTGCGCAGCTAGCGCCATTCGACGGCCAACACCGCAGTTCCTGGTGTGTCCGCTGTGCCGTGCGTGTGATCATTGCTTGTACAGCCCTCTCGCAGTGTCCGGAGCAAGTATGGTGGGTCTGACACACCGGTGTCAATGTGTTCTTTTTTCCATTTCCAGGAGTGTATTTGTATGGAGTGTAGCCATGTATGGAAGTGAAACGTGGACGATAAATAGTATAGACAAGAAGAGAATAGAAGCTTTCGAAATGTGGTGCAACAGAAGAATGCTGAAGATTTGATGGGTATATCACATAACTAATGAGGAGATACTGACTAGAATTGGAGAGAAGAGAAATTTGTGGCACAATTTGAGTAGGAGAAGGAATCGGTTGGTGGGGCATATTCAGAGGCATCAAGGGATCACCAATTTAGCATTGGAGGGCAGCGTGGAGGGTAAAATTCGAAGAGGGAGACCAAGAGATGAATACACTAAGCAGATTCAGAAGGATGTAGGTTGCAGTAAGTACTAGGAGAAGAAGAAGCTTGCACAGGATAGAGTAGCATGGAGAGCTGCATCAAACCAGTCTCAGGACTAAAGACCACAACAACTACAACAACAAGTGTAAATATGACAGAGTTTTAAGACTGTTTGGTAAAAAAGAAGAGGGACGCTTATAGATCAACGTCCGGCCGAAGAGGCAAAGTACAAGCTCCGATTGGAGCAGAAGAAAATATACCGGTATTTCCCTGAAGCGATTCGCGGAAATCACAGGAAACGCTAGTCTAGGTAGTTAGATGGACTCCCGGAGATACGTGTTGCTCCAGAATCCGATACCAGCGTGTTACGACGTCTCACTTGGTCAAGGTTACTTATCAGCTTTAAGACTCAAGCTACTACTGTTGGCGTCTCTCTGGAACTGCGGATAGTGTCACGTAAAAAGTGTTGTAATTTATCGTTTAAGAATCTTGAGGGAGGAAGCGTAATCTGAGGACGGGCCGGCCGCGGTGGTCTCGCGGTTCTAGGCGCGCAGTCCGGAACCGTGCGACTGCTACGGTCGCAGGTTCGAATCCTGCCTCGGGCATGGATGTGTGTGATGTCCTTAGGTTAGTTAGGTTTAAGTAGTTCTAAGTTCTAGGGGACTGATGACCACAGCAGTTGAGTCCCATAGTGCTCAGAGCCATTTGAACCAATCTGAGGTCGGCGCGCAAAACAGCTGAAACGTGGAGTGGAATTTTCACGTTAGCAATGCGAGTCTGGACAATGTTTAAATGTGAGGCTCGTTAAGCTGATGATCCTGATGTTACCATAACGTCCGTGTAGCTTTTCGGAACTATGGTACGTTCAATTACAGTATCTGATGCCCTGCGAGGAGGCAGCATTGCAGAGCAGGTAGCGTCTATGAAAGAGAGGGCGCATCCAATGATAATGCCTGCGAGGAGGCGAAAGTCAAAGAAAACGTTTCTGCAGCTCTTATTGACTACAAAGTCTAAACGTTTAACAAGAGGCGAAGGCGTTTAGGAATCCAGTTGAGGGCCATCTCGGGCGGAGGAGATGTTCGAAAATGTCTCATGGATTTGGAGTAAGCGATACACAGTGATGTACAAAGATGTTCTAATACGGAGAGGCTACAAAAAAATGGCAAGCCAGGTTTTTTCTTACTTTTTGTACATGAATGTTACCGCTTAATGAGTTGCTTGTTTGTTTGCATCATGCTCCATTAAACCGGCCTAATGAGTGTGCACGCGATTGTTCGGCGGAAATATTCTAGTAAATCTAGGTGCCATTAGTGGAGTACATGTTGATGGAAGCAACGAACTTTAATGAAAGGTAAGAGACTCCATTTGTTACTGTGGGAGGTTGAAGTGTTTTGATTTTGGTGTGACGTGAGCTACTACCATCTTTTTCTTTGGAGATGAACTGAAAAGTTGTGGACCGTGCGTTTACTATTAGAACCGTACGTTTTCCAGTCCAGTTGTCGCATCTTTCTGTCTTTCAGAGCGCAATTAGGTTGTTATAAGGCTAATGTCTTTTGTGTACTAGACTTTCTATTACAGCTTTATATTGTGGGTCAAAGGTTGACTGGGAACCCTTGACAAGTCGGTTTGACAAGTCTAGCAGCATCGAGAATTTCTCTGGGTCCTCTGATAAGGTGTTCTGACTAATATGTGGTCCAATACGTACGTCACATCAACTAGCTTGTAAGACGCACGTCGTTGGAAGCAGGTGAATTCTGGCAGCGGGCGCTGATGAGACTTCAGGCAACGCCACGGCATCTTGAAGGACAAGGGGAGGAACGTTTCAGCGTAACTGACTAAGCGTGTTAGCGCCTTTTGCGACTTCAATTATGACTGGTGAGATCACACGTAATTAGAGGTCTCGGATGTTCTGCTTGCTCCTGCATTAAGTTTTTTACTGTTGTGCGAAATTGTTTTTGCAATCCGTACGTATATTCTACTGCAATAATTAAATCACCATTAGCGAGTTCTTCTTGTTATGATAACCCTGCGTTTTGATATGTCCCACTTTAGCTCCCTGAGAACGACGTAGCAGTCACGTGGATGGCAGATTACATCAGCAAGTGAATCCCGCACAGGTAAGCTGACACTCTTTCGACCTTGTCCCCTGGTACAGGGACACGGCGAAGGGTTCTTTTTGCGCTTCTGTCCGCTGGCTGGCTGTCAGCACTAGGGATGCTGCATCGCCACCCCGGAGTCACGTTTCTCCCGGTCTCATCTCGCAGTGAGAAGTTTGCCCAACCCTACGTTGCTGTTTTTGCTCGCCACCTGTGACTCGATACTGTTCCCCTGTTGGACGTGACACGATGAACGCAACGCGATATTCGCCAAGTTCCAGTTCTGTTGGTCCTGCGTCGAAATTGCTAACCGCCCCCATAACTAACGCTTTTCCTCTTATTTCTACACAGCCACTTGTTGCTGGAGCGAAAAAGAAAAAAAAAAAAAGAATAAATTCTTCCATGTAGCCGGCATGCAGCAACGAATCTTACACTTCACACTCGCAGTAATATGAATTTATTCTCCTCGCAATATCTTGACAGATTCCAGGACTAATATTTTTTAAAAGTGTTTCCTACCGAACTTCTTTTGATCCCACATGAATACATGTCTATTTTTGTGACACAACCTTAAGATTATTCAGGAAGGGAAGAAAAGCAGCTGCACAGGCATGCATCTGCATCGAAGATTAACTAGAAATCATTAGTCCGTTCTTAACAAGTGAGGCATCGTCAGACGGAAATGTCTTGTCCGCTGTTCGTCAGGGTTGTGTGACTGGGCCACTGATGTTCGCAGTACATGTAAATAATCCGGCAGATAATGTCTGTAAGCCTAAGAAGCAGTTTACAGGCGTGATAGTTATGTGCAAAGGGGTGACAACTTTAAAAGCTTTCTACCAATGCAGAGAAATGATTCTTGGCTAAGGAAGACAACCGCGATAGCAATTTGCAGGCATTAAGGTGGCAGACCCATCAACTAAAGGCCCCAACAATGGAGTTTTTCTCCGAACGGGAGAGAAACTCTTTTACGAGCTCACAATGCTCCCAGTGCAAGTCAGATTGTCTTTTAGTCACTGCTACTATGGCCATAAATTTTGCGAGGACGGAACAGGCAGATGCCAAATCTCTATGATGTAAATACTGTAAAACGAGGGCGAAGACAACGACCAAAACACCCACAGAGATATTTGCATCAGTACTCAATAGTTTCATCTCATACTCTTTCCACTTCATGGCTGGGGAACGGGAATCACGTTTGATGGCAGGCCTCCTTGTAAGTCCGAATTAATTAGCTTTACTGTCTAGATAACGGTGAGACGAAATAAATACTTCTTGATTCATCTTCGAAAAGATACTTTGGATTTTAACGGAAGCGACATCATTCCTGTGGCCTTACTACGCTGGGGAATGTCTACATCTACATTTACATCTACATTTATACTCCGCAAGCCACCCAACGGTGTGTGGCGGAGGGCACTTTACGTGCCACTGTCATTACCTCCCTTTTCTGTTCCAGTCGCGTATGGTTCGCGGGACTGTCTGAAAGCCTCCGTGCGCGCTCGAATCTCTCTAATTTTACATTCGTGATCTCCTCGGGAGGTATAAGTAGGGGGAAGCAATATATTCGACACGTCATCCAGAAACCCACCCTCTCGAAACCTGGCGAGCAAGCTACACCGCGATGCAGAGCGCCTCTCTTGCAGAGTCTGCCACTTGAGTTTGCTAAACATTTCCGTAACGCTATCACGGTTACCAAATAACCCTGTGACGAAACGCGCCGCTCTTCTTTGGATCTTCTCTATCTCCTCCGTCAACCCGATCTGGTACGGATCCCACACTTTTGAGCAATACTCAAGTATAGGTCGAACGAGTGTTTTGTAAGCCACCTTTGTTGATGGACTGCAATTTCTAAGGACTCTCCCAATCAATCTCAACCTGGTACCCGCCTTACCAACAATTAATTTTATATGATCATTCCACTTCAAATCGTTCCGCACGCATACTCCCAGATATTTTACAGAAGTAACTGCTACCAGTGTTTGTTCCGCTATCATACAATCATACAATAAAGGATCCTTCTTTCTATGTATTCGCAATACATTACATTTGTCTATGTTAAGGGTCAGTTGCCACTCCCTGCGCCAAGTGCCTATCCGCTGCAGATCTTCCTGCATTTCGCTACAATTTTCTAATGCTGCAACTTCTCTGTATACTACAGCATCATCCGCGAAAAGCCGCATGGAACTTCCGACACTATCTACTAGGTCATTTATATATATTGTAAAAAGCAATGGTCCCATAACACTCCCCTGTGGCACGCCCGAGGTTACTTTAACGTCTGTAGACGTCTCTCCATTGATAACAACATGCTGTGTTCTGTTTGCTAAAAACTCTTCAATCCAGCCACACAGCTGGTCTGATATTCCGTAGGCTCTTACTTTGTTTATCAGGCGACAGTGCGGAACTGTATCGAACGCCTTCCGGAAGTCAAGGAAAATAGCATCTACCTGGGAGCCTGTATCTAATATTTTCTGGGTCTCATGAACAAATAAAGCGAGTTGGGTCTCACACGATCGCTGTCTCCGGAATCCATGTTGATTCCTACAGAGTAGATTCTGGGTTTCCAAAAACAACATGATACTCGAGCAAAAAACATGTTCTAAAATTCTACAACAGATCGACGTCAGAGATATAGGTCTATAGTTTTGCGCATCTGCTCGACGACCCTTCTTGAAGACTGGGACTACCTGTGCTCTTTTCCAATCATTTGGAACCTTCCGTTCCTCTAGAAACGTGTGGTACACGGCTGTCAGAAGGGGGGCAAGTTCTTTTGCGTACTCTGTGTAGAAACGAATTGGTATCCCGTCAGGTCGAGTGGACTTTCCTCTGTTGAGTGATTCCAGTTGCTTTTCTATTCCTTGGACACTTAAATGCTGGGCATTTCTATGACGCTTTGATGCCGCCCAAGAAAACTTGTGAAGAACCGTGTAGCACATGGCAGAACCTCCACTACCTTGCCCGTTCATGCAACTGTACGTTGTTTCCAAACAGAAGATTTGTAGTGAAGACTCTGTCGGATGAGTTTCTTGTAAATGATCCCCTTCGAGGTGCAATTATATTTCCTTAGTATTCTTTCAACTAATTTTAGTCTCGTATTTTCCATTGCAACAACTAGACTAATTTTTATGTTTCATGTCTTGCGTACCCCATGTATATTATAAATGCGAAAGTTTGTGTTTATGGCTGTTACTCCTTCACACTGTATCTGCGGGAGGATTTGGAAAAAACTAAAGTTTGTGTGTATGGCTGTTACTCCTTCACACTGTATCTGCGGGCGGATTTGGAAAAAACTTTAGAATGGAATCAGCTTATACTCTAAACTAACACATAGACTAATTTTAAAAATGTCTTTATTGATTTGAAAAATGTAGCGCGAAATATGTAACAATAATTACTGTTAGAAAAAGCTATTCATTCTTCGGCTTTTGAACTGAAAAGTGTACAAGGCTTATATAATTCTTAAAGTATTAAATTCATACTTCCATACAAGCCCTTTGCATTTTATCCACTGTGCGTCAGACGTTCCTTATGGCTTGAGAGACACTTGAAGATTCACAACGATTGTGTTACTTAAACGCTGCATGACAGAGAGACGTTGTGTCTTCATATGTGGTAGGCTTTCAGTGACACTGGATTTGATTATAATATGCGTGTGTACCCGCTAGTATCCGGCACGCATGTCTGGGTAGATGACATTGTTATACGTACAAATATTATAAAATTCGCACTGCACCGAACTAGAAACTGCTTGTTTTCTTTCTGCGTCGCGTTAGTATGTTTGTTACACCTTCACGCTGATGCGGCTGGACGGGTTTGGATGAACTTTGGAATGTAGGTAAGGTATACCCTGAATTAACAGATAGGCTACTGTTTATTCTGAAAAAATCACTGTTCCCATGGGATGGTCAACGTGACTACTGTCCCAGAGTGTGTGTCAGGTGACGAAAGGGCATCCATGAAAGTCAACTGTCAAATGAATACATTACGTTTAGCGCAGAGATTAGTTTTTAACTGTTTTCACAAACGAAATTATGTTACCTTGAATTCATATCACGCCAAAAAACTTGCCTATCCAGTTCAAACGTTTGCAGCTTCCTTTAAAAGTGGCCTTCTCATGCACTATAAACAAGAGTCAAGGGCAAACGTTAAAAGTGACGGCTTCATCTGGGGACACCATGTTTTTCCCATGGACAGTTATGAGTTCGCTGTTCGTCTGTATCGAGAGCCAGAAAACCCTACGTATACGCAGAGAGCAATAAGTCACGGAGCGTTGTTTACGGAGACGTATTTCAGTAGATTTATGGCTATCCACGAACACCATGACAATTATGGTTTTTCCCGCGCTAGGCATGTCGCAAACAGTCGTGAAATTTAGTCCCTTTTCTGGTACAGTTTGTAATTCACTACTCGCGTACGTAAAATTTTATCCTTAAGTAAACGACAGAGTTGTTTTTTTTTTTTTTCGATGTCGCGCTGTATGTTGGGCAGCTAGTGGCTTGCGCCTCTATACCTCGAAGAAGTAAACTGTTATGATGGCGCATACGCGTGGATGTTGAGGTTCGTCATTAACATTTCGTTTTAAATAACTGTAACCGCGGGTAACACAGAGGGGCGCAGCAAGTATTTTATAATTATTGTTATCTTCTTAGGGATGTGGTCGGCCCCGGTAGCTGAGTGGTCGCCGGCACAGTAGCTCAGCGTGTTCGGCCAGAGAGCTGGTTGGCCTCTGTAATTAAAAAAAAAAAAAAAAAAAAAAAAAAAAACTGAGCGAAAAGATCAACAACGAACTTGAACGGATGTCATGTGACGTCCACAACGACCAAACACAACGATCAATAACGAACAAAATGAAAAAAATAAATAAAGTGGTCAGCACGACAGAATGTCAATCTTAACGGCTCGGGTTCGGTTCCCGGCTGGGTCGGAGATTTTCTACGCTCAGGGAATGGGTCTTGTGTTGTCCTAATCATCATCATTTCATCCCCAGCGACGCTCAAGCCCAACCGGAGACCCTAGTGACACGAAAAAAAAGGCTAGTCGTTTTTATACCATACTGATTTTGCTTCCATTTATTTACCAAGCATCCTCATTGGCCTGTAATGTATTATGATGTTTCACAATTTGTGTCACAAGCTTCCAGGGGTTGTAGAGGGGACTTAATAGATAAATTTCTAATAAGGAATCCACATGTGGAAATGTAGCGTCTGGATTTAAAATGAGTTTGAAGATGGGAATACTTTCAAATCTCCCGCTTCACACTACGCACGCAGCATAGACATTGAGCACTGACCTGTATGTTGTATAGGATGTGCCCAAGCGGCGTGTGTGCTGTTCGTTGCTCAAGGGGCTTCTTTTCATACACACGGTCCACACACCCAGGTGAGCGTCCGTGGAACATCACAGTCAACCCTCCTAGTCGCGAACATTCCAGTTTCCCGTGGTCATTGCTCTAGTCGGACGGTAGTGGTATGTGACGGACAGAGGCGATCTAGATATTTAGCATCAAATTAAGTTTTTTTTTAATTTATGAACTAAGTACGCTGCACTTATTTTTTTTTTCTTTCTGAAGAGAAGTAGCAGCCCTGCAACACGGAAGGTCACCAGGCATCGGCACTCAGGAACGCTCGTGGTCCATTATGACATTTCATTAACAAAAGGCGTCGTATCGTGCCCCGTGAAGCTGGAGGGTCACGACGAGCGCGACATTTCGAGTGCCGAATATATTGTTCCTGGGTCCTTGCTCCGAATGAAGCCGTTGCGACACGTGCATTATTCATAGCTGTTCCGGCAGATAAGTGCCCTGTCGTCGAAGATTTATCCTTTGGCCTACAGCGCTCGGATTGCCCGCAGATACTCTCTTGACGACTTTCGCTTCCGTCACTAGTTGCCGACATGACCTGTGCAGATTGCCTCTCTGGCGCCACAGAATAATATATGGGCCAAGCTTCCAGACACTGGGCGGAACCAGTAGAGCAAGAGTGGACGAGCGCTCCGCAAAAACTGCACCGAGGCTTCCCTTCCTTCGCGGACCAGTCATCCGTGTTTAATGGCGAAAACCAGAAATTATTAATGTTCGCCACAGCACATTTTAGTAAATGGTTAGCAATGAGTTCAAACTTCTTCTGTCAACAAATGACTATTGATGAAAGGAAGATTATGAATTGTAAACCCATAAAACAACCTTTGTAAATCAAGCAATATCAAATACTTGGGTTACCAGTCTGGTAAGCTCGTCGCAAAATCGCGATGTTTCGAAGAACGCTACATTCGGTGCGATTTGGTAACGGATCGTCTTTACATAGCAAATAATGCATAGGAAACTAATTATTTATGCCACGTAAAGAAAGTCGCTGACATTGAAGTGGCGATATTGCACTCATGGACACGGCATTACGGACACATGACACAAAATCCCACTGAACATTGAAATATCCTTTCGGACGTTATAAATGATTCATAATCCTTTTCCTATTCGCATTTCAACATCTCTTAACCTTACTAACATCATTCCATCAAGCGATTTGTAGAAATGAAGCAAGTTCGTACCGAACGTGATTCCAGTGTTTACTGCTGTGTCAGTTCATACAGAGCCACTTTAAAGGTTTTTCAACATCTAGTCATTCAACCAATGATCAACGTACTTGCGGACGAATAGGTTTCACCTCAGTGATTAATAATTTCTTTTGTTTCTGCTCCCTATTTCACTAATCACGATTCTCCAGGATCATAACGTTCAGAGAAAATTTCCTCTGGCGTCATGGTAGATCCCTTTGACCCCAAGCCGGATGGATACTTCTGCAAAAGAATTCAGCGTGCAGTGGAAACCCTCGTGTAACTGTAGCTCGGTTTCTGCCTGTCTCACTAGGTCGGCGCAGAGTTCGGTCAGGCGCGGCAAGATTAATACCGGAAATTTGAGGACTAGTACCAAACATCCTCGTCGTAAAGTTAGAAATAGATATGTTACAACAGAGCACAACTCTACAACATGAAGACTATCGCGTCTCGATTAACTGAGGTTGGTATGGTACCTTGTATACACTACCCAGACACCCCTGTGTATTAAGGCAGCGATCACTAGATACCACTAGAGGCGGACTCGCTTGTATAAAAAGAGACTGGGAGTGTCGTATCGTCGATAGAGAAGCAATTACAGCAGAATGAGTCAGGCTCAGTGACTTCGAACGTGGACTAGTCTCTGGATGTCGCCTGAGTAACAGATCCATCAGGGATATTTCAGACCTTTTACAGTTGGCCAAGGTGACTGTTCGATGTGATTGTGAAGTGGAAACGGGAAGGAAGAGCCACAGCTAAAACAAGAGCACACTGATCTCACGTATTGACAGACAGGACTCGTCGAGCACTGCCGAGAATGGTTGTAAAAGATCGCACAAAATCACCGGAAGGAATGACTCGTGAGTTCCAGAGTGGTACCAGCACTCCAGCTAGAACATTGAGTCTGCCTAGGGAGTTAAAAAGTAAGGGATGCAATAGTGGAACAGCTCTTCATTAGCAGCACAGTTCTGTAATCAATGCTAAGCGATGTTTGAGGTGGTGTAGAGGGCAACACCATAGGCAGATAATGGCTGTAAACCAGTGATTTGGAGTGTTGGGTAACCCTAATCCTGCGACAAACCGGTGGAAGCGTTTGGGTGCAGAGTATGCTCGGAGAATATTACCTACCATCATGTGTATTGCCAACACTAAAGTACAATAGTGTTTGTGTTAAGTTAGGTGGGGGTGATTTACGTGGTTAGGATGTGGTCTCCTTATTACTCTTAAGAAAAAGTTAAATGTAGAAGGATATGAGCACATTTTGCAGCATTGTGCACTGTGTAAAGTAGAGGAACAGTTGGGAGACGATGGTTGTGTCAGCTTGACAGCATACCCTGTCATAAAGCAGCATCTATATGGCAATAGGTCGTAAATAGTAACATTTATGAAATGTTCTAGCCTATCCTGAGTCTTGACCTGAACCCAATGGAACAAGTGGTATGAATCACAACGTCGACTGTACACCGGACTCCGGCATCCAACATTACTACCTTCTCTGGTTCCGACTCTTGAGGCAGAATGGGCTGCCATTCCTCCAAAGACATTGAGATACCTCACTGAAAGTGTCCCCAGCAAAATTCAAGCCGTCATAAAGGCGAAGGGTGGACAGACCCCATATTAATGCTTTCTAATATGAGATAGTGTATGTCACGAGTAGTTAAGGTCGGTATGGAATCAGACGTACTTCGTACGTAGCGTGTTACAACCAATTGACGTTAACAACCAAGTCGATATGGAGTTTGATGTACGAGGGGCGTTCAATAAGTAATGTAACACATATTTTCTCGGTCAGTTTAGGTTGAAAAAATGAATTTTTTGTTGAGGGACATCGTGGAAAATTCCCGTTTCGGCCCCTAGAGTGTGATGAAGTCCCAATAGGTGGCAGAGCTATACGTAGCCTTCAAAATGGCTTCTGTAACGGAGGTGCGTTGCAGACAGAGAGCTGTCACTGAATTACTTTTGGCGGAAGACCAGAGAATCACAGATATTCATAGGCCTTGCAGAATGTCTACGCACAGCTCGTTGTGAACAAAACCACGGTGAGTCTTTGGGCCAGGCGTCTGTAATCATTGCAACTATGCCGCGCAAATCTCCCACGTGCCGGCCGATCGCACGCAGTTGTCATAGCTGCAATGTTGGAACGTGCGGACACACTCATTCGAGGTGATTGATGGATCACAATCAAAAATCTCACTGCAGAACTGGGCGTCTCTGGTGGCAGTGCTGAGATACTCGTCCACCAATTGCGGTATTCAAAAGTGTGCCCGCTCGGTTTCTCGGCCGTCTAACAGAACACCATAATGAGCAACTTCCATCTGTTTGGGCCAGTGAAGGATCTACTCTGCGGGAAGTAGTATGTGGTTAATGGGTTCGTTATTGGCGCAGCATAACGGTGGCTTCGACGTCGACCAGTAGAGTGGTATCACGCAGGCATACACGCCCTCCCAGTAAAGTGGCGTAAGACGGTCGCATGGAACGAAGATTATGTTAAATCCAAATGAGTGGGGAATATTATGGTGCATTGAAATCCTGAACGAAGCCAACCTGCTTTCAGAAAGAAATGTGTTGCAGTACTTACTGAACACTCTCGCACTAAGCGCCAGATGAGTGCCGCTACCCTGACGTCCCCATGGAAGGTGTCGGTATAATATGAAAGCGGCGGGGTTGCGACTGGGACAAGCGGCGTGATGGAGTAGGTGGGGAAGATGGCAGGCTTTCGCAGACTGGGGGCACCTGCGGCCTGCCGGCCTTCGTGCCGGTCTGTCACGCGCTCGTGCCGCGCTCAGGGCCGGCGTTCACGGCCCTCGCCGTAATGGGCCGTGCTCAATGGTCCCTGTGATTCCCGGCGTGCAGCGCGCCCCGCTTATCGCCCGATCTGCCGCCTTCTTTTAATTAATGAGCGGCGCCTTCCTTTTGCTTTCCGGAGAATCCCAGCAGGGTGGCGTGCCCGGACAGTAATTGCCGCGTCGCTACAATTTCGGGGGCGGAGCGGAAGCCACAGTGGGATCCGGCACGGAAGCCGCCCCGCCCGATGTGTCTGGCATAAATGTGTCTCTGTTTAGTATACTGAGGACTTGCCGTGTCTTCTCGAGTGGGTCACCAGCTCCGGACACGGTAGGAAAAATGGCTCTAAGCACTATGGGACTTAACATCTGAGGTCATCAGTCCCCTAGACTTAGAACTACTTAAACGTAACTAACCTAAGGACATCACACACATCCATGCCCGAGGCAGGATTCGAACCAAAGACCGTAGTAGCAGCACGGTTCCGGACTGAAGTGCCTAGAACCGCTCGGTCACAGCGGCCGGCACGGTAGGAAAAAACAGACTCACTCGTCAGTGTTGCTTGGAGGCCTCGATAGCTTCATTACAGAGCCGACTGGAGAGAAAACCCTCAAACAGCGTAGGATTTTTCATTCGATATGTCGCAGTGTTATGTTTTGAGTTTTTTACCGCTGACGGCATGCCTTAGAGGAAGGCTGTGATGGTCGGGTGTTTAAGGAGACCGAACAGCGAAGGTCATCCGTCTCCTACTCGAATCACGCACACTCTCCTCCCCCCCCCCCCCCCCCCGCCCTCAGGCCAGAAGCGATGTACCCCAATTTGTCTGCGTATGACGTAAATTATGTGTGTAAGTGTGCGAACGTGTTGTAAATTTGTAAATGTTTGCATTAGGGTCTATCTGAGACGGAACGTGGGAACCAGACCTGTATTCACCTGTAGGATGTGGGAAACCGCCTAAAACTACATCCAAGCTAGTCGACACACGACCGCTCGTCGTTAATCCACCGGACGGATTAGATCCGGGGCTGTCGTACCTCCCCTGCCAGAAGCGGTTGCGTTAACACGGGCGGCTATTTCGGCGGATACAGAGGAAAGGAACAGTACAGTACCGTGGTAGGAACTGAAAACTCAGATAATGTACGGGAACAGCTCAACTCCTCTCATCTTTGGTTTCAGAGAGAGACTATATGTGTAAAGGAAGACAGTGAAGTAGTTTGAATTGGTTTAATGTCCCGTCGGCGACGACGCAGTGGGAGAAAGGCCACAAGCTCAGATAGAACAATGATGATAAAAACAGTTCCTCAGTTCTTAAAAAAAGTAAAAACAGCAACCAGCCGCTTGTTAATAATGGCATTCATTGGAAGCAAGTATCAGCAACACCAGTTTCGAGCATAGAGGTTCATCGTCAGACGGCTGTTGGTGTTACTGGAATCGGACATCTCAAATACCTTGGTGTAAGATAGGATAGTTCGTAAGTAAAGCAGGTGACGCACTTTGGTTCGTTGGTAGAATTCTTGGGAAATGCAATCAGCCTCTGAATAGGTTCCTTACACATAACTCGTGCGACCCATTCTTGAATATTGCTCAAGTATTTAGGTGCTCTACTGAATAGGACTAAAAGGGGATATTCAGTGTATACAGAGAAAGGCATCACGAATGGCCACAGGTTTGTTTGACCTGCGAGAGATTGTGGCCGAGATGCTGTGCAATTGAACAGGCAGACACTTGAAGATAGACGCAAACCATCCCCAGAAAGCCTACTTACAAAGGTTCGAGAACCAACGATAAATAATGAATTTTGGAATTACAACTTCCTACCTATCGCTCTCATAGGGATCGTCAAGATAAGATTAGATTAATTACAGCACACACAGAGGCATTTATATATTCTTCCTCCGCTTCATAAGTGAATGGAAAGGGCCGAAGCCCTAATAATTCGTATGGTGTGAAGTGTCGTCGGCCGTGCACTACACAGTGGTTTGCAGCTGTGGATGTCATGTTGGGTGCTTTTTGTTCTAGCGGAACTTTCTTGGGGTAGTGGGAAACTACAGCAGAAAACAATTTTAGGAAACTGATATCCTTACTGTAATTGCACCTACGGTAAGGAACATGATAATTATGTTGCTTACACCCAAAATCCTGCGTCATTTTATGACATGTCCAGAGCATTTGAAGTAGTTAATATTACGCGGTACAATAAACAAGATTTAAGACTTCTGAGGTTTAAAGATACAGACAAACAAGAAATGGGATACAACTTTACATACATACGAAATTCACGTTGAAACAGCTGAATGAAGGCTTAAAGTAATTTAAGTAAGTCGTGCTAACTCACGACAAATAAGTTACATGGTTTAGCAGGCAGTTATATTTTAGTGTGTTATTTGATGCTAGGTTACTGTCTGAATGTTTTTGTTTTCACAGTGAGTAGTGTTCATGTTTCAAAGTAGAAAGCTGGCGGCAAAATTATGTGGGAAACTGAACTGGTCAGTTCAGGCAAGTCGTAGGAAAGATGATCTGGTGATATGCTTTTTTTGTATCTACTCGTACGTTTCTTCTCATCAGATGGACAAGGCTACCTTTTTTATCATTTTGCAGTATTTGCAAATGCTCTTCAGTGCCTGTGGTTTGAATCAGATCTCGAAACTTCTGCCGGTTTGGCCTATGTAATATCAGGAGCGTCGTTCTCACTGAATTTGTATGTACCTAATACAGTGTCGAAGGGAAAATTATTTATTAAATTATGAACGGGTAGTTGATGGAATTTGTTCTTTGAGTAAAAGCCAATCTTTACATTTTTATTGTTATACAGATTGCATATTTTATAGGATGAGCATTCTAAAAAGGGAAGGGTAACATTTTTCTAGAGCTGTTGGTGTGAAATAAACAGTCGTCTGGTGTGAGACTTTGTTGTACATCATTGTTTTGAGTTTTTTGTGATAGTTCTTTATGGTGGAAGATGTATATCCGTTGAAGGTATGAATTTATGATATTAAGTTATAATATTCAACTAGATCTAGTTGAATTTTATGTAGCCCATCTAATGTTGACCTAAAATATGTAATCTTATGATGGTTCGGATGATAAATCTCAAAATACTGTTTATGGTTTTTGTTGGAGCTTCTTAGAACTAAGGAGTTCATGATGTTATTCGTCTCATGCTCTATGGCGAATTTTATGTTTTTATATATGCTGCTCAGATTTGTTAATGTAATTTGATTATTTGTACCACCAAAGGGAATTATTGTATTATTTACTATAAAAGAATGCAAGGAAATCTGCAAATGGAGAACTCATTGAATTCAACGTATATTTTATTGCAGTCGTGTATTTGAGTATAGGCTCTACATACTAGAATAACTTTGGATAAAGTACATTGATATAAAAGGAAAAATAAGGGTTGTAGTTGCAACATGGTCCACACTACGAACTGTCAGCACGATAAAATTCTGCCATTGGATGGATTAAAGATCTCTTTTTCTTTTCATTACTACGCAGTTTCGACTGTGATATGTTGTTGTAGATATATTTTGAGCTATGGAGTTAACTGGAAATTCCGGACAACCTCCCATGTTTCTCCGATTGTGTGACTGGACGTGTTCTTGGACTCTCACCAAAATATGTCCACTTCGATGGACTATGTTAAACTATACTATTCTACAAGAACTTTACCAACTGATGAAGAAATTGAATAGAGGAAAATCAGAGAGAGTAAAATAAGGATAATCAGTATGCTGATAGGAAAACAGTAAAGATTATCAATGAAGTTATAGAAACAGTTGAAGAATTTGTATACTTAGAGTTACTGAAAACAACAAGTGGAATAACACTTAAAGAAACAAACAACAGAGGAAAAATGACTGAGTTCATTTGGCAAACTGCCCTGTGTATTCTGAAATGAATATCCAAAATCTGTTAAACGAAAAGAGTGTAATCAATGCATACTGCCAACCTTACCTTAGGGAAGTAAAATATGGACGTTAAATGCTCAGACAGATGAAAAATCGAGAGTTGTTTAACGAGTAATGTAAAGATGCATGTTGGACGTAACAAGAAGGGATGGAAAAACAACAAATACGTGGGGGTAAAGGCAGAGGTGCCGATGAGAAAGGAGCCGAAACGAAATTGAAACTGCGATGGCCAGAGCACATTGATGAAATTATGGGAGATAGATGGAGGAGAGACACTATCCAATCCGTTGACCCGAGCTTCCTTTATCGTCTCTGACACAATTACAATGCTGTGTGGTTACCTCATAGTATTCATTTTTTTGTTCTTGCAGTGTAATTTCAGTTTAAATTTCGCCATTGTTTGCTCAATATACAGATCGAATAATACGGGGGATCGGCAGAAACTCTGAATGGATCCAGTATCAACTACTACTTTCTTACATGTCCATAGACTCACATAACCGCAGTGTGGTTTCTGAACCTTTCCTTCCTTGCATTTTAGTCCTGTAACCTCCAGACGTAATGAGAGCAATCCAGTCAACATTGTCAAAAGCTTGTACCCAGAATGTACAAATTCTGTAAAACTAGTTAGCCTTTCTTCTAGGATAAGATGTAGCCTAAGGGCATTTTTCCTGACACATATATCTTGTATATCAGATGGAATAATTTTATCTTGATAAGTTCCCCCAAGGATCTACTATCATTCAGAAAAATAAGTGAATCTTTGATAATAAAAACTGTAGCCTTTTAAGTCGCAGGCTGAAGACTATTCACTTTGCTCCCACATTCGTACAGTTCCTGGGGTTATTACGGGTAGCGACGTTGAGAAACAGCTACAATTAAGATTCCAGTACCCGATGGAATTCCTACCAGATAGTGCTACACAAAATTTAGAACAGCTAGGTCCCATTTTAACCATAATTTGCAGTAGATCCCTGGAGGGGAAAAAGAAAACTGCACACCGTTATCGGAAGAGGGCACAGGTCACACCCCACTACAAGGATGCTAGCAGAAGTGATTTACAAAACTACCGTCCTAACCCATAGACGTCCATGTGTTCTTGAAGCCTAGAACATGTTCTGAGCTCAGACATAATGGCGTATCTCTAACAGCATGACCCGCTCCATGCCAACAGCATGGATTCCGACAACATCGATCACACGAAACCCAACTTGTGCTTTTTGTGCATAACATTTTGAAAGCAGTGGATCATGGCAATCAGGTGGATGCAGTATTTTTTGATTTACGAAAAGCATTTGGCTCGGTACCACATCAACGATTATTCACGTAATTAGTATTATATGAGGATTGAAACCAAATTTACGACTGGATTGAGAATGTCTTGCTAGGGAGGACACTGCATGTTATCGTGGATGGGGAGTCATCTACAGAAGCAAAGGTAACCTCAGGCGTACCCCAGGTAAGTGTGTTGGGACCCTTGTTATACATATTGTATATTAATGACCTGGCAAACAATGTTATTAGTAACTTCACACTTCTGTAGATGATGCAGTTATCTATAATGAAAGACTACCTGTAAAAAGGCTGCACAGTATTCAGCTAGATTTTAACAAGATTCCAAAGTGATGCGAAGATAGGCACTTCTTTTAAATGTTCCTAAATGAAAAATTGTGTCGTTCATAAAATGGGAAATATAGTGTCCTCTGTCTACAACATCGGCGAGACACAGTTGGAATCAGTCGTAACAACTGGAGTCAATCATAACAATTTGCGCAGGTATGAAACGGAATGATCATTTAGGCTCAGTCGTAGTTGAGTTAGGTTTCAGAGATCGATACTTTCGATGGATACTGGGAAAGTCTGCAACGGAGACTGCTCACTTGTGCGTCGGATATCAGAATATTTCTAAAGTGTGTGGCACCCATATCGAGAGGGGATATTAAACACAAAGAAATAACGGTGGCACTAATAATCACACGTTTATGCGACTCACCAGAGAGCGTCACGGAAATATTGGAAGACCGTAATCGGAAGACGCTTGAAGGTAGTCATGAATTGTCTCACGAAAACCTTTTTGCGAAGTCTTAAGAACCTAGATTACGTGAAGAAACTAGCGTTATTCTCCATTCCTCTACATATCGATCCGTAGGGACCGTGAAGACAAGATTAAACTAAGTACTGCACGAACAGAGGCATTTAACCCTAGATTACTAAGCCCTCGTAAAATTTACGATTGCAGTTGGTACCAATTTGCGGTTCCCGCCAGTCTGGTATCGTCAGTATGAAGTGTAAAACATGACATTTTGTACTTATTTTGCGTGTGACGTACTACTAGAGACCACTAACTGTATTTAACTAGTGCATAAACTGTAAACTCTGACGCTCTTTGCAGAAAATGTGGAGTATTATAATTTACGGCGGTTGAGTTACAGTGTAACATTTCCCCCCCTTCAGCGTTGTAATATTAAGAAATTTTTCTCCCGTACTCCACATGCAATTGGAACGGGAAGAAACCCTAACGTTTGGTACCGTGCTAAGTACCATCTACCAAGCAGTCCACAGTAGTTTGCAGAGTTTGTTTCAAACTGTCTATTGGCTTCTGTCTCGGGTTCTTCGGCCGACGTTCATCTAATGATTTTTCTGACGTTTCGCCAGCACGAGTGGCTGGCATTGTCAAAGCTTCACCCTCCATTGCCGGTGGTGAAGTGGAGGCGAGCTCGCGGCCGCAGACTATATGTACCTGGCGCGCCAACGTCCGAGGGCTTCTCACCGGAAATGACCGGTGAGAAGCCCTCGGACGTTGGCGCGCCAGGTACATATAGTCTGCGGCCGCGAGCTCGCCTCCACTTCACCACCGGCAATGGAGGGTGAAGCTTTGACAATGCCAGCCACTCGTGCTGGCGAAACGTCAGAAAAATCATTAGATGAACGTCGGCCGAAGAACCCGAGACAGAAGCCAATAGGCAGTTTGTCAACAAGTGGCCACGAAAGCCTTAACAATTTTGTAGAGTTTGTTTCGTTAGCAAGTATACTTTTGGATCCGTCCAAGTAGAACTTAATGAAACGAATTTTTCGTTCCACACGCCATTCGTCTCTATTATTTGAAACGCATTTTCAGTGTCCTTAAGTGTATATAAATTTGTGTTTACACGAATTTATCTTACATATTGGACATTGTACACAGAGCTTACAAATTTCATGGATACTGCTCTACATATGTTGTTGTTTCGGTTTTACAGCTGTCTTTCTGTTTATTTTCATGCGAAATTTTATTTGTACAGCACTAGGAAATGGATACTCATTTAATTTACGCTGTGTTTTGGATGTTTTTGCCAACTGTTGAATGCTGTTCTAACCGTCGAATGTGTGTTTGTGATTTCTCTCTCTCTCTCTCTCTCTCTCTCTCTCTCTCTCTCTCTCTCTCTCTGTGTGTGTGTGTGTGTGTGTGTGTGTGTGTGTGTGTGTTCGTTTGTTTTACGTGAGGTATTTCTTAATCTTGTCATTCCTTTCATTATGTTTAATAGAGGGTTTTGTGTTGACATGTTATAAGATTCAAACACACACACACACACACACACACACACACACACACACACACACACACACACACACATACACACTCACACAGGACGACGAAGAGAGAGGGATAAGAAATACACACACGATAATTAGCAAACAGTAAGCAACAACACCCAAAACATAACATGAAGAAAATGAGTGTCCAGTAGAAATTAAACTAATATGACACAGAAAATCAGAAAGTGCCAGAACTATTTATAACGTCACTGTACAATGACCAGATTGTAAAATAAAATAGTGTAAACACAAATTCATGATTACCTGAAATGATCAGCCAATACAGGAGGCGCTCTATAATTTTGTGATGTAGACTTCGTTTGAAAACCAATTTATTTGCCAAGATCGCTATGAAAACACGACTACTGGATTACTAGTTTCGGCAATATGTTTGCTATCATTAGATACATAAAAGTGGCAGCGGCAGCTACCTCATACAGTATTTACACTACCATGTGACAGAGTGGTGTAAGCATTTTATGACGTAGCTACTACTGCCGGGTTTTATGAGCCTGAGGAAGGCAATACATATTGCTGAAACTAGTAATCCAATAGTTGTGTTTATATGATGATGTTGGCAAATAAACTGGTTTTGCAGAAGAAGCCTACAATACAAAATATGCGTATATTTCAGGCCACTGAAGATGCCTTTCAAATATCAAAGGGGAAAAGTGTAAGCTACGAACAATTCGATTCATTCAGTTCTACACTACTGGCCATTAAAATTCCTACACCACGAAGACGTCGTGCTACAGACGCGAAATTTAACCGACACGAAGAAGATGCAGTGATAGGCAAATGGTTAGCTTTTCAGAGCATTCACACAAGGTTGGCGCCGGTGGCAACACCTACAACGTGTTGACATGAGGAACGTTTCCAACCGATTTCTCATACACAAACAGCAGCTGACCGGCGTTGCCTGGTGAAACGTTGTTCTAATGCCTCGTGTAAGGAGGAGGAATGCGTACCGTCACGTTTCCGACTTTGATAAAGGTCGGATTGTAGCCATTCGCGATTGCGGTTTATCGTATCGTGACATTGCTGCTGGCGTTGGTCGAGATCCAATGACTGTTAGCAGAATATGGAATCGGTGGGTTCAGGAGGGTAATACGGAACGGCGTGCTGGATCCCAACGGCCTCGTATCACTAGCAGTCGAGATGACAGGCAACTTATTCGCATGGCTGTAACGGATCGTGCAGCCACGTCTCGATCCGTGAGTCAACAGATGGGGACGTTTGCAGGACAACAACCATCTGCACGAACAGTTCGACGACGTTTGCAGCAGCATGGACTATCAGTTCGGAGACCATGGCTGCGGTTACCCTTGATGCTGCATCACAGAAAGGAGCGCCTGCGATGGTGTACTCAACGACGAAAATGGGTGCACGAGTGGCAAAACGTCATTTTTTCGGATGAATCCAGGTTTACAGCATCATGATGGTCGCATCCGTGTTTCGCGACATCGCGATGAACGCACATTGGAAGCGTGTATTCGCTATCGTCATACTGGCATATCACCCGGCGTGATGGTATGGGGTGCCATTGGTTACACGTCTCGGTCACCTCTTGTTCGCATTGACGGCACTTCGAACAGTGGACGTTACACTTCAGATGTGTTACAACCCGTTGCTCTACCCTTCATTCGATCCCTGCGAAACCCTACATTTCAGCAGGATAATGCACGGCCGCATGTTGCAGGTCCTGTACGGGCCTTTCTGGATAGAGAAAATGATCGACTGCTGCCCTTACCAGCGCATTCTCCAGATCTCCCACCAATTGAAAACGTCTGGTCAATGGTGGCCGAGCAACTGGCTCGTCACGGTACACCAGTCACTACTCTTGATGAACTGTGTTATCGTGTTGAAGCTGCATGGGCAGCTGTACCTGTAGACGCCATCCAAGCTCTGTTTGGCTCAATGCCCAGGTGTATCAAGGCCGTTATTACGGCCAGAGGTGGTTGTTCTGGGTACTGATTTCTCAGGACCTATGCACCCAAATTGCGTAAAAATGTAATCACATGTCAGTTCTAGTATAATATATTTGTCCAATGAATATCCGTTTATCATCTGGATTTATTCTTGGTGTAGCAATTTTAATGGCCAGTAGTGTAATTAGACTGATTCAAAATAATGATTACTAACATGATATTACACGTAACTGAGGACGATAGGCAATGAAAGTTAAAGGCTTAGACTTTAGTCTGTTATCTTTCTTGAGAAGTGGAATTAGCCCTGTGCACTGCCCCTGGTGCATGGTAAGCGGGTGTATAAACTGTGGCAAGTGATGCTGGCGACCGCACTGTGACGTACGGCAGGCCCTGGCTCGAGGCTTACACGTGGAAGCAGACGGCGAGGGCCCCGGATGATCGCCGGGGGGCGGTCAGCGCGCAGAGGTAGCGTTGCACGGTAGGTGCGGCGGTGCGTGCAAGGGAGGGAAGGGCTGAGGGCCGGTCGGGCACATCTGTCGCGTAATGAAGCGAGGGTCCGGTAAAAACTGCCCGCATTTGCATGTGAATGCGCGCGGGCTGGTGTGAACGGCGAGCCGGCGCGCCCCGCCGGTCAGCGCGGGACGTTGCAGCCGCGCCACAACACATTCCGCTGCCGCCGCTCGTATTTACATCGCTTCGCGAATCGTCATCCGGACCGACAACGTCGCCTACACCGTTCTTTACCAGATTCCCGCCCTCATCGTCAGGAACATAAGAGGGCGTGCTAACAAGTAATGCCTCCGAATTTTTCATGCGAAAACTCTCAAGGCGTTTTAAGGGGCTCCACAACGCCCTATACTTGCAATGTTAAAATAACGCTTATAAATTACATCTTTCCTCACAAAGTATTTGAGGTAGGAAGTTGAACTTTTTACAGATTATTTATTGGAATATGGGCTACAACTTAACACAGGGATTTTACAAAATTTTATTTCAGTTATTAAAGATGATTTTTTTTCCAAATGTAATGAAAATTCACAACATTTTTTGCAATTTTTTATTTATATACTCAAAAATATACAGTTTTTTGGAAAAAGGCTGTGTTAAATTATGCAGAAGGTACTGTGTAACATTTACTGAAAGTTTGAAACAAATATGTTTGGAAGATCCTTAGAAAACATGTAATTAGTATGAGAAAATAAAAGTTTTGGGAATGGAGCGACAAAGATTGGATTAACTTTTTAGTGCATTCCAGGTCCATAGGATGGATTATCTTCATCCTCTGCAAACTCCTCCTCCAGCTTCCTCTTGTTCCTCCTCCTGTTTACTCTTGCTTGTATTTCTAGACTCTTTACAGCCCTGTCTGCAGCCCGAAGGCGTTGCTTGTCTAAAGCAAGCATCGCTCGTACCATGTTAGAACCTATCTTCATTCCCATATTTCTAAATACCTTTGGCTTTCCAACATTTCTCCTTTTCTTAAAAGCCTTCAGAGGATTTCTAATAACTTTACTTTTACTCATTATTATACTTCAACAAAACAGAGACTCAAGAAACAGAATTAATTACGAATATTTTCGAGATAACGACAGAGTAAATAAACATGAAACAATCGACAACCACACCAGCGATATATATTGAACCATCACAGGTTAGCCACAACACATACTTTATCTCACATCACTAAAATGTACCTGATGAACACGGACGTTAATAATAACACCATTTGACAGCAGTTTAACAGCGCCACAGTGGGTCACGCCCATGTAGAACACATTTTTAAAAAAATTTAAAAATAGTTGTAGTCTTCGGAATTGAATAAATTATATATCTATTAAAAGGTAATAGTCTGCAGATTCAGAAAAGGCAAAAAAGTAAAAATTGAACTTTTCATGATTTTGAGCCTTTCCGGAGCCCCTTAAATAAAATAAACGTTATTACCATTCTACATCTTTATTTTTCACGCCTACATATTTCTCAACACAGTCACCTTGTCGGTAAAAACATTTCTCCCAACGACAGACAAGTTTGTTGATACCATCACTTGGTTGGTAGAGCTACAACCTCATCTCTGCTTGCCCACTTCATTACTTTGTTGATCTTGTAATCTCTTTCCACGCCACTATTCAGGCTATTTAACTTCTCTTCCAAGCTCTCTACCGTATCTGACACATCTATTACATCATCGGAAACTTTTCCTTTCATCTCCCTGAACTTCCACTCCCATTCGAAATTTCTCCTTCCTTGCCTTTACTGCTTGCTCAGTGTAGAGACTGAATAGCATCTGGGACAGATCAATACCCTTTACCATTTTCTTCTGGACTACTGTTACCGTTTCATCTCCTTCTCACAATTAGTATCTGTTTTCTGTACTGTTTCTAGATACTATTGCAAGGTGGCAGATTAAGCAAAGCTGTGACGTGGAGCACGAAAGAACCCAGGTGGGGAGACAGTTTTGCTATGGGAAAGACAGGACCGAAAATTTTGTGAACTCTCCTCTGAACTGGCATCAAGTGTAGAACGGCGTGCATCACGCTCTGTATGATGCAGAGGAAAAATTCGTGTAAACACTGTGTTCACTGCGGCTGACATTCAGCTAGATATTAGCTGTAGCATCGTTGAGCTCAAACTGTGGAGAAGCTAACCAGCCACTTAGTTAATTGTTCTTTTGAGAACTGAGAGGGCATTGTAATATGCACGCTGTTCCAGCCATGCGAATGCGTATCGCCATATTCCAAGACTTGGGATTAGTACATGTTTTCGCGCCTAATGAGAAACATAGGAGAGTTTTTTCTGAAAAAAATCAGCAAAGTTTTGATTAGCTTTTGTAGGAATTTCACAGCACGAGAGCAGCCATGCAGACGACAGCTCATTGCAACTAAGGTAAATATCACGAGCAGAGGCGTAACTTATTGGTTCACCAGGTTGCGACCACTGTAAACTCGAGTAACCTTGGGTAATATTTTGCTCAGCTTGCCACAAAACTAACCATCCTCTGTAGACTTGATTGTAGTCCTAAATAGTACCAAACTTAGAACCGGAATTGGATGATTTATCATAGTATTGGCCAACTTCATGATGTAGTAGTAAGAATAATGTTGTAATGAAATTTCTAGTTAAAATTTGATATTGTTGTGCTTAGAGTTATTTCAGTTACTCAGGAGAACACGCGTTATCTTGACAACTGTCCTAACATTGTCACGTTGTAAACTGTGTAAATTCGTGTATTTCTGTGAAAAAATTAGCATTAAAAACCAATATGTTTACAGATTAAAGAAAGTTGTGCTCTGTTATAGAATAAGGTTCAAATGGCTCTGAGCACTATGGGACTCAACTGCTGAGGTTATTAGTCCCCTAGAACTTAGAACTAGTTAAACCTAACTAACCTAAGGACATCACAAACATCCATGCCCGAGGCAGGATTCGAACCTGCGACCGTAGCGGTCTTGCGGTTCCAGACTACAGCGCCTTTAACCGCACGGCCACTTCGGCCGGCTATAGAATAAGGATCCACACATATAACGAAGACTATTTCACTCGATGACATTTATCCCTGCTGACTTCATAGTTTAGAAATGAGTATTCGAATCAAGATTTTCAAGAACTGATGTCCTCGAACGTGTTGTTTAAGAATTGTAAGTTGATGAAAATCGAATGGGCTCAAATAAGGACTGTATGGAGGACGATCGATGACACTGAACCCAGAGCTTCGGATTGTTCCTGATGACGCAGAAGTCTTGCGTGATGTAGCATTGCCATGCCCAAGGAGACGGTGCTCCGTGTTTGGACGAACACTACCGAACTCGAAACTCGACTACAGCACGCTGTTTCTCACGCAGCGACATCGTTACGTTACACACCGCCACGTTACGTGCTACAATTCAGAACCATTCTAGCGGCAGAGGCATGCAGAACCATATTTCTTTAAAAAATCTTAAGAGTTTTCACATGAAAAATTCGGAGGCATTACTTTTCAGCACGCCTCGGACACGCACACGATCTTTAGCTAACCCCGACACATAGAAACAGCCAACATGCAGGCCAACATGCAGAATATTGCTCTGTGTTGTAATTAACAACATATCACAACAACTGTAGACTAACGGTCTAAATGGCGAGATGGGGTAATTGACAACAGAAATGTTGTAAAAATGTCTCCGTACTCTTATGCAATGAAAGGAAACCTATTAAGTATTGGCTTTATTGCCCGTTGCTGTCCTGGTCACTGGGTAAAGTTTACATAAAATGGTTCAAATGGCTCTGAGCTCTATGGGACTTAACTGCTGTGGTCATCAGTCCCCTAGAACTTAGAGCTATTTAAACCTAACTAACCTAAGAACATCAGACACATCCATGTCCGAGGCAGGATTCGAACCTGCAACCGCAGCGGTCGCGTGGTTCCAGACTGAAGCACCTAGGACCGCTCGGCCACTGCGGCAGGCTATTCAGGAGAAGAACAGTACGTTCGTATTAAGTTGAGGACGGAAAATGAAACCTTGCTCTTCGATGACAGTGTAGAAGAAATAAAAGGAAATACCAGAACGAAAGCAGTAAGGTTGCTTTGTGTTTCTAAGAACAGAAAGAAAACTTGATAGAAGAAATCAGGTTCGCATATTAGCCACTTGTGGAGGTATGGTCTGTGACGAACAATATACAATTTCTTTTCAGTAACAGGCATAATAACGGGATCATTAATTAAACTCAGAAAATAAAAGTGAGAATCAATCCATACGAAACTAATTGGGCCTCTAGAAGTAGATGCACTACCTATTTATAAAGTGTTAACATGTATGAGAAATTCTTAGTAAGTGCAGTACACAGAATAAGCTTTTAACATACTGTATTTAGTGTAGACCTGAAGTGATTATATTCATTTGAAGCTAGATTCAAACAAGATATATTTGCTTCAAATCAAGAGTTTACTGGAACTTAACCTGTCCGAATATGTAATTGCACAATATGGATTACCAATGACATAAAATACGTCTGTTGGTGTATTGGTATTGTAGTCGTATACTGGACAGGAGATTCTGACGCGCATGGTATCATATAGTGTACCCCGTTAAGGTCTGCATCTGTTGGTTATTTCACGAATCACTTGGTGATCTCAAAGTTAGAAGTCAATCTCATTTCGTTCTCTCTATTCTCGGAATAAGAAGAATGATTTAGAATGTAATCTGTAAGACGAATTTCAGGTTTTAAAAATCATCAAGTTAAGGGATTGAACTTTATAGATTCAAACTTTGCAAAACAGTAATTGTTTTCTTTACATATCAGATCCTCTGTCTTATCTGGTTAAGGAGGAAAGTACAGTTTAAAGTAGAATACAAAGGGCCTTTTAGAGAAGTTTGTGTTTTAAAGGTCTCAGGAAAGAATAATGTAAATAACACGGTATCGAGTTTCGGACCCTTAGGCTCCTAATGACGCAGCTTTCACGGGTTCCGTTAGGCAATATACATTACACAGTACGGTAAAGTCTGCTACTAGACTGGGAAGATACATAGGACAGGATGCTTCATTTTTTTCGAATACCAATGTGTGAAACTTCTAAACCGCAAAACCATCACACTGTCACATGGTCACAAATCTGGCCGTTACAACTCAGAAGCAAGGTTAGAAAACACGACGGTCTGAGAGTAAAGTTCAAGAGACCGAGCGCACGGAAAGCGCCTGGCACGCCGGGGTTACGTTTTTCAGTAGCAAGTGCAAAAAGAATATAGGCGATATGATAATTACTGCAGCCACTACCGCTCACTTATTATGAAACGAAACCTAATAGCTGCAATGGATCAGCAGCTTTTTGCTTGCTAACGCAATAGCCACACATTTACACCTTACAGCTTAACTTCATTGCTTGCCAGAATACTTATCCGTGTGCATTATTTTCACTGATTTTTTCTTTTTTTATACAAAGTGCAGCACCCGACAAACTTATTGTCAGAGTCAGTTTTAAGATCCAATTAGACTAGACTAATGTATGATGCCATTTATAACAGACGCATTCGAATAAACGTTAGAATTTCGTGACATCTTTGAATAATAGAATTTATTTTGTAGATGAAGTTAATACACTCGCATTTCTGTTTCTGATACCATAACGAATATGAAGAATGCTAAATTAACGTTCAAATGTTCAAACGTGTGTGAACTCTTATGGGACTTAACTGCCAAGGTCATCAGTCTCTAAGCTTACACACTACTTAACCTAAATTATCCCAAGGACAAAGACACACACTCATGCTCGAGGGAGGACTCGAACCTCCGCCGCGACCAGCCGCACAGCCCATGACTGCAGCGCCCCGACCGCTCGGCTAATCCCGCGCGGCCGCTGAATTAATGTGCTTTACTGTGTCTTACCTGAAGAGTTCAGGTAAGTTCCATTCTCTAGTGCAATGAGGCAGAATACTGTAGTTACAACTGACACAGACTTATTTCTGGGGATCCAAGCAATAGTATGCAGAGGGATGAGAATATATCATTATCTATTACTAGAAACAGGTACTACTAAAGTCTATAACTGAATATCAGTCTTTCTTTCCAAAAGTCCACTATTTATATATATTTAGTGCTTCTGTTACAGCTTTAACCATTGGCCCTGGCTTTCTCTGTTCAATTGTAACATCCCTCTTAAGCAGAACTTGAACAGATCGCATCAACTCGACAGGCTGTTCATACCATTCAACAGGTTCTGTAATTCATTTTCATTTTCAATAGTCTAATTAGCTCGCCCCCACTTAGATATTTAAAATTGTCTTACGTGTAATAAAAATAAGGACCCACTGTTGAACATGTTTCGCAAAGGAAGTCGAAAAGAATTTGTATTTCACAAAAAGAGATGAATTCCATTACTACAGTTCTTTCTACAGCACGGCAAGCTGGCCACTGTGGTCGAACGGTTCTAGGCGCTTCTGTCCGGAACTGCGCTGCTGCTACGGTCGCAGGTTCGAATCCTGCCTCGGGGATGGATGTGTGTGATGTCCTTAGGTTAGTTACGTTTAAGTAGTTCTAAGTTCTAGGGGACTGATGACCTCAGATGTTAAGTTCCATAGTGCTCAGAGCCATTTGAACCATTTGCACCATATTTCTGTCCAACCACTGTACGCGGCATCGTCTGTGACGCGGCTAGAGCACTGTAGTAACCAGCCAGCTGAGGGTCGGACTCTCTGTCTCTGTCTCTCTCTCTCTACCAGTGGGTTGATGAGGCGCGGCCAGCGTCGGGTTGCAGCGCGGGGCAGCGCTCTGGGAAATTGGCCGCGCTCGCACGGCCCATTGTCGGCGGACCCTCCTTCCCGCCGCGGCGCGGACAAAGATCGCCCGAGGACGAAAGGATGAAGCTAAGGAGGGGTCGCCGGGGCGGGCAAGGGGTGGTCAGCTGCGGCGGACCCCTTCCGGGGCGCAGGTAAGCGCCCAGGGTCGGCAACCTGCCGGTCGGCGCGACAAGTTGGGCCCGCTCTCAGAAACGACAGCCCCAGCTCACTACATTACACTACGGAGCGCAAGTGACCATCAGAGACACATCGAACAACGTGTGGGCCCACAAAAACCTCACATCATGGTATGCCCAAAGTGTATAGAAAACACATAGCCTATTTCATATGTTTTCTGCCCTTAAATCTTAATCTCTATATATGCAATTTTGTCATATGATGACACGGTTGGAGACCGTGGCTGTTGTTTGAAGACAAATTTTGGTGTTGAGACAGCAACCAGCCACAAATTTACTTTCCGTTCCTTTATTCAAAGAGTACCGTTACCGGTTTCGAATCGTTATGATTCATCTTCAGACGGTTTACACGCTTTCCTTATAACATGTGGTGCGTTTTTTACAGATTAATTATCCTAAAATATAAATAATACATAATTATAAGCACGCCACACACAGATTGTTCCGTTACAGATTTTCTTTGGATATGACTTACGTGAAATGTCGTCCAACAGATGTGGATACATTTCCATTGCATTCTTATTGTTGCACACGTAAATTTTTCTCACAACAAAAAGTAATCCATGATGTAAATACCTCCGAGAGTTCCTGCCGTAAATCAGAAATATACAAATTCAAATGTGATACATGCCCAAAATTCTACATTGGACAGACAGAAACTTTGAAATTAGATACAAAGAATACATTGATGCTTTAAGACTTGGAAACTTGAACAAATATGCATTTGCAACCCATATTGCTGAAGAAAACCATTCAGTGAGAACCATTGTGAACAACTTAAAAAACATTTACATCTAGCAGAAAAAGGAGCCACTATGAATATATTAGAAGAAATAGAAATACATACACACAAAAACAGAACCCCAGACGATATCCTTCATGAACAAACATAGTTAGCTAACACTCCTTTCCTGAAAAATTTCCAAAAATTATTTTACAACCTCCAAAGCAAATAATATTCCTATGCCTATCTGCAGATCAAGTTGCAAATTTATATGTTACTATAATCCTCGTGATGTTAAATGTAATTAAATAATAATGTACTATTTTACCTATACAGTACTAAAAGAAAAACAACTTTATAATTAATGTAACAGTATCAACGTCTCTGTACTAGTGTAAAAAGCATTTCAGTTGCATAAGTGAATAAATGATCCTTTTCCAAACATAGGACATCTTCAAATGTTACGATATATCATAGCATCTTTGATACTCATATGTTTGTGAGCTCTTCTAAAGTGTTCAGTGAGAAAAATTTACGTGACCAACAATAAGAATGCAGTGGGAAAGTATCCACATCTGTTGGACGATTGTTATGAAAACAAACACTCCAAAGCGACATTTCACGTAAGTCACATCCAACGAAAATCTGTAACGAAACATCTCTGTGTGGCGTGCTTATAATTATGTATTATTTATATTTTAGGACAATTAATCTGTAAAAAAGGCACCAAATGTTATAAGGAAAGCGTGTAAACCGTCTAAAGATGAATCATAACGATTCGAAACCGGTAATGGTACCCTTTGAATAAAGAAACTGAAAGTAAATTTGTGGCTGGTTGCTGTCCCAACACCAACATTTGTCTTAATCTCTATATAACTATTGAAACCTAGATCTACGAGGGGCCTTTTTTTATGCAACGTTATTTTCTCGGCCGGGGTGTTTGGTTGAAAAAATGCGAAATTTGTTGTGGGACATTGCGAAATAGTCTCACTTCATAACTATAATTTCATGAAGTACTGATAGGTGGCGGTGCTATACTTACCTTCCAAAATGACATCTACAACGGAGGTGCCTTCCAAGCAGAGAGCTGTCATTGAGTTTCTTTTGGTGGAAAAGCAGACCATCGCAGATATTTGTAGGCGCTTGCAGAATGTCTTCGGACAACGGGAAGTGAACAAAAGCACGGTGAGTCGTTGGGCGAGGCGTGTGTCACAATCGCGACAAGGTCGCGCACAACTGTCCCACTTCCAGTGTGCCACCGAGTCAGGTGACGCCGTGGTTAGCACACTGGACTCGCGTTCGGGAGGACGACGGTTCAACCACGTGTTCGGCCACCCAGATTTAGGCTTTCCGTGATTTCCCTAAGTCGCTTCAGGAAGATGTCTGTATGGTTCCTTTGAAACGGCACTGCAGATTTCCTTCCCCATCCTTCCCTAAACCGAACCTGTGCTCCGTCTCCAATGAACCCGTTGTAGACAGGACAAACGCCGATCTCCCCACTGCTCTTCCTCCCAATTGCCGCCCGGCCGCACATAGATGTGACTCCTGCAATGTTGGAACGTCCGTACTCCATTAGAGGTGTACAGGCATCACAATCAAACTCCGCGGGAAGTAGTACGTGGATGATAGGGAGTCTACTGATGCAGCAAGACATTGCCTCCGATGTCAAACAGTTGAATGGTACCATGCAGGCACACTGCCCCCCCCCCCCCCCCCCCAGTAAGGTGGAGTAAGGCCGTCGCATTGAACGCACATTATGTTGAAAAATGAGGTTTTGTAGCCAAAAAATTGGGGATTTATGATCTTTCTTTGAATCCTGAGCAACGCCAACCCGTATTCAAAAAAGAAATGTGTTGTATTATTTATTGAACGGCCCTAGTATTTGAACCTGCTTATTGTAGACAAGCCTTGGTGTCCGTGTACAACTATACATATCCCCCCCCCCCCCTCCCGCTCCTTTCCGTTCATTACCATACTCAGAATTCCTTCATGCCACAGGATGTTTTCCGTTAACAAATACCTTGTTTTTAGTTGACCGTACCACAATTTTTCCCCGAAATTCGATTTGGTACTTCCTCGTTAATTATTGGGCCTACTCATCGAGTCTTCAACGTTCTTCTGTAAGACCATATTTCAAAAACTTATTTGTTCCTCTGTGTGCCACAATATTTACATAATATCATTTAAGTAAAATTTTCTAGCAAAGTTGTCTGTTTAGTCGTGTGTTCTATTTATAATCAATGGTCACTGACTGTAAATTGCATGTAATGAGAAGTTACTACTTTGTAAATTTTCTACTGCCACACAGTGTACATATTTTCACACCTCCGAGAAAAAAATTCTTTGGAAGTGTTATAATCGTGACATCGATGTCTTTGTATACGGTCTTCCACGTGGTAAAAGTTTTTTCCTGTCTGTGTGATCTTGTACACTCTGTGTTTACATATGTGTCTATGATATACAGCATGAAAGGTGCTTTATATTCTCTTCGCTGTTTAGGGAACACAAGCAACCTGTATTGTAAAATAATGACGCGGGATTTTTGACGTAAACAATCTAAGACTATAACAAATCTACTTTAAATATTTTTGTGCCTTATTTACAATCGTTACTAAACACTGTTACATTTAACAAGGCGTCAATCACTTAGTTTCTTGCTGCAGAGCACCACCATCCTAAGTAACTTTCACCATAAGGGTAAACAAATAGCCCAAAAAAAATGTAAACTTCAACAGATGTGTGTCTAAACGTGAACAATCGTATGAGGGTAAGCCTGTCTGTTCGAACCCGACAATGGCGCTATTTGTACGAATAAATCAACAGTGACTAGTTGCTATTTTCTTCTTTGCAAGAATCAGCTTTTATTTTGTTCTCAGCTACGACCTCAAATGTCATTTTCGACAAAACAACTTCAAAAACTCTTACTCTGAACTGTTTTTCGTCCAAGTTTCACTCCAGAGAAATACCTACAGGAAAGACTACTTAAAATTCAAATTTATGTGGAATGTTTACAAATATCTGTTCTTCAGAAATGCTTTTTTTACTATTGCCAGTCTGCATTTTATATGTTCTCTACTTCGCCCATCAGTTATTGTGCTGCTCAAACAGCAAATCACATGTACTACTCTTAGAGGCGCTTTTACTAATCGAATTCCATCAGCATCACCTGTTCGACAACATTCCACTATTCTTGTTTTGCTTTTGTTGATAATTATCTTATAACGTCTTTACAAGGGTTTATCCACTTGTTCTACTGCTCTGCCAAATCCTTCACCGCCTCCGGTACAATCGCAATATCATCGGAAAACGTCGAAGTTTCAAAATCTCCTTCCTGAACTTTAACCCCCATTCCAGTTTTTGCTTTGCTTTTACAGGTTGTTCAATGTGCAGACTTAAAGGCTGCACGCCTGTCTCACTCGCTTCTCAACTGCTACTTTCCTTTCATGTCCTTCGATTCTTATAATTGCAGTCTGGCTTCTGTACAAGCGGTACGAGGGAGTCTAAAAAGAGTAAGCAAGACATTATTATGGCTGACCAAGTAACTTTAATTGCATGCTGTACTATACTTCAAAGCGACACAGATACAAGACACTGGTTTTCAACATAGTCTCTGTAAGCTAAGGTCGGAACGTTGTGCCTACTATTGAACTCCTCGACGATAGAAATCCGCTCCTTGGCCACGGAACCCCTGTGTGAACGTCCTCATCACTGGAAATACACTATGTGATCAAAAGTATCCGGACACCCACAAAAACATACGTTTTTCATATTAGGTGCATTGTGCTGCCGCCTATTGCCAGGTACTCCATATCAGCGACCTCAGTAGTCATTAGACATCATTAGAGAGCAGAATGGGGCGCGCCGTGGAACTCACGGACTTCGAAACTGATCAGGTGCTTCGGTGTCACTTGTGTCATACGCGAGATTTCCACACTCCTAAACATCCCTAGGTCCACTGTTTCCGATGTGACAGTGAAGTGGAAGGGACACGTAGAGCACTAAAGCGTACAGGCCGACCTCGTCTGTTGGCTGGCAGAGAACGCTGACAGATGAAGAGGGTCGTAATGTGTAATAGGCACACATCTATCCAGACCATCACACAGGAATTCCAAACTGCATCAGGATCCACTGTAAGTACTACGACAGTTAGGCAGGAAGTGAGAAAACTAGGATTTCTTGGTCGAGTGGCTGCTCGTAAGCCACGCATCACCCCGGTAAATGCCAAACGACGCCTTCCTTGGTGTAAGGAGCTTAGACATTGGACGATTGAACAGTGACGATTGAACAGTGACGAGTGACGTATCATGGTATACAATGTGGCAATCCGATGGCAGGGTGTGGGTATGGCGAATGCCCGATGAACATCATCTGCCAGCGTGTGTAGTGCCAGCAGTAAAATTCAGAGGCGGTGGTGTTATGGTGTGGTCGTGTTTTTTAAGGAGGGGGCTTGCACCCCTTGTTGTTTTGCGTGGCACTATCACAGCACAGGCCCACATTGATGTTTTAAGCACCTTCTTGCTTCCCATTGTTGAAGAGCAATTCGGGGATGGCGATTGCATCTTTCAACACGATCGAGCACCTGTTCATAATGCACGACCTGTGGCGGAGTGGTTACACGACAGTAACATCCCTGTAATGGACTGGCCTGCACAGAGTCCTGACCTGAATTCTATAGAGTATCTTTGGAACGCTGACTTCGCGCCAGGCCTCACCGACCGACATTGATACCTCCCCCTCTCCGAACTCCGCGACTTTCCCGGCTGGTGGAACAGCCCAGGGCTCTTATGTGGTGCTTTACATCAGCTACTGAGGAAGAGGACTGTAGATGGCCGAAAAACAACTGTATAATCTGAAATAATCATTTTATTTTATTTTCTGGCTGATGCAATCAAAATATTTTTGGTTTTCACCGGATCTTCAGAAATAATGGAAAATATAAAAATCAGATTATACATACAGATTCTAAAAATCTGTATCTCTTCCGCCTGCCAAGCATACTTAAAAATAAATATGAAATACATTTTTTTTATAATTATAATTCTGCATATGATTGTCATCATTGCCAAGTGTATGATATATGAACATCATAAAATTGTGTATTAAGTTAGATATAAAGGGTGTTCATAAATTAGTTATACAAAAGTAATCTTTAATTGTGAAAAGTGGCCGGCCGGTGTGCCCGAGCGGTTCTAGGCGCTTCAGTCTGGAACCGCGTGACCGCTACGGTCGCAGGTTCGAATCCTGCCTCGGGCATGGATGTGTGTGATGTCCTTAGGTTAGTTAGGTATAAGTAGTTTTAAGTTCAAGGGGACTGATGACCTCAGATGTTAAGTCCCACAGTGCTCAGAGCCATTTGAACCTTTTTTTTTTTTTTTTTTTTTTTTTGTGAAAAGTGTAAATAACTTACAGAAGTGTTTGATACACCACTGTATGCAGTGTACCTTCAAGGTGTATTCGTACCTCACACTTTTAGTTTTCGGCTTTCGCTATAGGTGACATGCGCGAATGAGTTATTCCAACAGTCATCATGGATTCGTATAAAGCTGCAGAGCATGTGCAGTGTTGTTTACGGTTCCATGAATCCAAATCCGCTATTACAGTTGAGAGACAACTCAGGACTAAATATTGCAAGCAGTCACCTCAAGGGCAAACTGTTATTAATTGGTACAATAGTTTCACCTAAACTGTCACATGAGACACAGGGTAAAAAAAAATGGTTCAAATACATCTACATCTACATCTACATTCATACTCCGCAAGTCACCCAACGGTGTGTGGCGGAGGGCACTTTACGTGCCACTGTCATTACCTCCCTTTCCTGTTCCAGTCGCGTATGGTTCGCGGGAAGAACGACTGTCGGAAAGCCTCCGTGCGCGCTCTAATCTCTCTAATTTTACATTCGTGATCTCCTCGGGAGGTACAAGTAGGGGGAAGCAATATACTCGATACCTCATCCAGAAACGCACCCTCTCGAAACCTGGCGAGCAAGCTACACCGCGATGCAGAGCGCCTCTCTTGCAGAGTCTGCCACTTGAGTTTATTAAACATCTCCGTAACGCTATCACGGTTACCAAATAACCCTGTGACGAAACGCGCCGCTCTTCTTTGGATCTTCTCTATCTCCTCCGTCAACCCGATCTGGTACGGATCCCACACTGATGAGCAATACTCAAGTATAGGTCGAACGAGTGTTTTGTAAGCCACCTCCTTTGTTGGTGGACTACATTTTCTAAGCACTCTCCCAATGAATCTCAACCTGGTACCCGCCTTACCAACAATTAATTTTATATGATCATTCCACTTCAAATCGTTCCGCACGCATACTCCCAGATATTTTACAGAAGTAACTGCTACCAGTGTTTGTTCCGCTATCATATAATCATACAATAAAGGATCCTTCTTTCTATGAATTCGCAATACATTACATTTGTCTATGTTAAGGGACAGTTGCCACTCCCTGCACCAAGTGCCTATCCGCTGCAGATCTTCCTGCATTTCGCTACAATTTTCTAATGCTGCAACTTCTCTGTATACTACAGCATCATCCGCGAAAAGCCGCATGGAACTTCCGACACTATCTACTAGGTCATTTATATATATTGTGAAAAGCAATGGTCCCATAACACTTCCCTGTGGCACGCCAGAGGTTACCTTAACGTCTGTAGACGTCTCTCCATTGATAACAACATGCTGTGTTCTGTTTGCTAAAAAATCTTCAATCCAGCCACACAGCTGGTCTGATATTCCGTAGGCTCTTACTTTGTTTATCAGGCGACAGTGCGGAACTGTATCGAACGCCTTCCGGAAGTCAAGAGAAATAGCATCTACCTGGGAGCCTGTATCTAATATTTTCTGGGTCTCATGAACAAATAACGCTCTGAGTACTATGGGACTTAACATCTAAGGTCATCAGTCCCCTAGAACTTAGAACTATTTAAACCTAACTAACCTAACGACATCACACACATCCATGCCCGAGGCAGGATTCGAACCTGCGACCGCAGCAGTAGCACGGTTCCAGACTTAAGCGCCTAGAACCGCTTGGCCACATCGGCCGGCTGACACAGGGTCAGGATGGCCAGCAGTCAACTGTAAGTGGCATATCTTACTTGGACATGCTTGAACATTATGTAACGGCTCAATTACAGCAGGATATAGGTACAGAATTGATTTTCCAGAAAGATGGTGCGCCACCACATTATCATCATGAAGTTGTCACGAAGCCCCGTAGGAATGTGGCTACTTGGGTTGGCGTTGGAGGAACAATATTCAGGCCGCCGCGACCACCTGATTTAACCCCAAGAGACTTCTGTGCATTGGATAACATTTAAGACAGAGTGTTTGTTCCACCGTTTCCGGGAAACGTCGTCGAGCTGCGACAATGGATAACGCAAGCAGTTGCCACCACACACCAAGAAATTCTTCATACGATTTTGCTGAAAATCAATTACATGTGGGATATCTGTAGTGTTACAAAAGGTAGCCACACTGAACATTTGTAAATAAAACTAGACAGCATACTGCATTCAATATTGTATCAAACATTTCTGTATGTTGTTTACCTTCTGCACAATTAAAGGTTACTGCCAGGCACTTTGTGAACATCAGAGTAATCACGTAGATGTATAATGTATAAACAGCAGTACTTTAATAGCACAGAGTAGGCCTCATAAAATAACTTACATAAAGTTAATCAAACAGTTTTTTAAGATGACAATGCATAACGTTTTAGTTCATTTTAGGACAGAGTATGGATCGTAAAAGAAGGAAAAGCAGGATTTAAACATTAAAATGACTTGAACCAGTGCAATAAGCGTACGTAAGAAGGCTTGTCGTAGAAGGTTACGACCATTTACTTCTGGCGGCGGGATGAGTACGATGCAGTTTGGACAGGACGCAACAGCACCTAACTGCAAACACCGGTAACCTCCAGCAGGTTGAATGTTCAAGCAGCTGTCCACTGGTGTGGACGGGGAATTTGGAAGTGCAGGTACGCCGTGACTCATACGGAGCGTTTCTGGTGGACGACGACTCTCGGCGTACAGGTAGAGGGTAGGAGAGGACTTGGTAAGCAGAACACTGTTCTGGTCACAAATTCTACCTCGCTCAGTTTTCAAATACCCGCTGCTGTCTCCCCGGCGCCACGTGGGAACTGTGACGTAGGGAGAATCTGCGACCCGCGTAGATAAACAAAAAACGCCCGTCCTCTCAGCACTCTTGTGAATTGAGCTTAGCACAGGGGATTGAAGACGATTGGATTTTGCTTGCAGATATGATGTTCCATCTGACTGCCATAGCTCCCGCTAAACTTAGTCAACTTCGTGATGCCTTACGAGGCAGTATTTTTTTTTTTTTTCTCTCTTGGCAGCAGACAATCGTCTTATGCAACTACGACGATTGTTCCATGACGCTTACTACTTTCTATGTAACGAGCCGAGGCTCGACAAATGGACCTATACACACTTCAGTGAACGAGAAGCAACATATAGCTTAATTAACATCACTTACGGTTCTAGAATATTTTATAGTTGGCTCGGTCTACAGAAGATGAGAGAGCGAGAGGGGGGGGGGAGGAGGGGGGGGGCGAGAGTTAATGGTGGTGATGATGTAGTCTAGAGCCCTCAACATAAGGGGCCCAAGAAGTAGTATTGTGCCTACTGAGGCAACACGAGTGCAGTGCGGTACTGCTGAAACCCTAAAATGCGAGACTGGTAGCTCAGTGTGCATATTTCGTCGCACACACAGCGTAAAGTGTTAACCAGAACGCGCAGCGGAGCTCGGTGTGAAGTAGTGTTAACAGCAGCTCATACGGGGGGCTGTAAACTTAATGCTGAGGTGCTAAGTGCTTAGCTGGAAACCAAGTTATTGTTTTGTACAACGGGCCATAGAAGAAGTCGGCCCCTTTGGCTAAATAGTAAGCGTGCCAGATCGCCACTCAAAGAACAGGAGATTGATTCCCACTATCACCGAGAACTTCGTCTTGGTGAGAGGATTGGATTAGAAATTGTTCTGCCTCACGAGTGTAGCTGATGTGCTGCTTTTGGGGGATGTAACGACACGAAGCGAAAGCTGACATTAATGGCTGGAAGAGCGGGCCACTACCACTTGTCTACACAGTAATGCCACACAGTGACGACTCAAGCCAGAGGATGATGCAGGATTCACTCGGAAGACTGATTACCTGTCGAACGACAACACTAGGGGATTTCACACTGGACTCGCATTCGGGAGGACCACGGTTCAAACCCTGCGATAGGTTTTCCGTGATTTTCCTAAATCGTTTCAGGCAAATGCCGGGATGGTTCCTTTGAAAGGACACGGCCGATATCCTTACCCCATCCTTCCCCAATTTGAGCTTGTGCTCCGTCTCTAATGACCTCGTTATCGATGGGACGTTAAACACTAATCTCCGCCCACTCCTATGTGATTTAGTATAATTTTAGGCGTTTAGTGCTACCTGACAATAGTAAGTAGCAAATGGCTAAGTTCTATGCTACTGTTTATACAGCACAGAATGCCATGGCTACGGCTTTCAAACTCGGCCAACCATGGATTGCCCATGAAAATGAATTAACCGTTAATAGGTCTATAGGTAGTTATCGGGTTAAATGCCTGCAAAACCGAAATGATTTAGTACGCAAAATAAAAATAAAATGGAAATAAATTACAGCCGATGCAGTAAACTTATTTCTTTCAAGAACTTCATCACAGCTGTGGATGCTGTTGCAGTTGAATTATTGGAAGTGGCTTTTAGTTCAGTTTTTCGTCCACGTTTCTGAAACATATGACTGAATAAAAAGTGATCCTCAAGATAAATTCAAAGTGATATACAATATTTACAAGGATTCATATTCTGAAACTATATTAATCAAAGAAATTCAAAGCTTATTAACGAATGATGACAAGTAGTTATTGGAAATAAATATTTCTGATAAGTGACAGATTATTCTTAAAGAGCAGGCAATTAAGTCTCTAAACATTTAAAAAAACAGTTCTTGCATGCGTTCTGTTCACAACATTTATAAAAACGTGTGTTTGTGTGTGTGAAAATGTTTCCTTTTTAGAAATGTAGTTTTTATAATTCACTCACATCGAAATAAAATACATTGTCTCTGTCTAAAAAAATTGGCTGCCGTAGTTATGGTTCATGTATCAGCGAAAAGGCTGAAAACGTATGTAAGTGAAATCACTTAGAACTTGAGTCTCAGTGAAGACATTCAAAGAATTGATGTAACGATCAGTGACTTACGTCAGTCGGTTGTCTCACATCGAGTGAAACCACTCAGACACAGAGAGTGCACGAAAACATTCACATAGCTGATGTGACCGTGGAGACTAGTTTAATTTCGTTCTTTCATTCGACAGAAAAAAACCAACCGAAGGAAAAAAAAAAACAATAGCGTTGCCACTCGGTTATCAAAATCAATCGGTTGTCTCATCACTAGTGGCAGCATGGCCGGTGCGTTGATTTCTCGGACTTACAGACACGTTTTTAATGTTGTCAACGTGAATTGCAGAAATACAGTGATTAAAATTGAGTGAACTGTGATCTTTGGGCCCATTTTTATTCGTGGATGAACGAAGGCAATTTTCAATTGTGCAATGGGTACAAATCAGTGGATCACTGTTGAAACAATGCGTGTACTCGATGTCAGATTTGGACATTTCGAGGACTGTGCTTTGATATAAATAAGAATTTACCTGTGTCGAACGAATCATTGAATTGAAACTATTTCGCGAGTGCCACACAGATACATAAAGTAGCCAGTGCCGTATATTTCATATTGTGTGCTCTGGAACTGCTATCCCACTTCAAGTCCGTGGCGAACTCTTCGACTATACAGAAGTCTTATCATATTCTGGAAGAAATTTATAATTGGGATAGGAAAAACCAACCGGTTAAAACCAATATCGGTATTTTAGTTCTGAGTAACAGGTATTTTTCGGCCTTTGTTTTTTTCTCGGTTACAACAGGTAATTTTTATTTTTTACTAATAACCGAGTAAAAAACCAATATAGATTAGCAACAGCCGCAGTTCAAAAATTTTTCGTTTGTAAACAAACCTTTTTTTAGAAAAGGAGTAATTTTTATTTGGAAAATTTGTATTGGTTTGAAATATTGGGTTATTACGGAAAATGGGAAAAGGGGTCAGCGCTACTTTAATAACACTGCCAACAGAACACATCGAATAAGAATTGAAACAGTAATATTGATGTAACAGTGTCCCTGGTCTATTACGGAAAATGGGAAAAGCGGTCAGTGCCATTTTAATAATGTAATAATAAATTTACGGTACAAGTAATAAATTAAAAACGTAACAACTGAGTCGTACGCTGAGGTGACGAAAGTCATGGGATAGTGATATGCTCTTATACAGGCGGCGGTAGTATCACGTACACAAGGTATAAAAGGGCACTGTGTCGGCGGAGATATCATTTGTTCTCAAGTGATTCATGTGAAAATGTGTCCGAGATGATTATGGCCGCAAGACGGGAATTAACAGATTGTGAATGTGGAGTGATAGGTGGATCTAGACGCATTGGACGTACCATTTCGGAAATCGTTAGGGAATTCGATATTCCGAGATCCACAGTATCAAGAGTGTGCTGAGAATGACAAATTTCAGGCATTACCTCTCACCAGGGACAACACAGTGACCGACGGCCTTCACTTAACGACCGAGAGCAATGGCATCTGCGTAGAGTTGGCGGTGCTAACAGACAAGCAACACTGCATGAAGTAATCGTGGAAATCTAAGTGGGACGTACGACGAACGTATCCAATAGGACAGTGCGGTGAAATTTGACGTTAATGGCCTATGGCAGCAGATTAACGTCCCGAGTGTTTTTGCTAACAGCACGAAATCGCTTGCAGCGCCTCTCGTGGGCTTGTGACCATATCGGTCGGATCCTAGACTACTGGAAAACCGTAATCTGGTCATATGAATCCCAATTTCACTTGGTAAGAGTTTCTGGTAGGGTTCATGTGTGGCGCAGACACCACGAAACTATAGACCCAAGTTGTCAACAAGTTGGTGGTGGCTCCGTAATGGCGTGGGCTTTGTTAACGTGTAATGGACTGGATGCTCTGGTCTGACTGAACCGGTCATTTTTTATTTTCGGTTACTTGAGACCATTTGCAGCCACTCATCGGCTTCATGTTCCCAAACAACGATGTCATATTACAGGAACGTTCTTGGCAATTCGAGTGAATGATTCGGCCATCCAGATCGTCCGACGTGGATCCCGTCGAACATTACGGGACATAGTTGAGAGGTCAGCTCTTGCACGAAATCCTGTATCGGCAACACTTTTGCAATTATGGATGGCTATAGAAGCAGCATGGCTCAATATTTCTGCAGCGGACTTCCAACGATTCATTGAGTCCATACCACGTCGAGTTTCTGCACTACGCTGGGAAAAAGTAAGTCCGACAGGATGTGCGGAGGTATCCCACAAGGTTTTCCACCTCAGTGTAGCACATAATAACTCTCTACGTAATATGCATTTACCTGCTTGTAGCCCTTCAAAACGGTCAAATTAACACGGAAAACAAAGTTCTTCAACCTCAGTTTAAATCCTTTTTTGTAACTATTCGCAATGCCGAAACAGTGGCATGATTCCCGATTATATGTTTTTTGAACAGAGTTAAAAAAATTAGGCTCATTAGGAGAGTACTGGTGATTCATTTACCACTTTTCAGGAAAGTAGCGAACGGTGAACGGAACAAGTTCTCTCTTACTTGCCTATTTCACTTAATATTTTGATTCTGCTATCTTGAAACAAAATTTTCAATCTTTGTTCGATTTTTACGTTTATTCCAGGAAATCTGTTACTTCAACAACCAGGGGCGGAAATCGGATTAACCGAAAATCAGTTGTTTCGGCGATAAATTCCAGCGATATAACGGATCAGGAGACGTTGTTTTCGACGCATAATGATCAAATACCAGCATAGTGCATCATCGTCAACACAGTAGGTCAGTAAAGAAGCGAAGTGGAGCCAAAGCGATGATTTTCGAAACAGACTGCTCAATAAGTTCAGGCTGTCAGTTGCAAATGTCAAGTATTAGGGCCTACGTCCTTTCTCTTTAAAATAAAATGTTGTTCCAGTCGTAATAATATAATTTGTCGATCCACGTCACACTGTCATTGCAACAGTACCAACATATAAATGTAATGTTTGTTGCACATTCTCCTACAATTTTTCTGTAATTTTTAAAATGCATGCATTCAATGCGTTAACTACGTTTCACAGGATCTGGTTTCTCACGTACTGTATGTAGAAGCAAGCAGATTTTGAAACTGCGTGAACCCGTCATCCATGTCCTCTGTTCTGAATAGCCGAGAATCGCAGACCACGCGATATTCGACTTTGATAGTTGGTCTACACCTGTTTGAGGCTGGTTTGTTTACGGTATTATGCGAGTTGCATGGGTTGGGTGCGACAATATATTTCGAGTGACCGAGTGCAGTTCTGGGTGCGTGGATTGGACTCAAACGTATTGTCGAGTGCCAGACAGATTTTCGAATGGGCTGGTGTTCGATACCCAGACAACCGTAGGTTTTTTGTCATTTATCTCTCACTTCAAATCTGGAACTCTTTAACGTGAAAAATGCCGAGATGCAATGGCGGTTCGGATTTTACGATAATCTATTGTACCCCTACAATAGACTGGGTCCAAAGCTCAAAGGGAGGTAACGGCGTACCACCTCCAATAGGACTAGGGAACTAAAGCAACGTGGTGTTCAAGCCACTCTTTGGGTTCACTATTATAGAAGACGAACGAATGCTAATCACCTCCCATATACTTAAAACACGAACGCAAAACCGTATAGCGGTGGTCATAATACAAAAGCAAATTCAGAAACGTGATCTGAAGGTTAGAAGAAGAGAGGCAAACATTTTAGCCGAACATCAGCTTCGCGTGCCCCGGGTTCATATCTCAGCACTTCCAAATTTTGTTTCCGAATGCAGCGTCTTCCAAGAGAAATAAAACTGTGCAAAATAACTATGGCAGTATATCTTCATCTGTATTCTCACTTCACGCTGGTTGTGTGTGCGCTGGCCAGAAAAACAGTCACATTCATGGTTCTTCGAAGAAAGTTCTACGTATCCCTCGCCTTACGAAACCAAACATACTCCTGCCAAATTCCCTGAAGGCCGGTCAGTACCTTGGAATATTAAACACCCCTGGCGTAACTGTTTTTGTTCAAATTGCTCTCAGCACATGGGAACTGAGATATCACGTTACATTCTACGAAGTTTCAAATCATCACACGTGACGGTTATGCATCTAACTAGCTCAGCATCGTTTACAGCGGAACAACGAACACTTCGTCGGAATCGCTGTCTGACAAGTTGGTGTAGTGACGAATGGGCGAATTTTCGTTCCCAAGAGGTATACTTCTCCTCGAGTTTACTGAAACTTTTACATCCTCACTTTGCAAACCATCGTGAATTACAGGGCTGAGGGTGCTTTCTATTGCATGATATACTGGTGTTTCTTCTCATTCCATCAGCGTATGGAGCCCTGGAAGACCGACAGTTTAAGTGCCTCCGTGCGCTCTGTAAATAGTCTACAGATGTCTTCGCCGTCCTTATCGGAGCGATACGTAGGGGGCTGTGCCACCTATCTACTTTTTTCAAATACTGCGCCTCGAAACTTTGTAAGTAAGCATACCTGTGATCATTCCTGCTGCTCCTCTTTCAGACGTTCAGATCCCCTCTTAATATCAATACCAAAAAATTTGAGCGATATTCTACGATGACTGTTTTGCAGGCAATCTCTTATTGAGACTGACTGCATTTTTCGAGAACACTACCAATAATACAAGGTTCTCCACCTGCTTTATCATTAATTTATCCTATGTGAATATTCCATTTCACACTCCCAAAAACTGTTACACCCAGGTATTTGTATAAGAACACTGCTTCCAATTGTGGCTGACTGATAGTTGTAATCATAGGCTTCAACTTTCCTGTGCTCCGTGGAGAACGAAGGGTTACATTTCTGAACATTAAAAATATGTTGACACTCTTTTGTCAAAATCTGAATCGATATCTGTGCAGTTGTTTTTTTAGATGGTACTCCGCTATAGATGAGTGCATCATCCGCAAAAAGTCTCCAGTTACTATTAATATTGTGAGTCAGTTCATTGATATACAACACTGATAATAAGTGTCAGTATCCACATCCCAGCCCACTCCTGAAGATCCTCTGTCCACTCACGAATTTAGCTTGGTATCCCATATGACCGTGCTTTCGTTAATTGCCGTTGCTGTAATGCTAAGTCAATTGTGTTTGGGAAGCCAAGGAACATAGCACACTTCCGATAGAGGAATTATGCTCCAGAGGGACAGGTTCTAAACGTGCTTAAAATGGGTTAGATCCCTGTCTTACGCGGTTATTGCATGACACAAAAAATTAAATTAACTGAAGTGGTTAGCTCTGGAATCTGGAGACAATTGTCCAGCTGGATAGCCTAACGTTAGCTCAAGTCATACATTAATCAGTTGACGAACCTCACCGTACAAGTTACAAGACACTGTACGACATGTAAGTTTTCAGAAAAAAAGGAAAGGAGAAACAGTTTGTTTCTACGCGGACTGAAACTTAGCTGTTGAGAACTTGAGTGCCGAAAATGGAATTCTTAAGTGGTATTATTGGCGGGGAACACCTAGCGTGTGTTTGTGCAGCAACTGCGAATGCCCGGTATGCGAGCCCGGGAGACGAGTCGCGAGGTGCATTGTGCAGGGCTCCGCTTTACATAAAGGGCCGGGACAAGGTCAGTGTTTCGGCGGGCCCTTCGCCTTTCACGTCTGCGAGCGCCATTGTGTGTGTCGTCCAGACACGCCGCACGCCGGCCAAAACCGCCTCCCCGAACCATCTGCATTTCTGGGTCCCGGACAATGGCATCGAGGTCAATGCGCTACTCCGTGCGGACCTTCTGCGTTGTTCAAAATATGAGACGCTTCAGAGGAACGTGGGCCTGCCACGAAATGTATACATTTGCGAACTCGGTAAGAAACTAACAGACCTGAAATTTCAATGGCCTTGTAAGTAGTCCTCTCTTCTTACGTCTACCCCTCTCGCTGCCACCCTTAATACGGCAATGGATACTGAGAACTAGGAATGGCTCGCAAATGTTTACTTCTCTCCCCGTGAAATTTGAAATTAAATTAATATGACTGAATAATCTCTAATTACACTGCTGGCCACCGTAAATGCAACACCCTGAAGGAAGCATCCGAATCAAGTGAAATTTAGACCATGAGTTTGCAGCGATGAGATATGCAACTGATTAGAATTTCAGCGCAGACGCACATCACGCGCGCCTGTGGCGCCACCTCATAGCGCCATTTAAGGCTTGGCGATTTCGACGAGTGTACGTTCGGCACGTGTGTTTACCTTGTGGTTGCTTCACAAGACGATCAGTTATGCCTCGTAGACAACAGCGAACATCGTTTGATCAAGTATCCGAGTTCGACAGAGGAAGGATAGTGGCTTACCGAGATTGTGGATTATCATACAGAGAAATCGCTAGTCGTGTTGGACGAAACCAAACAACTGTAATGCGGATATGTGACCGTTGGATGCAGGAGGGTACGACGGACCGACGTGGTCGATCGCATTCACCTTGGTGCACCACTGCACGTGCTGATAGGCAAATTGTGCGCATGACAGTGACGGATCGCTCAGTGACATCCCGAACCATAGCACAGCACATTGCGTCTGTAACGCATCATCCAGTGTCTGCGCGTACCATTCGACGCCGTTTACAGCAGAGTGGTCTGTCCGCAAGACGTCCATTGCTTCGTCTACCATTGACGCAGAACCACAGACGTCTCAGTCGCCAATGGTGTGATGACAGACGGATGTGGACGGCAGAATGGAATGAAGTTGTCTTTACTGACGAGGCACGCTTCTGTCTGCAGCACCACGATGGTCGGATTCGAGTGTGGAGTCACCGTGGAGAGAGGATGCTTGACAGCTGCATTATGCACCGCCACACTGGTCTTGCACCGGGTATTATGGTATGGGGCGGTATTGGATATTACTCTCGCACGCCTCTAGTACGCATTGCCAGTACTTTAAATAGCTGGCGCTACATATCCGAGGAGCTGGAGCCAGTTGTCCTTCCTTACCTTCAGGGCTCGGCCACAGCCATATTTCAACAGGATAATGCGCGACCACACGTGGCACGCATTGTCCAAAGGTTCTTCGTCAATAACCAGATTGAATTTCTTCCCTGGCCGGCTCGCTCTCCGGATCTTTCGCCGATAGAAAACATGTGGTCCATGGTTGCTCAACGAGTGACCCAGATTACATCCCCAGCTGCCACACCAGATGATCTTTGGCAACGTGTGGAAGCTGCTTGGGCTGCTGTACCCCAGGAACACATCAAACGTTTCTTTGACTCAATGCCGAGACGTGTGGCAGCGGTGATCTCCAACAATGGCGGCTACTCTGGCTACTGATTCTGGCAGGAACCACATGTCACAGACGTCTGTAAACGTAATCATTTGATACTTGGTCAACATGTTATCTACAAAATAAATTTTGTTGTGCTACCTCTTGTCTTTCTTGGTGTTGCATTTACGGTGGCCAGCAGTGTACTTGGATGGAAACCTTTGAACGAGAGGAGTCGCCTCCCCACCCCTCTAGGTACAAAATTAATTACTCCACCTGGAATAAAATTTCTGTGGGTGATGGATACTGGAATGTAGCTAGGAAAATCGTTCATGGAAATTTATAACTTCGTGAATCAGAAAGGTACTTTCAATTCTTTGGTTATTTCAACTTCTCCCTTGTCTGTGGCTCGGGACATCACTTGATGTGTAGTAACACGTACGGAACTTTGCAGCCTGCGAAATCAGTAGAGCCTGCATCAGTGTCGTTTATGCTCTACTGTAAGAGATTATATACTGGACTTTAAGAATGATCTTCACTGTCTCTGACATTGTAACGCGAAGGCTCATTTACTTTGCTTAGTTTCATTACAGTATCTCGTATGGCGTTATATTTTGTGCAAATTTGTCAATTCGCAAAGAACATTCTCGATCCAGAAAAGAGCGGTCAAACTAATCTGAGGTATCAGGTCGCCAACATGTTCAGGCGTCTCAATTCTAATTCTGCCATCCCTATACGTATATTCCTTCATGGAATTTGTTGTTCACGATTGTGACTTACACAAAAGAAACTGAAATATTCATTCAGTGAACATGAAAAAAAATACACACTTGGAAACGCATGTACAGGGAGTTGTACATTATTCAACAAGTTTCATTTTCAATAGGCTACGAGCAGAACTGAAAAAAATCTAGGGATAAACATCAAATATGGAAATCCAATTTGAAAGGTTTCCTTGTGGCACAATTCTATCCCGTACAGAAGGTCTTCGCAGTAGTTGAGAACTTTTGTGTAATTTTTTATTTATTCACGTATTTGCTCACAGTTGTTTTGTGTTTTATTGATTTTCTAATTAATTTCTTTACAAATTTTTAAACCAGGTTTTTGTGACCTGTGTATTGACTCGTCCCATGGCAAAGTAGCCTTGGATCACGGAAACTGGAAAATAAATGAAATGAAAGATGCCAGTAGATACCATTAAATCATCGGCACACACATCAAGGAGCGCTTTCTACTAGACACTGACAAGCTCCCGATGTTCTTCATTGGAGGAATGCTGGAACGACAACAGACGAAGATAAAAATATGTCTTTATGTTTGCATATTATGCTATTTAAACCTATGATTTTTAGTTATATATACAACTTAAGACGTCAAGCACAAGATCTATACAGGGTGTTAAAAAAGTTTTCCATATTTTGAGTTGGATCAAAACAAAAGCCCAACGAGCATGAACTATAAAGTGCATACCTTAAGAGCTATAACCACTTGTTTATTCTGGTCCCTTTAATCCCACAAACCAACCAACCACTTGTTTATCTCCACTGCTGTAAAACGCATCTCGGCTACTACAAGTTCTTTGCTATTACGAACGACCTACAGAAGGCAGTAAACAAATGAGGGCAGATTCCTCTGTTATTATCCATGGATGTAGTACGCAGTAAACATCTGTGGGTTTTGTTATTCTGAACCGTATTCGCAATTGTGGGTTAGTGCAGCGCATACATTAGTTCTAATGGAAGTAGTCCGTTCTGATGCGTTGGTGAAAAGTCTTTAGTTATAATTTTGTCTTCCCGCTTGCCAGCGTAATGGAAGCCTATTATTCCATACTGAGCACCACCTTCAGCAATGGCTGACAACTGCCGGTCGTATGTAATAGCAAGCAGATAACATTAAAAGCTCTACTGATTCACCGTAAAAGAATAATTTATTTTGATTTGTTTACTGTATTCTGAAGGTCGTTCGTAATAGCAAAGAGCTAGCAACTGAAGACGCATGTTTTGCTGTTCCGAAGCTGAACAAATGTTTATAGTTAATGAAGTGTGCATTTCAGAGCACATGTTGATTGAACATTTTTTTCTTGTTATGGTCCGTACTGCCACCTTCCAATGCATGGAATACGTTTTTTAGCACCCTGTATACAGCGCATATTACACGACGTACTACAGAATGCCTTCACCTATTGCTTCCAAAGCTGTAGATTGGATGAAGGGCCCCTGCACCTTGGCTGAAGCTAGTGGTCGACTTCTTGAATATCAACTTTGAAGCCCAATTCTTTTTTTCCTTCAGAATGCATAGCATTCGTGTATACAGTTTTTTTCCTTCATATTAGTGCCGACACATGGAAGAGACAATTACCAGTAATTAAAGGGTTTCAAATACGGTGGCACTTGGTCTCCGTGTACTAGAATCCAGAAAGACCTCCTTGAAATTCTGATTTACAACAGTTTCATTCCATTAAAAATGTGATTATATAAAATAAATATACAACCTATTGATTATTGAAATCTGAATGTGGGCAGCAGCTGTGGGTCCTATTTCGGTGAAAACAACTCATTATTTGTATTTAGTTCTATTTAGTTAGTTAATTACATGTTCCACAGATCATTTGAACACGTTCCTTTATCGAAATGATATGGAACGAGTCAATTTACAGGATATGAATACATGATTACTCTTAACATTAGTGAACACATTATTATTTTAGTCCTACTCATGAGACAACGGCTTTCTTTTTCTTTTTTGTCAGGCTACCTGTTTAAAGATGAAATTCGTCAATGGAACAGAAGAAATAGTCCAAGACCAGCGATTTTAAGTTAGATTTAAAACTTGCTTTGCTGCCTGTCGGACATTTCATTTTATTGGGAAAGCGATAAAAAATTTTTTTGCTCTATCACCGCTTGAAGATACACTACTGGCCATTAAAATTGCTGCACCACGAAGATGACGTGCTACAGACGCGAAATTTAACAGACAGGAAGAAGATGCTGTGATATGCAAATGATTACATTTGCATAGCATTCACACAAGGTTGGCACCGGTTTCGACACCTACAACGTGATGACATGAGGAAAGTTTCCAACCGATTTCTCATACACAAACAGCAGTTGACCGGCGTTGCCTGATGAAACGTCGTTGTGATGCCTCGTGTAAGGAGGAGGAATGCGTTAACATCACGTTTCCGACTTTGATAAAGGTCGGATTGTAGCCTATCGCGATTGCGGTTTATCGTATCGCGAAATTGCTGCTCGCGTTGGTCGACATCCAATGACTGTTAGCAGAATATGGAATCGGTTGGTTCAGGAAGGTAATACGGAACGCCGTGCTGGATCCCAATGGCCTCATATCACTAGCAGTCGAGATGACAGGTATCTTATATGCATGGCTGTAACGGATCGTCCAGTCACGTCTCGACCCCTGAGTCAACAGATGGGGACGTTTGCAAGACGACAACCATCTGCACGAACAGTTCGACGACGTTGGCAGCAGCATCGACTATCAGCTCGGTGACCATGGCTGCGGTCACCCTTGACGCTGTATCACAGACAGGAGCGCCTGTGATGGTGTACTCAACGACGAACCTGGGTGCACGATTGGCAAAACGTCATTTTTTCCGATGAATACAGGTTCTGTTTACAGCATCACGATGGTCGCATCCGTATTGGCGACATCGCGATGAACGCACATTGGAAGCGGGTATTCGTCATGGCCACAGTGGTGTATCACCCGGCGTGATAGTATGGGGTGCCATTGGTTACACGTATCGGTCACCTCTTGTTCGCATTGACGGCACTTTGAACAGTGGACGTTACATTTCAGATGTGTTGCGACCCGTTGCTCTACCCTTAATTCGATCCCTGCAAAACCCTACATTTCAGCAGGATAAGTCACGACCTCATGTCGCAGGTCCTGTACGGGCCTTTCTGGATACAGAAAATGTTCGACTGCTGCCCTGGCCTGCACATTCTCCAGATCTCTCACCAACTGAATTCGTCTGGTTAATGGTAACCGAGGAACTGGCAGGTCACAATACGCCAGTCACTACTCTTGATGAACTGTGGTATCGTGTTGAAGCTGCATGGGCAGCTGTACCTGTACACGCCATCTAAGCTCTGGTTTACTCAATTCCCATGCGTATCAAGGCCGTTATTACGGCCAGAGGTGGTTGTTCTTGAACTGATTTCTCAGGATCTATACACCCAAATTGCGTGAAAATGTAATTACATGTCAGTTCTAGTATATTTGTCCAATGAATACCCATTATAATCTGCATTTCTTCTTGGTGTAGCATCTTAAAGGCCAGTAGTGTAGAACACTGCGTCCAACATTCTTAGTCATGGAAATAGTAACATCAAAGATTAGTGGTTCAATTGGCTGAACAATTAGTGCCGCAATTTGCTTTCAGCCTCTTTCAGGAACAATTCCCAAATCGCCAGTTCAGCTGAACCTCCAAACAATGTTCTTCAATATCGGTGTAGAAAGAGGACCTCTCAGTATATGTTTAAGGCTTCGATATTCGCGAAGAGCTTCAGTACTATTGCTGTCGTCTTGATAAAACAGGTTCACGAGGAAAGCCGTGCTCACATTGTCCAGATCCGTGTTGACTGTATGCAACTGTACATCACACTGACGCTTGTGTTTTAGCTCTACGTCGGCGCACCAGTACGGGCGCCTAACAATGCAAGTCCTCTAGCGCGCAATCTGAACATAATTCCTACAACGTTGGGCACCCTCACGGTAAATATCTTTCCGTCCACAACGGCTCACGTAGGGAAAGTTTAGTTGTAATCACCTTGTAAATCGGGATTAACGAAGCCTCATAGTATGGGGTGATAACGCTTACCCCTTCACGTCCAAGTTCCCATAACAGCAAGAGCCAGAAGACTGGAAATCGTGCTCTAGACGAACAACCAAAAAATATATGCTTTTCTATAAATACAAACATTCATTGTGATAGAATTATTGTCAAGCTGCTGCCTCTTCATTCATCTGAATGGCTTGATGAATTAAAACGAACAGATAGGAAGATCTTAGGCAACATACGTGACGCAGCCTACAAAGACTGGAGCTACGCAAGAGAATGTAAACAGTACACATACTCCAATACAGAAAAGAGCTTAGATGCAATCATTAGACGCAGAGCTCGTTTCTATGGACGAGGACTAAATGAGTCTCTTGTAACATGTAACATGTAACATGATTCGAAACCAGAGAGTTCCGTGGTGTGTGGGTGATAATGAAGACCTTGAAGAAATGGGCATACGACCAGTTGAAGCAAATGACCGAGTCTTCTTCAGAACATCTACGTACATACTACGCAAACCGCCGTGAAGTACGCAGGAGAGAGTACTTAGCACGGTACCACAGGTTATGGTTTCTTCCAGTTCCATTTGTGTATGTAACACGGGAAGAATGACTGCTTGAATGTCTGAGCAAGCTGTAATTAGTCCAAACTTCTCTTCGTAAGTTCACTACGGGAACGGCACGTACGAAGCTGAAGAATTTTCCTAGGTTCTTCACTTAATTCTGGTTCTAGAAATTTTATAAGCTACTTTTCGCACCATAACTGACGTCTATCTGCAAGAATCTATCAATTCAAGGCTTTTCAACGTACCTGTGACGCTCTCCCGTGAGTCGGACAAATATGTGACTATTTGTGTCGCCCTTGTTAGTATACACTCAGTATACATTCTGTGACTTTCTGAGATGAAAAACGATCAACTGATGGGAAATGGAAAGATGGATGCCTTGGTAGACGCATGGGGTAGATGAAAAGAAACTGTGATATCAACAAGTGTCAGAATTGGCAAGGATACTTTTGCGGCCATTGTCATTTCCTGGTGTGTGATCGCGTTATCATGTTTTAAAGACCAGCATTTGGTGTACTTTGTTTAGTAGTAAGAATACCACACTGATTAAGGCCACTTGAAGGAGTAGTCCAAATGTTTGTCCATGTAAAAACATGAAAACGTTATCACATATACGAAAAAGTTTTGTAGAAAAGTGATACAATGTAAAATGAAGTGTTCCCTAATTATTTATTGTTTAGCGTTTTCGGATGATAAATGCGAGGTCATCAGCACTCTCGTATGAAATAGACGAGGATGATTAAAATCTATTAAAAACAAATTCTAAAATCAAGTTGCACCAACAAACATGAATTAAAAATACAACGTTAACATAGGGAAGAGTCGTAGAAGACTTCCCACAAAATGCAGATGAAACAGCAGAATAACTATAGATGGTAGACAAAAGCAGTACAGATTCATTTAAAAGGGGTCTGATTACTGCGACTGGCTGACAACGCCACTCTGCAACAGACTAAAGTTTCATATCCAGTATTTCGGGAAGAATCACCAACAACACAAAACCTTAAAACACGAACCACACTTTCCTCATTGTCATTGTCCTGACAACACAGGTATGCCACCACGTCGTCATATAAAACACACTAAAAGTGTGCTGGATCAATATCCGCGTCCCACACGTTTGTCACACTGGTGACAAAGGCATGTGTCAATGGTCCACGTCCCACTTTTATCCTAGTAAGAACAGTTTTTGATATGAAGGAGCTATGCACTATAGGTTTCTCTGACCGCAGACTGTTGCGCCTCACTTACAGCCATTGACCGTTCCACCAACACATCGCCTTTCACGTCACGACTGTGGTTACTGCCCGCAGGGATACTTAACAGTGAGTGGGAGCTCGAAGGGGACAAAATTCCTTGGCAGCCGCATTAGCAAGTTCATTTCAAATGGTTCCAATGGATCTGAGCACTATGGGACTTAACATCTGAGGTCATCAGTCCCCTAGAACTCAGAACTATTTAAACCTAACTAACCTAAGGACATCACACACATCCATGCCCGAGGCAGGATTCGAACCTGCGACCGTAGCGGTCGCGCGGTTCCAGACTGAAGCGCGTAGAACCGCTCGGCCACAACTGCCGGCAAGTTCATTTTCCCGGGTTCCTGTTTGCCATAGAAACTTAAGTAAACTCCTTCCGAACAGGCCTCAGAAGGCTTAGAGTACAGCCCGAGCTCCGTGACATCTTCAGACGATAGCGTCCCTGGATGCGTATGTGGAGGGGCGTGTAGTCAGCACACCGCTCTCCAGGCCGTTGTCAGTTTTCGTGACTGGAGCCACCGCTTCCCAATTAAATAGCTCATCAGTTGGCCTCATGAGAACTTACTGCAACCCACTTGCCAACAGCGGTCGACAGTCCCGGACGTTCACCCATCCTTGTGCTAGCCAAGCCCAACAGTACTCAACTGTGGTGATCTGCCGGGAACTCGTGTTACCATTGTGGTAAGGCCGCTGCCTTACGTGCCGTGAAATCCAGTAGAAATCTGGACACCTTGCACCATCGTGTCCACTGAGTACATTTGACCAATATCAAGAAGGGTGTTTTGGGAGTCAGAACAGATGAGAAATTGCCTGTCATGTTGTTATCTCATGTGCCGCAGTGCCCTCAAGACAAAGTCATTCGTGGTCCCTACATGATCGATAAGCAAAATAATAATAGCGTTATTCGAAATCGTGTTTTCGAGATTTCGGTCCACTCGAGAGTGATGTAAAAGAAAGTTTCCAGTTCCGCTGATAACGCTGCACTGTTTCGATCTTGCAGGTCACGTAACAGTTTCGAAACTCGCCGCGCTGCTATCAGTTCGAGGAAAAACGAATTTTGGTTGAGCGCAGCGGCGGACGGAGCAGCAAGGCAGGTAGCCGCCCAGCGATAACGGTGCCCGCAGTTTGGGCAGCGCGGGTTGGGCAAGCCCGCGTGTGTCCTGGTGCAGATCGTATCTGGCGCGCGGCTGCCGGGAGCATTGTATGCGCGCGCGCCGTAATCACTCTGCGTGTATCGCGTCATCTGCGAGCGCGGCGGCTAAATTTACCCGCCGTGATGACCACGCCCTGCCAGGGGCGCCCGGTCACCCGCGCCGGAGTCACGCAGTCGGACCTCGCCTCCTAAGATTATACAGTGGGTGCTCCAGCACTACGAACTGGTAGCTGACAGTAAGTTCGTGCACCGGCCGAGGGTCACGTTGTCGAGTCAACCAAAAAGGATTTATTCAAGAAATAGGCACCTTTTTCGGAGCGAATCACGCATTTCACTACTTCCTCTTCCGACGTTTCATACGAGTTCATTGCAGCCATAGGAGACCACGTGACAATCGGCGTTTTTGGATACTCAATCCCTAAGGAGATTAAACAGGGGATGAAATGTTTTAGAAAATATTTCATTGTGAAAGCATTTTTATTTGTCTTCTCAACTAGAAACGAAAAAAATACGTGTTTCACTGTTATTGGAAATTCAACCCCCTAAGGGGATGAAATAGGGCCAGACTGATCATCACCCAGCCAGATCGCTAGGGACTGAAACCTGAAATACTAAGAGGGTGTGGATCTTACTCTGTAGGCATTGTTTAAGAATTGCTCGAAATTAGACTCCTAAGGGGGGTGAAATAGCGGATGAAAGGCTTTTTGAAAATACGTCACTATTAAGGCAATTTTGAAGCTAGAACTACGTAGATTGGTAAAGAAAGTTCCTGGCAGATTAAAACTGTGTGCCGGACGGAGACTCGAACTCGGGACCTTTGCCTTACGCGGGCAAGTGCTCTACCATCTGAGCTACCCAAGCACGACTGACGCCCCGTCCTCACAGCTCTACTTCAGCCAGTATCCCGTCTCCTACCTTCTTAACTTTACGTAGATTGTTATTTGTTTTCTCAATCAGAAATTTAAAAAAACCGTATTTCAGCATTTTTGGAAATTCAACCACTAAGGGAGTAAAATAGGGGATGAAAACTTAAGAAAATATTTCTTTATACTAAAAAAAATTAAAGGTAAATCTACGAAAACTGGTATTTCACTTCATAGTTAGGTATAAAGAAATATGTGTTATGGAATGAAGTTTCTCTAGAAATACCGCCACAAGAACGCAAACGGCATGATTAACAAAAACCATGGATTAGAGCTACCAAAATCGCTCTTTGGTCAGGAGTGCATTTGGCAAAGACCATGCTCCTATGACCTCATTTAGTGTGAAAAGTGTAAGAGGTGCTGGAATTTGTGAACAACATAAAAGTTCGAGTCGAGGAAAAAAAAAAGGAAAAAAAAGAAAAAAAAAGAAAAAGAATCTGTGCAGCTCATACAGTCTACGCGAACGAGGCAGCAGGCGCTAGGCTAGTCTGTGCATGAAGACAACTAAAATTTGGTCTGAATCTCTATATCGAGTTAATGTGAAAAACACCGAGTTTCACCGTGGTTCTGAAACTGTGTAAAATCGTGGGTCCACCTTTAACTGCCTGGATAAGCGAGTTCAGAAGTCGGAGGAAGGCACCTCTAACAGGACCAGGCCTAGTAAAAAAGTGCGGTTCCAAACCGACCTTCGAGATGATGACAGATTTAGCACAGTAATCTGTAAACATCACCATGTGCGAATCTTGTAAAGTTGAACTTGTAACCCTAGACAATGTTCAAAATGGGTCTGAGTACTATGGGACTTAACTGCTGAGGTCATCAGTCCCCTATAACTGCTTAAACCTAACTAACCTAAGGACATCACACACATCCATGTCCGAGGCAGGATTCGAAACTGCGACCGTAGCGGTCGCGCGGTTCCAGACTGTAGCGCCTACAACCGCTCGGCCACTTCGGCCGGCCCTAGACAATGTTAGTCGAAATTTCTGAAGCTGTGTTGTTTGGTTTGTTCTGTGACGTTGCTGCAGACAGTATGACGTAAACAGTGCCCCCCCCCCCCCCTTACTATATGGGATTGATGGGAGAGGCACATGCGCTGCAGGCAGCTACGGCCGGCGTCAAGGGCGGAGCGGCCCCGCGGCTCTCTGCCGGGCTGGCCTTGACATTTGGCCGCCGCCGCCACCACCGGGCGTTGCGCGGAGCTGGACAGGGCAGGGCAGCCCTCACCTGCTGGCCGCAATTAGGCGCCTCGCTCTCACCACTCTGGCTGGAATGCTGCTTAAGGCGATTTTGCGGCCGGACTGAATCGTCACAATCACAGTTACTAATTTTGCCAGCCCCTTCAGACGGCAGTAGAGAGCGCAGGTATTCGAGCACCACAGAGGACGCTACCAAGGCGAGCTTGTAGACGTCTCCGCATGCGCCGCTCTCTTCACACGTCGTGGGCAACACTTATGGCAACTGTCTGCGAATAAAGTTGCCCTAAAGCACACAGCCAGTGACGCGTTTTCTGTGACTGCCATCTACATCTTCTCGCTACAGCAGTTATCAGATCATTGCTATGGACATGATTTCTCTTCGTCTGCTCCGAAACTTCCTAATGGATTAAAACAGTGTGACAGATCGGGATCTATCCTAGAACTTCAGTGCGGGCAATGCTTATCCCCACTGAACTACCCAGGCACGCTCTCAGAGACAGAAGTCCGCAGCTCTTGGTCTCGCGGTTGCGTTCTCGCTTCCCGAGCACGGGGTCCCGGCAGGGTAAGGGATTTTGACCTGCCTCGGGACGACTGGATGTTTGTGTTGTCCTCATCACTTCATCATCATTCATGCAAGTGGCAAGACTGGACTGAGAAAAGGTTGGGAATTTGTACGGGGCTGATAACCGCGCAGTTGAGCGCCCCACAATCCAAACATCATCATCACGCTCTCAGAGCTTCGCTTCTGCCAGTACCTTTCTATCCTCTTCTAAACTTCACTGAAGTTGAAATTTCCTGGCAGATTAAAACTGTGTGCCGGACCGAGACTCGGACTCGGAACCTTTGCCTTTCGCGGGCAAGTGCTCTACCAACTGAGCTACCCAAGCACGACTCACGACCCGTCCCCACAGCTTCAATACTGCCAGTACCTCGTCTCCTACCTTCCAAACTTCACTGAAGCTGTGGGGACGGGTCGTGAGTCGTGCTTGGGTAGCTCAGTTGGTGGAGCACTTGCCCGCGAAAGGCAAAGGTCCGGGAAGTTTCATATCAGCGCACACACTGCTGAAGAGCGAAAATCTCGTTCTCTTCAGTGAAGTTCTCACGCAAGTTGAGCAGAAGAGGTTTTGTAAAGCTTGGAAGGTAAAAGAGAGGTACTGACGGCAGTGGAGCTGTGAGGGCGGACCGTGAGTCGTGTATGGACAGCTCATTCGGTAAGGGCATTGGCCGCAAAATGCAAGGTTCCAGTTTCTAATCCAGGTTCCGCACACAGTTTTAATCTGATAGGATGTTTCAAAAGACTACTCTGCAGCTGTTTACTGATACCTTTATTCTTTTTCGTTCCCTTTTTTTATCAGTTTTCTCACGCTTTGATGCGTTCCGTCACGTACAAGGGATACAGTAAACTGGCAGTGGTGCATTGGAGAAAAGATACTTGACTCCCAGGAGAAGTTCCGTACTCTGACCGTAGAAGTGTACTCGCTTGGGGAGAAGTTGGCATGGTTCCATTAATATTTAATAGTGACAAAATTTCTTTGTTAAATTGTCAATGTGAGGGTGCGAGTTATACAGTAAATAGACAGTGGCGCGTCAGAAAAAAAAGGTACTTGACTCCTAGGAGAGGTTCCATACATTGACCGTAGAAGTGTACTTGCTTGTGGAGAAGTTGGCATGGTTCAATTAGTATTTAATAGCGACACAATTTCTGTGTTAAATCGTCAATGTGAGGGTGCGAGGAATACCGTAAACTGGCAGTGGTGCATCGTAAAAGAGATACTTGGCTCCCAGGAAACGTTCCTTACATTGACCGTAGAAGTGTACTCGCTTGGGGAGAAGTTGGCATGGATACATTAGTATTTAATAGCGATACAATGTCTGTGGTAAATTGTCATCCTTTTCATCTCAATGTACCATGTAGTCCCAAAGTCCTTAATTATTTGTTGGATATACTCCCCTACAGTTTTCTTTTGTTTATCCGACTCTCTCTAGTATCCTGGAAATCATTCCCTCGTGTCTTATCATGTGTCCTATCGCCCTTTACCGAGAGAGTGGCGCAGTGGTTAGCACACTGGACTCGCATTCGGGAGGACGGTGGTTCAAACCTGTCACCTATCCTGATTTAGTTTTTCCGTGATTTCCCTAAATCGCTTCAGACAAACGCCGGAATGGTTCCTTGGAAAGGGCACGGCCGACTTCTTTACTTCCCTACTCTGATGGGACCGATGACCTCGCCTTTTGGTCCTCTCCTCCAAATCAACCAACCAATCACCCTTTCTTCATGTGATAAATGTTCTCCGCTTATTCCTTTTCTCGCCGATTCTATGGAGAGCCTCTCCATTTCTTATCTTAACAGACCATTTAACTTCCAGCATAATTCTGTAGCATTAAATTTCAACCGTCTAAATTCTGTTTCTATTTCCCCACAGAGCATAATACATTTCTATGCAATGCTATGTTCCAGGCGTACATTATTACAGAATCCTTTCTCAAATTAATATCGTTGTTTGATACCAGTAGCCTTCTTTTTGCGAGGAAAGCCCTTTTTGCCTGTGCTACCCCGCTCTTTACATCCTCCTTGCTTTGCCCACCACGTTTCATTTTGTTTCCACGATAGCAAAACCCTTCACTTCGTCTTCTACATGATCCCCAGGTTTGATGTGAAGTTTGTCGCTAATTTCATTTCTATTACGTTTAATTACTTTTGTCATTCTTTGGGTTATTCTAAATCCATATACCCTGCTCAGTGGACTGCTCATTTCATTCAGAAGATAGCGTAATGCTTCATTGAGGATAGTAATGTCATCAGCGAATCTCATCGTGATATCCTTTCACCCTGAAGTTTAATCACAATCTTTAACTCATCTTTTACTTCCGCCTTCGCGTGTTGGAGGGAATAAGTTGGTTTCTAGGAAAGAAAGGTGGCTTCCCTGCAGTTTTTCGCCAGCGAAGACGACACAATGAACAACAACTAATCCATTCGCCATTACATCGCTTTAGAACTATGCAAGGAAATCGTGCTGGCCTTAGAGCTGGTGTCAAGTGTAAGCAAAATACAGTGCCTAAAGTTCCTTTAAAACCTTCCAAATGGTCATGGTAAATTTCCTAATTCATGGACGGGGTATTGATAGATTTGTTGGGCCTACGGGTGAAGAGAACTGTCAGTAGTCCCGCGCCCCTGTTGCTTTTACAAGGACTGACTGTGCTTTCAAACTGACGTATTTTGTTTTAGTAGCGTTTGGCTTTCATACTGTGCAACTAACACCGTCTTATATAAATTGTCCATCCCAAGAAACTTGCGTAGGGACGTAAAGAGCACAGCACAATAACGCGTCATCGCAACACGCAAAAAACACAATTTTCTTGAATTATTGAGGAGAAAAAGATAAATAATTGCACATTCCAACATAAGCAAAGCAAGCACGAGAATATCGCCGAAAACGGTGACGACCCAAACGCCATCGGACAAGTTGATGCTGAGTGTTTTTTTTTTGGGTGGGGGGTGGGGGGAAGGGGCGGGGGTGCTGGGGTGCCATAATTTGGTGCTATCGGGTTACGCGTGAAGGGCGAAACGTAACAGGAGCATACTGCCGTAAACTCCGGATGAAGTTACGGGAAGTTTTGAAGGCGAAGCGTACCAGGAAGATCCCCAAGGCGGTGTTTTTACTCCTCGACAATGGCACAGCTCATTCTGCGCAACGCATTGGCACCTCCTGCTGCTTCCGGCTGTCAAATTTTGCCTCCGTTCCCGTAATCTCCAAATGGCACTCAGCGACGTCTTCCTTTTTCCTCGGACGAAGAAATCATTGCCTGAACGAGGACTAGCTGATTTTTTAGATTTAATGTTTCGTGAGAAGCTAAAATGCAGACTTCCCCAACGAAGTCTTTGAGGAAAACGTATCGCATTGCAAAGTGAATATGTAGAGAAGGTTTCACTGTCCCAACTTGCTTTTTTTTTCTTTTTCTCTCTTTTTTTTGAGGTGATAATTACGAGGTCTGGTTGGAAGGAAAGGACCGATAGGTCGCGAAATGGAATCCACAGGGAAAATCCGATGAAGCTTTGCACAGGCCGGCCACGGTTGCCAAGTGGTTCTAGGCGCTTCAGTCCGGAACCGCAGAACTGCTACGGTCGCAGGTTCGAATCCTGCCTCGGGTATGGATGTGTGTGATGTCCTTAGGTTAGTTAGGTTTAACAGTTCTAAGTTCTAGGGGACTGATGACCTCAGATGTTAAGTCCCATAGTGCTCAGAGGCATTTGAACCATTTGAAGCTTTGCACAGACGTGTTATCATGTGTCTCTAGCATGCCTGTCGATCGCATTACGTCGCTCTTTTCAATTCCGAGCACACAGTGAGCACGTAAAGATCCCTAGAGCAATAGCGTCTCTCGCCAAGTGTGGGTACCCACTGCGAGATTTCACCTGATTTCATGCAACCCCCCATAACGTACCTGCCATGCATTTTCTTCTTCATGACAGTTCTCGGCCGCAGAGGCAATAAGGCGCCCCTGCAGCGTTTTCGATGGGAAATGTTTGATCACCCAACATACAGCCCGGATTTATCAACCTCTGGTGTTCATTTCTTGCTCACGTGTGCCGGCCGGAGTGGCCAAGCGGTTCTAGGCGCTACAGTCCGGAACCGCGCGACCGCTACAGTCGCGGGTTCGCATCCTGCCTCGGGCATGGATGTGTGTGATGTCCTTAGGTTGGTTAGGTTTAAGTAGTTCTAAGTTCTAGGGGACTTATGACCTCAGCAGTTGAGTCCCATAGTGCTCAGAGCCATTTGAACCATTTCTTGCTCACGTGTACCGTTGGCTGTGAAAACAACATTTCGGCACAGGCAACGAACTGCAGACCAGCGTAGAAAAGCAGCGGATAGCGTAAGCGGGTAGCGTAAGCGGGTAGCGTAAGCGGTTGCCTTCCATGACGAAGGTATTGGAAATTTGCTATAACGCTACGACAAATATCTAGGTCGGAGCGGCGACTATGTAGAGAAGTAGCTGGAAGGTGCAGCAAACTGCTGCAAACAAAAAAATTTTGATTTTCACTGCGGTTTGCATGTCGCGGCCGATCGGAACTTACTTACCGAATAGCCCTTCCATAACCTTATGACTACCTTTCGTATTGTTTCACTTTTTGTACGGAGGCTTTTTTTTTTTTTTTTTTTTTTTGATTCGTCAGTTTCTTACTGGTTTGATGCCACCCGTCATGAATTCCTCTCCTGCGCCAACCTCCTCATCTCACAGTAGCACTTGCAACCTACGTCCTCAATTATTTGCTGGATGTATTCCAATATCTTTTTTTCCTCTACGGTTTTTATCCTCTACAGCTCCCTCTAGTACCGTGGAAGTCAGTCCCTTATGTCCTAACAGATGTCTCTTTGTCAGTATTTTCCACATATTCCTTTCCTCCCAGATTTTGCAGAGAACCTCCTCATTCCTTACCTTACCAGTCCACTTAATTTTCAACATTTGTCTGTAGCACCACATCTCACAGGCTTCTATTCTCTTTTGTTACGGTTTTCCCACAGTCCATGTTTCAGTACCATAGAATGTTGTGCTCCAAACGTATATTCTCGGATATTTCTTCCTCAGTTTGAGGCCTATGTACGATACCAGTAGACTTCTCTTGGCCAGGAATGCCCTTTTTTCCAGTGCTAGTTTGCTTTTGATATCTTCCTTGCTGCGCCCGTAATTGGTTATTTTTACTTCTCATTACTTTCGTCTTTCTTCGATTTGCTATCAAACCATATACTCATTATACTGTCCGTTCCATTCAGCAGATCATGTAATTCTTCTTCACTTTCACTCAGGATAGCAATGTCATCGGCGAATCTTATCACTGATACCCTTTCACCTTGAATTTTAATTCCACTTCTGAACCCTTCTTATATTTCCACCATTGCTTCTTCGATGTACAGATTGAAAAGTATGGGCGAAAAACTACACCGCTGTCTTACACCCTTTTTAATCCGAACATTTCGTTCTTGGTCGTCCACTTGATGTTTAGGAGTTGATATTTCTGGAAGTCGTTTCTGAAAGTATTTGTATGGAGTGTAGCCATGTATGGAAGTAGAAAAGTGGATGATAAATGGTTTAGACAAGAAGAGAACAGAAGCTTTCGAAATGTGGTGCTACAGAAGAATGCTGAAGGTTAGATGGGTAGATCACATAACTAATGAGGAGGTATTGAATAAAACTGGAGAGAAGAGGTGGCACAACTTGACTAGAAGAATGGATCGGTTGGTAGAGCATATTCTGAGGCATCAACGGATCACCAATTTAGTATTGGAGGGCAGCGTGGAGGGTAAAAATCGTAGAGGAAGACCAAGAGATGAATACACTAAGCAGATTCAGAAGGATGTAGGTTGCAGTAAGTACTGGGAGATGAAGAAGCTTGCACAGGATAGAGCAGGATGAAGAGCTGCATCAAACCAGTCTCTGGACTGAAAACCACAAAAACAACAACATCTTTGCTGCTACCGCTTACAAGCGGCTGAAGACTTGTTACGAGCGTGCATATTATAACTGGCGTCTGAGTTCTTTCCGAATAGCGTCGAATCCTTACTGTATAACTAAAGGCGTAGAAAACAAAACCCCCATATTCTCTTTGCAGTGCCCTATATTGCCCCTCTGGTGTTCTACTTCGATAGTGTGTCTTAAGACCAGTAGCCCGTGAAAACTGACTATCAGGAAATCTCAGCCTGGTCAGCTGTTAGGTAAGCGGAGAGAAACGCCAGTATCTTGCCATCTTCGCAAGTGTTCCCAGAAGAGGCGGTGTAGGAGCAATTTGGCGCAGCTGGCGGCGCGGCCGGGTATCGCGGCTATGCTGCGGCCGTGTTTGCTTAGGACGCGCGCAGTAATGAACATCATTCATCTCGGTGATTGATGAGCGCCGTGCGAGGGGACGCGGCCAGGTACCGCGAGCGGAGGAGATGCGTTGCCCCGGCGCACTCACTGCGCCTGAGCGGGACGCCCGCTGCGCTCGCCGCGGTCGGTAACGCTCTTCGCAGCCGCTTGTTTTTCGTAGCTGCACCTTCTAGGGGCATGCTGCGGATTGGCTCGTCTCTTACGCAACATCATCGAGAACGCCTTGTCGGACACTCGCAGCAGGCTGGTCGGACAACTGCTGTACACCTGCACCGAGCTACCAGTGTCGTTGACAGATGCAGCTAACAATTTAATGTCCAACTGACATCATCCGATATTTTATGACTACGAATTTCTCACGCACCGTCATTCTATAAACGTTAAATGTTCTACTACCCACGTAAAGACTACAGCTCGCTTCAAAGTGGACACGTGAACTAGCACAGTAGTCCAGTTGGAGCTTCATATCTTTCCGATCTTCTCTTTTCCAGTCTCACCACCCGATCAGCAAACGAAACCGTATAAACGTTGATGAGCGCCTTCGACGCCAAAATAGGAAGTGACTGTTCCGATTTCGTAAACACCGATATCATGCTTTCGGTTGGTTGGCTTAAAGATTAAAAGGGACCAAACTACAAAGATCATCGGTCGCTTGTTGCGTAAACACATAGAGCATATTTAAACCATCCAACAGTCAGGCTGAGCACTAAAAATATAAATAAAATTTAAAAAAATCCGGGGGAAGAAAAGCCCCAAGGTCAATGGTAAGGCAACATGGAAAATGGAGCACAGCGACAAAAACAACACATAGAAGAGAGGCAGAAAGAATTAAAACTGTACAGCAGAGAACCGTGGCTGGGTGATCACGAAAATAAAAGGATGAGCCAGCCACTCTGCAAGACGTTAAAACTCCAGCCGGGCTGTGCGGGGTAGCCGCACGGTCTAGGCGTCTTGTCACGGTCGTCGGAGGTTCGAGTCTTTCCTGGGGCACGTGTGTGTGTGTGTGTGTGTGTGTGTGTGTGTGTGTGTGTGTGTGTTTTGTCCTTAGTGTAAGTTGGTTTAAGTTAGATTAAGTAGTGTGTATTGTAAGTAGGCTGTTTATGTTCGTAACGCCACGTACCGCTCTGTATGAAAATCACTAACTGTGCTGTGTGCAGTCTGTGGCTGTGGAATTTTTGCTATTGTAGTTGGATGTGAACAGAGCGTAGCGTTGCGCAGTTGGAGGTGAGCCGCCAGCAGTGGCAGATGTGGGGAGTGAGATGGCAGAATTTTGAGAGCAGACGATCTGGACGTGTGTCCATCAGAGACAGTAAATTTGTAAGACTGGATATCATGAACTGATATATATATATTATGGCTTTTGAACACTGTTAAGGTAAATACATTGTTTGTTCTTTATCAAAATCTTTCATTTGCTAACTATGCCTATCAGTAGTCAGTGCCTTCAGTAGTTAGAATCTTTTATTTAGCTGGCATTATTGGCGCTCGCTGTATTGCAGTAGTTCGAGTAACGAAGATTTTTGTGAGGTAAGAGATTCATGGAAGGTATAGGTTATTGTTAGTCAGGGCCATTCTTTTGTAGGGATTAATGAAAGTCAGGTTGCGTTGCGCTAAAAATATTGTGTGTCAGTTTAGTGTTGATCAGAATAGGTAAAGAGCGAAATGTCTGAGTACGTTCAGTTCTGCTCAGATGTTTGAAAATCAAACAACGTAAGAGGTTTATCAGCACAGTAATTGATTAATTTTTCTAAGAGGATGTTTCAGTATGTCAAGAGAGCGATGACTTCAGCAGTTTGGTCCCATAAAACCTTACCACACATTTCCAAATTCTTTCCATGTTTCCGGGAGGCAATCGTGACCACGTATTTAACTTTCTAAGAATTATTAGCGTCTACATCGAAAAATAACGACAGTTTTATGGCAGCCACAACCATCTTCCTATCCGTAAGTACAGGGATCACGTAAGAAATTCGCCAGTATCTCATTTTAATCATTAAATCCACCCTTGCTTCGTACTTGTCCCTGTTTGTCTTCAAATAAGTAGATTTTGAAATCGGTTCTGCCATTTATGTTCGGTTAAGTTTGACCATCGTCAGTGGGTTCATTTCATTTTCTGAACCGCACATGGTTGTGGTCGTGTACAGTGCAACAGATATTTTGGTGCAATTCATCTGAAATTTTTGTGATGTCCACACTGAAAACTGTTCTAGAGAGGAAGCATTGTGAACACTGTTTATGAAATATTCAATTCGAATTTGAGGAATTATTTTGGACATGGTAAAGCATCTGTTTAATACTGACAAACTGCACGTGTAACATACGTCATTATGTATTTGACACAACTACTTTTTTAGCCGTATAATACCTTTGACGACAGTAACGATAACTTTTTAAGATTTTGTTCGTGTGGGAGTTCACAATTCAACGTGCTTTGAGAATGAAAACATGATCCAAGTAGATTGCATTCTTTTTATCATCTGTGCAATTGGCCAGTTTCACAACTGGGCCATTATCAAGCACCTGTAATATGTTCAAAAATCTTTTCATTGGTTTATATATTAATTGTCTACAAACTCTCGCATATACTTGATATACCAAATTGCTTATGTATTTTTAGCTTCGCGCTCGATTTCATATTCTAATATATCGCTACTATATGTGAACAGGAATACATCGTATTTTGATGCCTATGTGCGCATGTGGCACAAAAATAAAGATGATGATGGAGCCCCATACTCCTTGACAGAGCGTAGGGGCCGATGCGGGAGACCCGTACCGCCGTACTAGGCAAGGTCCTAGAGGAGGTTGTTTGCCTTTGCCTTCCTCCGACCGTAATGAGGATGAATGATGATGATGAAGACAACAACAACAACTCTCAGTCATCTCGAGGCAGGGAAAATCCCTGACCCCGTGCTCATGAAGCGAGAACGCTACCGCGAGACCAGGAGCTGCGGACACAAAAATAACACAAAAGTTGCAATGATTACGTCCATCAGGCGACACAGACAACTGTCACATCATAGTATAGGCCCAGCTCTTATGTAATGACCAAAGGTGTTTAGAATCCTATCTGTGGATGGTCGATAAAATTAAGTAAGATACTTAAACGTTATTCACTGGCATATCATTATTCTCACTCATGCTGTCTTCTTAAAAGTACAGGCTCGAAACTCATACATCTTATGTCATCCCGCATGTAATGTTGTAAATTACAGTACAATGTCCAAACTACAAGAGATATGTCGGGCCGTTTAATAATGGTAATGGTACTGACATGGTGTAATCCAGTTTTATTATAACACTGTAAAAAAGCTGTTCTAACATAACACGTGGCGTATTTGTTACTACATCATTGTTTTATTTTATAGGCTGATTGGTACAGCGTATTAAGGGGCCCGAAATAAACTTGTTTAGTTTGGACTTTGTACTCTAATTTCTAATACTAGATATGACATGGCATATGATCCTCTAATTTTAATAAGATAGCTTGAGTGAAAATAGTATTATGCCGCTGAATATTGCGCCAGTAGGTTATTTCATAATATGGACTATCCACAGATAGGGCTGCCGGCCGCGGTGGTCTCGCGGTTCTAGGCGCGCAGTCCGGAACCGTGCGACTGCTACGGTCGCAGGTTCGAATCCTGCCTCGGGCATGGATGTGTGTGATGTCCTTAGGTTAGTTAGGTTTAAGTAGTTCTAAGTTCTAGGGGACTGATAACCACAGCAGTTGAGTCCCATAGTGCTCAGAGCCATTTGAACCATTTGAACCACAGATAGGACTGGTCATACCATAACAGCTGTGCCTATACTACGAGCTAATATTTGTGTCCCCTAATGGACGTAATCATGTGCACTACTATTTTATTTTTGTGGCAAATACGCACAAAAATATTATGTATACCTCTCCACATGTACCAGCGATATATTAGAATGTGAAGTGAAGCGTAGAGCTTAAAATAGGTATGTAACTTGGGGTATAAAGTATATGTATGCGAGAGTTTGTAGAAAATTGTTGTATAAATCAATTTCACCATTTCGGAACGTACTACAGGTGCTTGATGATGATTCACATTTGAAATTGGTCAATTGAACAGACAATAAAAGGAATACAGCCTATTTGGACCATGTTTTCATTCTGAAAAGTAACGTATACGTACAAAAGACGACGATTTGCCCTTAATATTTATTTAAGTGGTACTAATATGTTAATTAAACACTTTCTCCAGTACAGTCAACGATTCAAACAAATCCACCAGCGCTAAAACTCCTTAAAGTTGAGTATGTTAGTTGTGTTGCCTTTGGTGAAGCTTGGGTTTCGTGAAGATATTGGCGCGATCATATTTTATCTAGACAATTATACATATAGACGCAAATACGAGGCTACCATAAATGAGTCATTCGTTTTCATAGTTCTGTATTTTCCAAAGTGTTATATGTACAAATATGACTGATGCAGGAATTGAACCGTAAATGCACCAAGTGTGCATTTCGCACACTTCTAATATTCTACGAGTGCCCCTCTGGTCACGCGAGCCACGTCTAAGTGATAGTCAGGTTCGCCCCATATCTTATGTAGCAACATCCTGTCGATGGCCCTCACAGCAGCATCGATGTCCGTCGCTGCCTAAACGACGGACTTCATCTATGCTGCTGTGATGGCCATCGACAGGATGTTGCTACATAAGATATGGGACGTGTCCTGTCGTCTCGGAATAAGAAGTCAGCTGTAGAAACAACTGCAACATATCGAGGTAAGAGGTATCGTTCGCAGTCTTCTCACAGAAGAAAAGCAATGCACACAGTTTCGTATGTGACACTGCACAGAAAACATTAACCTTCAGCGAATCCCGTTCACGCGTCACAATTTTATGAGAATTTTCGGTGTCTCAAGCTCTCCCATTGTGGCGATTTGCCGGCCGGAGTGGCCGTGCGGTTCTAGGCGCTACAGTCTGGAGCCGAGCGACCGCTACGGTCGCAGGTTCGAATCCTCAGGTTAGTTAAGTTTAATTAGTTCTAAGTTCTAGGCGACTGATGACCTCAGAAGTTAAGTCGCATAGTGCTCAGAGCCATTTGAGCCATTTTTGTGGCGATTAGTTTTTTCAGTAAATGGAAGGTTTCTTCGGCTCTAGGAGAAATGTTTATCGTCAAGTGCTTCCTGCAGTGTGATGCAAAACTGAAGGCACCGGACATAGTCTTCCGGTTTCAATTGCTGCTCGAGTTGCAGACAGTAGGACCTGAAATGTAACCGCCATCGCAATATCTTCCACATAGTTTGTTGCGGTATTCCAAGTTCGCAGGTAGCGCGGACCGTCCCATTTTGTCTTTTTTCTTTTTTACTGGGTGCTGCGAAATGTTTCTTTACCATCTCCATCGTTGCAACTGGCACACTTGTTCTACTGGTACTATGCTGTTTACAGAGACAACCAGTATCCCTGAACTGTCTATACTAGCGCAAAATTCTCTGTTTGCTTGGAATTGTTTTACATAATTCCTTCTGAATGCACGCTGCCCTGTTATAACACATAAACATATCGCACATTCGAACACACAAAACGCTTTTCTTGCTTTGTCGCCATTTTGTCAATGCACTGCCCTCTTAACACCATTTGTTGGGCACAAACTCGGCATATTTATTGTTCTATTTATGTATCGATCACATCTGTACATGTAATACTTTGGAAAATATAGAAGCCTGAAAACGAATGAGTCCTTTGTGGTCGTACACAAGCAACTGAACTTTTAGATACTTCCTATCCACATTAGCTGTTTTCCGTCCTATAATATTCGCGTATGGAGAAAGGGAAAAATAAGTGTATATTGCGTCTGTAAGCACCCAACTTCTCATTCTACGATCACTAAGCGAGACACGCGATGCTGACAGTAGAAATGCCGCTCAGATTTCTTTGAATCCGGTCCTCTAAATGTAGCTATCACAGTTTCACAAGAACAATGTCGCCTTTGTTCCAAACATTCCAATTTAAGTTCCCCGGAGCATATCTTTGTTACTCTCACATTGGCTGTACCGAAATGTCAACTTTGCAGCCCCTTACTAAATTCGTCTGTGTCTGGTCATGTCCAGTAGACAAGGCCTCAGACGCAGTAACTTTACAACTGGAAACCCTAGAGTCCTATTTATTTCCATTATAGATGCACCGCACTTTCCTGGAATCCCTACAACAATTTTAAGCCTTCCCTTCGCAATTCCTGCTACTACTGGATTTATATGTTAAACAGTCTCTTTCATATGACATCTTAGCATTACGCCTAAATACTAAAACGAATGTGACAGAGTCCAGAAATTGTATTCCGATGCTATCGCATTGCTTCTCATTGAAATCGGTATATCCTGCAGTCATCTACATCAAAAACAGCCGCCATTCGTTACACCCAACGACAATTTTACCCAAGTATTTCTACACTTTATTACTTTTATCCAACGACGAGGATTACTTGTGGATAAAGGCTTCGTCAGCGAACAGTTGTTGATACTACTTGACCCTATTTGACACACAGTTTATGCAATTTGAGAAAATTAGAGGTAATGATACGCTGCATTAAGGCATACTTTAGTTTCTATTGACTATTCGACGTCAATTACAATGCACTCTATTCCGTTAGTTGAAAGTACATCCAGCGAGTCGCATATCTATCTAACGACGGTATTTGTTTCACTGATGCTAATATGTTGATTGAAGAGTCCTTCAGGTATACTGGAGATTAATGAATTACTACATGGAAGAAAACGCTCTTCTGGATAAAACTGGTACTCATAATGTCGATGCAGTGCTTGCCGCCGAATTTATTGGACAATTACGTATGTTAAAATTGTCATCTACAGCCATGCCATCGCACAACTTCTTGAGACACAACTGTTACATCTCTATGTCAGAAATCAGCGGTAGAGACTGATATCGGTCTCCTGCTAGCTTTCGTCGCCAGGCTGAAGGTGTAGATGAACAATATTTGTGAGTCAAGTTTTAGTAGATATTTTTCTGACGTAAGAAACCACAGAAACAGTATTGATTTAAAGGCGTTTCTCCACAGGCGGAAAATATAATTGTAAAACCATCGTCCTACCTACGATGTTATTTGCTTCCTTGTTTCGTGTGGTACTCTTTACTGTTTCCCTTTTCACGAAGCTATTGCTCATTCCTGTCCGTTGATTTCATAATATCGTTCCATTATACATGAGTATAATATATAATCAAACGCCATTTTCTTGATTTCCTTAAACGCACTGAGACGTTCGTGTGAACTGTCCGGAACAAAGACTAATCGGCAGAGTAAGATTGATTATGTCAACACAAAATGTTGATAAATAACAGAAAATAAAAGAAAGTGTACCTTGATGTGTTTTTTGTTGTTAAAGGTATCCAAAATAAATGGAGCATGATCAACACAGGTTAAGAGATAACGTCAAGAACCGATAGAAATCTGAACTTTCACGTAATTATCTTATGACAGCACATGAAATGAGGGGCAGTTGTTTTTCCGTTTATCAGATTTCACGCCTGCCCCTCGCGGCTCGTGTTAATAAGGTTGCTTCACGAAACCGTTAGCGAGAGTCACCGGGTAAGCCAACAGAGATCGATCGATCTACTAGCAGGAGCCAATCCCGTCTCGATAAAAAAAAGTGACAGCCAACATTTTTTCCCTTAATTGAATTACGATGGGAGTGTGTAGGAATGTTCACTTACATGTTGTGCAATGACGCAATCTCTCTCTCTTCAGCTCAAATTTATCAGTGCCATTCTGAATCATCTTTATCTTCCACGGCCCCATCCTCAAACTTCTCAAGTATGGGTTTCATTATTTAGACTCAATCACGGATTAACGAAACTATTCCAGCGTTCACTGTAAGAGATTTAGGGTAGCATACTTCATGATCGTGTGTTATGACTCAGTTAACGCATCATGTCCCTCTCTCTCTCTCTCTCTCTCTCTCTCTCTCTCTCTCTCTCTCTTTGTTCCTCTCTGTGAGTGTGAGTGTCCTGTGTGTGTGTGTGTGTGTGTGTGTGTGTGTGTGTGTGTGTGGGTCATGAAGTATTTACAGAATGTAAAGGTTACCAGTTTGTTTTGTTATTGCACTAATACTCACGCCCTTGATGGATTGCTGGTCTCTATATCTTATGTAACAGCTTATCAAAAGGAATGGTAAAAGAGTTGGTAGTAAATTGAGACTTCTTAAAATTGTGGAAGATAATAAAGGAAAGATACTCGTCTGAATAATCAGTCGTTCCTTCTCTGTATGTCAAGGGCGGCATAGACCCATCCCATCGTTATTGCGTAAAAAAGGTAAAAATAAAATTTGAACATTGTTTCTTCTTGCGTCAACAGACGAATTAAGCGACTTTATCAGCCTCTTCTCTCTTTCCTGAGCCCTCTATATTCTTCCCTTCTGATTTTCCTTCCTATGCTCTTTACGGTAATTTTGTTTCTGCATTACCTTCTGTTGTCGAGTCGAGAAGGATGATCCAAAATTTCGTTGTTTGACAACCATTTATTTTTCTGCTTTAACGCAGTTAAAAATGTAGTTTTGATCACTATAATGGTGATCTACCGTCGTGGATGATGCTATTTTTAACCATATTTGTCTTAGGAGAGAAAAATACTCGTTTTTTACTTCTGTTGAGCAGCTTGAGTGTTTTTAAGAAGCCCTCACGTCTATTCACTTTTATGTTTCTGCGCATCGTTGCAACAACTTTATTTCGATATCATATGTTTAGTTTATAAAAGCTAATTCTTCGATTGGAAATAAACCTACTCTTCTCATATATGTTTCCAAATGTAATATTTTCCAACACTTTCCCATTACACTTCGCGAAAAATAGTGCTGAATACTATAGAGATTCATTACATTCTGGCAGATGCTCGTTGTAGTTAGTCTGATTCAAAAATACATAAGAATGTGAATTTCTTAATGAAATGTTCTGTTTAGCGATGTCCGCGGGAGCAACCCGCTATCCCGGCGCGTCCATGTTTAGGGAATGCTGCCCATCAGATTCGCTCATTAGATGAATTATCTAAGCCTGTGTGTGTCCTCGGCTCGATTCTGAAGACAGCTCATAAATAATGGAAATATTCTCAAAGAGAAACTATCTGGTTCCGAGGTCCTGAGGGCTTCTTTTCCCGAAGAGTTATGACGGAACAAGCTGTTGATGTGGGGCAAAACCCGGTTAGTTCGGCCTGATTGGGTCGCATTATACAGCTGTCAGAGGCTCCGTATTAGGATAACTGTGTCACCAGACGAGTGTTAACTCAAGTAGCTTTTGTATGTTTTCGAAAGATGTTGCTATTTTACCGCTCAAGGTTCTCACTCAGTTGAATCACGACTGTTGCCCCCTGTGATAACAAGAGTTACCAACACCACTGAAGTCCTCGCCGTCTTAACAGACTTATGTATTTTACTTCACGACAACCGCTCCCACCCTCACCCCAAATATGTACAACCAACTACACACACACACACACACACACACACACACACACACACACACACACACACACACACACACCTGCATTCATTGTTTGTACACGTAACGTAGCATGGGATAATTTTACATGTATTATCACCGTTAATATTGCGAACAACCAATAATATAGAAACATACATAATCGGTATCACGAAAGTAAAAACAGCTCCATCCCTCAAGAATGTCGTAGCGACTGCCCTGTAGATCCACAAGACCAAGCTGATGCTTAAATTTCTCAATAGAAGATGATAGTGTATGGTGCCAGAAGTTTGCACACAGTGAATTGCTTGCAGGAAGCAAGCAGTAGAAAATATCTCCTACTGTCTCGACACCAGTTAATAATACGTGACTGTTATTGTAACGAGGCTATTTGCCACATACAAAGACGTCGTTTTAAGAAAAAAAAACGATTAATTCCTTCTTGGTAATAAGTATAACGTCGCGAAGTGCCTACATATATCAGCTGTGTGTTTACAAATAGGCAGAAATGAAAGTCTTGTCGTAGAAAACATGCTTACAGACGGACTCTCACTCAGATTTCTATTGCAGATGCAGTGCACCACTCACGTTCGACTTCAGGGTTCTAGGCGCTTCAGCCTGGAACCGCGCTGCTGCTACAGTCGCAGGTTCGAATCCTGCCTCGGGCATGGATGTGTGTGATGTCCTTAGGTTAGTTAGGTTTAAATAGTTGTACGTCTAGGGGAGTGATGACTTCAGATGTTAAGTCCCATAGGGCTTAGAGCCATTTGAACCATTTGTCTTCCTCAACGTACGTTACTGTTTTGTGGAGAGCTCACAGGTAGACGCAAACAGCTAGGAGCACTTACAGTTCCACAGAACCAAACACAATCATTGGAAATATTTTGGAACAAGAAAGCAGAATGTTTCCCAAGCCACTGAATATTGCTTGGTGCGGAATATTTCGTACTAACATTGAATATTAATCAGTTTCTGCTGAAAAAGAACGAGGGGAGAAATGGCTCCATACCTCAGTACGCATCTGAATCTTTCTTTAGCTCGTGGTTCCTATACTATATATACAACGTAGTCAAGAGAATTATTCAGATTATGCTAATGCGTAGATTTTTAGATGCTTTAACTGAACTAAGATAGAACTAAATGTCTGACTGACATTTTCTATAGATTTTTTTGTTAAGAAACGTCCGTAATCGTACGAACAGTAATATACGAAGAACAAGAAGGATAAGAAGAAACAAATATTCTACGTTGACTTGGAACCAATAACGATAAATGACGTTTACTTGATCGTGAAATGGGCTGACATCAGCGTACACGAGAAGGAACGAGGTGACTATTCTGTTGGAATGTAGCTGGGTGCTATTCTTGGCCAACGCCAAGTGCACTCTTCTATGACTCTATTACCCAACTGACACGCTAGGAATGCTCTTCGGACGCAATCAAAAAAATCGCTCTGAGCACTATGGGACTTAACATCTTAGGTCATCAGTCCCCTAGAACTTAGAACTAATTAAACCTAACTAACCTAAGGACATCACACACAACCATTCCCGAGGCAGGATTCGAACCTGCGACCGTAGCAGTCCCGCGGTTCCGGACTGCAGCGCCTAGAACCGCACGGCCACCGCGGCCGGCGGACGCATTCTGTCCGATCGTGCACTTGTTCGTGCGTTACGAGCGAAGCAGTGCTCACTATCGATGAAATGGCGATAGAGGTCATGACAATATATATTACTTCTCATCGGCTAATTTATTTCTTTAATTGTGATTCAGTAAATAAGGAGAGTGTTCGAGAAACATAACATTTCAGCCAGTATATGCCGTCTTCAGATCCTAAAACCTTTATGCTACTGCTACAAGTTTTTGTATTTCAAGATGGTCTATGTTGATGACGTTGTTGTTGTTGTCTTCAGTCCTGAGACTGGTTTGATTCTGCTCTCCATGCTACTCTATCCTGTGCAAGCTTCTTCATCTCCCAGTACCTACTCCAGCCTACATCCTTCTGAATCTGCCTAGTGTATTCATCTCTTGGTCTCCCTCTACGATTTTTACCCTCCAGTACCATACTGGTGATCCCTTGATGCCTCAGAACATGTCCTACCAACCGATCCCTTCTTCTAGTCAAGTTGTGCCACAAACTCCTCTTCTCCCCAACTCTATTCAATACCTCCTCATTAGTTATGTGATCTACCCATCTAATCTTCAGCATTCATCTGTAGCACCACATTTCGAAAGCTTCTATTCTCTTCTTGTCCTAACTATTTATCGTCCATGTTTCACTTCCATACATGGCTATACTCCATATAAATACTTTCAGAAACGACTTCCTGACACTTAAATCTATACTCGATGTTAATAAATTTCTCTTTTTCAGAAACGCTTTCCTTGCCATTGACAGTCTACTTTTTATATCCTCTCTACTTCGACCATCATCAGTTATTTTGCTCCACAAATAGCAAAACTCCTTTACTTCTTTAAGTGTCTCATTTCCTAATCTAATTCCCTCAGCATCACCTAACTTAATTCGACTACATTCCATTATCCTCGTTTTGCTTTTGTTGATGTTCATCTTATATCCTCCCTTCAAGACACCATCCATTCTGTTCAACTGCTCTTCCAAGTCCTTTGCTGTCTCTGACAGAATTACAATGTCATTGGCGAACCTCAAAGTTTTTATTTCTTCTCCATGGATTTTAATACCTAATCCGAATTTTTCTTTTGTTTCCTTTACTGCTTGCTCAATATACAGACTGAATAACATCGGGGATAGGCAACAACCCTGTATCACTCCATTCCGAACCACTGCTTCCCTAACATGCCCCTCGACTCTTATAGCTGCCATCTGGTTTCTGTGCAAATTGTAAATAGCCTTTCGCTCCCTGTATTTTGCCCTGCCACCTTTAGAATTTGAAAGAGAGTATTCTAGTCAACATTGTCAAAAGCGTTCTCTAGTCTATATTGATAGAAACCGAAAATTGAAAGTGTAATAATAATTGTGGTATAGACAGCGTGGTTTCCTCACGACACCGTAACGCCGTATTTTAGTAAATACCGAGAGACTCACTGTTTACCCCTAGTGGAAGTATCCTCAGTTTTCGAAACAGAGAATTTTCCTTATAAATTTGCCAGGTTTAGAATATTTACAGTCACTGTAGTACTAGGTTCTGGAGGTTTGAAGAGCAGAGTCGGCTGTGGCACGTGGACGAGACGGAAGCCACTTTCCCACGAGGTAGCCCGCTCGCTTTTTGGCACGCTTTCCCACCGCGGGGCCAGCCTAGCTTCTACAGCCTTAATTAGTATTTGCGGCCACGAAATCCCGCCTCCCTGCGGCTTCGCTCCCCAAGACACGCTGTGCGAGCTAACTATTTGCACACCATAAAGGCGCCATTGTGCGCAGCAGGGAGACGAATGGCCAGGGGCGGACGGTAGCGGCAGTGGAAACAATGAGGTGTCGGCTGTGAGGCCGGCCGGCGCCGCAGGAGACACAAAATACTGCGCTCTGCTACATACACCACAACTCGGCGCTCCTTCCACCTGGTCCCTAGCTTCAAGCGTCGCACTTCCTGCGCAGACTGTCCAATCCGCTAGCTTAGTGATACTACGACCGTGCAGCTATTATGCAACTTCCGTACACTAGTGTGTTGGAGAGTACATGATGTACCACAGTCATTTCAATGTTTTTGTTGTTGTGGTTTTTGTTGTGATTTTCTATTCGATGACTGGTTTGGGGCAGTACTTCACGATAAATTATCCTGGGCCAGCATCTTCATCTCGTAAATACTGCAATTTATATCCACTCGAACCTGTTTCCTGTATTCGTCCCTTTGTCTCCCTCTGCATTTTTTACCACCTGCTCCTTCTCTCCAACACCAAATTGACAACCGCATGTTGCATCAGGATGCGTCCTACCAACCTATCCCTTCTTTTAATAAACTTGCACTATAAATTTATTTTTTGGCCTATTCAATTTAGCACCTCCTCGTTAGTTACGCGAGCTGTCACAGCATTCTCCTGTAGCACCACGTTTCAGTAACGTCTATACTCTTCTTATCTATACTGTTCATCTTCCACGTTTTACTTCAGTTCGTGGCTACATTCCAGACATATAATGGCTTCTTAATACTTAAAATACTTCTAGATATTAACATATTTCTCTTTTCCAGAGAAGCTGTCCCTGCTATTCCAAGCCCGCATCTCGTACTCTCTTTGCTGCCATCGTCATTTATTTTGCTCTCTAAACAGCAAAAACATTACGTTCAATGTTTCACTTCCTGATTTATTCCTCTCAGTCACCTGATTATATTGTCAACGTTTGAAGCAATTTCTCCTCAGTTGCTAACTTCAGTTACGCCTTAGCAAAATGGTTCAAATGGCTCTGAGCACTATGCGACTTAACTGTTGAGGTCATCAGTCGCCTAGAACTTAGAACTAATTAAACCTAACTAACCGAAGAACATCACACACATCCATGCCCGAGGCAGGATTCGAATCTGTGACCGTAGCGGTCGCGCGGTTCCAGACTGTAGCGCCTAGAACCGCTCGGCCACTCCGTCCGGCACGCCTTAGGAGATAGATAAGAAAAATGCTGTCTTTTTTAACCGAATTTATTTGTGTGCCCAAAACAATGTTTCGTCTATTCAAGCTAGACATCTTCAGAGCTATTCAATTTTCGTCCTGTTCATGAACCCGTTCGTTGTTCTGTATGTGCTGAAAACATATTGTGCAGATTTCTTCCAATTGATATTTCACATTCAAACATTCCTTTGCACCTAACAGGCCGGCCGCTGTGACCGTGCGGTTCCAGGCACTTCAGTCCGGAACCGCGCTGCTGCTGCTGCTACGGTCGCAGGTTCGGATCCTGCCTCACGCATGGATGTGTGTAATGTCCTTAGGGTAGTGAGGTTTAAGTAGTTCTAAGTCTAGGGGACTGATGACCTCAGGTGTTAAGTCCCATAGTGCTTAGAGCCATTTGAACCATATCTTTTTTTTTTTTTTTTTTTCAGATAACATATACTGTAGCAGAGCCCTAAAGCATGTGAGAAAGAACATGTGCAATGTGCCACAATATAAGTTATATACAAAGAAATGTTTAAATGTGACATATCAATTGGAAGAACCCTATACTATGTATAGGTAGTAGAGTACAGTAGAGTAAAGCCGCCATCAATCCGAAAAGTATTTTGAAAACCACAGTGCTATAATAGAACAACAGATAGATGAATGAATAGGACAAAGTGAATACCACTGAAGATGCCTAGACTGAATAGGTGAAACATGTTTGCATACACACATAAATTCAGATACAAAAGACGGTTTTTTTATTTATATGATGAAACGCTTCATTACCCTCGTTTTAGTTTTGACGATGTTGATCATGTAACCTCTACATTCACGTCGACTGAGCTTCCGAGTCCATTGCTGACAAACAGAATTACGATGTGACCGACGGAACTTCAAATTTGTATTTCTTCTTTCTGAACTTTAATTTCCTTTCCAAATTTCTATATGGTTTCCTCTACCGATTGCTCAATGTACAGATTGAAAAACCTTGAAATAGGCTACAATCATATTTCACTCCCTTTTCAACTTCTGCTTCCCTTCATGCACCTCGACTCTTCTAACAGTAATCAGGTATTTGTAAAATTTGTAGACTACTTTGGCTCACTATATATGAATTTCAAAGAGTTTATTTCAGCCAGCGTTGTGAAAATCTTCCTAAAAATGTACAGCTGTTTTGAAAGTAATGTAGATTTATCTTTTTTCATTTAATTTCCCCTGATAAGCTGTCGAGTAAGTACTGCCTCGCGTGTTCGTATATTAATCCAGAACCCAGAACGACTTCCCTGAGGTCAGCAGTCTTTCTTTTTTTCTATAAATAATGCGTGTTATTAATTTGCAACCATGACTTATTAAACTGATAACTAGGTTATATTCACACTTATTAGCATCTGCCTTCTTCGGAATTCGGATATCTCTGCGCTTCCTGTTTCATCCACATATGGTGGGCGGGAAGAACGGCTGTTGCTAAGCTTAGGTTTAGCGGTTTTGGCCATGATGATTATTGCGTGAGATTTACAGTCTTTTTCACAAACACTAATGCAGGTTTCTCGAGGTTGCAGAGGGGGCTTCGTACGTAAAGTTTTGATAAAGAACCGATGTCCGGAAAAACAACGTTTGAATATGAAAAAAGTGAAACACGTTAATCATAGTGTCTCTCCTAAGAGTCGTCAGGTACATTTTATTTAGTGTTCCGGCAAATGTCTGCAATTTCTTTTTTGCAAGGTGTAGCTGGAGTCACCCCAAACAAATCGTGCTCATCATCTCATTCGTACGACCACCAGTATCGAAAGAAAGTGTCGGTTTGTTTCCCATTAGAAACAAAATTATTTTTACAGTGGAATTTTACGTGTGCATTCGGTAGAGCGGTCCCAAAATAGTCTAGTGCGTTATATTATAGGCTTCTATTAACGTGAACAGCCGGCCGAGGTGGCCGAGCGGTTCTAGGCGCTACAGTCTGGAACCGCGCGACCACTACGGTCGCAGGTTCGAATCCTGCCTCGGGCATGGCTGTGTGTGGCGTCCTTAGGTTAGTTAGGTTTAAGTAGTTCTAAGTTCTAGGGGACTGATGACCTCAGCAGTTAAGTCCCATAGTGCTCAGAGCCATTTGAGCCATTTTAACGTGAACAGTAAATCATGGAGAACAACCAGTACTTCAGCAGCGACTTAGCAGCGCGTGTGCATGGCGCTAGCAGCCAGCGCGGGCCGGGGTGGTGCCTATAATATAACGCACTAGACTAATTTGGGTCCGTTATATCGAATGGGCAAGAACAATTCCACTCTCCGTTGACGCTGGGCGTCGTATGAATGACGTGTGTGCGCTGACTCCAGCTTCATACTGCAAAAACAAAATTGCAGATATCTGCTGAAACACCAAAGAAAATGCTGCTGACGACCCATAGGAGAGAAAGAAAACAATCAGCTGCTTCATCCTCCTTCGAAAACACGCTCTCGAAATTTTTAAAGTATAAGCCTCTGTTATCTTCTGCTCTTCCTGTATCCGATCGGAAACCGCCTCATCCAAGTAGTTTACAGCTGAAGTGTAATCAGAGCGACAGTGCAGCGTAATTTTCTTACACAACCACATTGCCTGAAGCAGAAATCTTGTTAATATGAAAGAGGGGCACCTCTAACCAACTATTTTCCAGTTGCACATTTCCGTGCAACCAGTGAACCACATCTGCGTCGAGGAGATTTTTTACAACTTTGTTTTTATTGTAAGGCCACACCAGGAGCTGATTTAACAAGTTTATTTTGCCTGGTGTTGATTGTTCCCATCGAAACTGGCAGTCAATAAAACTTTATTTTATCTTGGCGTTACACAGAAAATGCCTTTCTTCAGACATTGACGAGCTGTGGAGCTATACCTGAAAAAAAAAGGTGAACCAGGACAAGAACCTAATCGGACATGACGTAATTGAAAGAATCATTCCAACGCTCGCCTAATTGATGTAGAACTACTGCGAGAAATCTGAATCGCGAGGTACAGAGTACAGACAGTACATTGCTCCCCTGGTATTCGAGGCGATGTCTCAACTACTGTTCCACATCTCTCGACAGTATGTAGAAGTTAAGGGCCAGCCCAGTGCCAGGGGCATGCCCACTGGGATTAGCTTAGTGGGCCTGGCCAACACCCAGTAGGTTTATAGTAGCACTGGCACACCTGTAACGCTGCAGGTAGCATGTAGTTTCCTTGTAGATTAAGTAGCTTAGAACCACATAGCGGTAAGATTAGAGTAATAATAATAATAATAATAATAATAATAATAATAATAATAATAAAATCACCTGTAATGTAGAATAGAAAGCTGCATTTCTTTGTATCATCATTAGGACCCACTAACGTAGTCAGGTAGTGGGTTAATACGTATAATGCAATGAATTGAATAAAGATTTTTTTTAAAAAAATTATGTAGATCTGCTACCGAAAAAAAAAATCTGATCTCTTTCAGTGGCTGCGGAGAAGACAACTTTTTTTTTTTTTTTTTTTTTTTTTTTTTGGGTTTAAGGGCGCTCAACTACTGAGGTCATTAGCGCCCAGTCACAATTGTTAGAGCACATAGAATCTAGTAAAACTCAAGGGGGGGGGGGGGGGGACACCAGAAAGTTCTTACAAAGATGCAGATAAAATAAGTGAAAGAGTTAGATGTCTTTGGACAATCCAGTCAAAGTAATGAAACGAAGAACACGAGCAGCTGCTCGAGCGTCATCCGCTAAAATATCCTGTAAAGTAGATGGCAGAGACAGGACAACACGAGAGGGGAGAAGACAACGTCTGTTAGTCAATGTTACAGGTGTAAGCAACGTTGCTGCGGGTCAGCAACGACAAGTATCTTTTATGAAACTCTATTAGCAAACAAATGAAATACTCGGATTTCTGCGTATCTGTCCACACTTGTACATTAAAGAATCTCGCTCCGTACAGACCTGTTATGAAGTGTCACGTGTGTGTCTGTGTTGTGTAGATGGTTGTGACGAGTGCTCATACAGTGTAGTGTTGTATCTGTTAGATAAATCGAAGGGAGAGGTTGAAATTCCGTGTAGGTACACAGCTTAGTCCTCTCGACCGTCAAACTTAGCGAACCCATCGAACTAACGGATCGCCATCATCAGTGTCGCATGCTCTCGATCCTTGAGACACTGGACAGTTTTGGAACTCAATCCGGGACATTGGAAGAAAATTTTATGATCCGGGATTTTACGCCACCACCTCTCCTCCTCTTGCCGGCCACATGTTAGGGCGATGAAAATTTTTTCGAAACGGCTGCCTCTGTGTCGAGCGCCACGGGAATGTCCTGTCCTACCTACCTCCGGTAAGGAGGTGAGACCGAAACAAGAACGCAAGGGAGAAAAAAACATAATTCGTTTCTTTATTTTGCCACTCAGATTAGGTCCCTGATGACTTGTCAGCCAGTACCGCCTTTCTTTGCGATCCATGTAGCTCCAGTGCAAGGACAACCAAAAGTCCCTATTTCCTACATCACTCGACACAAAAGCTAGTATGGTACATTCCTTCCATGTAATTAACCTCTGGAGTTAATATTCCGGCTCTTACGGCACTGATGTCGGCAAGACACTAAATTATAATCCTCAGTAGAAACAGCTAACATGTCTGAATTGCAGCTCTTTGTCAGTAAGCACTATGTTTCCGGTAGATTAAAACTATTTTTCCGGGGAAAGACTCCTGGTTCGAGTCCGATCCGGCATAGAGTTTTAAACTGCCAGGAGGTTTCAAAACAGCGTACACCTCGCTGCAGAGTGAAAGATTCATTACGAAAGCATTGTTGCGTTCATCAACTACCACTGAAATCTTCAATCTGATGTTTACAAACACAGTAACTCACAGAAGCCGTAAAAGCGAGCTGCTCTGTGTCTGCACGGTCTTTATTTCCTGACAATGGCGTAATAAATGGATCGTTAGATTGCAGGGAGATCAACAAAGGTTGCGAACAAAGATATAAATTCCAACCACTGCCACTATAAAGTACGTCAACTCTCACCCGTCCGGATATAATAAGAAAATATAAAAAACGTCGAAAGCGACAAAATAATGAAAATGTAAATAATAATAAGCATTCTTGAATACGAACGAGTGTTTGAAACGAGATGCATTACGCCACGACCTGTGTGCTGTAAATGGAAAATAAACCAAAATGTAAACAGACTTGTTTCTCGCACAGGGAGAAAAATGAGTTAATGTCTAAATTAGGAAACAGTCAGAGCAGAGAGAGGGTCGTAATATCTTGGGAGCAGCGTGCGGCGCAAAACAGGCTGGAATGCGCCGTGGTCCGCTTATTGCTCGGACACGTTTCGTTGTATACCAAGACGCTTCATTAGATATGCAGTGCGCTTATGGTATAAAATCCTCAGGTAATTTCCATTTTCCTAGCTAGAATTTGCCTCTAAGATTAACTTCTTTTTCCCAAATGTGCTTCCCGCGCCTGGGTTCGATTCCCGGCGGGGTCAGGGGTTTTCTCTGCCTCGTGATGGCTGGGTGTTGTGTGATGTCCTTAGGTTAGTTAGGTTTAAGTAGTTCTAAGTTCTAGGGGACTGATGACCATAGATGTTAAGTCCCATAGTGCTCAGAGCCATTTGAACCATTTGAACCCAAATGTGAATTGGCAAATAGTGTTAGCGACTAATGTGAATTAAGTAGAGATCTGAGGGCTCATACATAGATGGAGCTTTGTCATTTAGTTTCCATGGCTGGGGAAGTTAGACAAAGGACTTCTGAAAGGAATAAGCAGAACATATTTTGAAGACCGAACTTGTGACGGCATCTTTTAATCTACTGGATTCTGTATTTCATACATCAATTAATACAAATATTTGTATAATTATATATTGTTATCTTAGATTTATATATTCGTGACAACAGTCTGGTGGCGACCTCCAATGTATAGTAACTGAAGAAAACTTCACTGGCCAAGATCGGTAAAAAGACATTTTATTGTATGACCGCTTTCGACAGAGCTATGCCGTCATCATCGGATCTTATACTTTCGAATTTTGCAGCATGTTCTCCCTCAGTGTTATAATGTGAAACGTCTTTTAACGCTGGTGGATAATATGTTGTAAAAATTCAAATGCATAAGATACGATGACCAGTCATCCAATGAAATGCTTTTTAGGCGGTCTTGGTTTGTGAGGTTTTCTTCAGTTATCATATCTTAGAGTTTCTGGGTGTTAGAACATGTTAAAATTCAATACCAGCTGTCCATATCACACAATTCAACATCAAAAAACTTTAACAGAACTATATTATTGCCTATAGAATTACAAGCTGCCATACGAATCTTTCTTCACCAGTTCCCAGAAATCTTCTGTTGCTTTTGACTACAACGTAATAGAACTAATTGTTACGAGTGATGTATGGCTACTCCATCCTGCATGTGTGTGCGTGTAGGGAGAGGGAGGGGGGAGGATGAAATAGATAGATAAATAGACAAGAGAAAGAGATTGAGTAAAGAGAGGGGAGTGGGGAGGTACTCTTTATCTCGCTTGCAATGAGCCAGGGCGTTTCATAATTTACATTAGTTAATCAATATTAATGAATAAACAACATTCTCATCTCATAAACTTCGTGACGTTAGTCATTGTTAACGACTAGGCAAGCATCAGTGTTGCCTATTTAACACAATGTTAAGGTAACAAGTTGTACTGTATCAGAAAGCAAAAAAACTATAAACAGTCTTCTGATTAGTACCAGAAGATGGGCCATGTATATGACCCAAAGTAGTAGCAACTTCTGCAACCTTTTTGACAGCAGCTGATGGTGTAGCTACAAATATGTCTTACACGAAACACGTGACAGCTGTAGAGCACCAGTTTATTGCGCTGCCGTCTCTTGTGATCACACAACTTATTAAGAACCATACCCCGACTTTTGTAATGTTCAGTCGACCACCATAACCCACGGCGAATCAGACTAAAAGTGCTATTTCTGTTCGTGTGACTGCGTATTCTTTTCAGTTATCTTCTGTACTATACGGTAGCAGTTCTTCCTATGGATGGTACATGTCGCATCGAGGTATGTTACTTGGCAGCAATAGATCGCGTGGAAGTTCCATTCATCCTCAAGTTTACGCATCAGTTCACAACTTTTCCACAAACGATGTAAACTTTCTTTGAAAACTTTAAACTTTATTGAGTATAAGTATTAAGTCCAGCATCACGCTTGGAAGCAACGTGTCATACACATATTCACTTTAAAAATCATTTTTAAAGCTGAAATTAGTCAAATGCGGTGTAATGTGTTGTTCAAGAAATTGTACATTGTAAGCTTTTCTTCCAACAGATGCATTAAGGCTGTCGAATCCAACACAAAGAAGTTCATCCTTTTTATTATGTTCATCCTCTTCAAAAATGTTATATCACTCTTTGACTTTTATAGACATACAAGATACAGCTGAATTGTTATCTTCGAATTGCCGAGGATGGTTTGTATTCTGACAAACTGGTTGTGTCAGTGAAATTTATGATCACCGAAATGCGTGAAGTACAACACGATGACTTTTGACAACTACCTCAAAGCTGTGAATTATATCTTCCTACAGACAATTTTAAGAATGGACTCATGGATTAGTGCTAAACTACGGACCCAAGATGTGGGGGTCGATTCCTGGGCGACCCTATTAATTTTATATTTCACTTATAGTTACTTATAATAATGGTTATTAATGAAACTTCCTGGCAGATTAAAACTGTGTGCCCGACCGATACTCGAACTCGGCACCTTTGCCTTTCGCGGGCAAGTGCTCTACCAACTGAGCTACCGAAGCACGACTCACGCCCTGTACTCACAGCTTTACTTCTGCCAGTATCTCGTCTCCTACCTTCCAAACTTTACAGAAGCTCTCCTGCGAACCTTGCAGAACTAGCACTCCTGAAAGAAAGGATGTAGCGGAGACATGGCTTAGCCACAGCCTGGGGGATGTTTCCAGAGAGCACTTGCCCGCGAAAGGCAAAGGTCCCGAGTTCGAGTCTCGGTCGGGCACACAGTTTTAATCTGCCAGGAAGTTTCATATCAGCGCACACTCCGCTGCAGAGTGAAAATCTCATTCTGGAATGGTTATTAATGTCAAATATGCCGCGTTTCACCGTCGTTCGGAGTCCACATAAAACTGTGTGTCCCCCTGTACCTGGATGGGTGATATGGAGGTCGGGGGAAGGCAAAAAACACTACCCCAGTATTACCAAGCCTAGTAAAGCACACTGGTGTTCAAACCAACTTTCGGGGTTAATGACGGCCGTACCTTTTATGAATGAAGAGAGGAATGAAAAACTGGACCGCTGTCAGCCTAACCTCACTCGTGAGAGGGCAAGGAAGTGAAAACAGAAAGCAGGAAGTGTTACTGCGTTGCAGGAGAATGGAAATTCGTTCACTTTGTCAGTTCTCTGCTACAGGTATCGGCATGACTGTGTATGCCTGCAGACAGAATGGGTGTGTAACAATAAAAGAGCTAAGTGGGGCAACACTCGTTATCTGGCAGTGAACCTGACGTTAACTAATAATGTTTGTCTACAGGCCATATAATTACAAGGCGGGCGTCATATTTATGTTGGTGTCTAGATATATCCGTTGCACAATGGTCTAGAAAATCTATTACCGTGACGAAAGCCGTAAGCTTATGTAATGAATTGAGTACTGTTAGTAGGTATCATTGGTACTGTGTGTCTTATTATACGAGTTTCGCATTAATCATTCGTTTAAAACAGAACTGGAAAAGATGGAGCATACATTTCACCGTTATTTAATGATTAGCTTCGATGATAGGATTACTCGCAAATGTCGATCGAAAGACTGACGCCGACAGAATGTAGCTCTAAAGCAAAGCACTTCACCGACCTTATTATAAATTCGTGTATTTATTAAATTTATATGGAAATAATATATTTACTGTAGGTAATTGTAAACAAGTAAATTCGCTTTAGACGTTATTTTTCAGATGCGGGTATTTTTGGGCGCCAGGTTTTTAGCCAAAGAGGAAGGCTCTTCAACATAACAAGAGCGCACCAACGGTCAGTATAACGTTATCGATATGCACTCTTACATACACCCCTCCTAGTCTCTTCCGCCTGACAGGAAAGCTGAGGAGATCGGAGGCTGGGCTTGGGGATATTAGATCTTTCCTCGATCTTTTCTGGGCACTAATTTCATTGGACCAAGTTTGCAGGACAACGACTAATCCGTACTTGAATTAACCTCTTGAGCAGCCATTTAGGTAGTCTCCTGACTCCACCGTGTTGTGTTCCATATGTTGATATATCTCTCAGACTGTAACTCTGTCGCTCTGTAAATTGTTTAAGTGTGGTTTCTGATATCTCTGCAGGTAATCACCGTTAGTATCTACATATACATCTACATGGATACTCTGCAAAACACATTTAAGTGCCTGGCACAGGGTTATCGAACCATCTTCACAATTCTCTATTATTCCAATCTCGTATAGCGCGCGGAAAGAACGAACACCTATACGAGGTGTGGCTAGAAAAAAAACCGGACTAGTATTGGTGAAACAATAAAACGAATGCAATAAGGCTGAAAGTCGCGTGGCCTGTCACGTGACTCTCGCTCCGCCTACTGCTCGAGTTTCATCTGCCTCCTGCACTCAGTCTGCCCGTGGCGTCTGTTTTAAGTAGTTGACGTTTTGTCTGTGCGTCGGAAAATGTTGAGTGTACAGAAAGAACAGCGTGTTAACATCAAATTTTGTTTCAAACTAGGAAAACCTGCAAGTGAAACGTTTGTAATGTTACAACAAGTGTACGGCGGTGATTGTTTATCGCGAACACAAGTGTTTGAGTGGTTTAAACGATTTAAAGATGGCCGCGAAGACACCAGTGATGACACTCGCACTGGCAGACCATTGTCAGCAAAAACCGATGCAAACATTGAAAAAAATCGGTAAACTTGTTCGACAAGATCGCCGTTTAACAATCAGAGCAGACTGAGTGCAAGAGGCAGATGAAACTCGAGCAGTAGGCGGAGCGAGAGTCACGTGACAGGCCACGCGACTTTCAGCCTTATTACATTCGTTTTATTGTTTCACCAGTACTAGTCCGGTTTTTTTCTAGCCACACCTCGTATCTTTCCGTACGATCTCTGATTTCCCTTATTTTATCGTGGTGATCGTTTCTCCCTATGTAGGTCGGTGACAGGAAAATATTTTCGCATTCTGAGGAAAAAATTGGTGATTGGAATTTCGTGAGAAGATTCCGTCGCAACGAAAAACATCTTTCTTTTAATGATGTCCAGCCCAAATTCTGTATCATTTCTGTGACACTCTCTCTCATATTTCGCGAAAATACAAAACGTGTTGCCCTTCTTTGAACTTTTTCGATGTACTCCGTCAGTCCTATCTTGTAAGGATCCCACACCGCGCAGCGGTATTCTACAAGAGGACGGACAAGCGTAGTGTTGGGTTGTTTTGGGGGAAGAGACCAAACTGCGAGGTCATCGGTCTCATCGGTTTAGGGAAGGACGGGGAAGGAAGTCGGCCGTGCCCTTTCAAAGGAACCATCCCGGCATTTGCCTGGAGCGATGTAGGGAAATCACGGAAAACTTAAATCAGGATGGCCGGACGCGGGATTGCCAATAAACTGCAATCTTTGGTTAGCCTTCCCCACAACATTTTCTATGCATTCTTACCAATTTAAGTGGTTCGTAATTGTAATACCTAGGTATTTACTGAATTTACGGACTTTAGATTAGACTGATTTATCGTGTAGCCGAAGACTAACGGATTGCTTTTAGCACTCATGTGGATGACCTCACGCTTTTCGTTATTTAGGGTCAACTGCCAATTTTCGCACCATTCAGATATCTTTTCTAGATAGTTTTGAAATTTTTTTTGGTCTTATGATGACTTTATTAGGCGATAAACGACAGCATCATCTGCAAAGAACCTAAGAAGGCTGCTCAGATTGTCTCCCAAATCGTTTATATAGATAAGGAACAGGAAAGGGGCTATAACATTACTTTGGGGAAAGCCAGAAATCACTTCTGTTTCACTCGATGAGTTTCGTCAGTTACTACGAACTGTGACCTTTCTGACAGGAAACCACAAATCCAGTCACATAACTGAGACGATATTCCATAAGCACCCGATTTCACTACAAGCCGCTTCTGTGGTACAGTGTCAAAAGCCTTCCGGAAATCCATGAATACGGAATCGATCTGAAATCCCTTGTCAATAGCACTGAGCACTTCATGTGAATAAAGAGCTAGTTGTGTTTCACAGGGACAATGTTTTCTAAACTCATGCTGACTGTGTGTCAATAGATTGTTTTTTCGAGGTAATTCATAATGTTGGAACACAATATATGTTCCAGAATCCTGCTGCATATCGACATTAACGATATGGGCCCGTAATTTAGTGGTTTACTCCTACTACCTTTCTTGAATATTGATGTGACCTGTGCAACTTTCCAGTCTTTGGGTACGGATCTTACGTCGAGCGAACGGTTGTATATGATTGATAAGTAGGGAGCTATGCGTCAGCATACTCCGAAAGGAACCTAATTGGTACACAGTCTGGACCAGAAGACTTGCTTTTATTAAGTGATTTAAGTTGCTTCACTATATTCCGAGGATATTTACTTCTATGTTACTCATGTTGGCAGCTGTTCTCGATTCGAATTCTGGAATATTTACTTCGTCTTCTTTTGTGAAGGCATTTCGGAAGGCTGTGTTTAGAACTCTGCTTTGGCAGCACTGTCTTCGATAGTATCTCCATTGTTATGACCTAGAGAAGGCATTGACTGTTTCTTGCCACTAACATACTTCACATACGACCAGAATCTCTTTGGGTTTTCTACCAGATTTCGAGACAAAGATTCGTTGTGGAAATTGTTATAGGCGTCTCGCATTGAACTTCGCGCTAAATTCCGAGCTTCTGTAAAAGATCGCCAATCTTGGGGATTTTGCGTCTGTTTAAATTTGGCATGTTTGTTTCGTTGTTTCTGCAGCAGTGTTGGTTCAAATGGCTCTGATCACTATGGGACTCAACTTCTGAGGTCATTAGTCCCCTAGAACTTAGAACTAGTTAAACCTAACTAGCCTAAGGACATCACACACATCCATGCCCGAGGCAGGATTCGAACCTGTGACCGTAGCGGCCTCGCGGTTCCAGACTGCAGCGCCTAGAACCGTACGGCCACTTCGGCCGGCTCAGCAGTGTTCTAACCCGTTTTGTGTACCAAGGAGGATCATCTCCGTCGTTTGTTAATTTATTTGGTATAAATCTTTCAATTGCTGCCGATACTATTTCTTTGAAATAGTAAGAGATGCAAGTAAATAGTAAGTAAATAAAAGAAATGGAGTCCACCATGATGAATTTTCTGTAAATAAATACCGGAAGCGTCATAGCAGTACACTTTCTGACGTCAACGAATACACTCGCTCCAGTCGCATTAATGTGACCAGCACGTATGTTTGACGTCAACGTGCAATAAACACTCACAGACGACAGGTGGCAGCACTAGCAATGGATGAAATATAAATCATGTCGAGGGACGCGGAAAACACTGCAGACATTAACGTAATAGGGAAGAGAAGCGATTTATCTAAGTACTAAAGGGCACGATCATTGGCTTTCGAACCAAGGGTGGAAGCATTTCCGAAACGGCTAAGTTTGTAAACTGTTAGCGTGCCGTCGTAGCTAAAGTACACTGTTTATTGCAAAATGAGGCTTTGCAAAAGAGGCGCCGATCCAACTACGGTGCACCACAGGCCATAGACGACAGGGGTGAACGACAGCTACGCTAATGTGTACGGGCGAACAGACGTGCAACTGTTGAGCAAATGACCGTCCAGATGAACCGAGGAGCTACTGTTTCCTCAACGACCGCTTAGGGAACGTTGCGCCGTATGGGCCTCCGCAACAGGCGCTAGTTTCATGCACCTATGCTGACTACCGTTCATCTGCGACGAAAGTTGGAATTTGCACGCCATTAATGCAAATGGACGTCCACTGAGTGGCCACTGGTGGGCCGGCCGTTGTGGCCGAGCGGTTCTAGGCGCTTCAGTCTGGAACCGGGCGACTTATAAGGTCGCAGGTTTGAATCCAGCCTCGGGAATTTATGTGTGTGATGTCCTTAGGTTTACGTTCTAAGTTCTAGGGGGCTGATGACCTCAGATGTTAAATCACATAGTACTCTGAGCCATTTGAGGCACTGGCGGCCCTTTCAGATGAATCACGTTTTATGCTCCATGGGACAGATGGCCGTTGGCGTGTACGGCGTGAAACGTCTGAAAGCAAACAAGGGGGGAGTTTATGGTCTGGGGAATGTTTCCGTGGCATTCCCTGGGTGACCTCGTCCTTCTGGAAGACACAGTGGATCAACAGATCACGCAGTTTGTTTTTCCTCGGCACGATGGCACCCACCAGCAGGACAATTCAATGTGTCACACATCTACATCTACATTTACACTCCGCAAGCCACCCAACGATGTGTGGCAGAGGGCACTTTACGTATCTGAAAGCCTCCGTGCGCGATCGAATCTCTCTAATTTTACATTCGTGATCTCCTCGGGAGGTATAAGTAGGGGGAAGCAATATATTCGATACCTCATCCAGAAACCCACCCTCTCGAAACCTGGCGAGCAAGCTACACTGCGATGCAGAGCGCCTCTCTTGCAGAGTCTGCCACTTGAGTTTGCTAAACATCTCCGTAACGTTATCACGGTTACCAAATAACCCTGTGACGAAACGCGCCGCTCTTCTTTGGATCTTCTCTATCTCCTCCGTCAACCCGATCTGGTACGGATCCCACACTTTTGAGCAATACTCAAGTATAGGTCGAACGAGTGTTTTGTAAGCCACCTCCTTTGTTGATGGACTGCAATTTCTAAGGATTCTCCCAATGAATCTCAACCTGGTACCCGCCTTACCAACAATTAATTTTATATGATCATTCCACTTCAAATCGTTCCGCACAGATACTCCCAGATATTTTACAGAAGTAACTGCTACCAGTGTTTGTTCCGCTATCATATAATCATACAATAAAGGATCCTTCTTTCTATAAATTCGCAATACATTACATTTGTCTATGTTAAGGGTCAGTTGCCACTCCCTGCACCAAGTGCCTATCCGCTGCAGATCTTCCTGCATTTCGCTACAATTTCCTAATGTTGCAACTTCTCTGTATACTACAGCATCATTCGCGAAAAGCCGCATGGAACTTCCGACACTATCTACTAGGTCATTTATATATATTGTGAAAAGCAATGGTCGCATAACACTCCCCTATGGCACGCCAGAGGTTACTTCAACGTCTGTAGACGTCTCTCCATTGATAACAACATGCTATGTTCTGTTTGCTAAAAACTCTTCAATCCAGCCAGACAGCTGGTCTGATATTCCGTAGGCTCTTACTTTGTTTATCAAGCGACAGTGCGAAACTGTATCGAACGCCTTCCGCAAGTCAAGGAAAATAGCATCTACCTGGGAGCCTATATCTAATATTTTCTGGGTTTCATGAACAAATAAAGCGAGTTGGGTCTCACACGATCGCTGTTTCCGGAATTCATGTTGATTCCTACAGAGTAGATTCTGGGTTTCCAAGAACGACATGATACTCGAGCAAAAAACATGTTCTAAAATTCTACAACAGATCGACGTCGGAGATATAGGTCTATAGTTTTGCGCATCTGCTCGACGACCCTTCTTGAAGACTGGGACTACCTGTGCTCTTTTCCAATCATTTGGAACCTTCCGTTCCTCTAGAGACTTGCGGTTCACGGCTGTTAGAAGGCGGGGGGGGGGGGGGGGGGGGCAAGTTCTTTCGCGTACTCTGTGTAGAAACGCATTGGTATCCCGTCAGGTCCAGTGGACTTTCCTCTGTTGAGTGATTCGAGTTCCTTTTCTATTCCTTGGACACTTATTTCGATGTCAGCCATTTTTTCGTTTGTGCGAGGATTTAGAGAAGGAAATGCAGTGCGATCTTCCTCTGTGAAACAGCTTTGGAGAAAGGTGTTTAGTTTTTCAGCTTTACGCGTGTCATCCTCTGTTTCAATGCCATGATCATCCCGGAGTGTCTGGATATGCTGTTTCGAGCCACTTACTGATTTAACGTAAACCAGAACTTCGGCGTGTTCGCGCCACGGATACTCAACCTAGCGCAGCTGGCCACAGCACACGAGTCGACATGACTCAACATCCCCGTCGGTACTTCCTAAATGCAGTGTGATCACCGCACCACCTCGGTCGGCAGCACTGGAGCAGTGCTGGCAAGGGAGCAGATCGGCAGCTCGGCGAGACGTCCAGAGCCGCGGTTCAGTGGCAGAAGGCAACGGGCGGCAGGTCGCGGCGGCAGCCGGCCTCAGCCGCTCAGCGGCGCAGCGCGCCCACGGCCCGCGATCTTATCGCTGTCCAGCCATCCATTAAAAAACACACGGCCCGGCCCAGCCCGTCCCGGCCACGCCCAGGGCCGCGGGGCCACTGCCTTGTGACACCCACGCCTCCGATCCGCCCCGTTCCTCTGCATACGCCGCTGAACCCCGCGGCGAGCAGCGGCCGTGCAGCGCGGAACAGCGGTTTCGCCGCCGTCGGAATGCGGCCCAGTACTACTGCCTGAGTCGCCCTCGGGCTCGAGAGGTTGCCTGACCTCGCAAGTAGTAATCACAGTGACCCCTATTGCAGCACCGGTCCTCCTATGCTCGCTGTAGCAATACTCACTATCCGGGTGGCTCATAAGTGAACGTCGTTCAACTGGACCGTATTTCGACGCCTTCCGTATCAGACATGTCCGAGGCGTAATTTTAGTACGTCTGAAGCTAAGACGAGAGGGTGTAGCATTCAGTGTAATGGTTTTCTTGATGATGGGGTTGGGGAAGGGAGAGATGTTTGATATTTGGTTTTGTGGGGCGCTCAACTGCGAGGTTATCAGCGCCCGTGCAAATTCCCAATCTGTACACAGTCCAGTCTAGCCTCTTTCACGATTGCTGATGCTATGACGAGGACAACACAAAGACCCATTCCCCGGGCAGAGAAAATCCGCAACACTGTTGAAGTTCGAACCCGGGGTTTCGTGATCCAGAGGTAGCAATGCTAGCCACTAGAAAATCAGCTGCAGACTGGAAGGGAGAGAAGTGAATCTATTATCTATGCATAGCTCCCCTATCTCCCTATATAATGTACACTACTGGCCATTAAAATTGCTACACCAAGAAGAAATGCAGATGACAAACGGGCATTCATTGGACAAATATATTATACTAGAACTGACATGTGATTACATTTTTACGCAATTTGGGTGCATAGATCCTGAGAAATCAGTACCCAGAACAACCACCTCTGGCCGTAATAACGGTCTCGATACGACTGGGCATTGAGTGAAACAGAGCTCTGATGCCGTGTCCAGGTACAGCTGCCCATGCAGCTTCAACGCGATACCACAGTTCATCAAGAGTAGTAACTGGCGTATTGTGACGAGCCAGTTGCTCGGCCACCATTGACCAGACTTTTCAAAAGGTGACATATCTGGAGAATGTGCTGGCCAGGGCAGCAGTCGAACATTTTCTGCATCCAGAAAGGCCCGTATAGGACCTGCAACATGCGGTCGTGCATTATCCTGCTGAAATGCAGAGTTTCGCAGGGATCGAATGAAGGGTAGAGCAACGGGTCGTAACACATCTGAAATCTAACGTCCACTGTTCAGAGTGCCGTCAATGGGAACAATGGCACCCCATACCATCACGCCGGGTGATACGCCAGCATGGCGATGACGAATACACGCTTCCAACGTGCGTTCACCGCGATGTCGCGAAACACGGATGCGGCCATCATGATTTTGTAAAGAGAAGCTGGATTCATCCGAAAAAATGACGTTTTGCAATTCGTGCACCCAGGTTCAAGGTTGAGTACACCATCGCAGGCGCTCCTGTCTGTGACGCAGCGTCAAGGGTAACCGCAGCTATGGTCTCCGAGCGGATAGTCCATGCTGTTGCAAACGTCGTCGAACTGTTCGCGCAGATTGTTGTTGTCTTGCAACATCCCCATCTGTTGACCCAGGGATCGAGACGTGGCTGCACGATCCGTTACAGCCATGCGGATAAGATGCCTGTCATCTCGACTGCTAGTGATACGAGGCCGTTGGGATCCAGCACGGCGTTCCGTATTAGGTATGCGCAATAACGAATTAATGACTGCAGGCAATGAGCGTTCAGCCATAAAGTCTCTTCACAATGATCTTCCGACTTTGCTATCCCTGCCAAAGCGATCTGAAACCGTGTTAATTAGTACATAAACATGTAAATATTCACACTAGGAGTTCTTGTGATAAGAACAAAAGCAGCCAGCAACTATAGTTACAATATGCGTCTGCTCAAAAGGCAGACCGAGGAATAAGATATATAAAAAAGCATGCCGAGCTACGATCTTGGCAAAAGACAAAAGAAAAAGAACGTCGCATGTGTTTTGTTTTCACCACAAGCTGAGTTTATATCGCTGATTTTCTGGATTATACTATTGTACTTATGTTTACATTAGATGGTTCTTGACTTACAAAGATTTATGTAAAACTTTCAAGCACTCAAAGGAAATAAATCTCAGGTACGCGCCAGGAACATGTTCCCACTGAACATTCTACGAAAAATAAATTTTTTGTGTTAAGTAACACCCCAGTAGCCTACTGCTCACGAGTAGTACGGGGAGTGGGGGTGGGGGGGGGGGGGAGCTAATCGGCTTATAGTCCCCATCAGCAGTGTCGCACAATCTCACATCACGAGGCACTGATGAACAGCTTTCCACTGAACTCAGGAAATTAAAGTCCGCCGATCAGGAAGCTTACACCATTTCCCGGTCAAACAGTGGCGAAGAAAAATAAATTACACCACCAGGTTTCGAACTAACCACCTCAGAGGTGAACGACCCGTAAATGCTTACGTTTGGACCTTCGGTTACGGGGCACATCTGCGAAACAATGAAGTACGACCTTGTAATTCTAAATCCCTTAACAACTATTCTACGCCTTGAGAGTTACAATAGATACATTAGGGTTATAACTCTCGACCACACTGCGTTGTGATTTTCGATTCAAAAGAAAGAATAAAGGAATATTGTAGAGTGAATTTTGTTGCAAATATCTCAGTGTCATATTGCAGTTTAATTTTGCAAGCAAGAACAGTGTCCATGAAATATATTAGACTAAGAAGAAGTAAAAGCAACATTTTAAAACGTCAGGTCACTTTTAAATGTGTCAGTACACAAAGTGGTAGCTTGTCTAGTTATTGGCATTCACACACACACACACACACACACACACACACACACACACACACACTTACTAAACTGTTGAAATAAATGTTCTTCAAGAATACTTGTTCTTACTTTTTACGTGCTCGTATAGAAATTTTCGACGGAGACTTTCCATTTCAGTTCTTCCGATATAAATGAAGCGGAGCGCACGATATCAGAAATTCTAAGTTTAATCTCTTTTGAGGCCTCCTGGAATAACCAGACATAGCATGGCACTCAGAAATCATTCAGCGACAATTATGGACAATAGCTACTTCTCCTGTGGCTGAAATTTCGGATGATGAATACAACAATGCCCTGGACGCACTGCCTCAAGTTCCTAGAACAGATAGCAACTACTGTATGTGATGACAGATGTGCTAGGTACAAGAAAAACGCGGCCATCTTAAAACAACATCAGTAATTGAAGTAATGTATACAAATAAGTAAAATTCGTGACAAACTTGTCGCGTCAGATTGCTATTAACCCACATTTAGACAACATGCTATAATTGGGAAAGTACCTAACAGGAGACATTTTAAAGACGCGAAATATTTAGTGGTGATACCAGTGCCCAGGGATTACTCATGCGTAGGTTCCAATGTCGATAAGTCGTCAACGGTGTCTCTGCGCTCATCACGATGAAAATATCGGTCTCTAATCTCTCGGTAGCAGGCATCTGCCTCGAGTCAATCCTCTCGATACTGATGATGGTTTGAAATTTTATACAGATACGGTACAACGATTTCACTAAGAATACTAACAATAAACCTATCGCGGAGGACATTGTTGCTAGCCCTTTTTTCATATCACGATTCAACAGTACACAGCCGATCGATGATAGAATACTTTGCTTTTGTGCCTTCATTTGCAATTTGATGGCTAATTGTTGTTGAGATTAGTACCACTGAGCTGCATATGAAATTATTAGGTTACGCCTAACTCCACATTCAATATTCTAAGTAGGAGGCCTTGCAATCGAACTTCTATTTACGTTTACGGTTTACCACGACGTACGATATAATATCGTTGTAGGCTATTACTTATTTCGTATTTACGCAGAGTAAATGCAATTTGTAACCTTATCAATGACATCTATCCAACTGGTATTCTGTGTTTTAAATGGCCAACAATGTCTTGAAATCTTGTGAAGACGGGCGATAATACTTGAAAACGGTTATGTATTACGTAAAATAACAACAGACAATAATTCTGAAAGACTGGTTTCGTTTTGCTTTGGATTATTTAAATCACTCTGGCTTTCATTGCCTCAACTCTTCGTCTACGTATTTCTGAAGATGTATAGCTATACTTTAATATCCTGCATGATCCCAGCAGTAACTTAATAGTTTCCAAAGCAAGACACTTTGATGTGAACGAGGTTCGGAGCAGATATTGACTGTAACAAAGGACTTAATTGTTGTGGTATATTATACCTCTAAAAGCATTTCAAATCCTTCGCAGATACGTATCAGTGTAAGAAAGAAGAGACTCATATTCACTAAATTTTTTACAAAACGAACAAGAAAAACGCGAAATGCCTGGTTCCGATCTTTTCCAACGTGTGAACAATTTTGACACTCATTTAAAGAGTTTTTAGCAATTTTTAGAAAAAAACTAAAATTAAATTTTTCAATAGTGGTTTCCAATATTCTTCGTTTTCTTGCATCATCCATTTCTTTAATTTTTTGTATACAGAGCGTTGGCTGCCGATGGGAACTTTCGAATTGCTAGTAGCCCAGCTTGAGTATTTGACTTCCTCTGCTCGATGTGGGGGTAGAATTTAATATCGATAAAGATTCCAAAACTTAGATACAGCACAAGTGTACATTTGAAAGTTGGGACTGAAGTTACTTAATGGACCAACGAGTACGAATTACCGCTTTGTCTGGCATTCATTGATTTTGGTACAGTTTTTAACTCAGTTTCAACTACATTAGTACTAACAGATCTTGGGAAACAGTGCACTGATATATTCTACATTAGTGTGCTGAAGAATGTATAGCCCACATGAGTGTTGCATCTTCCATTAGACTTAAACAGAGCGGTGGGACATTCAGAATTGAAAGAGGAGGCACGTAGAGAGCAGAAATATTCTTAGCAGGCTTAGAAAAGTTTTCAAATTCTTAAGCTGGTAAAAAAGGACACATGTGAACGCTATGTGTTCTGTGGCTAACAGGCTATTGTTCGCCTCTAGCCCATACGAACTTCAACAACCAATGTAAGAGCTTAATAGACAATGAAAATCAATTTAATTACACAAAATAATGTATGGTCAACAAATAAAAAATAAAATGAATAGACTGACGAAGCAATCACAGAACTGAAGAGTTTTTGTATTTTGGGTAGTTGAAGACGATGGGATGGACAGAAAAACAAATAAACAGGAGCGTAAAAATAACAGTTTTTGGTTAAATGCAGGATTTTCAAATTTTTACTTCCGACATGTCTCAAAATAAAAGTTTACCACCAACATAATTTGTCATTTTAATGTAGACTACTCCACTAAGACTTTAAACGCGAAAACTACTTAAGAACTGGGGATTGCTGAGCAAATCCTGCAGAGATGCACGCTGGAAATTAGCGAGACAGACACGAAAACTAAAATATGACAATTGGGGCGGGGGAGACGCAACAGAAGATGAATTATGGGCGTAATGAAACTGTAATGTAGGTCGACGGGACATGTTGCTGGAGGATGATAAATTGCTAAGGAAATTCATTGCAGGATCTGAGATATAGGTCGATCGAAGATGTTGCCAGACGAATGATAAATTGCTAAGGAAATTTTTGCAGCTCTGAGAAAAGGTGTAGACAGCCACACAACATAACTTACAGAGAAGTACATTGTATTACACCTATATTAAAGTTCACGACTGGGCCTAGAGGACTGTAGGATGACGACCCATTACTGTTATCCTCCGCCTGGACGTGGTTGGCTCAACACCCGACCGTTAATATTAGCTCCCGAAAATGGAGTAGCTATTTCAGACATCCTCAAAGGCTGAGTGCACAGCACTATACCGAAGTAAACCAATGGTAATTTTAGGAATCTAATCTGGGCCCTCCGAGTCTCTCTAAAAGACTGTCCACTCAGGTACTGAGGCGTCCAGATATATTTAACAACCAGACAAATATTAGCAATGGGACATTAAAAATAGTGGTGGCTAAAGTAGTGACACGAATTCTATCTCTCACTCTTTTCCTTCTGTTAAAATATTAGCCCTACGAGGCCTTCGTCGATGTGGAAAATGATTTACTAACGTTTCGTCTCTTGTGTGGAATCTTCAGAGAGAAAAAAAAGGTCGCATCTGTGTCGAAAGCTCAAGGCGATTATAGCTCTTTAGAGGGCACCACCACTCGTCATGTGGCATTGAATGTAGATGATTACCTTTGACAGATAATATCATCCTCGATTAAAAGTAATCGATCATTAGAATTACTCTCGGCGCAAAATCGGTATATGTATTAATTTTATTGAACTCGCCCCTTTGGTATTAAAAGTATTACGGTGTTCATAAATTTCTATTGGCTCTCTACCGAAACGCATATAAAAACGCGTTCTTTTGGCTAGAGCGTTACTTTCACGAAATCTTATTTCACGACCTCCAAAATCTTCTTTTATGATTCCAGTGTACAGTTGGCCACAAAATTATGGAATTTTACACACATCAGTTACCGCCAATGGATAACATCTTTCGCAATTCGTAGGAATTAATCTCTTTTTGTGGTGAGCTTAAAACCCGTTTGAACTCCATGCTTGGCTAAAAACTTTCTAATCCCTCCAGTAATCTTGTCAATAAAAAGAAAAAAAACGTTCCTCTTTGGCGCGCCTGTTGTCCGTTATTGCTCTTTGATTTTTCCTCCTTCGGCGTATTAGGTATTTCACCTCCTTATTTGAGTAACATTATCTTAAAAGCTGACTATTAGTAACTGGTTAGTATTCCAAGTCAACTTCTTTCTTGTTTCGGGTAGAGCTCGTTTCCACCTCTTTACTGGACTAAAAAAATTTCTTGAAAGTCGCTTATAAATAACTGAATTCTTCTTGTAAGTGAACTGCCTCTTATATTTTATTTTCCCCTGTCACTAAGATTTTAACTATCCTTCTTTCTTGCTGTAAATGGTGATTAGTTTCCTTGTATCGATCTGTAAGTGGTGAGTTAGTGTACGCCTTATGGTCCATTGTTTCGAACGCCCGGTTGATACTGATGCATCCAGAAAATTAAGTTCCCCATTGCACTCTTCTTCATCGTGGGTCCTTACTAAAGAGGCATCACACATTACAGTACAACTTAGCTAATGCTTTGTTGCCTGTCTGAAACACCCGCTGTTCAGAACCCTCCTTATAAAAGATGGCACACCTTGACCGAGAGGATTGGTTGCCCAAGCCAACCCCATAAATTTACTCGTAAAATTCATTGACGTACTGGAGAGCGATGTCACTTGGTAACAGATAAGTACGCTTTCGAAATCACTTCACGAGTGTATTACTTCACAGTGCGCCCATAAATTCTGATTTTGATGTAGCTTCCAGTTTTGTCGCTGAAGATGTCTAGTGCAGATATAGTCAAAAGTTAGTAAATAGTTTCGTACATTGACGGCCTCTCAGAAGAAAACTCCGGCCTACACCGTCCTATTTTTTCCCTCTTTATTGAGAAGGGCAACGGCCTTGCCGCAGTGGATACACCAGTTCCCGTGAGATCACCGAAGTTAAGCGCTGTCGGCCGTGGCCGGCACTTTGATGGGTGACCATCCAGGCCGCCATGCGCTGTTGCCATTTTTCTGGGTGCACTAAGCCTCGTGATGCCAATTGAAGAGCTGCTCGACCGAATAGTAGCGGCTTCGGTCAAGAATACCATCATAACAACAGGGAGAGCGGGGTACTGACCCCACACCCCTCCTATCCGCATCCTCAACTGAGGATGACACGGCGGTCGGATGGTCCCGGTAGGCCACTCGTGGCTTGAAGACGGAGTGCTTTTTTTATTGAGAAGATTAAAATCGCTTAGCGTATTTGTTGCCATCTGGTGGGCTTGAACCAAGTCATGTTCGATCTCTTCAGATTACTGGCTCTCAAAACCTGAGTAGATTTTGAAAGAGCCTACGCGCAGGAAGTGCTCCACAGGGTGCATGCAGAGCGCATGCGCCGCGCTGTACCGCCACTGCGCGGTGGGTGGAGGAGGGTGGTGCGCGCGGCCCCAAATGGTAATCCCACTTTCGCCGCCTCGCTCGCGGCTCTGCGCGTTCAAATCCCTTTATATTGTTTTGCGGCCGGGAATCTGCATATCTGCGTCTACATCAGTTTCTACGCCGCGCCCCACGCAATTAAGTGGGGCAGGCGGAGGCAGCGAGAGGCAGCCGTAATTTCACTGGCTTTCCTCGCACGGAAGCGCCGCCACACGTGTTAATTTTCATTAACGTGAGCAGGCCACCGTCACTCAACTACCCCCATGGCAGACTAGCATTTGCTTAACGCCGGGCCGCATCTCACAATTTTCGTGTTCGTGCTTCGTTGGCTCGTTAGTGAGTAAAATTCAGTTGGAAATGCTACTACCAAAGCCTTTATTATTACTGTTATTTTTCTGTTATATATGCAGTAAACCAAATGATTTTTAAGATCGACGAGCTTAGCCCAGTACTCCTTCCTGCTAGAGCTCTTAATATCTGCTTTCTTGCGTCCATTACAATCTTACCCCAGGGCGCAGCGTTTCTCCAGTGACGGAACAGGATGATCTGATCGTAGATTTTACTGGGATGTAGATATCACTGAGTTCAATGTTTAAATGGTTGGACCACTTACTCTCGCTCCTGTCCCTCTGGAAAGATTTTTAAGGTGAGTCTTATACTGTCCAGAGTCCAGACTGTTGAAGTGACTAAAGAAAACAAGTCACCTTTTTGCGAGGGGATGTCAGAATGTAATGACTCCTACTTTTTATGCTTCATTAAGTTTGTAATACAGAAATCATGAATTTGATGCACTCCGCAAACCTTCTACAGCCCACTCCACTAACAGCATCGTACATAAACAAGTGGCGGCACTGTATAAGTTTAGAAAATGGTCGGCGTTGACGTAAGTGTAAGACAACGGTCTGTGACTGAATTCCTTACTGCAGAAGTTAAATCGCCCAATTGCATTCCTGAACTGCTGGAGAAGATGTACGGAAATGCTACGATGGTCGTCATCGCCGTTAGTCGATAGGTTCGTCGCTGTGCAGGAGCTGAAGTGCAAAAACAGTTGGCTGATGCAACACAAGCCAGACACTGTAATGACTTTAAACAATATCCGACATGTAGACCAAATCGTCACGGATGATTTGCCGGATAGCAACAGATGAACTGTGTCGCCATTTATATATCGGAAGGAGGAGTGCGATGGCCAATACTGAAAAACTGGGCTGTTTCAAGATTTGTTCACGCTGCCTACCCAAAATGTTGACCGACCAGAAATGAGCGGCCTGATGGTTGGTTGCTTGGTTGGTTGTTTGGGGGTTAAGGGACTAAACAGCAAGGTCACCAGTCCCTTGATCCAGGAGTAGTTCGTCTGAAATTAGTATAAACCTTCTTACGTCTTTCTTTATGACAGAAAGAAGTTAACTGTTTTGGTTCAAACACTTGAGGGTAATATGAAGTAATTTTGTAAATGGTTACCATTATCAATCGAGCCATGGCGTTAAATGGCTCTGAGCACTATGGGACTCAACTGCTGTGGTCATAAGTCCCCTACAACTTAGAACTACTTAAACCTAACTAACCTAAGGACATCACACACATCCATGCCCGAGGCAAGATTCGAACCTGCGACCGTAGCAGTCGCACGGTTCCGGACTGCGCGCCTAGAACCGCGAGACCACCGCGGCCGGCATGGCGTTAAAGATACAATTCATGTGGAAATAAGTGCAATTACAAAGCGCTTTATTTTACACCAACTGACGCAATAAAACTTTAATTTTGTTGACTGCAAATGCGACACGTAGGGAAATTCCTTTAATTAGTTTGCCTGACTGCAATTGGACGCGCTTGAGTGCTTTATTTGTAAATAAAAGATCACGGCTTTTACCGGACGACGCGTTTCGGGAGATAATTCCAGTTATCAAGTGTATTCTTCATCTAATATAAAATTTTTAAGCGTGATGTTTTCTAAGTGTGAGTTGCAACAGTTTAATGGTGACTTTTCGGTGATGTAATTTTGTAATCGCCGGTCTAGCTTTTACGATAATATTTTCGAATTCGGAAGCAACTTTCACCGCTATCTATACGGAAAGATACATCAGTAATTACGAAATTGCGCGTCTTTACACTACAATTTAGGCACTAGTAAAGCTGCTGCAGCTCACACCTCGCAAACATCACTCGTAAAAGATGTCATAGTATACGGAAAGACCGTTATAATGAGAATTAGTTCCCCAAATACGTCGAACAAAAATAAAGAAAAAGTTTGGTTGTATATGTTAGACGTTATTGTATAACAAATTTACTGTATTTACAGCACAAATTATGTTGAGGGTATTAAATTATAAATTGTTATGTATACTGCAAGAGAACGTAGCGGAAGAGCAGATTGGTTTTAGGTAAGGGAGAGGTACAAGAGATGCTATTGGACTAATTAGAATTATTGCTGAAAGCTATAAAAAATTAAAACTGATTTACTTTGCTCTTCATAGAACAAGAAAACACCTTAGAGAGGGTGAGGTGGGTCAAGATGATGGAATTTATGAAACTGAAGAAGTGAATCTGAAGGATAGGAGACTAAGGAGTTATACACAAGGCAGAAAGTAACCACGAAGCCATGAAATGCTGTAGCAGATTGGGTTGAAATCGGAATAGGAGTGAGTGTTGTTGTCTTTCACCAGCTGTTTGCCAGATATGTCGAAGATTTGACAATGAAGACGCTAGAAGTAGAAGAGCAAGGCGTAAGTATAATAAGCCGCAATACCAAGCACTCGAGATTTGCTGATCACGTGGTACTGCTTGCAGATAAAGCCATATCTCTTCAAAGAAAACTAAGGTGATGAGAGTTCATGACGAATACATGAAAGTGAGAACGACAGAAAGTTAAATTGAACAAGTTGCATATATGCTAACTGACAACTGGACGAGTGAAAGGGAAGTAAGATGAACTGCAAAGGCAAAGCAACCTATCCAGAAAAAGAAACGAATATTATGCAGCATGTTGGGGATGGAGTTAAGAGGAAATTGGTTAAATGCTTGGTGTAGAATGTTTCTCTGTACAGCTGTGAAAGATGGACATTGAAGAAGAAACGTAGACACTAAATTGAAGGAACTGAGATGTGAGTTCGGAGGAGAATGGAGAAAATAGAATGAGTGAATAAAATGGAGAACTTGAGAATTTGAAAGAGTAAAGGAATAAAGAACCTTACTAAACCTTTTTTTTAAAGACATCATGTTTACGCCAATGACTGTTACACTTTTTATTTCCACTATTGCAATTTCGGCCTTAGGCCACTATCAAGTGCAGATGCTTTGGCTTTAACCCATGTCAACTTTATACATGCTGACACATTTATATATCGTTGTCATTTGCAAAAGTTACTAGTGCTGGTGGAACAAACATGTGTATGTACAGACTGTGCTGTTTTACGATATATGGAATTGTGTGCTCGCACCACTTAGCAGCGTTACGAAAGTATAAAGCAGCAAATGACAACGACATATAAATGTGTCAGCGTGTATAAAGTTGACATGGCTTAAAGCCTTGATAATGGTCTAAGGGCGAAATTGCAATAGCGGAAATAAAATGTGTAACAGTCACTGACGTAAACATGATGTCTTTAAAAAAATTTACGTGACTGAATCCCAGTTATGAAGGCCGGCCCTAGTGGCCGAGCGGTTCTAGGCGCTACAGTCTGGAACCGCGCGACCGCAACGGTCGCAGGTTCGAATCCTGCCTCGGGCATGGATGTGTGTGATGTCCTTAGGTTAGTTAGGTTTAAGTAGTTGTGAGTCTAGGGGACTGATGACCTCAGAAGTTAAGTCCCATAGTGCTCAGAGCCATTTGAAACCAGTTATGAAAAGTTAATTACTTTCTAAACCTGGTTAAGAAAAGGAAACCAGATGGGTGGGACAAACACTGCGAGGGAAAGGTATTCTGACAACAGCCGTCAAAGTTGCAGCTGAAAGAAGAAAATAAGAAGAATAAAAGTTCTAGATGAAGCGAAAGGAGGAAGATACGAGACTAAGAAGCAGGTGGCCTGGAACAGGATCCGGTGGAGACGGAAATTGTCTCAGGAATCTGCCAATAGGCACAACACCTTATGACAATAAATAGTAAGTAGTGTAATTCAACTTCTCAAGTTGAACAACATTAGAAATTCATCACCACATGAATGGCTAGCCAATATGCGCTTGAAGTACCCTTTAACTTGCATGTCAGTGACAGATCACCATCGCTGAAAGACGGTAGAGATTATGTGCTAGAGAGGACACGTTCCTATGACTGAAATGGAAAGAGAAATGAAGAGGAAGAACAAGGATGCAAGCGACAGTAACAGCGCTGACAGGCAAAAAGTATTTTAAGACAATTCTGACAATCGTACTCATGCGGCAACAATCAGTGTGTCCACAAGAGGATTAGTTTCAACGAATTCTTGATGAAGCGATTATTTTCACATGTTTGTATTGTTACATCCGTACCATGCCTTGCATTCCAGCGAGATTTGAACCGACAAGCGAAGTCGCTGCACTGCGCCATGGGACGGGCCTTAACTTCTTGGCGCTGTGAGTCACGGAACTAATTTCCAACCGCACTGCGAACCACGCCGGCCTACAGTTTGGGTTCATAATTCATGCTGAAATGTGTGGCGGAGCGTGTCTTCTACAAGTGCCACGCTCCGCCCGAGCAGCTGCGCGATTTCTATCTGTGCACGGGGCGGGAGGGGAAAACGCGCTTAATGTAAATGTCCTCAGACAGCGCCGCATACGACTTCTCTCCCCCGCACTGTTACCACTCAACTGGTGCTGTCGGCACGCTCCTCTGCTCTCTTTCTTTCTTCAACTCAGGGCACACGAGCGGAAAAGAGAAGGGCATTTAGAAGACGCTACGAAAAAAAAAAAAAAAAAAAAAATCTTACGGCGTTGTTGGCCGGGAGATTCCATGTGAGGGTGTTCGGCCGCGTGGAGCAAGTCTTTCTATTTGACATCATTTCGGCGACTTGCGCGTCTTTGTAATGAGCATGAGATGAAATGATCAGGACCACAGGAACACGCAGTTCCCGAGCGAAGAAAATTTCCTCGACCGGGAATCGAACCCAGGGCCCCGTGATCTAGAATCAGCGACTATAACCACTAGACAAGTTGTGGACTACGAGCGAAATTGGAGTTGGGACGATACGTCGTATCAGAAATTCAATCTGCCCGTAACTCATAAAGTGCTAATAAAGTTATATCTTATATCCATTGCAGTTTTACGGGGATATTTTGTCATTAAGAGAACAAGTAACGTGTCCTGTGTAATTGTATCGAGCCCTAAGCTCCTCATAAAATCACTGATAATGAGCTTAGGGTTCGAAACTAATCATAAGTAAAGAAAATTAATATTACAACTTCAGCGGTTTTTTGCAGTTCAGTGTATGATCTGGTAAACCACACAGTTGTTGTCATGTCTTCCTGAAACCTGGAAATTAGTAAATTCTATGTGAATGTTGTCCTTTTTCTAAAAGAGCGATTCTTCCTGGATCTGAAATTAACTGATGCTCTTTGTAATAACACGTAGAAATGATTTTAGCAGAAAACTTAGCAGGAAAACTTTTTAACATCAGGCGGTCGAAAAAAAGGTACTCTGGAAATCAATATCTGATTTGGTTGATTCATTTGAGACGGTGTTTCCACATGGCAATATTTGGAGAGGAGCGGTAGAAGTCTCGAACCAAGAAGATAAGACATATTAAAATTTACAAACGTAAGATGCTGTGTTGTCAAGATGGCAGAGAAGCGGAAAAAAAGTCTTATTACTGTAGTGTCTTACCTGGACTGTAATTAAATCAGGTCTGTTCTAGTGATTTATACAGGAACATATGAACAAAAACGTAGAAAGGTTTATTTGCACGTCGAAGTGTATAGAACTATTAGAATAAATAGTATACACAAGTAGATTGTGATCTATACATATTGCAACCTCTAGACTTTGAAGTTGTCATTATTAGAAGAGGTTGAAAAATCAGCCAACCAGTTACAAAACAAAGTTTAATTAGCCCTTGACCTCTGTTTCGATATTTCTGAAAATATCTTTTTCAGAAGGAGTGGGCCTTGTTACTTCTCGTGATGGTATATTAGATCAGCTGTCATATATGAAATTGAAGAAACAAGAATTGCCGGCCGGAGTGGCCGAGCGAATCTAGGCGCTTCAGTCTGGAACAGCGCGACCGCTACGGTCGCAGGTTCGAATCCTGCCTCGAGCATGGATGTGTGTGATGTCCGTAGGTTAGTTAGGTTTAAGTAGTTCTAAGTTCTAGGGGACTGATGACAGAAGTTAAGTCCCATAGTGCTCAGAGTCATTTGAACCAAGAATTATCACAAGCCATAGCTTTAGATAGCAGTCAGATTACATATATCGCAGTGCAGAATGAATGCTCACTGGTAAATGCCCACAGGTAGCCTCTTGTCAACATAAAATTGTCACAGGATAAAATATTTTGTATAAGTTAGTGTACATCATGCAGAGACTAAGGCCAACATTTTGAGTTAGCCTTAGTCTCTGGCATGATGTAAACGTAACTTACGCAAAATATTTTATCTTGTGACTCCTGTTACAATTTTATGTTGACAAGGGCCTCGACCAGTGGGCATTTACCAGTGAGCATTCATTATGAAGTGCAATATACGTAATTTGGCTGCTATCTAAAGCTATGGCTTGTGATAATTGCTGTTTTGTCAATTTTATATATGACAAGAACAGCTCGGTTTCATCTAATATAATGTACTATCATGTGATGTAACAAGGCAGACTCCTACTGAGGAATATATTTTTAGGAATATCGAAACCTATGTCAAGAGCTAACAAAACTTTGTTTTGCAACTGGTTGGCTGATTTTTCAAACTCTTCAGATTTACACAGTTGTTGCTACGCAGCCATGTTAAATATTTTGTCATTATTACGTGAGATCGAAAACTCTTGACAACATTTTCTTTCTGACGCAAGATGGCGTTAGTTGTGCAAGATAATACTTTTGCCTTCCAGACAGAAGGTCATAGTTTTGAAAGGGTCTCTTCGTAAGTTGTATTCAGGTATATCTTCGAAAGTTAAAGGAGAACCACATCAAGATGACAAAGACCCTGGATCAGGAAATATTGATACATACGTATTAGCATACAGATCGCAAAACATACGAGTGATTTGGTAGTAACTGTCGTATTGAGGGGAGGATTGCACGCTGAAATACACCTTCTTGGTGCAATGAAACTAACTACCAAATTGGAAACTGAATGTATGCATCTACTTAGGGAGGTCAGTAATACAGCAAAAGAACTATTTAGGTATGTGTCGAGGGAATACGGAAACGTCCGATCCCGCCCGTCTGCTTTGACCCATGACGTCACAAATATGGCGGAAACAAAAACAAACACACACACTTTCCACAAGAAGCCTAATGACACTAACGAGACAAGCGCGGGAAATGGGGTGCTTTGGGTGGGGGGCAAACTAAATATAAACAAATTTAGACGCCTTGCGTAGCTACAACGTGTAAGTGAAGACAGCCATGCATGAATACCCACCCACCTCCCCAGGGGTCGTAACCCCTGCAACCCATAGAAGATAAAGATGCTTCAGTAGCTGATTAGTGTTTTTTGTCTTTTAAAAAAAAATCTCACGGGATAGAACGAACAGATCAGAAAGATAAATATAATAAACTAAAACAGAAATTGGAGGAAACAGATAATTAAAATAAGTGTTTTTAAATTTTAAAAAAATCTCACGAGATAGAACGAACAGATCAGAAAAGTAAATAAAATAAGATAAAACAGAACTGGAGACAGCCACACTCAAACCAAACTCCGTGCCGTCATGACGTCACACACGACAACACCCTTACGTCACGGGTCAAAGCCGACGCATGGGATCGGACGCTTCTGTCGACCCGCGTCGAGGATGGAACCAAAGATGAAGTCCGACAGTATCTCCATCTTCATTTACCTCTCATTTCTTTCCGTCCAGCAGAGAATATGAGGCGGAATATGGAACAGTAAAAGCCTAAAATATGAAGCATATAAATGGCATCGTTAAGATCTTATGAATCTCGGAATGAAGATCACGTGTTGATCTATATACCTGCGGATGCTTGTCTATGTCGCCTTTGCATGAAACAGCAGTGAATGAAAGTTTCTGTAACAATGCATTGTATGTGGCTCATAATATAAGTCAAAAGAAATTAGATTACAGAAAAATAATCAGTATTGCATCAGTATTATGAGTGTACAATAACATGAATGAATTCCAAATGTAAGATTTAAACCAGTGAAAATCTGTTTGTACTGTGAGCACGAAACATCAACAGCTGCCATACTCTATATGCACGCAACGAAAAGAATGGTCTTTAAATAAAGACGGAAAATCGTCAAGAGCTACTTTATGACGCTGGGGAACTTTGCGATGCTTCCATAATCTGCTTTCCTATCGCAGGAAACATGGTATCTGACGCTGTTCATTTAATCTGCCAAACCACCATCAATTCCTTAGGAAATTATTATCGATTACATATAATAATTATATCGTTTTCGTAAAACAACTACAACATTGTTTGAGGATTCGAAATAATCTGATGTGAATAAAAGCATGACACAACTCTCCCTTCATCAAGATTTAACATTCAACATGTATAAGCCTACGTTTATAGGGTACAATCAAGTTTTTTTTAGTTTGGTTATCGCTTTCAGAAGCTACTCAAGATCTCATCAGAACATCTACACTTCCTTGTATGTTTCATCTGCGTAATTATTAATCGCGAAGCTCAAATTACTATTTAATTATCTCTCAATAGCCACATAAAAAGCTCATTATTATTTTAGCGCTTGCCAATAGGACAGTGAAACTCTACAGTAACATGGATGCAAGCTTCTAAGCCTGCCGTTGAACTACAAAGATAAGATAAATTTCTTACCTTTCGTCGAGGTTTTTATTTCATCCATGATTGCAATTTCATTTAGAATACGGAAATTTCTTCGAAATTTGAAGTATGTAATTCGAATGCACTTAAATCCACGTATCCGGTGGCAGTATAAACAAGCTTGGGGAGGTGGAAAGAATTTTAAGTGACAGCACGAAAACACTAACATCTTCTCCCTAAATCAGCGCCTATAGACGTGGTTTTCCTTCTCTCTTATGGAGTTGTGACACAGCATACCAATATTGAACCATTTATAGTCGTATAAAGTATCCATTCCACAAAGAAAAACATGTACACCCGTCACGCACATTACAAATAAATGGAAACGTGAATTGTAGGAGTGTCCACGACTTCTGATTGTTTCTTGCTACTTCGACTGTCTCCTTGCGAGGAAAAGTGAAGATCACTCCATACTGCACTGTCTTAGACTACAGATATATATACTCGTAGACCGCGCGGTCATATCTCTGGCGTGCTCCACAGATCAGGAGTATCTATGGAGTAAGCACAACGTACTGCGCATCTAGCCAAAGTGATTATCGTACGATGCTGTTTGTCGTTTTCGGCTTATACTGAAATTTTAATATTCCAGCTATTTGCCCCGTTTTTAGACATTTTTAATTTGTAACGGTAATGACAGGTAATACTTGCTGTTACGGACGCAAATCGAAATACGTCTGAGGAGGAAAACCTACTTTGCATATCTAAACAATACAGGGACTGAATTTTAGTTACCATATCAGAAAAAAACTCTTTATATGTTGAAAATATTGAGAAACAGTGTAACAAAAGAGTCAGTATCGTAGGGCTAATTTATGTGTCTGTATGACCATATATTTATGAGGCAAGTGCTAGATAAATTCGGTAGTGTGAGAATGTGTTGCCAATCAACCTGCTGAAGGTACTGAATGTACGCACATTTAGGGGAAACCAGTCAAGATTTAGTATAAATGATATCGCCTCCAAGTTAAGCAGATTTCCTGACCATTGTGGTTATTTTGAAGTAGTCACAATAGGAAATTGTACACCGATATGAAAACGTCATAAGACACCTCCAAATACCGTGTCGGGCATCTTTTTGCTGATAGCGCGGCAGCTCGACGTGGCCGGCCGCGGTGGCCGTGCGGTTCTGGCGCTGCAGTCCGGAACCGCGGGACTGCTACGGTCGCAGGTTCGAATCCTGCCTCGGGCATGGGTGTGTGTGATGTCCTTAGGTTAGTTAGGTTTAAGTAGTTCTAAGTTCTAGGGGACTTATGACCTGAGATGTTGAGTCCCATAGTGCTCAGAGCCATTTGAACCATTTTTGATCTCGACGTGGCATGGACTCAACAACTCGCTGGAAATCCAATGCAGAAATATTGAGTCATGCTGCCTTTACAACTGGCGATAATTGTGAAAGTGTTCCCAGTGCATCATTTTGTGCACGAACTGACCTCTTGATTATGTCTGATAAATGTTCGACGGGATTCATATTGGGGGATTTGGGTGGACAAAACACTCGCCCCATTTGTCCAGAATGTTCTACAAACCAGTCGCGAACAGTTGTGGCCCGGTGGCATGGCACTGTCCGCCATAAAAATTCCATCTTTGGTCGGGAAAATGAGGTCCATGATTGGCTGCAAATTATCTCCAAGTAGCTAAACATAGAAATTTCCCGTCAATGATCCACGTAAACACAGCCCACACCATTATGGAGCCATCACCAACGTGCACAGTGCCTTGTCGACAATTTTGGGTCGAGGGCTTCGCGGGGCCTGCACCACAGTCACACCCTACCATCAGCTCTTATCCACTGAAACCGGGACGTATCTCACCAGTCCACGGTTCTCCAGTCGTCTAGGGTCCAACAGATATGGTCACGAGCCCAGGAGAAGCGTTACAGGCGATGTCGTGCTGCTAGCAAAGGCATTCACGTCGGTTGTCTGCTGCCGTAGCCCATTATCGCCAAATTTCGCCGCACTGTCCTAACGGATACGTTCATCGTACGTCCTACAGTGATTTATGCGGTTAATTCACATAATATTGCTAGTGTGTTAGCACTGGCAACTCTGCACAAAAGCTACTGCTCTCGGTCGTTAAGTGAAGGCCGTCGCACACTGCGTTGTCCGTGGTGAGAGGGAATGCTTGAAATTTGATATACTCGGCACTCTCTTGACACTGTGGATCTCGGAATACATAATTCCCTAACGATTTCCGAAATAGAATGTCCCATGCATCTAGTTCCAACTACCACTTTGCGTTTAGCGTCTCTTAATTCCCGTCGTGTGGTCATAATCCCGACGAAAACCTTTTCACATGCGTCACCCGAGTACAAATGACAGCTCCATCAATGCGGCACATTTTTGTACATTGTATACGCGTTTCTGTCATCATCTGCGTATGTGAATCTCGCTGTCAATTGACATGTCACCACAATGTATTACTAGTATGTGTGACGTGGAGAATACATATGTGCAGTTAATATTTTAGTTTCTGCAATGACTACTGAAGAATAAACAGTTTGACCAATTGCCTTTTGGCTTCTGTCTCGCATTCTTTGGCTGACGTCTGTTTGATGCTTTTTTCTGACGTTTCACCAGCAACAGTGGCTGGCATTGGCTCAATAATTTTATAAAATGCTTGTATCAAAAAGTAGAAAAAAGAATTTAGAATATAAAAAAACATTGTGAAGTGGGACAGGTCTCTAATATGCTTCATATCATAGCTCCAAATTAAATGATATTTCAAAGCGTGACAAATCTCCAACATGCTTTACGTCATAACTCCAAATTACACATTTTCTTTTTTTTTTGAGGGGGGGGGGCGCTTCCTAGGAAGCAATGTCGCATCGCTGCGGCTGCAATACTTACTGAAACAGAGACTGGGCAGTACGATCAAGGGGCGGCTGTCCTTTTCTATGACAAAAAAGCGATATACGAGCTGTACTACTTGTAGCAAACAATATGAATTTTCCAGAATGAGATTTTCACTCTGCAGCGGAGTGTGCGCTGATATGAAACTTCCTGGCGGATTAAAACTGTGTGCCTGACCGAGACTCGAACTCGGGACCTTTGCTTTTCGCGGGCAAGTGCTCTACCAACTGAGCTACCGAAGCACGACTCACGCCCGGTAGAGCACTTGCCCGCGAAAGGCAAAGGTCCCGAGTTCGCGTCTCGGTCGGGCACACAGTTTTAATCTGCCAGGAAGTTTCATATCAGCGCACACTCCGCTGCAGAGTGAAAATCTCATTCAGGAAACATCCCCCAGGCTGTGGCTAAGCCATGTCTCCGCAATATCCTTTCTTTCAGGAGTGCTAGTTCTGCATGGTTCGCAGGAGAGCTTCTGTAAAGTTTTGAAGGTAGGAGACGAGGTACTGGCAGAAGTAAAGCTGTGAGTACCGGGCGTGAGTCGTGCTTCGGTAGCTCAGTTGGTAGAGCACTTGCCCGCGAAAGGCAAAGGTCCCGAGTTCGGGTCTCGGTCAGGCACACAGTTTTAATCTGCCAGGAAGTTTAATATGAATTTTGTTAATATCGGCATTTTTTATAAGAGGTGCCGACGAATTACCTGCTGTCTAACCACGTAAAACCAAAAATTGAACCCCTTTCTTCCCAGCTTTCGCAGAAAAATTTTTGGAACATACTTTCCAAGTGTCTTGGTGGCTCAGTGACAAAGTTCCATAATACAGAATCGAAGTTCTGGGTTCTATCCCCGGTCACCTCTGCATTATATGACTATAGAAACCTGTGTATCAGTGAGTAAGCCTAGTCTAATTCCTTGAAGTACGTCATTCCACAACGATATGAGGGTAATAACCTCCTATTCGTCAAAACGCAGCAGTGATACGGGAAGTTGCGCAGGGAGTACTTATGAAGAATAATTTTCCATGAGTTACTAGTTTTCCATGAGTTACTACTGCTGAATAAATATTTCACGTGAACCAGAGGGAAACGGCGAACCCACATTTGGCAGGACAAGTTCCATCTAAAACTGGGGGAGTGAAGTAACAAGATATGACTCGAAGTAGCATTAACAAACTCACGTAATGCGGTTTTATGTAACATAATTGCATGAATAATGGCGCAGCGTTTCCACAATTAGTTAGTCTCCCAAGGGAGTCCATGAGTCTCACATTCTCGTCTTATCTCTACTGCAGATTTATCATTTCCCAAGGTTACGCTTATTTTGTAGCCTGACAAAAATGAGTAAACGGAGAGCAAATGGTGGTCGTATGTAACGACTCGGTATCTTATTCTGGCCTTGAACGCGAGACGTAGTGTATTTTCAAGTTTCGCACTGTACTTTTATACCAAAGAAAGTTAGAAATTGTTACTTATTTCTGCACAGATAGGTTAGTTTTGTAATGTGGGGCTACAATTGAACAAATCACTTACGCTCACGCGCATGCATAGCTTAGATATGTCCATTCATGCAGTGTAACCTTCACCTCATTCTATCTACTATCAGTTCATCGTCTACGGGACGATAAACCATAATATTCCTTAAACTACCGCTCTCCTATCTTAAAACATTTTGAAAACTTGAAACGCATGGATAAGGAAGCCCTGTCTAGGGTAAAACTGCACTTACGGAGTAGGCTGCTTTTCCGATGGGTGCTGCAGTTTCGAACCGTTTGCACTGTGAATGACGCAAATTGTACACGACGGATCATGAATCGGATGATTAGACAAGTTGCCGAAACCAATGAGAAAATAGCTTTCGATAAACGTCGTCATAATGTCGAGTAATGAAATTACGTGGGTGCATAATGGAATAAATTGTGCAGAATACTGTCATATAAAACACAATATTCAGGAAAATTGAAATTGTACTCTTACCTACCAATGTAACCATCTCCTGAGAAATCGGAAGATTCTGAAAATGCCGCTCTAATTTTATCAAACAATCATTGGGGTTCGCTATAGATTAGTCCGTTTTCCTCCCGTCACATTAGTTAGTTTCGCCAACTGACAACCAGACTATTTCACTGCAATACGGACAATATCCCACGAAATCATAGCCCAAAAAACATACAAGAAATAAACACGAAGTCCAACAACTAACCTAGTAGCCCATAACAGCCAGATATCGCGCTCTCCTTGCCGAAAAAAAAGTAATCAGTTTTTATCCTCTACCGAAACAAGTCATTAGTTTCAGCTATTATCATTGGTTATCGTATACTGCTACTCGATTGGCTACGTCCAACGGAAACGAATTGCCAACAACAGCATACAGTAGAAAATCCGGCGACACCGTAAATGCATTTTAGCCGACGTCAATAACCCAGTGTGAATCGAATTAAAATTACGCAGTTTGCAGGAGATAAGGTGTTGGCGAATATTCGGTAGCTAACCTGCACATGTTTTACCTCAAAATACTGGCTGAAAAGGCTCTCCCTCTCCCAACCCCCTCCCTACACATGGTGGAGTTTGTTATTACAGGTTCTTCTATCACCAGGAGTAGATCTACCCAATACTCTATCAAACATTCTCTCCAAATGGAAAAGCATCATAGCTATCAATAGAGTAATTTTCTTTTTAAGTGTCTCATATTATTGAAGCAGATAGCGCTATTTAGAACTAGAAATCAGTCCCAAAACATATGTCTGGAAACATGAGCCCTTTTACTTGTATCAAGAACGGTCAGTAGTCACTACTGCAGGCTTTTTTCCTGCCTCCCTGTTTGTATTCATTGATAATTTCTTATTCTTTGTCCTTGTCTCTGTATTTTGTTCTACAACTATCTAATATTTGATAATTTTCTGAATAACATACAGTTCTTGACAGATAGCAAAGCAAATTTTAAGTTTAACTCAAAAGGATTTCTGCTTGACAGTTCCTATTCGCCTAATAAATTTCTACTTAAAAACTGGTAGCCAGTAAAACAAAGAAAGAAATAAATAAAAGCTTGTGTAGTTTCGTAAATACTATAAAGAATAATGTGGTCATTACTGTTAACACTAATCATTGTAAATACATGTCCTGTAAACTGACTCATCTTACATCATTTCAATAAGAGAATAGTTCAAATGATCTATTAAACATACGGTGATTGAAAAAATCGCAACAACAAAGAATAATTAAGACAGAGCAGTGAAATTTCGGAAATACATTTGTCCAGGAAACATACGTTAGTGATTAACATTGCAAGATAACGGGTTAATGTAAACGTAAGCCATTGCAAGTGTTAAATGGTGGAACATGACTAACCAGAGTACCACCAGAATGTTGCATGCAGGCTTGCAAACGTGCATGCATTGAGCCGTACGCTTGCCGGATGTCGGCTTGTGGGATGGAGTTCAAATGGTTCAAATGGCTCTGAGCACTATGGGACTCAACTGCTGTGGTCATCAGTCCCCTAGAACTTAGAACTACTTAAACCTAACTAACCTAAGGACATCACACACAGCCATGCCCGAGGCAGGATTCGAACCTGCGACCGTAGCAGTCGCACGGTTCCGGACTGCGCGCCTAGAACCGCGAGACCACCGCGGCCGGCGGATGGAGTTCCAAACCTGTTAACTTGGTCTGTCGATACAGGGACGGTAATGCTGTTTGTAGATGACGCTGGAGTTGTCGTCCGATGACGTCCAATATGTGCTCTGTTGGAGACAGATCTGGCGAGTGAGCAGACTAAGGCAACATGTCGACACTCTGTAGAGCATGCCGGGTTACAACAGCGGCAAGTGCGCGAGCGTTATCCTGTTGGAAAGCACCCCCCCCCCCCCGCAATGCTGTTTGTTGATGGCAGCACTGCATGTGCCGTACGAACTTGTAGTCAGTGTGCTTGGGATAACAAGAGTGCTCCAGCTGTCACTCGAAATCGCCCGCCAGACCATAATTCCAGGTGTAGGTACAGTGTGTCTACCACTTAGACAAGGTTGATTGCAAGCCCTCAGTTGGCCTTTTTCTAACCAACACACGGCCATGACTGGCACCGGGCGTAACCAGAATTCATCAGAAAACACAAGAGACCTTCGTCCCGCGCTCCAATGACCTTTCGCTTGACACCACTGAATTTGCAAATGACGGTGATTTTGGGATCAGTGGAATGCACGCTACAGGGCGTCTGGCTCGGGATTGTCCTAGAAGTAACATATTTGTAACAGTTCGTTATGTCACTGTGATACCAACTGCTGCTCAAATTGCTTCTGCAGACGCTGTACGATGCGATTCGGTAGAGTCACGTGGCTTTCCGGAGCCCAGTCTTCTTCCAACCGTACATTCACGTGACCATTGCCTCCAGCAATATGTGCAGTGACTACATTATTGCGGAGTCTATCTCCAGTAACGCAGAAGGAACATCCAGCTTCTCGTAGCACTAATACACCAGCCCGTTCAACTGAAGTGTTGATAATGGCGTCTTTGTCGCCCCAAAGGCATTCTTGGCTGACATCCACTCACCACGTCCAGTCTCAAAGGTAACTAACGCTCACGACCGTTACAGCGTTTATTTAAAGCAAATCTGATTTGCATCTCGATATTGGCGCTACTGGCGCCACACTTACGCAACTAGCTAGAAATCTGAATGGACATCATCTTTCAGGTGTAGAAACACGCCTACCAACTTTCGCTTATGTCAAACAACTCCTTCTCGGTGTTGCGATTTCTTTTTCCGACAGTGTATAACTAACTGCGATGCTGCTGCAGACATAGCATCTACATCTACATCATCTACATCATCTACATCACATTCTGCAAGCCACCTAATGGTGTGTGGTGGAGAGTACCACTATCTGATCCCTCCAACTCTGTTTCACTAGCGAATAGCGCGTGAGATGAATGATTGTCGGTAAGCCTCTGGTTGCCTATAATTTCTCGAATTTTCTCCTCATGGCCAGTACGCGAGATGTATATGGGGGGAAGTAATACATTGTCCGACTCCCCCTGAAAAGTGATGTCCCGAAATTTCAATAGTAACTCTGTGGGTGAAGCAGAACGCCTCTCTTGTAACGTCTGCCAGTGGAGCTTGGTTAGCCTCTCCGTAACGCACTCTCGCGAGCTTCACGATCGCGTGACGAAACGCGACGCTCTTCGTTGGATCTTCTCTATTTCCTCCATCGCTCCTACCTGATAGGGATCCCCGATAGATGCACAATACTCAAGAATCGGGCGGACAAGCGCCTTATAAGCCACTTCTTTCGTGGATGAGTTACATTTCGTTAAGATTCTTCCGATGAATCTGAGTCTGGTGTCTTTTTCTCGCTATCTGTTTTATACGATCATTCCATTTAAGGTCGCTCTGGCTAGTTACGCCTAGATATTGTACGGCAGACGCTCTCTGAGCGCCCGCATCTCGTGGTCGTGCGGTAGCGTTCTCGCTTCCGACGCCCGGGTTCCCGGGTTCGATTCCCGGCGGGGTCAGGGATTTTCTCTGCCTCGTCATGGCTGGGTGTTGTGTGCTGTCCTTAGGTTAGTTAGGTTTAAGTAGTTCTAAGTTCTAGGGGACTTATGACCACAGCAGTTGAGTCCCATAGTGCTCAGAGCCATTTGAACGCTCTGTGAGTGTTTGTCATCAATATTGTAGCTGTACAGTACTGGATTTCTTTTCATTTTACAATGATCTCCTAGATCAACAGTTCCGAATGCATAATTTCGAGGTTGTATTGGCGTCAAAACAAGATTAATAATGTAGCTTCCTCGCACATTAAAACAATGTGCCGTATCAAGAGTGGCGCTTGGGAACTCTGCCTTTTGCGGGCAAGTGCTCTACCGACAATTCTGTTACAGTCTCTTCGTCGGTTATTATCAGTGGTTCTGTGCGGATTTTGTATGACATCTTTTAAATTCCATAAAGGACAACTTCAGTTAGACTTTTTTTTTACTGCAGAGGACAGTCAGTTCCCTAATCAAGCGCGCTGAGTTACCATGCCAGCAACTGAACGATTCAGGACATCCCCTCAAAGCTTTACTTCCGCCAGTAGCCAGCACACAGTTTTAATCTGCCAGGATGTTTCAAAGCAGCCTACACTCCGCTGCAGAGTGAAAACTCATTCCGGGAAATTAATACTGCTGAGAAGTGCGAACAACGTAAACAACGTGAAATCGAAGCCTGTTACTCCACGCGGGATCATTGCCCTTTCAGAAAAACAATGCATGTGCATTTTGTACGACGGAGCACCGCCGCATTTTCTACATCTTCCACGGCAATAGCTTAATGAGCGATCGATCGATCGAGGAGATCCTGTAGCATACCTTATCTGTTCATATGGCATGGACACCTTTGATTTCTGGCTGTGGGGACATTTGGAGGCACTGGTGTATTTCACACTTTTCGACAGATGCATGTAACCAAATCCGAGGAAAGCCAAATGTGCTTTGCAATAGTTCGTGATTCTTTGAGCAGTGGCTGAAGAAGTTATGGGAATAACTGGTAACCACATTGTAGTGTCAACAGACAGATGGTACCATTGGATAGACCGCCTGCGAATATCTCAACATGCACTTGCTTTCGGATGTGTATTTATAGCACTTCTGTTTTTGTAGTTTTGACGAGGACTGTTTCCCGAAATAATATGTGACACTAAGAATGGAAAATTGCAAAAAAAGGAAAATACATCAATACCTCGCTAGTCGAAGAGGGACTCGTAGACGCTCACTGGGACCCTACTGACAAAATCAAAAGAGAATTTATGCTGCAAGCGGCCAACAGTATTCTGACAGAGGAGCTGATACCGTTCTACTGGGTCTCCAACACGCTTACCAACAAGTGAAAACGTGTATGATCGTAATCCAGGTTAGAACTTAAGTCTCGTGAAGCTTATGTACAGCGGAAGAAGTAATCATCCATTTGAGTACGACGTCCAATAACTTATTCTTATTCCACAACTATAAGCTCCAGATCTGCATAGGCTCCATAAAATCACATTGTGGCATTAAGGGAAACGAAATACTAGGTGTAATGGCCAATGCAGCCACTCACAATGGAGAAATCATTCATTGTATAATCCCAACTAACGATTTCGTACGAAGAATTAAAGCTTCAGCGAAGGAAGTGTGGAAGAAAGAACTGCAGGACTCCTTCACAAGTAACAGAAGAGCTTACACAAAAATATATATTTCGCTACCAGCGCGTAGTTTGTATGCCAATAGCAGATGTTCAGGAAACTTTTTTTATTTCAGTCTATTGGCTTTCGATTCGAATGCATACAGCCATCTCAGTAGTGGAAAGACGATACGACAGTGTGGTTGAGGCGACTTCGTGTCAGTAATGACGATACTAATGCAAGCACATCACAATATCCAGCACCCGAGCGGAGGAAATCTCTGACCCACCTGGGAATCGGACCCGAGCCTTTCTGTTAGCAATATGCCTCGCTAACCCTGCAGCTGCCGAGGCGGACACTCAAGAATCATGAGAACCACAATCGCACGCCAAAGCCTCAGTCACGCCTACACCAGAAAGCATTTGCCTTGCACAGATGTTAATCCGTCTCCACTACGCGCAAGTAATGAAAATAAGGACACTAACCACATATTCTTCGGTTGCATTACTCGGCGTAGTTTCACAAATGCTCTGAGGCCTGCTAAACCTAAACCGTCCCTTGTTGATTTCAACATTATCGGGTAGGAACTATAAGGTACACAGACTCTTAACGCATATTTCCTATCCAATTGACCCCGTCCTATAATACGAAGCTGCTAGTGAAGCATATAAAGTGCTGGGCGAATTTGTTACCAAGTTGTAAACACGGACTAAAGGAGCTCCGACCCACATTCCATGTGGACAGATAAAGTAATAAAACATACAACGAGCATCGAGAGAGAGCAAAGACAATGAAGATAAAAGTTGTCCGCTTACCTGAAGTGAAAGGCATCAGCGACCGCGTCGGCTAGGTTTTGCGTCGTAGACAAATTAAGCGGATTTTTCACATACAAGATCTGTTGAAGGCCACAGTGCATTGTACACAAGCTCCTCCTGCAGCAGTCGTTAACAAACTTCATTGCGAACACAGCGACGTCTATGTTAACGAATTTGGCAAACCGATTAACACAGCGCGTTGGAGTAAGGACGGTACGTGTAGCTCGGATAATGCAGTAAAACAAACAGGAGACTAACTCAACTTGGACTGTGGTTGGCTTCTTAATTTTCTAGACACTCGCGCACCAGCTCGGTAGCCATGGGTGTAGCAGCTGAAAATAAGGAAGACTATTGAGATAATTATACTCCCCAACAGCATGAACAGAGAGGCTGGTAACAAGCCGCCGACGGTCTGGCTGTTAGCGATTTCAGTCCAACGGGCCGCGTGTATTCGCCAGCCAGCAGCCCTCCAAGACCCTGTATAAACAAGCCGCCACCGAGAACTGCTGTGCGGCAACGATGCCTTACTGCAGGAAAACGCGACCCCTGGATACAAGCTGCCCATTCGCTGTTGCCTGCCTATCATTTGCTCAATTAACACAGGCAATAACCTTCAGCATAACGATTTCTCCAGTGGTATTGTAGCTTCCGGCTGACTAATGAGCTCCAGCACACTGACTTCCGCTGTCTCGTAACAAACGAAACGAGACGGAATATAGAGGAGACCATCATCAGAACACAGAAATTTCATTGGCACGAAGAGCGTGACGAATATGTAAGCTAGTTATTCGTCCACCTAGGGCTGGTATTGAGGAGAGCTGAATTTGCTTGTTTGGCAGGGTGCGACTCTATAATAATTTACAGTCAAAACAAATCTGAATACATTTGCGATATCAAAAAAATGAGGCAAATTCAATGATATGACAATATTTTTAACATATTTAAAATTACGAAAGTTAATCTTTCACAGTGAATAAACATTTTCACAGTGAACTTCCGAATTTAGAATTTCTAAAAGCAACAAGCGATTTCAAACGCTACCTCAGACGACAGAATTGCTGTCATCACCCATCTATATCTGTTTTACTTACTGGCTTACATATCAGCATAATAATATCGGCGAATATAATAGACCTTCAATAATAAAAAAAAATAAAAAAAATACATGCCCGACTGGCGCTCAAATCCGGATCGCAGTCTTTCGCGATAGTGCGCTATCAACTGCGCAATCTACGTGTAGTATTTAGAAAAAACAAGTGAGAAGCTAAAGCTTTAAGCTGGCCCGTGCGGTGAAAACCGATAGTCCAATTAGTAACGCTCTGTCCGTGAAAGACTCGTGTCTGGAACAGAGCTTCAACATATCACACATGCTCATTGCAGCACATATCTACTCCGCTACTCAATAGAATAATGTCATCTGTTCCCATCTCGTTCTTCATAGTTTCGGAGAGATGCTTGGTAAGTGATTTCGCGGTAGTGTTTTCCTGTAGGTAAGAGAGTGAGATAAGAATTTCGGAGAAATTTGTACATTCACGACTTCCTAGATATTCAGTGGAACAACTTTAGCCCCGAGCACGTTTCGTACGCCAAGAGACATTCACACCCAATGAAGAGAACGTAGTACAGAAACTAACGGAGGAGAAACGTTTTGTGTATGAGCAGGTGCAATTCACACCTTTCTGCAAGACCACCTTACAGCGAGTTCAGTGATCACTCAGCGAGAATCATTGTAGATGGTCGTGGAAATTAAAGATTTGATTCAGGGTATTTGGGAAATAACAGTAGTAGGTAGTTTAGCGTGCAGGTAAACTAAATATCTACCATCGGTAATGCATCGGTAATGATCTGTGCCATCATCACTTAAAGGAACCGAAATGTTCCTGAGTACACCACGGATGTGTAGGAATAGGCTTGTGTCTCCTCAAATGCACTAAAATGTGCTCTCTTACCACGGCTCCTCTAGTGCAAATCCTTCATAGACACGTTTACCAATTCCGATCCTACTGTCATTAGTCTAAATGGTAATTACACCATTATTTCATCTTTGTTTGTGGCGATTCCACGCTCAACTTTCTCCCGGAATTGGCGAACTACGCCTTTTGTCCTCAGCGGAATGCCATCTTTCTGCAGAAAATCAGTTTCTCTGAAGTGACTAGCAACGTTTCTCGGAAGCGTTTCACTTCAGTTTTCATCTTTTTCGTTCTTAGAACAGGTGATGGTAACTTGAAGTGGCCCAGGAATCTCGGTCCTTCCGGAACCTCAATGTTCACCACATGGCTCCATCACAGCCACATCATGGACGATGACTTTCATAGTCTCAGAAGACTTGTGACACTATTATAATATGCTCTTTAACTAGCACATTCTTCTAGATTTTCCTATAGACCACTCAGGAGATCAGATGCTTTCTATCTCCTACGTCCATCTGGGTTTAAAGTACCGAACTGTATGGAAATGGTAGCCGGCCAATGGGGCCGAGCGGTTCTAGGCGCTTCAGTTTGAAACCGCGCGACCGCTACGGCCGCAGGTTCGAATCCTGCCTCGGACATTGATGTGTGTGATGTCCTTAGGTTAGTTAGGTTTCAGTACTTCTAAGTTCTAGGGGACTGATGACCTCAGATGTTAAGTCCCATAGTGCTCAGAGCCATTTGAATTTTAGAAATGGTACATGAGTCATGATAAACTCTAGGAAATGAACAAACAGGCAGCATTTACAGTGCGATTCTACAGGAGATTGTTGAAACTAAGCGTATAGATAAATTACAATGTCAAGAGGCAATAGCGAAAAAAGAGAGTCGTGGAAACCTCTTTCCCGATGAATGGCCGGTTAAGAGGTAGGAAGATTACTGTTTCACGACGCATCGACTAGCCCAGTTGTATAAGGAAAGGCAGGAAACTGGCTGCTTCTCTCCATATGTACGACCCTGACATTCAAGAGAATTTAGTATGATATAGAATTATGAAGGGGGTACAGCGGATTGGTTTTCTATTCTGGAGAAGCAGGGTTCAGACTCCAGTCACGTTTTTTACAGATTTCGTAAATACGTTAGAAGACTCTCCGAGACCGACGGTCACAATTTTTTTTTAACAAGAACACAGCCAGTTCCGTGCCGTATCTATGTCTTGCGGTGATAGCTCTCCGTTTCTAATGACCTTGACGTCGACGGTATACCGAAATCCTAACCGTGGACTTTCCCTGTTATGACACGTGACGTGCATAACTACCTAAGGTTAGCTATTTCCTACTCTCCTTGACTTCAACTCAATTAACCACAATATTACTGGCGAGAGTTGCTCTTCCATTTTTTTCACGAGGATGAATATAAACGACTCAAAAAAAAAAAAAAAAAAGAAGTGTGCAGCAATGATAGGAAACTGAACCGCAGACATCCGCACTAATAGCTAGTCACAACTAGACAAGAGGAAGCTCTATAGACAAAAAAGAGAGAGAGAGAGAGAGAGAGAGAGAGAGAGAAGAGAGACTAGGAAATTGTGGTACAAACTAATAAGTTCATTGGTTCCTACGAGAATCCAGCCAGGGGCAAATGCAGTGATGGTCAAAAGACAAAAGGTATGTTAACTGGTAGGTAATATCTTTAGAACAAAATGAATGTATCCAGAATAAATATTCACTCTGCAGTATGCGTTGATTTGAAACTTTCTCGCAGATTAAAACTTCGTGCCATGCCGGGTCTCCAACCTGGGACCTTTGCCCTTCGTGGGTAGGTGCTCTACCGAATGATCTATCCAAACAGGACTCATAACTCACCTTCACACTTTTGATTGCGCCAGTACTTCTTCCTACCTTACGTGATCTGAATAAGTTATGCTACGTACCTTGCTGGAGTACTTGCCTTTGAAAGGCAAAGTTCTCATGTTCGAGTCCGGTCCAGCACCCAGTTTTGATCGTACAGGAAGTTTCAAAATGAATGTACTTACTGTTTTCTCGAATGATCGTTCAGGTCACATTATTTAAGGTTATGTGTGACCCGAGAGCAAATGACAGGGCAGCATGAACGGCTGAAATGTGTTTCTGCACATTTTTACGCCAAGATGAAAATTGCTGCAACACCGCAAGTGCAGGTACGTGTATGATACCTTTGTATTAGACCGAGATTGACAAAGAACTTAAAGGTAACTATGCAAGTAGGCTTTGCAGATGGGTATAGGAATAGTGACGTATCAAGATGTACAAGAAAGTTAAATGCAGGAAGAGTTCTCGAGCAGGGATGCATCAGAATAATAAAATATATGTAGCATTAACATTTTGCGGTTCGCATTCTGAGAGCATTGCTCATAATTTCAAGACTGCTAATGTCAGTATAGGTTTTCAAAACAGAGGCCGCCTGGAAAATAGGTTGTACCACAAAAGTGGAAAAAATTGCGACGGATATAAGACTGAGGAGAGTATAGAATAGATAGCATCGATTGTGAAAAAAATTTATGTAGGACAAAGCGGGAGGAAGTTAATGATGTATTGGTGGTAAGTTCCTATAGTACCAAACTGCTAAGGTCATCGGTCCCTAGGCTTACACATTACTTACTCTAACTTAAACTTACTTCGCTAAGGACAACAAACACACATACACACACACACACACACACACACACACACACACACACACATACACACACACTCCCCATCGAAAACGGCGCAGTGGTTTCCTCATGTCCCTGCAGTGTGCGGCTGAGAATTGTCATGAAGAAGGAAATGCATGTTACTGACGTTATGTGGGGTTGCGGGGTTGCATGAAATCAGGCGAAAACTCTAAGCGGGTACCCTTATTTAGTGGGACGCGCTGTTGTTCTAGGCGTATTTACATGATCACTGTGTGCTCAGAACTGAAAAGATCGATGTGATGCGATCGACAGGCATGAAAGTGACACTGACCACCACATCTGTGCAAAGCTTCATCGGATTTTCACTGTGGTTTCCATTTCGCGACCAATCGGACCTTACTTTACGAGTAACCCTCCTATGTCGCCGTCAAACAATCCATAGAGAGAAGGCGTTATTTAAAACGGTGCAAGTCTCGATCGACTTGTGGCTTCAAGTTGATACCTGTAGCAAGAAGCATGGCCTCCGGACTGCTCTCGTCATTGGCGATTTACAAGAATGGAACAACTAATTTTGCTCCGCACATTATAACGATTACAGAATAAGAATTTTTAGCATATTTTTGACATAAGGCTATCTTAGGAAAGACAGCAGTCAAGATGACTGAGCACTTAGTTGCTATCAGAACTGCCAATTTATGTCTGCTTGCTGACTGTATTTTTTTTATCGTCATTCTTTTCGTTTCCCGTCGTTCCTTAGTTACTTTAAAATTCATGGACGTGTGTTCCGTCTCTGCATCTAATTGAAAGGCATTTGTTACTATGTTACGTTTTCTCTTGCTTTTCAGGTTAGAAAGAACTTTTGCAGCACAATTTTCGTGACGTCAAATAATCGTTTGGTGTTATTTACGATTTCCGATGTTGTTAATTCATATGTGTCATCTAGGAGATGTATTTACTCCTCTCCATATTCTAGATGGACAAATTTCCGCTTTTTCTTGCGGCCCCATTTATTTCAAGATACTTCTAGAACCACTGGGGTCAATATGACCCCATAAGCGCAGTGGAAATAAATGTGTTCTTAGTTTTCAAAACTGCTATTTACAAAATACACTATTTTCTCTCTCTGGTTCAACTGAACCCAATGATTATTCATTCCGTTTGATATTTACTGCACATAAAAGTTTTTGCGCTGATTGCCTCTGGATTCAATATGATCACAACTGAAACTGTCTGTTCTTGAACGTAACGTTTATGAAAAGAGAATGATGAACGTTATGTTGAACAGATGTTATAATAAATACCTGCAGCAATAAAAATGTTATTTCCTGCTTATTTTTGTACCAATTGTTAGGGTTTCTTGCATCAGCTGTTGTTGTACACTTCCTAGTGCCAGTGGACTCAATAATATCCCGTAAGCACATTGGAAAATCAAATGTCCCTTGTTTTTAATTCTATTTTTTTCAAAATATATGACTTGCTGTCTGTTAGTAAGTCGAATGCAATGACGTTTTGTTTTATATTTACACTACAATAAATTTTACCCCAGTTTTTTTTTTTTTTTTTTTTTTTTTTTGCACTAGCTACCCCAGTCTAAATTCCTTTATGTTTCTTGGACGTAATATTTACGAAAATATAATCATTACTGTCACATTGAACAGCGGTAATGAATGTTTCTATGTTAGTTCATTAATATATTGCGAACATATCCAGTGTAAAATACTTGGGGTCTATATGACCCCCAGCGGTACAGTTCAAAAAAATGGCTCTGAGCACTATGGGACTTAACATCCGAGGTCATCAGTCCCCTAGAACTTATAACTACTTAAACCTAACTAACCTATGGACATCACACACATCCATGTCCGAGGGAGGATTCGAACCTGCGACCGTAGCAGTCGCGCGGTTCCGGACTGTAGCGCCTAGAACCGCTCGGCCACCGAGGCCGGCAGCGGTACAGTGAGACAGAATTATCATGGTAGTAGAAGGGTTAAGTACTTTTAACGTTATTCTCACAAAAAAAAACTGAGTGTAACTAATGATTAACAAACGAACGAAAATACGGACTATTTGTATTCCAAATAGATAGTCCGACTCTTAGGGAAAAATGTCAGAACCATAATCATCATAATCTACATCAAGGAGAGCGCCTTTTGGTCCGTTCCGTCTCGTTCAAAACTCATCAGCCCGCCTCTTCATTCGTCTTTCTAAGCATATTTTGCCACTTGGTTTGTATTGTTTTATGGCTTTGGTGATTTTTGCATCTAGCATGCGGTCTATATTTTCTTTCCATCTTAACTTATATCGCTTTATTATGTGAATTATGTTTGACATATTCAGTTAATCTCCCATGTCGTCATTTATCTTCTTAGCCAAGTAACTAACGAAATTCATTTCCCATGCTTCTGTTCTTTTTTCATATCTCTTCTTACGCCTTGAGTTTTCGCATCATAGAGCAGTGCTGGTATAGCGATAACCTTATAGAACTTTGATACACTGTCTCTGTTGACTTTCTTTCCTAATTTCCTGCGTAGAGAGGCAGGGAGGGGAGGGAGGGAGAGGGGGCGGCGGCTCCTAACCGTGGGGAAGTCAGCCCTTCTAGAGGAAACAACCTCGATGAAAATCAGGGAAGGCACCCTACAAAACCTGAAGAGATGGGTCCCTAGCTGTAGTGAAAGCGCCGGCCGGGGTGGCCGAGCGGTTCTAGGGGCTACAGTTTGGAACCGTGAGACCACTACGGTCGCAGGTTCGAATCCTGCCTCGGGCATGGACGTGTGTGATTTCCTTAGGTTAGTTAGGTTTAAGGAGTTATAAGTTATAGGGGACTGGTGACCTCAGAAGTTAAGTCCCATAGTACTCAGAGCCATTTGAACCATTTTTTTTCTCTTTTTTTTTAGTGAAAGCAACCATCCACGGGAGACAACCTGAAAAGAAAAACAGATGTGCTGGCATACCAGATGGTGGCAATTCGACCACCTAGCCACCCTGGCTACAGGCCGGTATCCCGCAACGAGGGGATCACAACATTACTCAGAAGCTCTAGAAAAAAAGCAAGCCGGACGGATAAATTCAAGAAAACCTTGGTATACAACAGGAAAAACCAATTTGGGATAGAAAATGTATTTAGATTGCCTACTTGGAATGTCCGCAATCTAAAAGGCAAAGGAGTAGAACTAGGGCAAAATGTTCGGCTAAGTAAACAAAGTCCGGCTCTTCTATTTTTGGACCTGGCAATCTCATCTTTGGGACAGGTTCCGAGAAAGGAAGGAGCGTCCCATCGACGACTAGGTTATTAGAGACAGGGAACTGGTTTCAGTATTGGGTGACAGGGAGGTTCTCTGTTTTCTGGCGCCACTTCCACACATAGGGCTGCTGACAGATGGGCGGGGCGATCGGAGGTCGCGACCACAACGAGCGCCGTGCGGCACCTTAGAGTCCGCGGCGTATCCGGACGCCGTGAGTCACGCGCCGCGAGTTCCGGCCAACAGCTGCAGTGCGGCCGCGTAATTTGGCTGCCGCGGCGGGCCATAAATTGGCGAGATGACGGCTCAGCCTCCGGTGCTCCAGATAGCCGCCGCAGTTCCAGCTCCAGCTCCGGCCTAATGGATGGCCCGCACTCTGCCCGGTAATGCCAGCGTTCGCTCTCCGTCCTCGCTTAATGGCGTGCCGTCTGCACTGTACGCCATCGCGGACTTTCACCTGCTCGCCACTGCTACAGCTGACCGCACTACAACGAAAGGAAGACACGAGAGTGGAACGTCAGACAGTGACGAGTCTTTTATTGTGAGACGTTGAGGGATGGAGGCGATGTAATACGCGCGATGGCTTGGAAAGTTATACACGAAGGCAACGCTCTAGGAAGGTAGTGCCCGATCTCTGGTTAAATGATTCTGAGAAAGGAGTTGAACGGCAGTGTGAGCTGCCAGAGGCCCTATTCAGCTATCCAGCTGAAAGCTCTTTTTCCAGCGTACTGGCACCTCTCCTTCACACTGTGTCTGTTGTTTCCGAAATACGGATCACTGTGATAAATTTGCTAGTGCTATTTTGTCTAAAACTGATATGGTGAGACCGTGGTTGTGTACAGTTAATGTAGGTTAATTCTAAAAAAGCAACCAGCCACTTTTAATACTGCTATTTATTTAGGTAAATAGCGCCGTTACCGGTTTCGAACTGGCAAGTTCATCATCAGACGGCTGTTCACATGATTTTCAAGATATACTTTACATTATGGCCTGTTTTCGTTTTTATTATTTCACTGTGGCGAAGATTTATATTGTGATGGCCCTGAGAGAGAACGTCTCTGACACTGTTGTGTTTGTAAATCTGCAATCTCTGTGATAACTTAACATGTGGCAAATTCTTTTTGGTGTGTGTGTGTGTGTGGGGGGGGGGGGGTGCTTTGCACAATATGGTGATGTACAAGTTACGTAAGTGCTGGATATATTTAGGAATATGCGAAAAATAAAATCCTGCAACTTCGCAACAAAATCGGGCGGAATTTTCGACGTAAGTACCATAATCACTTAACCTCACATATTTATTTACGCTGTATTTCATCGTTTGGAGGTTAGTTATTTTCACATAAGGCGCTTCTAACACTGTTTTTCTACCGTAGGGCAACAACACACCAAAAGTACTTCGCCACAGTGGAATAATAAAAATCGAAAACGGACGATAATGTAAAGTGTATCTTGAAAATCATGTGAACAGCCGTCTGATGATGAACTTGCCAGTTCGAAACCGGTAACGGCGCTATTTACCTAAATAAGTAGCAGTATTAATAGTGGCTGGTTGCTGTTTTCTTCTTTGTAAAAATAACCTACATTAAATTTGCTAGTTAATTACCATTTTATATACTGGATTCTACGGATACCACCAAGTAAGTATTCTAAATACTAATTCTCATCTAAGAGCCGAATCACCATCAGGACGAATTAGAATGCTCTGCCGGAAAAAAAGGACACCTGCAAAGACGACGTCTGTTTTCATCGGATGACGGCGGATAATGTATAAACTGATAATGGGCTCAACGTCGTCTGGCAACAAATAGCGTAGTAGCAAAGCAACCAAAGCGCCATCTGTGTCTACCCTTACTAGGGAATAATGACATACAGAATGCTCAGTGTGCCACAGACGTGTGAAGCAAGCAGGCAACCATGACACGGATAAGTACTCGTACTTCGTACAGACAAACGTGTGAGTTTGATAGGGGTCAAATTGTGACCTTCAGAGTGGCAGGATGGTCTTTGCGGGCAATTGCCGCACAAGTGGGACGTGCTGCTTCAGTTGTGCGGTGATGACGGTACAATAGTCACGTGAGCATTCTCACACCCGTGGACGATGTCCTGGTCGTTCGCGCAGCACAGGCGGCTGCCAGGATCGTCGTATTGTATGGACAGGGCTGGCAGATCGTACAGCTAGACAGTACCGATTAGAGGGCACGTGAGCCCAGACGTGTTTAACCCGAACTGTTGCAAGCCGATTACTAGCGGAGGGACTACGGGCACGCGCATCTCTAGCCCGTCTTCCAATCACGCCACAGCATCGACGTGTATAGCTTGGTTCAAATGACTCTGAGCACTATGGGACTTAACATCTTAGGTCATCAGTCCCCTAGAACTTAGAACTACTTAAACCTAACTAACCTAAGGACATCACACACATCCATGCCCGAGGCAGGATTCGAACCTGCGACCGTAGCAGTCCCGCGGTTCCGGACTGCAGCGCCTAGAACCGCACGGCCACCGCGGCCGGCGACGTGTATAGCTTGAATGGTGCCGTCAGAGGATCACGTGAAAATGGAATGGCGTGCCGTGGTCTTCAGCGATGAAAGCAGATTTTGCGTGCATGCAAGTGTTGATTGTTTCAGCGCACAACGTAAACCTGGTGAGTGCTGTCCCGTAGAGTGTATTGCTCCAAGACACACTGGTTCCAGCCGAGGCCTTACCGTGTGTGGTGCGATAAACTACAACTCCCGTTCATCTTTGGTGTTTCTGGAGGGGACCTAACCGGCGCTCTGTAGCTAGGTTCGTTCCTTTGCTGTTCTTGCAACAGGAGGATGATGTGTTGTTCCAACCGAGTAATGCTCGCCCACACTCTGCCTGTGAAATTTACTATGCTCTGCAAGACGTGCAGCAATTTCCCTGACCAGCACAATCTACGGATTTTTTACACTCGAGAACATGTGGGATATGATGGGACGAGATGTGATTGGATTGTTTGGGGGAGGAGACCAGACAGCGAGGTCACCGGTCTCTTCGGATTAGGGAAGGACGGGGAAGGAAGTCGGCCGTGCCCTTTCAAAGGAACCATCCTGGTATTTGCCTGGAGCAATTTAGCGAAATCACGGACAACCTAAATCAAGATGGCCGGACGCGGGATTGAACCGTCGTCCTTCCGAATGCGAGTCCAGTGTGCTAACCACTGCGCCACCTCGCTCCGTGTAGGAGAAGTGACTCCTACGACTCGTCAGCCAATAACTCTTACAGAACTACGTGAAGAGGTCGGGCAGACGTAGCATACAGTATCCCAGGACAGTATTCGCCATCTGTACCATCGACTGGATGCCAGTCAGGGCCTGCATTGACGTACTAATTTGGGTGTTTCAGCAGAGGGTCGACACCTGTTACATCAGAACCGCTTGTGCTACTGATCTATAAATGTAATAAATCGTAAGTGAATTCGAAACCTACAAAAGGGTGTACCAATTTTTTTCCCCAGTTTATTTGACATTTCTGGTGCTTGGCGCTCCGCAGCTTCCATATACTTGATAAAGACATTCTTTATAAAACTACACCATTGGAAATGAACGTTTGGCGTCATTGGCCGGGAGGCCCCTTGCGGGGCAGGTCCGGCCGCCTTGGTGCAGGTCTTATTACATTCGACGCCACATTGGGCGACCTGCGCGCCGGATAGGGATGAAATGATGATGAAGACAACACGACACCCAGTCCCTGAGCGGAGAAAATTTCCGACCCAGCCGGGAGTCGAACCCGAGCCCGTAGGACGGCAATCCGTCATGTTGACCACTCGGCAATCGGAGCGGACACAACGCCATTAAGCTGCGTATATATGTTACCAGTGATCGTGAGTAGCACATAATCGTAAATCTTTACATTGGCATTAATAATATACAAGCTGGCATCACGCGTTCTGTTTAGCAACTTTCACGCTACCGGTTACTATGTAGTACACTTTATATCAATTTGGACCTAATTTGGGATCTTGATAACGACCTGGTCCCGAACAACGGTCGGATAGCGAATAACAAATAAAACCTGCGCCGCAGTACTACGATATGCAGTTTGTTCTTTAGGAGTTGCTCGTTCGCCGAAGGAAATGAATTCTACAACCATCTGATTTCCAACGAACTACATCTGAATCGAGCAGCGTGTCCTGAGGATAGATGCTGCCGTTGAATCATTTTGGCTTCCAGAATGACGGGATCTCCCAGGAAATGGCACGAAGACATTGCCTCATACCATAAAGCTCCATCCTTCGGCCTGAACCTTTCCGAAGATTGTTGTTGGGTGTTTTGCTTTCAGACGTGTCACGCCATACACGCCAAGAGCCATCGGTCCAATGGAGCATACAACGTGATTGATCTGCCTGACAAAAAATGTGAACCACATAAAAGGGGAGGAGGAAAAAAAATGAAACTTCCCGATCTGGAAGGTATGCGATGTTATTTCAGTGATTACAAAATTGAGTCAAATTTATAAAGAATGGCTAGGATGTGAACGCTGATTTTGTTCGGTAACGTGTCATAAAGACGTTGTATCCTCTCCTGAGGCCAACTGACCCAAAGTTGTTGTAACTGTTCTTTGATATCCTGCATACTGACACCGGGACGGAGTCGATATCGCAGGTGGCCCCACACATGTTCTATCACATTATCGTGGCATATGTGGGTTTCTTGCAGGCCAAGGGAGTTCCTTAGCAGCACACAGACAGTTCGTAAGGACACGTGTTATATGTGTGGACAAGCACTGTCCTGTTGAAAAATCGTACCACGATGCAGTCGCATTAGACGTAATACATGAGGTGGGACAGAGGGTGTCAGTGAAGTACCGTCATGACGTCAGATATTCCTCAATTACGACCAGTCGCGACGTGGAGTCATACCTGATGGCAACCCACACCACGACGCCAGGAATAACACTGCCGTGCCTCTCCAAAGCATTTGAAGAGTGGGGTCTGTCCATAGGTCGCCGTCATACACGCCCACGATGGTCATCTCGGACAGAGCAGACCCGCGATTCATCGCAGAACACGACGGGGCTCCATTCAGCAGCTAAACGGTCACAGCACCACTCCAAACACACCAATTTGTGTTTTGGTGTTAACGGTAGCCTACGCACGGGACGGTAATTCCTTATTCCGGTCGCAGCTAGTCTCCGCCCAGTTATGCGGCATGTCAGAGAATGTTGTAGGCTGTCTATCTCTCGTTCTCGGATGAGAGGCACAGGTATGAAGGAGCTTCGATGTGCTTGGCAGGAACGTTTGCGTCGAGTATGCCTGCTCCCATGTTCCCAGCAACTGGGGTTGCCATATCTCGCAGGGATCTCGTCGGGCCACTCTGAGATGAGGATGTAAAAATGAAGTACAAAATTTATTTAATATAATCACTTTTTATTTAGAACATAATTACATGGAACTTGTTGCGGTAGAAGTAGTTGGTATGGTATACCACATTTTTCGAAAGATTTCACCTTATTCAGCAAGTCTTCTTTCCCTTTAACGTATTTACAAAATTCCGCGCAAGTTAGCTTGTCGTTAAACTGGCACTGTAAGACTGATTCCATAGTCCCTGGCAGCAGTCGATTGCTATTATCAGTCCACTGGACCGACATTACCTAATGGAATTTGCAGTTGTCTTCAAGTGTCTAGACAAAACTTTGCATTTCTGTTCGATGTTTCTTTATTCAGCGAAAAAAAAAAAAATTCAGCAGCTTCTGTTGGATTCCGTCATTTTCAGTAGAGGATTGAACAATTACACGAAACATCTTTACAGCCTTGTGGCTCGATGCATCGGTGCCTGTGCCGTAAAATGAAACTTCTTGCAATTGTTTTATTCATTCAGACACGGAGCGTGGTGCGAGAATATTTTTAACAATCCCTGTAACTTTGGTTCTGGTTGTACATGATTAGCGGCGACTTTGGAGTCAGGCTACCTCGTCGCATTCAGTTTTACCATACAATCAAGAGAAGTAAAGGATTGATGATGCTTCATAACTTTATAAGCTGATGTTAGTTCTGCAGCAGCTACGAGCGATTCTTCCTCGGATTCTTCTTCAATTATGAATGTATAAATAGGCCTTGATGTCGACGCTACCGCGAATCTATTTGTATGATTCTTCGTAGAAATGTGATGCCTCAATCTGCCTTACCTCCGTCAGTTACTGAGGTAAAACAGCCGCAAATCTCACACAACGCTTCCTGATCCGTACGCCCTTTCTTGACAAAAGACCACTCTTTTGTTTAATGGTTTAAATGGCTCTGAGCGCTGTGGGACTTAAATCTGAGGTCATCAGTCCCCTAGAACTTAGAACTACTTAAACCTAACCAACCTAAGGACATCACACACATCCATGCCCGAGGCAGGATTCGAACGCGCGACCGTAGCGGTCGCGCGGTTGGAGACTGAAGCGCCTAGAACCGCCCGGCCACCCTGGCCGGCTTTTATTTAATCATGAGGAAAGTGACACTTTCTCTTCCCATCCTTAGGCATTTTCATAAGCTATGAGATAAGTTTATTAGACGGGAAACGGTCGACAATAACAGTTTAGTCATCACGTACACGTCACTATACACTTCATGCCCTATATCCAGCAGTAAAAACTTCAAACATTACTAATTTCCATTCGCTATTCGGATTTATTTTGGAAAGAATAGTTTTATCAGATCGCTATTCAAATAGGAACTGCCGATTCTTCCGCTTGGTGCTGCTTAAATAGTTCCAGCCCCGTACTACTAGAGAAGTCTGGTGTTCTCTGGAATAACTGAACTAGCTCTAGAAGATGCTTGCATCGTCGCTGCAGGATACGAAACATGCAACGCCATCCGTGAGAGGACCTTGTCAACATAATCTTGACATGAATAAAACTAACTGACATAGCGATTTCTACGAACAGCTGGAAGGCGTCGCCATGGGTAGTCCTCTCAGTCCAGTGGTGGCCAACTTCTTCATGGAACAATTCGAAGCACAGGCACTGGACTCGGCGACTTGCAAACCTAAGGTGTGGTACAGGTACGTCGATGATACTTTCGTGGTGTGGAGCCATGGTGAAGAACAGCTCGGTGAATTCCTGAGACACTTGAATAGCCTCCATGCCAACATAACATTTACCATGGAAGTAGAAAAGGACAAGAAACTGCCATTTCTAGATGTCCTGGTCACGAGGGACGGCGAAAACCTGGGACACAGCGTGTATCGAAAACCGACACACACAGACCGATACCTGCACAAACTGTCAAACCACCACCCGAGCCAGAAAAGAGGCATGATTAGTACGCTCGTAACGAGAGCAGGACGAATATGTGAGCCTCAACACCTCAAACGAGAAATGCAACACCTGGAAACTGTTCTGAGGAGCAATGGGTACTCCACAAATTACATTAGAAGTGTAACAGAGCCAAACACTCGGCGAAGTAAGGAACCAGAAAAAGAAATGTCGGGTACGGCCTTTCTGCCATACATTCCCAGAGTGACGGACAGAATCGGCCGTATATTGCGCAAACATGGCGTAAAGACGATTTTCAAACCGACAAGGAAGATCAAAGAGTGTCTTAGATCGGCGAAGGAGAAAAGAGACCCACTTGCAATGTCGGGAATATACCGCATACCTTGCACTTGCGGAAAAGTTTATGTCAGAATGACTGGACGATCCATTAACACCAGGATCAAAGAGCATAAGCGACATTGCAGGTTGGGGCAGGTGGAGAAATCGGCCGTGGCAGAGCACGCACTGAATGAGACCGACCACGTTATAAAATTCGCCGACACGGAAGTTCTGGCTGTAGAGAAGCACTATCAGACGCGCTTGTTCAGAGAAGCTGTAGAAATCCAAAAACACGCGAACAGTTTCAACAAGAAAGAGGAAAGCCTTAAGGTAAACGGATCCTGGCTTCCCGTACTGCAGCGAACGACCGTCGCAGGTAGCAAGAGGAGAACCGCACCGGAAATGACCGCGGAGAAGCCCTCGGACGTTGGCGCGCCAGGTACATATAGCCTGCGGCCGCGAGCTCGCCTCCAGTTCACCACCGGCAATGGAGGGTGAAGCTTTGACAATGCCAGCCACTCGTGCTGGCGAAACGTCAGAAAAATCATTACATGAACGTCGGCCGAAGAACCCGAGACAGAAGCCAATAGGCAGTTTGTCAACAAGTGGCCACGAAAGTCTTAACAATTTTGTAACTGACATTGCATTTACATGTTGCGATAATAGATGGCGGTGCTTCAGTGCTTGAGCCAAGCTCGTAACAGTATTTTGCGAAATCGGGACAAAATTGGGTCTTGTCGGTATATGGGGACAAGAAGGTCCATAACGTTGACGGTCCCGATATATCGGGACGGATGGCAACCCTACATGCAACCCAACTTCGAGCCACTGTCACATCCGAATCCCCCACAAATCTGGATATTATACGGTTCGACATAGGCGATAGCTCCATGTTCTTCACACTAATCACTGAACATTTTCGCTGCTCACGCCCTTTATGTGCCCTACCGTGCTTGGTAACAACACTGAAGGCGAACGACACCAGTGCGCTCTTGTGGACGTTCTACCCCTCACAGAGAACTGAAATTCTAACCATTTCCATGCCCGCCTATGGTGTGTATATGTACGAGGCTACACTGACATTCGGCCATATCTTCTGGGTTCTTCAATTTTTCTCTCGGACCTTAGTGTATTTGCAGCTTAGATTGTATGGATTGCCTGTACGTTTTGGCACAGCTATCTTCAGGTACTGAGAGAACATAGAAGATTGATTGCTAGTCCTGAGAAAAGTAGCTTCCATGCAGAATACGAATATTCTTTAGAAATGGCATATTCCTCCTGGACTCTCGCTAAATGTATCTACATGTATTTATTTCTTTATGATCACCATTTCGCCCATTGTGCCAGTAAGAGCTGTAACAGCGTAAATTACTCAAACGTCAATATGACCGTAACAACAAATTATCTGATTCCTCGAAGCCCCGTTCGTCGCAAAATCCAACCTGACTGCAACACTGTCACGAGATAGAGGTACGAGAAAGACAGAAAGGAAAGAAGAATCTGATTTGCAAACCAACTAACAGCAGTAGTAATGACATTGCTGTTTCATTAATTGACGCTACAAATTTAAATTCAGACGTTGAAAGAATCCGAAAAATGTCTTAATGAGTCCTCTCTTGCGAATACCTGACTGAGGCAGAGAAAATTTTAATCTGGCGATCACTGGAAATATGACGAAGCTTTGCGTTTCGTGTTATTCGTTGCACGATTCTATTTCTGGCAACTTTTGATGGCCAGATTCAGTCTAAGAGTTTGCCGATGTATCCATTGTCTACTGGCACGCACAGTACTTGGCGCGTCTTCTCATGAAAGTCTAGAAGGGCCACGATACGAGGGACTCGTTGCAGTGAATCTGTTAAACAAAAATATCTGAAAGGCATTCGCAAGTGCTAAATAAACCGAATCACCATCGCAGTGGGACTATCAGAATAGATAAAATGAGGGGACATAAAGATATTTAGCGGAAAGATCAGATATAATCGAGCGACAAAATGACGTCATAAACAGTAAAGCCTAGTTAGGAGCTACCATACTACGACAGATTCTAGATTATTGTTCCAGCGTTTGGAGTGCTTATCAAACAGTTGTAGACGTCGAACGAATTCGGGGTCGTACTGCTAGAATAGTAACAGGTCGGTATAGCCCATACGGAAGGGCAATGGAAATGGTCGGAGAACTTAAACGGAAATCCTTGGAGGATAAACGACGTAATTTCCACGAAACCCTGTTGAGACAATTAAGAGCAGCTGTATTGCAAGGAGACTGTGCAGCTATTTTGCTCCCACAACCGTACATTTTGATTACAGAACAAGAAAAAAAAAAAATAGAATATGGCACATACTAATTCAAAGGTCTCGGCTTCGAGCCCCGATTAGTTCTAGGATTTTCATCAGTCACTTATCCCTTCTTTCACTTTTGGAAATTTGCGTTTAAGTCCTTTCAAAGGTCAGAGAAAGATAACAGCGTACCACCTAAAACCATGCCTCACTCTGTTGTGTTCAAACCAACCTTAAGGCTGATGAGAACTTCACAGGCAGAGGCATATAGATAGTCATTTTTCCGTCGCTCAATACGTGAGTGGAACAGAAAGGAAATCAGTAAGACCGGTGTGATGTACCTTCCATCGAACACTGTACAATGACTTACAGAGTTTGTATGTAGATGTACAATACACAGTATAGTTTCATACTGCTTCCCGCTCCCATTACAGGCAATTCAGAAAAATTTCACATCGTATAAACTGATCATGAGAACTAAAACTGGAAAAGGATGAGTGTTGTAAAGGCTATAAAATCAGTCAGTTCTCGTTTCAACTGTGTTATGTCGTTCACTTGAGTTCGATGTATCGACTGTCACTTCAGTCATTACATAATACTGGTACAATGTACCCTCCATCATGCACTGTACAGTGGCTTTCGGGGTATGCAGGGTATTTGTCTTAACTTGAGACAACTAAAAGTCTCGAAACAGACACTTTGCACGAAAAAATATTTCAGGTGAGAAGTTAATGCTAATAAAGGGACATCTGTCTGTGGTACAACTGGCCGTCTCCTAGCCATCATTTCTGCGTGTCTGGGGTCAACTTCTTTTTTCAAACGGGAGTACTACATATTCGGATTGTAGGCCAAAAAATATGTGTGGTTGACAAATATCAGGAGTGCCTGTTTTTGCAATTAAGAAGCGACCTAATTAACTTTGTAAACGTCAACCTTTGTGTTCTAACGGTTGATATCTATGCTAAAGTTTTGCTTTAGTGTTTATAAATTTTGTTGTACAGTATAAATGATACGGCTAGACATTGATATTTCTGGTCAATAAGCTACTTGTATGGTGACGTAGTTTTCTGTTCCCTGCGGGACTGATTGCGGTTATTCCGGTGAATTCTTGATTTTAGTGGGCACCCTCGAATTCCACCACCAGGGTGACTGATTTCGGTGTGTGTTTCCATCCACCTCCCGCGCTGTCCGCTATGCGTTTACCGGTGGAATACAAACCACAACCAGTAAAAATAAGGTTAAACGTCCATGAAGTGCCGTGGGTGCTCACGGAAATCAGGCACCCCAATGGTAAGAGGCGAGGGGCTCACCGAAACCAAGCACCACAATGGCGAAAGGCAAGGGGGCTGACCGAAATCATGCATCCAGATGGGAACAGAAAACTGTTTTACTCACGTAGTTCTTCCTGGCTCATGCTAAACGTAGTTTCTAGCTAGACAGTGGAACGGTTAACCCTATGGCCACGTACAATCAAATTTACAATACTAAAGTAAATTCTAACATACATGTCAGCAGCGCGAGATTAGCCGAGTGGCTTCCTTATGTGCAACGATTCCGCTATCTCGGCATAGACTTTACCTCATCTGTAAAACATACTGCGGCAGTTAACTACCGACGTATTTTACAGACAACACGTACCATGGTCCGACAACATCTCCTACGGCGCCTTGATCATTTGCAGCGAGTCGAGTATCTGAACACTTATGTGGTTTCTCGAATGGTGCATATTTCGCAGATCCTGCCCCTACAACTTACTCTCGAACGTCGACTATAATCAGCACTAGGCTATTTTGTGATGACTGGATCGCCCCTCAAGGTGCGATACGCAACTCTCACGCTCCCTACGGACAAGGGGGGACTCGGACTTACGAATGTTCACTGCCGAGCGCCGGCGCTCCTAGCCACGATGTACAAGCAGTGGCGTAGCGGGGGTGATTCCCTTACATCCCGCCTACTGGATCTCCTGGTTCCAGCGTCCCCCACACCTCCGGTGGCGGTGGGCAACATTACGCCACATTTTGTGCATGTATCAACATTTATCGTGGAACTTAGTTATATCAGAGACGAGCTTCCGCGCACGAGACCGCCATGCGCGAAGGATTTTTATGTTTGGCTGCTAAGTCGTAATGTCATTGAACTCAAACACCCCAGGTTGCATTGGCCGACGATTTGGAGACATGTGCACCAAAAATTCCTCCCTACCTTCGTTCGGGCACTGTGGTTCTCTGTCGCCTGTGGCAAGTTCAACTCCAACGAACGGCTCCATGCAATTGGACTAGTGGACACTCCACTATGCCCGAAATGTCGCCAAGTGGATGACGACCATCACCGCTTAACTTGCATCGCGGTGGAGGACGTCTGGCTCCTAGGAAGACAGATGGTAGCTTGCTACCTCCGTGTGACCCCACAACATATTACACCTGCTTCCTTCTTACATCCGGAGAGTGACTACTTTCCGGCGACTAAATCACAGTCGATCATCTGGGTCAAAGGTTGGACGATCGCGTACCTCTATGGGGATGCTACCAAGTCGCGACTTGACTTTTGGTATTTCTTGCAGCAAGCCCACAATGAGGTTCATAGATGGTCACACTATCGGAAAACCTTTGCCAACTATCTTCAGGCAGTCTTCCTCGACCCACCACGCAGTTGGAATATGACGGGTGCATTCGGCGTGCACATTTGACAGCTGATCCTGAACCTCACGCTTCTCTCATCACTCAATATGTAATGCACATACTATACCAGGAAATGATCTACATGTTCCTTTTAACAGAGTGATCTTTATTGAAAATAAATTAAAAAAAAAAAGGTCCAAGGTGCTGCAGTCATGGACTGTGTGGCTGGTCCCGGCGGAGATTCGCGTCCTCCCTCGGGCATGGGTGTGTGCGTTTGTCCTTAGGATAATTTAGGTTAAGTAGTGTGTAAGCTTAGGGACTGATGACCTTAGCAGTTAAGTCCCATAAGATTTCACACACTTTTGAACATAAACGTCAACCGTTAGAACACGAAGGTTTACATTTACATCGTTATTGAAAAGTAGAATCTAATGTGTCGGCTCTTAATTGCAAAAACAGGCACTCTTGATATTTGTCGATCACAGCGCCATCTACTATGAAGGGAAACAATGGTCTAAATAAACCGTGCGTATCTTTTGGCGGAATATGCAATAAAAATTGGGGCTTTATATTTGAAAATACAAAGTTGAACCTGCCCATGCAGGAGGTGGTCGATGTAGCACAGAGAGATGTCCCTTTTAACTTTTCTCCTGAAACATTTTTTTCATACGAAGCGTCGTTCTCGTGATTTTTAGTTGTTTCAAGTTAGAACAAACACCGCTGTATGTAGATGTAGAATGTACAGTGTAGTTTGATACTAACTACCGCTGGCGATGCAGGCAGTCGAGAAAATTTCGCATCGTATAAATTGACCCTGAGAATGAAAACTGGTAAAAGATGACATTTCCAAGGGCTATAAAAGCAATTACTTCTCATTTCAACTGTGTTACGCCATTCATTTCAGTTCTATGTACCGAATGTGTCAGTTTAATCATTAGATGCTCTACATGCATAGTGCATATTTGATATGATCATACTTGATAGCTAGATAGAGCTGCAATGTCACTTCGTAAGTGACCTCCGTTCATTTTTTGTACTGAGTAGAGACTACTGCACTTGCATTTCAAGAACGTGTCGATGTGTAATTTACATGTCAAGTTATTGATGTGACTACGAGCGGCGATGACCTTCATGTACAACCTACATTCGAGACTCTAAAGCGGACAGCAATTATTTTGTACACAGTCGCGGGACAGCTCCCGAGGCGTTCTTTCAATTTCGCCTGTCCTAGAGCGAAAAAATACCTTGCAGCTGCACTGCAGAAAAACGCCTACACGCCCCGCTGCCCGTGTCCAATGCAATTGCACGCCCAATTGCGGTTTTTAGCGGACAGCGCGCTGACGCCGTTTCCCGGTCGCGTGCAGCTGCCTAGTCGCCTTAATGCAGTTTTGCTCAGTGCGTCGCGAGGTAATCAGTGCGACAAGCTGTTTTTCAAACAGATCTTGTTCCAGCGACGTCCGGAGTCCGCTCGCTGCGCTGGCGAGCAAGATTATCACTACACGAACTTGCTTCATGCTCTGCTGCGATGGCAGACCCATGTCACTGCTTCCGGGTGTCACACAGGCGCCAAGATGTGCCTCTCTCACTTATAATCTCCTTCGTGTTTTTGCTCTTCTAGCACAGTGAAGAATGTGTCTAAGAGGTGTGTGACCAGGCGTGGCAATCTCATACAGGAAGTTGGTGAAACTCTACAGAAGACATAGTGCTAGATTTCACAGCCGGTTTTACATCCTTGATAATGTTCATTATACCGGAATTAGGCCGTGCTGTAAGGCATTTGAAAGCCGTCTGTCAGAAAACGCCTTTCATACAGGGTGTTTCAAAAATGACCGGTATATTTGAAACGGCAATAAAAACTAAAGGAGCAGCGATAGAAATACACCGTTTGTTGCAATATGCTTGGGACAACAGTACATTTTCAGGTGGACAAACTTTCGAAATTACAGTAGTTACAATTTTCAACAACAGATGGCGCTGCAAGTGATGTGAAAGATATAGAAGACAACGCAGTCTGTGGGTGCGCCATTCTGTACGTCGTCTTTCTGCTGTAAGCGTGTGCTGTTCACAACGTGCAAGTGTGCTGTGGACAACATGGTTTATTCCTTAGAATAGAGGATTTTTCTGGTGTTGGAATTCCACCGCCTAGAACACAGTGTTGTTGCAACAAGACGAAGTTTTCAACGGAGGTTTAATGTAACCAAAGGACCGAAAAGCGATACAATAAAGGATCTGTTTGCAAAATTTCAACGGACTGGGAACGTGACGGATGAACGTGCTGGAAAGGTAGGGCGACCGCGTACGGCAACCACAGAGGGCAACGCGCAGCTAGTGCAGCAGGTGATCCAACAGCGGCCTCGGGTTTCCGTTCGCCGTGTTGCAGCTGCGGTCCAAATGACGCCAACGTCCACGTATCGTCTCATGCGCCAGAGTTTACACCTCTATCCATACAAAATTCAAACGCGGCAACCCCTCAGCGCCGCTACCATTGCTGCACGAGAGACATTCGCTAACGATATAGTGCACAGGATTGATGACGGCGATATGCATGTGGGCAGCATTTGGTTTACTGACGAAGCTTATTTTTACCTGGACGGCTTCGTCAATAAACAGAACTGGCGCATATGGGGAACCGAAAAGCCCCATGTTGCAGTCCCATCGTCCCTGCATCCTCAAAAAGTACTGGTCTGGGCCGCCATTTCTTCCAAAGGAATCATTGGCCCATTTTTCAGATCCGAAACGATTACTGCATCACGCTATCTGGACATTCTTCGTGAATTTGTGGCGGTACAAACTGCCTTACACGACACTGCGAACACCTCGTGGTTTATGCAAGATGGTGCCCGGCCACATCGCACGGCCGACGTCTTTAATTTCCTGAATGAATATTTCGATGATCGTGTGATTGCTTTGGGCTATCCGAAACATACAGGAGGCGGCGTGGATTGGCCTCCCTATTCGCCAGACATGAACCCCTGTGACTTCTTTCTGTGGGGACACTTGAAAGACCAGGTGTACCGCCAGAATCCAGAAACAATTGAACAGCTGAAGCAGTACATCTCATCTGCATGTGAAGCCATTCCGCCAGACACGTTGTCAAAGGTTTCGGGTAATTTCATTCAGAGACTACGCCATATTATTGCTATGCATGGTGGATATGTGGAAAATATCGTACTATAGAGTTTCCCAGACAGCAGCGCCATCTGTTGTTGACAATTGTAACTACTGTAATTTCGAAAGTTTGTCTGCCTGAAAATGTACTGTTGTCCCAAGCATATTGCAACAAACGGTGTATTTCTATCGCTGCTCGTTTAGTTTGTATTGCCGTTTCAAATATACCGGTCATTTTTGAAACACCCTGTATCATTTATCTTCACACGAGTTAGAAGTGGCTGGCGAGATGCAAAGACACTGTGCACTAGTTTCGCCTGCACGGAATTCCACAACCTTTGGCTGCATAGTGCAAGCGCATCTGTATGTCATACTTTGGAGGTGGCACCTGCCTGACTAATTCTGTGTCAGAATGGTTGCGATTTGACTTAGCGTGCCCTTGTGGACTGAGCAGCAAAACACACTTGTATTACTGCACCGCCTGGGGCTAGACACATCACGTAAACTCTGGCTACACTTCGTTCAAATTCGACGAGTTTTCATTTCGAAGCCCATTTCTGTGTTGTAATCTACAAGAATTTGTGGTGAAAACGCTGCCTGCCCATGAGCTTTGATATAACATTCTACTTATTTTTTAGCTTTATGGAGAAGACCAAGATTAAAACCGTTGTTTAGAGAGATCCTTTGTTCCCTGTTCAGGAATCAACATCGGTCTTTCATTAACTCATACGTCATGAGTCACGTAACTACCCCATTTATTTAGCATTACTACGGGGCTCATAAATTATATGACGTTCCTTTTGTTCTAATGATGATTACTTCTAGTAAATGTATTCCATTTGATCCCATCGAGGACAACTGTAATTTCGCTGCTGAGCTATCGTGTTGGTTTTCTTGAATAATAATCAATAATTGTTGCTATTACTCTTCAATTATTTCTCATCCTGGAGCCACTTATAATTTATCATTCTTTCATGGTCAGCTCTTTTGTGCTCATTTACTCTTTGTCTAAAGTCACAGCTGAGGCGAGCCCCTTTAATTGAATGCGTTCTGCCTTCAGAAAAATCGTTATTTAGACAAACTGCCATCGTCAGTTATACCTAGCTATTATTTTGTACACCTATTACAGAAAGTGTAAGGTAGGTCTGAGTTGCTGATAACTTCCGGACACTTGCTGATCCTGAAAATGTTGAGAGTGGCTATTGTGAATAATTCTTTGAATGAGTAGGTGCGAGGCAATATATTGTGGAGCCTACAAAGCCAGAATTCTCTCTGTAAGGGAGCAAGAAGTATACCTCCAGCCTGTGTTAACAGGTTTGGGTATACGGGTCGTAATCTTGTACTACTTGACATATGTTCTAGATCCCCTATTTTCATATTTACCCTGTGAAAATCTTCCCTACCACCGAATATAATATCTCATAACTGGAAGTCAAATCGAGCCAATATTTCCTAGAAGAATAGACAGTGTGGTAGGACAGCTGTTAAGATGAAATGGTTCAAATGGCTCTGAGCACGGAGTTAACTTCTGAGGTCATCAGTCCCCTAGAACTTAGAACTAGTTAAACCTAACTAACCTAAGGACATCACTCACACCCATGCCCGAGGCAGGATTCGAACGTGCGACCGTAGCGGTCGCGCGGTTCCAGACTGTAGAACCTAGAACCGCTCGGAGTTGCTAAGACATCAGGGAATAACTTCCATGGTAATGGAGCGAGTCATAGAAGGCAAAAACTTCAGATGACAAGAGCTGTTTGTCACTTGCTTATGAACAGGTACAATACGTACTATCTTTACTTCAACTCGTCATTTCTCATTGCGCTATAGTGGCATTTGTTCTTATCGGTATTCTGTAGTGAGGCTTGGCATAAAAGCACATGCTGCTGAAACTTTGTTTTTAGCCCCTCATAATGTCTCCAGCATTAGGAGGCATATCGTTACACCTTCTACTCTTTTTCAAATTTACTATGAGTACATAACTAGTATTGGTTCAGAATTAAAGCCCTGAACATATTGCCCTTTTATACAAATTTTTGACCCAGGTAGAAGCAGTATGCAGTCCATCTCTTCCCGGAACGTTATCTGTCGGAATTTCAATAATAAACCTCTTCGTGATGCACAATACCTTTCTAGCATCTACCATCGGAGTCAAAGGTTCCGTACTGATGAAAAATATTGAAGAATCGGTGGAACAATTATTCTGTATGCCACATCTTTCGTAACTGAATTAGACTTCTTTTAGATTCTTCTTAGAAATCTCAGTCTGGCATTTGCTTTTTCTACTATTTGTTTTATGTGGTCGTTCGACTTACGGTGGCTCCGAATGGTTACTCACAGGTATTTTCAGTACTTACTGCTTCTAGCAATTTGTCTCCAACAGTGTAATAAGTAAACTTTTTTATTTCAAAAATAATCACCATAACTGTTAATACATTTATCCCAATGTGAAACAAGACGGTCAATGCCTTCATAGTTTTTCGATGACTTTTTTGGTTGGCTACGGCACAGCTATTGTACCCCAGCGTGCACCTATTCGTCCGAAGCAAATCGTCTGCCATGAATGTCTTTCATGAGTGTTCTAAAAATATGGAAATCGCATGTAGAGAGTTTGCGACTGTAAGATCTTCTCAGCGCTACTTCTGCAGCATACTCGAAGCAATCTTGGCAACATGTGAGAGGGCTGTGTCCCTTTCAAAGAAACCATCCCGCCATTTGCCTTCACCCTTATAGCAAAGCCATGGAAACCTGTCTGCCGTTCCTTCGACTGGTAGCGCGTTACCACTGCACCATTTTGTGTGGTCTCTGTGATTCGACGTGATCGGAAGTTCCCGGAGAGAGAGGCAGAGGATGCTTCTCTTTGAATACATAATCACAATCACTCTTTTCTGGTATATTAAGAAGTTTGACGCTGCTGTCCTCATACTACAGGTTTGGAATATTCGATGATAATAGTTGAGGATCTACTTTTTTTAAAAAAATTTGGATGCTCTTGCGATAATGTCAAAGCTCCGGGATGAACCCACTTACTGTCAAACGAAGATGAATTTTAGGAGGCCGTATTTAGCACGTTCTTTCCCTGGTTCATTTCTCACTTGTAGGCTTGTGTTAAAAATCTTCCTGCAGTCGCTCGGTGTTCTGTTTTCTATTTCCAGTATCACCATTCGTACTATGTGCGTGCCTGAAATGGATATCTTATGCTGAATGTAGTCTGTTAAGTGTTACAAGGCTGAAGGGGAGTGGGAGATTGCGTCGATTATGTGACATGTATTTTACAATAATTTTCGAATGATTCATTAAGCGTTAAACTCCATACAAGATATATGTTTTAATTATATCGGCTAGACCCACGTACTCGAAACTGAGAATTCGACATTTAAACAGATCATATACATAACCCTAAGACAGTAAGTATCCTTTTAAGCATATTCAGCCCTGGCAATATAATCATTTTAAAAGTCAGAATCCATTTCGTAAGATAAATAACATCGCCTCAATGGTAAGTCTTTCCTTTCGTCACAACAGTTAGAGTAGCAGTTTAATTACGGATGTTATAATAAATATCAATAAGGACGTGAAGCAGGTTCCCTCAACAGGATATTAAAATAAGGAACCGTTACTTAACTCTGCACAGTTACTAGTGACTGTGGTTGCTTCGAATGACATGGGGCCAGAAACCAATGCAACTGAGGCGGCGCGATCTCTACAGCACTCTGTGGTCGCATCGCCGATACACCGAAGTCCACTCCTGCTGTCATCGTGTGGATGGCCATCGGATATGACTTCATGTTCCAGCTGGTATGATTGAGGGAACTCTGACGTCACAACGCTACGTCACGGACACCTTGCTTCTCATTGTACCCCTCACGTGACAGTGCAGTGGTGCCATTTAGGAACAGGACAATGCTCGTAAACATAACTCAGTGAACTGTCTACCGAGGTACTCTCGTGGGCACAAAGATCCCTAGATCTGTCCCCGATGGAACAGGTATGGGACCAGAGCGTACTCGATTACGTCACATTTCCAGTATCAAGGATATGAAGGAACAATTACAACAGTTGTGGGTTCACTTGCCTCAAAAGAGGATACAACGACATTATCACATCCTTCCCAAACAAATCATCGCATGCATCCAGGCCAGACGGAGTGCTACGTCATACTTTTAAGTAGGAACATATTCCCAAGTACCTTGTCAGTTTGATATTGCAATCACAGAAATTAAATCCAATAAGCTCTCAAACCGCGAAGTTTCATTCTGTTTCCTCCTCTCCTTCTGGTTGCTTAACTTTTTGTCTGGTAGTGTAGGATACACGAGAATGGCAGTGAAAAGGTGTCTTGCTAATACATGGTACTACATAGATTTGGAAGTGGATGCGAATTGGGCGAAATTGCTGTGAGAAATGAACAAGGATGTCTGGGTGTGAGCCGGCCGTTGTGGCAGAGCAGTTCTAGGCGCTCCAGTCCGGAACCGCGCTGCTGCTACGGCCGCAGGTTCGAATTCTGCCTCGGGCATGAATGTGTGTGATGTCCTTAGGTTACTTAGATTTAAGTAGTTCTAAGTCTAGGGGACTGATGACCTCAAATGTTAGGTTGCATAGTGCTTAGAGCCATTTGAAACATTTGAGCATCTGATTGGATGCAGGTAATTGGAGAGCAGGATTTGCTGCTATACAGGGAAATGTAGGTTAGAGATTTCATTAGCGACTGGTGTGGGTGGGCAACGTGTTGATATAGGTGTCTTAATCTGTCAGCATTCTCAAGAATGCGGAATACAGTGTTAGATATATCGCGATGAAGGCGAAATGACAGGTTCTTTATACATGATGTGAGCTGCTGCCGTTTAAGTATGATAGCAACCTGATCGCATGCCATGCCTGGTGTCATGTGTGAACGAGCATTGCCGTGTTGAAAAATGGCACGACGATACTGTCGCGTGGGAAGTACATTAAGGATGCAAGATATCCACACGTACTGGAACCCTCATAATTAGGCGAGAGCATGAAGCCCTGAGAGGGTGAAACATACGACTGTTGCAGGTGTATCGCGGACAAGCGTTCATGGTCATTTCTAAACGTCTAGAATTTTCACTACTCGCACCATATTCGATTATGCATATCATAGTAGTGGAGGCTCGGCAGAAAGAATGATTCCACAAATATGCACTGAGGTGGCAAAAATCATGGTGTAGCTATATGGACACATACAGATGGCGATAATATCGCATACACAAGATGTAAAAGGGCAGTGTAGTGGTGGAGATGAAATTTGTACTCAGATGATTCGTGTGAGACCGTCTGCGACGTTAGTATGGCCGCACGAGGGGGATTATCAGACTTTGAAAGCAGAATGGCAGTTGGAGCTAGACGAATGGGCCATTCCACTTCGGAAATACTTAGGGAATTCAATATTCCGAAATCCATAGCGTCAAGAGTCTGCCAAGAATACCAAATTTCAGGCATTAGCTCTCACCACAGACAACGCAGTGGCCAACAGCCTTCACTTAACGACCGTGAGCACGGTGTTTGCTTAGAGTTGTCAGTGTTAACAGACCAGCAACAGTGCGTGAAATAACCGCAGAAATGAATGAGAAACGTACGACGAACGTATCCGTTAGGACAGTGCGGCGAAATCTCTCGCTAATGGGCAATGGCAGCAGACGGCTGACGCGAGTGCCTTTCCTAACGGCACGACATCGGCTGCAGCGCCTCTGCTGAGCTCGTGACCGTAGCGGTTGGGCCGTAGACGAGTATAAACAGTGATCTGGTCAGCTAAGTCACAATTTCAGCTGTTAGGAGCTCATGGCACGGTTAGAGTGTGGCGCAGACCTACGAAGCCATGGGCCAAAGATGTCAACGAGGCACTGTACAAACTGGTAGTGGCTCCATTACGGTGCGGGGTGTGTTTACATGGAATGGACTGGATCCTAGTTATGATCGGCTCTTTTAAGATCGTTGCAGTCATTCAAAGACTTCATGTTCCCAAAAAACGAGGGAATTTTTATGGAAGACAAAGCGCCATGTCACCGGCCCACAGCTGTTCGCGATTGGTTTGAGGGACGTTCTGGACAATTCGAGCGAATTACAGGGCGACACACGGGAGACGTAAGGGTTTGAACTGCGTAGTACTGAGGGTGCGGTGGTGGGAGGTGGTCGTGGTGGGGATTCTGGTGTCACCGCCAGACACCACACTTGCTAGGTGGTAGCCTTTAAATCGACCGCGGTCCGTTAGTATACGTCGGACCCGCGTGTCGCCACTATCAGTGATTGCAGACCGAGCGCCGCCACACGGCAGGTCTAGAGAGACTTCCTAGACTAGCCCCAGTTGTACAACCGACTTTGCTAGCGATGGTTCACTGACAAAATACGCTCTCATTTGCCGAGACGATAGTTAGCATAGCCTTCAGCTACGTCATTTGCTACGACCTAGCAAGGCGGCATGTTCAGTTACTATTGATATTGTAAATAATCTACAGACAAGAGCTACGTTCAACATTCATGGATTAAAGTTAAGTATTCCACCAGTTACCTCCTTTTTTCTAAGTTCTAATTTCCTTGTCCTGTTCCAGACCTCACGCCAGCCTGCGTGAGCTAAAACGCGTGCCTTTCGGCTTCCTCTAAAATTCGTGGGTTGGCTCTCCTGCCAATCCACAACAGGGATAGTTCTGATCCACACAAGACGCCAGCCCGCATCTCGTGGTCGTGAGGTAGCGTTCTCGCTTCCCACGCCCGGGTTCCCGGGTTCGATTCCCGGCGGGGTCAGGGATTTTCTCTGCCTCGTGATGGCTGGGTGTTGTGTGCCGTCCTTAGGTTAGTTAGGTTTAAGTAGTTCTAAGTTCTAGGGGACTGATGACCACAGCAGTTGAGTCCCATAGTGCTCAGAGCCATTTGAACCATTTTGAAGAAGACGCCATTTCATTTACTCAGTCACTATGGAGAAGTGGGACTCGCAGCGTTTCGTGAAAAGTCTATTACTGCTACGCAGCGATTGTTTCGTGCGCGTTTTAATGCGGGTCGACACGGAGCTGTTCTGAACCGTAACACAATCCTCAGATTAGTGGAAAACTTCAACTGGGAACATACTGGATAAGAAGCATCCTGGCCCGAGACGCAGAGTAACGACATAAAAAAATGTTGACAGGGCAAGGAAAGCGGCAGTCAGAAGGCCAAGACGGTCAGCTAGACGTCATGCTAGTGAGCTACGAATCAATCATGAATCGGTTAGACGAATTTTGCATAAAGAATTAAAATTGCATCCCTATAAAATGCTCATTGTCCAACAACTTAAGGAAACTGATTTTGCTGTACGAGAAGACTTCGCTTACAGAATTCAAGTGATATTGGGATCGAATGAAAATGACATTTTATTGATGAGCGATGAAGAACATTTTCATTTAAACGGGACCGTGAATAAGCAAAACCTACGTTACTGGGCTCCAGAGCATCCACACCTTATCCACCAGCGTCCTTTACACTCAGAAAAAGTAATAGTCTGGTGCGCTCTTGGCTCTGTTGACATTATTGGACCTTATTTTTTTGAGGAGAACAGGGCCACAGGTACTGTTCATTCGGTTCGTTACATTCCTATGCTTGAAACATTCTTGAAACCAGAACTAAGAAGACGACGAATCCCTTTAAAACGCGTTTGGTTCCAGCAGGATGGGGCAACATCGCACACCGCAAACACTCCAATGACAGTTCTTAGACGCATGTTTCCTGGCCGGATTATCTCACGTTTTGGCAATGCTCCTTGGCCTCCCAGGTCTCCCGACTTGTCAGTATGTGACTTTTTTCTGTGGGGGTACCTTAAGAACTGTGTCTATGACCACAAACCACGAAATTTGGACGAGGTGAAGAATGCAATCATTCAAGAAATTGCTGCCATCCCTGTAGAGATTTTAGTCCGTGTGCGGGAGGATTTTGAGAAAAGACTTGAGTCCTGCATTCGAAATGATGGTCATCACCTTGACGACATTATTTTTCACAAATAACGTTGTTAACTAAAATGGCAAATAATGAGCTTTGATTTTGTGTAAATAAACATGCATTAATTTTAAAGTTGGCTGAGTATTATTTCATTAAAAACCGTCCGTCTTCCGTGTGTCACCCTGTATTTGGACCGAGCGAGGTGGCGCAGTGGTTAGCACACTGGACTCGCATTCGGGAGGACGACGGTTCAATCCCGCGCCCGGCCATCCTGATTTAGGTTTTCCGTGATTTCACTAAATCGCTCCAAGCAAATGCCGGGATGGTTCCTTTGAAAGGGCACGGCCGACTTCCTTCCCCATCCATCCCTAATCCGATGAGACCGATGACCTCGCAGTTTGGTCTCTTCCCCCAAACAAACCAACTCTGTATTTGGCCGTCCATCCAACATTTATGGGACATAATTGAGAGGTCAGTTCATGCTTAAATCCTTCACCGGCAACGATTTCGCAATTATGGACTGCTACAGAGGCAGCATGGCTCAGTATTTCTGCAGAGACTTTCAACGATTCGTTGAGTGCAGGCCACGTCGAGCTGCTACAATACGCCGGGCAACAGAATGTCCGGCACGGTATCTGGGGGTATCCCGTCACTTTTGTCGTCTCAATGTACCGGGTGATCAAAAAGTCAGTATAAATTTGAAAACTTAGTAAACCACGGAATAATGTAGATGGAGAGGTAAAAATTGACACACATGATTGGAATGACATGAGGTTTTATTAGAACCAAAACAAAAACAAAGTTCACTAAATGTCCGACAGATGGCGCTGCGCTGGACAGCAAAACGTCAGTGACTGCGCAAGACAATCGTGTATAAAAGGAGCTGTAATAGAGAGAATCAGATGCGCGAGCAGTCGCAGCATGTTCACCTTACCTGTAAAGGCCCCTTTAATGGAGCTGTATTATCAGAAGGGGAAATGTGCTAGTTCAGCGTTACGATCCTATCGCCATAGGAAGGGGATTCGAACGGGTAAAGATCCGTTGACAAATGCAGCTGTGGCGAGAATGATTTCGAAGTTCGAAGCCACGGGTTGTTTAGACGATAGACCCCCGTAGTGGCCGACCAAGCACAAGCCGTAATGCTGCAGAGACAGTTCAGGAAGGAGACTGTAGCGCTCGTGCAGTCGCACGTCGCACCGGCATTCCATACACTACTGTTTGGTTGGCACTGAAGCGTACCCTCCGATGCTATCCGTACAAAATCGATCGGCATCATGAACTGTTACCTGGCGATTTAGTGAAGCGGAGGGCATTTGCGGTGTGGGCGTTTCAAAAGATGGCGGAAGATGACGATTGGTTGAGTAACGTGTTGTGGACCGACGAAGCTCATTTCACGCTCCGAGGGTCTGTCAACGCCCACAACTGCAGAATTTGGGCTACCGAAAATCCTAGAACTGTCGTGGAAACTCCATTGCACGACGAGAAAGTTACGGTATGGGTTGGATTTACCACATCTACCGTTATCGGACCTTTTTTCTACGAGGAAATGCGTGATTCTGGTTTTTTAACTGCTACCGTGACGGGTGAGAGGTACGCCGATATGTTACAGAATCGCATCATCCCCAGCCTGGCTGATAAACACCTGCTGGAACGTACGATGTTTATGCAGGATGGCGCTCCACCCATATTGCTAGACGCGTGAAAGATCTCTTGTGGGCGTCGTTTGGTGATGATCGTGTGCTCAGCCGCCACTTTCGTCATGCTTGACCCCCCAGGTCCCCAGACCTCACTCCGGGGTTTACCTGAAGTCGCAAGTGTATCGTGATCGACCGACATCTCTAGGGATGCTGAAAGACAACATCCGACGCCAATGCCTCACCATAACTCCGGACATGCTTTACATTGCTGTTCATAACATTATTCCTCGACTACAGCTATTGTTGAGGAATGATGGTGGACATATTGAGCATTTCCTGTAAAGAACATCATCTTTGCTTTGTCTTACTTTGTTATGCTAATTATTGCTATTCTGATCAGATGAAGCGCCATCTGTCGGACATTTTTTGAACTTGTGTATTTTTTTGGTTCTAATAAAACGCCATGTCATTCGAAGCATGTGTGTCAATTTGTACCTCTGTATCTACATTATTCCGTGATTTATTCAGTTTTCAAATTTATACTGTCTTTTTGATCACCCGGTATATCGCCGTAGCGATTCCACAAAATTATGTTTCACTTGCATTGAAGTTGTGTTCCTGTTTTAGGGGGTATTAGTAAGAACTTCCGCGATTTCCGTTGTGTTTCTGGGCAGAGAAAGGGAACGAAAAGCTACTCGGTCAATTGTGGACCGGCAGCAGCGACAGGCGCCCGGCGGGCTGCGGCAGGTTGTCGTTGCGGGGTGATTTAAGCACCGGACGGCGGCGTCGCAGACCGCAGCGCAAACACGCCGCGCTGACGAGTTTACGCGGCGGCTTTATGGCCGCAGCCGTGAAGGCATAACCCGGTGCGCCGCCGCCGCCAGCCTTAATGCCCGTGGCTGGCTGGCCGGCTGGCGAGCTAACGAGGCGCCGAGCGCGCGCGCGACGCGGCCCGACGTAACAGCCCGGCGTGCGGCGGCAGCGGGGGATGCCCATGCGTTGGGCCGATACTGACCACCAGTTGGCGGTGCAGTGCCCTTTGGGGATAGTTACACTGACGGAAAAAAATCCGAACACCAGAAAATTATTGATGTAGAGTAAGGAAATTTCCGGAATACATTTGTTTAAGTAACTTATTTAACTGGCAGAAGTAAAGCTGTGAGGACGGGGTGTGAGTCGTGCTTGGGTAGCTCAGCTGGAAGTGCAATTCTATAGCAATGTCCGCCGCACGGCGCCGGCTACGTACCGCCGGCTCCTACACCAGACACGTGCTCTGCTGCAGGACAACAAATTGCGTCGCTTGGATATGCTCCTCAGAACACACCATGTCAACACTTACCTTGTCTCAAAACTGAACTATTTTCCGCATGTCCTTCCCTTGACGGCTACGATGACCGACAGATTTCAAGCAGCATATGGACATTTCGTAAGCACCTATCTTGTTTTTAAAGTCTGATACGCCACCCTGACACTGCCGCAGCGGGCGGGCGGTATCGGTTTAATTCACGTATATAACCGTGCGCGATCGCTTTATCTAAACACTATGCGTCGCACGTGGACCTCTGCCCACGCCACTCTGACGGGCACCCTGATAGCGGCAGTGGCACCACACTCTCTGCATACCCCGGTTTCTGTATGGACACATTTCACCGGCACTCACCCACAGCAGAGAGTTCTTGATTGACTTCAGCTACTTACGGTCAGAACTTCCGACGACACGGAAGCCCAGCACGAAAGACTATTATCGCCTCCATCAACAGCGGCAACCTGTGAATATGGTCGCCCACAGACATCCAGAAGATGCCTGGAACACGGTGTGGCGAGCGGTACACACGCCTTTTCTACCCACGACGGTGCGTTCATTGTGGTACGTGGTTGTGAATGGGAAGTTCGCTACTCGTCAGAGGCTACATTCCATACACCTGACGGACGACCCCTCGTGTCCGACATGCTCAGTCGCTGACTCGGATGCCCACCGTCTGACGTGTGCCACGACCAGCGAGTGCTGGCTACTGACGCAGCGCATGCTGGCATTACTCTTGCCGCGATTGCCGGAGTCTATCTCCCCTGATGATATATTGCGCCCCGACGGCGTATACTTTCCATCAACCAGGACGAACGCCGTTAACTGGCTAAAAGGCATGGCAGTTTACTACATATTTTGCGATGCTCCAAAAGGCACACTCGACTTTTGGTCCCTACTGATGACGACACATGCAGCTTTCAGCCGCCACCCGAAGTACAGAACTCGTTTCGCAAATTACTTAGGTTCATGTGACTACGAAGGCTTTCCCGGCGTAATAATTTATAAAATTCTTCTCGGGTATGCAGCCGGATCATGACGTCTTCAAGACACAATATTTCTGCGGTCCAACTGTCCGCCATCATCAGGTGCACCAGCGCTCTCACCTGATGATGGCGGACAGTTGGACCGCAGAAATATTGTGTCTTGAAGACGTCATGATCCGGCTGCATACCCGAGAAGAATTTTATACTTAGGTTCATTATTTGCGGATCCTCCTGCTCGAGTCTCGGTCCGGCACACAGTTTTAATCTGCCAGAAAGTTTCAACTTATTGAAGTCATTAACATTACAAGGACACAGGTTAACACCAGCGCGAGAAAAGTCACTTCAAAAAATGGTTCAAATGGCTCTGAGCACTATGGGACTCAACTGCTGAGGTCATTAGTCCCCTAGAACTTAGAACTAGTTAAACCTAACTAACCTAAGGACAGCACAAACATCCATGCCCGAGGCAGTATTCGAACCTGCGACCGTAGCGGTCTTGCGGTTCCAGACTGCAGCGCCTTTAACCGCACGGCCACTTCGGCCGGCAAGTCACTTCAGACGTGAAATGCTGGTACATTAATAACCGGTGCAACTGCCAGAATGTCGAATGCAAGCATGCATTGTTTTTTACTGGTGCTGGATGTCAGTTCGTGAAATGAAACGTTTCAAATGGCTCTGAGCACTATGGGACTTAACATCTGAGGTCATCAGTCCCCTAGACTTAGAACTACTTAAACCTAACTAACCTAAGGACAACACACACATCCATGCCCGAGGCAGGATTCGAACCTGCTTGAAATGAAGTTCCATGCCTGTTGCATTTTGTCAATGCAGGGACGATTAATGCTGTTGGTAGATGACGCTGGAGTTGTCGCCTGATGGCGTCCAATATGTGCTCGGTTGGAGATAGATTTCGTGATATGTCTCCCAGAACGAAGAGATCACCCAGACAATGCACCGAAAACACTCCCCAGACCATAAGGTGCCCTCTTCCGCCGGCCTGGGCCGGCCCTTGTGGCCGTGCGGTTCTAGGCGCTTCAGTCCGGAACCGCGGGACCGCTACGGTCGCAGGTTCGAATCCTGCCTCGGGCATGGATGTGTGTGATGTCCTTAGGTTAGTTAGGTTTAAGTAGTTCTAAGTCGTAGAGGACTGATGACCTCTAATGTTAAGTCCCATAGTGTTCATAGCCATTTGAAACTCCGGCCTGGACCCATACGACGATTATTGCTGGGTGTTGGTTTCCAGAACGATGAAGCATAAAACGTGATTCATCTGAAAAGGCCACTCAATGACGTCCAGCTGAGGTACTGGCGGTCAAATTCCAGCTTTCGTCACCGATGAACATCAGTCAGCACCGGTGCATGATCGAGGCGCCTTCTGCAGAGAACCACACGCAGCAGTGTTGGCCGAACGGTCTTTGAGGAGACACTCTGGTAGCCCTTGGGTCCTCTGGGGGTCACTTAGTCGACTTCTCCGCAGCCGTCGTTCATCCTTGGCCCCTTGGTTCGTCTGAGCTGTCAGCTGCTCTACAGTTGCACGTCTATTCGCTCGTACACGTCTCAAAAAATGGTTCAAATGGCTCTGAGCACTATGGGACTTAACATCTGAAGTCATCTTAGAACTACTTAAACCTAACTAACCTAAGGACATTGCACACATCCATGCCCGAGGCAGGATTCGAACCTGCGACGGTAGCGGTCGCGCGGTTCCAGACTGAAGCGCCTAGAACCGCTCGGCCACACCGTCCGGCTCGTACACGTCTCCACAGCCGTCGTTCACACCTGTCATGTATGGTCGGTGGTGAACCACAGTCGCCTCGGAGCCGGTTTTGGATAGCGCCATTATGTCACGCTCGGTTTACTTTAACCACGGCGGCTCATGAACAGGTTATAAACTTAGCTTTATCGGAAAAGCTTCCACCCTTATCATGACCTTTTGGACGTCAGATAAATCGCTTCGTTTCCACATTACTGCAACGTCTGCACTGATTTCTGTGGCGCCCCCCCCCCCCCACCCCCCCATCCCCCCCCCCCCTCCGACACGCTTTTAATACGAGTGTAATTCCAAAAGTAAGGTCTCCTATTTTTTAGTACGCTGAGACAGTTTTTGTATGCTCATGTCATAGCAGCTCGCAGCCATGCTGTTCAGAAAGTTATGAACCTCTTCTTTCAGCACGAGGTGGAACGGGAAATTCAGAACCGGAGAAGAGGAATGCTGAGCAAGGGCGTACACGTGCTCTATGACAACGCTCGCCCACACATCGATCGGCGAACCGTTGCTCTTCTGCAACAGTTTCAGTGGAACATAATTACCAACCCACCTTATAGTCCTGACTTGGCGCCCAGTTCCCTAGGTTAAAAGAACATTTGGCTGCAAAGCGATTCAGCTCTGACGACGAGGTTAAAGAAGAGGTTCATAACTTTCTGAACAGCATGGCGGCGAGCTGCTATGACATGAGCATACAAAAACTGCCACAGAGTCTACAAAAATGCATCGACAGAAATGGTGATTATCTCGAAAAATAGCTAAATGTTCAAGATGTAAACTGATGTAAACCATTGTAGAAATAAACAAATTTATGCACTTATAAAAAAATAGGAGACCTTACTTTTGGTATTACCCTCGTACCATCCACTGTTAGTCCAGCCACCCGCAGTCAGTAAGTGGTTATTGCCCGTTGACGTAGAACTTAGGCGGCGGTCACATTAATGTAAGTGGACCGTATATTACGCATAACATATTGTACATATAAAGGACAGTTAGAGGAAATAGAGACCGATGTTCATTATTTCAAGAGTAATCGGCATAACTGTTAATACATACTGTGAGACAAAACCGTCAGTGTCTTCATGGAAAAATGTCTGCGGTTGCAAACTGTTTATCATTTCAAAAGTAATCGCCATAACGTTTAATACATTTAGCCCCATTGTGGGGCAAGACGATCGATGTCCGCATGAAAAAATGTTTGCGATGGAACCCAGGCGTGTACTTCCTCGTTCGAAGCATATCGACCTACCCCTGGAGACGTCCTTCTTTAGTGACAACGTCGTCAGAGTGATGTTTAACCATTATGTTCCAGTCTTTTGCAGTCATTTTTCTTCTTCTGCAATGCAAAAATAGTGAGAATAGGGCCATACCGCAAATCATACGCAGGTTGAGAGCACGGATCGAGTCGAAAAATTCGTGATATAACATTTAAACAGGAGATTTGAGATGAATCTCTCTCTAAGAAACAATGACACCGAGACATGTCACCAAATCTACCTCCAACCGAGCCACAATTTGAAATCGCTTCGCCACAACCTTGAGAGCGCACCACAAGTTCTGCTCTGAGTTATTGAATAGCAATAGCAACGAATCATACACCTCTCTCATGAGCTCAATTACCATACACTGCATGCGCGCTGTAATTTATCGTTCTGTTTCAAAGTTCCCCCTATTTTCGTAGAGAAGAGTTCATATTGTATTCTGCACATTTCTCAATACCTCTAACTAGATGTGTACACAACTGCTTTCTTCTCACGACCAGAAGACAAATAGCTCGAAATAACCGCAACGCCGTCTGCAAACTGCGCACAACTGGAGTCATTATGTTTCCTGAGATCTCTCTTTACCCTGGTGACGTAGCAAGTACCTGTAGCCATTCAGTTACCACGTACTTTAGTTATGTTGCCATCGATTTAAATATTTCGAAGGACAGGTATTAGAAATGCTAACAGCAATGAGGAAAGAAAGCTACAAATGAAACAGAGGTGCAGTTCACATAGACATCTGTGTACATCAAACGGACATGATGTGTATGTACTAAATGCTTGCATATGCAAATGATCAGCATTTAAACAAAATAGGTAGGAGTAACGCCATCTGCTTTCGGAATACAAGTGTAGTAATCGCATTTGAATGCACATTGTTTGTGAGAAGATCCTGGTTGGCAACACTGCGCCGACGCGGACTCTTCGAGTATTTGCTGCATTAAATAATTATAAAAAAACGTTGTTATTAAGCTGTTTTTAAACGTTTAGAGTTGTTATAAATATAATGTAAGTGTTGTTAAATTAGTAGGAGTGTTAGTGAAGTATAAAACAAGATTAAACGGGGTAAGAAGCGTATTTTTCTTCTCGCGCCTGTAGCACGAATCCTAGGCGTAATTTCACCCGTGCGAATCGTAAGTAAGCAGTGAATTAAACTTATAGGTAAACGTTTCCATAGGGTATAAATATAATATAAGTGTTGTTACATTAGTGGAAGTGTTAGTGAAGTGTTAAAGAAGATTAAACGGAGTAAGAAGTTTATTTTCCTTCTCGCGCCTATAGCACGGATTTTAGGCTTAATTTCAAGCGCGCGTGTCGTAAGTAAACAGTGACTTAAACTTATATGTAATCACCAGTTTTTTTATTCAGTAATCTTTCAATTTATTTATATCTGCTTGAATAGTTTCTAGGGTCCTTTGTTTACGTTTTAGTCAGTACTTAAATCAGTTTATACGATTTCTGTTTTTACCATGAGTGAGAAGTGTGTGACATGCCGTAGGATCGTTAGTTCCGGGGTATGGTGTGATGGGTGCTGTAGTTTCTTTCATTGGGGCGAATGTAGTGGCGTGGGAAATGGGGACATAAATGAGGCTCACCAGTGGTATTGTAAGATCTGCAGTAGAGACAGGAAAATACTGGAACAGGAAGGGAAAATTGCAGCTCTTCAAGCTGACTTGGACAAGGCAAGGGAGGAACTGGACAGGTTAAAGAGGGAGAAGGGTGAACAGAGGTGGGAAGTGGCAACAGGTAATAGGGGGAACAGGCAAAGGAGAGCATCAGACAGCTTTGTCATAAATCTTGAAAATAGATTTGACCTGTTGCCTCAGTCAGAATCGGATGAGCCTCATGTAGCTGAAGCCGTAGAAAGGGCACAACAAGCTTTCAAGGACTTGAAAAAGGTAGGGAAATTTGTAAAGAAAAAGAAAGTTCTGTTGTTAGGTAGCTCTCTTGGTAGAGGTGTTGGCCAACTACTGCAGGAAAATCTAGGTCCAGAGTACCAGGTCACAAACTTTTTCAAGCCTAGTGCAGATCTGGGTCAGGTAACAGAGGATGTAGGTTCTTTGTGCAAAGATTTTACGAAGGAGGATGCCGTGGTTATAGTGGGTGGTCCGGGAAATAGCATTGACAGAGACTCTGAATATTCCATAGGGAGTGACCTGATGAAGATAGCATCAGCAACGAAGCATACGAGTGTGGGATTTGTGTCTGTGTTGAGACGCCATGATAGGCCTCATTTGAATTCTTCTGTAGGGAGGCTGAACTTGGAGTGGCTGCTTAGGACGGATATAGGGTCCCACATTGGTTTGATTCCTGTGGATGCTATCGATAGGTGGGACTACACTAGGCATGGCCTTCACCTCAATAGGAAAGGGAAGAGAAAACTGTCTGGGTTGATTGCAGAAAACGTAAGGGGGGGCACTGTCACAAGTGGTAAAATACCAGTGGTAACAGGTGTCAGAGAGATGCCTTTTTTAGGATAGGGAAGGGCGAAAGAAAACGAGTTTTAAGAGAGATTGGCAGACACACTCAGTTTGAGAAAACAGATGAACAGGAGTCATATTTTAGCATACAGATTCCATTTAAACAATGCTTAACAGAAAGTAATCAGAAACTGCCAGTTCATCTTCGCCAAAGCAGTTATAATCCCATTAGTATGCAGTATCAGTTATCTTTATTACACCAGAACATTCCGGGACTCAGAAATAAAATTGATGAACTACTCATTTGTATTGATGAAATGAATTCATCTAACCAAATTGACATAATCTGCCTCTCTGAACATCAAGTGACCACTGGCATAGATATGTTAGACATTTCAGGATTTAAGCTAGCTTCCTACTTCTGCAGAATAGATATGGATGGAGGAGGAGTTGCCACATTTATTAAAAACTGCCATAAATTCAAGAACATTGACATTAATAAATTCTGTTTAGACCAGCATCCAGAAGCATGTGCAACAGAAGTAGAGTTCCATAACAGATCCTATATAATAGTAACTATTTACCGAGCACCTGCAGGAAATTATAATCTATTCATAAATCATCTAGAAGCTCTTTTGGGTTATTTAACAGGAAGAAACAAAGAAATTTTGATTGCTGGTGACTTTAATACAGATTTTCTAATGCAATCTTCCAGTAAACATTTACTGCAGTTAGTAATGTTGTCTTTCAATCTAACTCACACTGTAAACTTTACAACTAGGATCACAAAATCCTCAAGGACAGCCATCGATAACATTTTTATAGAGAAATCAAAGGAACAAAATCATATCATAAAACCTGTAATAAATGGACTATCAGATCATGACATGCAGCTCCTTGTTTTAGATGTAAATTCTGAGCAGATTATCAAGACTGCTAAGTCTGAGTACAGGAGAGTAGTCAGTCAACCAAAAATTGAGTGTTTTAGAAAACTGCTCAAAGATATGAACTGGAAAGATGTTTATAGGGCACATGACATGAATGAAAAATATAATACATTCATGAACAATGTCAGTACCATGTTTGAAAACTGTTTTCCTCTAAAAGTTACTCATATTAAACGGAAGTCTATAATAAAAACATGGATTACATAAGGAATAAAGATTTCCTGTAAGACAAAAAGGAAAATGTATCTGTTGACCAAGAATAGCTCCAATACTGATGATTTAGCTAAATACAAGGAATACTGTAAAATATTTAAAAAAAGTAATTCAGACATCTAAGCAAATGCACTACGAGAAGAAGATAGCAATGTCAGGGAACAAAATAAAAACAATATGGGATATAGTGAAAGAGGAGACTGGTAGAACCAGAAAGGAACAGGAGCAAATAGCATTAAGGGTAGATGACACATTAGTAACCGATGGGCATAGTGTGGCAAATCTATTTAACAAGTACTTTATATCCGTTACTGGTAGAATAGGATTGTCAGGATCAGTAAATAATGCCATTGAATATCTGAAACTAGCCTTTACAAATAGCTTCAGCTACATGAATATGTCACTCACTTCACCAAAAGAAATAACTTCCATAATAAAATCTTTGAAAACAAAGCATTCTAGTGGTTATGATGAAATATCAACAAAGTTAATTAAGGCATGTTCTTGTGAGTTTAGTACAATTCTAAGTTACTTGTGTAACCAGTCAATTATAACTGGGACATTTCCTGACTGGCTAAAATATGCAGATGTTAAGATTCTATTCAAGAAAGGGGATAAAGAGATACCATCAATCTACAGACCGATTTCACTTTTGCCAGCATTCTCAAAAATTTTGGAAAAAGTAATGTACAGGCAGCTTCTCAACCATCTGACCACAAACAACATATTATCAAGAACACAGTTTGGATTTCTGAAGGGTTCTGATATCGAGAAGGCTATTTACACCTACAGTGAAAATGTACTTAATTCATTAAATAACAAATTACAAGCAGCAGGTATTTTCTGTGATTTGGCAAAGGCATTTGATTGTGTGAACCACAACATCCTTTTAAATAAATTAGAATTCTATGGTGTCACGGGCAGTGCTGCAAAATGGTTCAAGTCATACCTAGCTAACAGGAAACAAAGGGTGTCAGTACAAGGGACTAGTGAATTAAGTCATCAGTCATCATCAGAATGGGAAGAAATTACATGTGGTGTCCCACAAGGATCCATCTTAGGGCCATTGCTTTTTCTTGTGTACATTAATGATCTCTCATCAGTTACACTGCCAGAAGCCGAGTTCGTTTTGTTTGCAGATGACACAAGTATTGCAATAAATAGTATGTCGAGTGTAGTTCTAGAAAGATCTGCTAATGATATTTTCATGGATATTAATAAATGGTTTAAAGCCAACTCATTGACATTAAACTTTGAAAAGACTCACTACATGCAATTCAGAACCTGTAAGAGGTTTCCACCCAGCATATGCATAAAGTATGAAGAAGAGCAGATAGAAGAGGTTGACAGTCTTAAAGTCCTGGGATTACAACTTGATAATAAATTCAGTTGGGAGGAGCACACCACAGAACTGCAGAAACGCCTTAACAAATCTGTATTTGCAATTCGAGTGTTAGCAGACATAGGCGACATAAAAATGAAAAAGCTTGCATACTTTGCCTACTTTCATTCCATAATGTCATACGGTATAATATTTTGGGGTAACTCTTCAAGTCAAACAAAAGTTTTCAGAGTCCAAAAGCGTGTAATACGTATTGCTTGTGGAGTAAATTCACGGAAATCATGTAGAAACCTCTTCAAAGAACTGGGTATACTAACCACTGCCTCTCAGTATATTTACTCCCTAATGAAATTTGTCCTAAATAATATATATCTTTTTCCAACAAACAGCTCAGTTCATACATACAATACCAGGAACAAAAATGATCTGCACAAAGACTTAAAAGCACTTACTTTAGTTCAAAAAGGGGTCCACTACTCAGGAACACTCAACTTCAATAATTTGCCAGCAAACATAAAAAATTTAGTTACAAATAAAGATCAATTTAAAAGGAGCCTGAAAGACTTACTAGCGGCCAACTCCTTCTACTCCATAGACGAATTTTTTTATAGAAACAAATGATATATTGTATATATTCATACTATTAGTATTGTTATTTCAGCTAAAAAAAAAGTTGACATGTTCCACATCCACGAGGATCTCCTCAGCATGGATCTATGGAACGAAAAACTAATCTAATCTAATCTAACGAACGTCGACCAGCAGGCGTAGGAATCGTTAGCTGCAGCATTGCTGCCTATCGAGACAGTGGTTTGTCGTTCAGCCATTTTGCTTCTCGCATTGGTTGTGTCCAAGGATTATCGTGCGGATATGGAATCGATGGTTTCAGGACGGTCATAACGCCACCTGCAACTAGCGCGCGAGAGGATGGACTTATTCTTCATTCGCTCGTGAAGGATCGTACAGCCAAGTCACACATACGCCCCAAGGAAGCGAAATAACATTCTCAATATTATCAATATCATCATCATCAACACTACAACATTTAGCAATCGAAAGTCCAGAAAGTATAACACTGCATTAACATGTTGCCTCTTTGCTTCAGTCTCCAAAACCCTCAACTCACACTGTATCTCCAGGCGTGGCTCCCAAAAATACGTGTTTTCTGTGTTTCTGCCTTTTTAGTCACGTCCGTTTCTGACCAGTCCCTTTGATACACTTACATATCATGACGTTTATAATTCTAAAACCTCAATCTTTAACAAGTTCAAAAATGGTTCAAATGGCTCTGAGCACTATGGGACTTAACATCTATGGTCATCAGTCCCCTAGAACTTAGTACTACTTAAACCTAACTAACCTAAGGACACCACACAACACCCAGTCATCACGAGGCAGAGAAACTTTAACAAGTCCATGGGTGCTTATCATCACCTGTGTTTTCTTTATTAAGCGATTTATCAGTAGGGGCAGGGGCACTCTCAGATCCAGTGCTGACGATGCTGCTGTCTACAGAAAAGTATCGACATTGGATGAATGTTACGCAGTGCAGAAAAACCAGGAGACAGTTTTACATGGTGTATTAAATAGCTTCACTTCTAAAAATTGCATAAATGCAAGATGTTGAACATCAACTAGAGAGTGAATCCAGTAGCCCGACAGTATAAAGGTACAGCACAACTGATGAACTTAACCTGCTACATCGTTTAAATATAAGGACAATGAAAATGCATCCGTTTGAGAAAGCTGCTGCAGCATATATACAACGTAGCGCGATTCCTATGCGGGCATATTAGCACCGTCCGAATTAGTGTCGCATTCGTGGCTTTCCAACGTGTGTGAGATAAATGCGGAAACATGAACTGTGGCGACGTTATTACTAAATGCGTCCAAACAGGACCAAATTGCTGTTACTGTTTTCTTGCTGCCGAAGGACAAACACCGGTAGACACCCACTGGAGAATGAAGAATGTGTATTGGGTGGCATTTCCGTCGAAAACCACTACTTTGGAATGTTGCGCCGAGGGTGCTGCTGTTTCGTGGTAACGCATGTCTCAGTATCGCAAATATCATAACGCAGAAGTTACGCCAACTCAAGTGGACGATACTCGAGCAATCGCCCTATAATCCTTATCTCCTTCCATCGGATTATCACGCCTTCGGCCCCTTAACAAAACAGCCGGCCGTGGTGGCCGAGCGGATCTAGGCGCTACAGTCTGGAACCGCGCGACCACTACGGTCGCAGGTTCGAATCCTGCCTCGCGCATGGATGTGTATGATGTACTTAGGTTAGTTAGGTTTAAGTAGTTCTAAGTTCTAGGGGACTGACGACCTCAGAAGTTAAGTCCCATAGTGCTCAGAGCCTTAAGAAAACACCTTGAAGGTACGGATAAGGATATACAACAGGCAGCTACGAACTTCTTCACGCAGCACGACACCATGTTTTACTAAACGGGTATCATCAACCTGGTGCGTCGGTTGGATGGTTGTCTCAATGCTCATGGCGATTGTGCCTGATTGGCATATGGCCTTCTGAAGGGAACTTCCTGATTGCTCCTTATACGCACGAGTAAATAATACGTAACCTTGTGAAACACAACGAACATGTGAAATCCCTAATAGGGAAGGCAAATGGAAGACTTACATTTGTTGAGAGTACTGTAGGAGACAGCGATGTAACTGTTTCACAACTACAGACATGAACAATCCCACATAACTGAACCACAGATACGCTCGGTAGATGCCCTGGAACGAATGCAGTAGGACTTTGTTCCATTGCTGGCCATTAAAATTGCAGCATCTGCAAGTATAGTAAATAATAATTTTTTTCTTATCGTGCATATACAGATAGAACAAGAATACAGGATTAAATTTGTAGATGAGTTGGAAGTACAGAGGATGCGAAATTTAATACACAGTATCTGTAACCTAGCTAGGCATGAACCATACTGAGCTTGGAAGGCAGACACGGATACGTCATCCTGTTTCAACCGTATGCTAATTCTTTTCGGTGGGTGAGAGATGTGGAGAACGTGTTTAGTGAGAGCAACCATCCAATTCTCTCTGTATCCAGGTAGATCAGAACGGCACGGGGCTAAGCGGTCTTGCGTTATGTTGTTGGAAAACACCGTCACGTAGACATCGAACATAAGGTACAGACACCGGCCTTAACGTGTTTGACGTGTCACACCTGATTTTGAAATTACAGTCTATGGGAACTAGAGGTGATCGCATTATGTACACAATGGCACTTCATTCCATCAGGCTAGGTGCTGGACCCATATGATGATGACGACATATGCAGTCTGTCAACATTTGTTTTCCTCGGAGCGTCTACACAAACACATCTTAAAGCTGTAGGTGGAACCGGAACTTGTCTGAAAAGACGACGCATTATGACTTGCATGGCCGGTGTTATCGATGGACGTGCCACTGTCGGAATGCCTCTGTTTGCGGCAACAGCAGTCGCCGAACCGACAGTTAGCAATGCTCCATACCCTATTTCCAGATCCAAGGTATGTGACGTGGTTGCATGATCGCCCACAGCCGAGCGCACAATGTCTGCACTCTCGGGCGCTGGTCTCTTGGAGCCGCTGAAATCCTGCATGGCGTTAAGTACAACCCTATCGAATCGATCGATTCCATATTCATATGATAATCGCCTATTGGGAGTACCAATACCGCGCAACGACAAATGTAATCCGATATTATTCGATCCTGCTGTTATTGAACTCCGACAAGTAGACGTTTATCCTTCCCAAACGAGGCACAGTACCATCTTCTCACGAACAACCGACATACAAATGCAATTCTGAATGAGAAGCCCGCTGCGCTATCTCTCCTTACATACTTAATGAATGAATCTTCCCCTTTGAAAATTTTATAAATGACAGTGCTGGAAAACCTCTTACGTTATTTGATTTTCAAACAGCTGAGCAAAACTGAACGTACTCAGACATTTCTCTCTTTACTTATTCTGATCAACAGTAAACTGACACAATATTTTTAGCGCAACGCAGTCTGACTTTCAATAATCCCTACAAAAGAATGGCCCTGACTAACAATAACGTACACCTTACATGAATCACTTATCTCACAAAAATCTTCGTTACTCAAACTACTGCAATACAGCGAGCGCCAATACTGCTAGCTAAATAAAAGATTCTAACTACTGAAGGCATTAACTACTGATAGGCATAGTTAGCAAATGAAAGATTTTGTTAGAGAAGTCATAGTTAGCAAATGAAAGATTTTGTTAGAGAAGTCATCATATATACATCAGTTCTTTCTGATGGACACACGTCCAGATCGTCCGCTCTCAAAATTCTGCCATCTCTCTCCCCACATCCACCACTGCTGACGGCTCACCTCCAACTGCACAACGCTACGCACTGTTCACATCCAACTGCCCAACACTACAATAGCGAATATTCCAACAATGCCAACCAGCCACAGACTGCACACAGCACAGTCAGTGATTTTCATACAGAGCGCTATGTGGCGTTACCAACATAAAAACCTAAACAGCCTACTTACATGAAGAAGGCGTTACTCGAACATATTTTTTGTTGTTACCCTGAAATGCTAGTCATGTACATGTTCAGCTGTATAGTAAACTTCATGCCATTTGACGTTTGTTACATGCAGACTTCATGGTGTTGCGACTCATCAGTATAGCATACTCAATAATGTAACAGATCCTTAGAGAACTTAAATGCAAACTGTTCATCGACAGGAGCTATTGTCCTGACTAAATCTTGTTGTGTGTATTGCTGTAACAGATGTAGATGGCATACTGCGCAGTAATTCTCGCGTTTGTATCATAGGGCAGGGTTCATAACAATACGACACGATAAATTAGGGCGTAGAGTAGCACATGGAAATTTTTCTGTCGCTCTGTACTCAAATGGAATAGAAAAGATAGTGAGTGATACTGGTACGAAGTGCGCTCCGTCACTCAGTGTACAGTAACTTGCTGAGTGTATGGATGGATGTAGATCGTCCTTTTAATAAGAATGGCGTAACGGGTATAAGTGCAGATATTTATGTTGGTGACTGAGTATGGTGCACTGAACAACATTACGTCAGTATTTGCATACTAATAATTATTGATATTAGGAGTAGTATGTTTTTAGGTTGGTTAGTATCTCCGAGAAGACGTGGCAAGAACAACCCATTAACGCTTATTTTCGCCCTGGTAACAGGTCAGGTGTTAAAGTGCGGTCGATTGGACGCAAAACGGTTAGTCTAAACTGCCTTGCATCACTCACTTCGTGACCCAGTACCTGGGCCCGCATCTCGTGGTCGTGCGGTAGCGTTCTCGCTTCCCACGCCCGGGTTCCCGGGTTCGATTCCCGGCGGGGTCAGGGATTTTCTCTGCCTCGTGATGGCTGGGTGTTGTGTGTGCTGTCCTTAGGTTAGTTAGGTTTAAGTAGTTCTAAGTTCTAGGGGACTTATGACCACAGCAGTTGAGTCCCATAGTGCTCAGAGCCATTTGAACCCAGTACCTGGGTACATACAGAAAACATCAGGTGACATGTCTGTAGGAAGGCTGTTCGACACACAGAGAAAAAATAAAATAAAATAAAAAACACGCTGATGAGTGTACGTATTAAGGTGGCACATTCAAATATATGTGAACTTACATCTGTTACGCCCTGTTTATGATAGCATCTTGAAGTAATGCAATAACCTAGTTATCTTTCCGCCACATTTTCATGGTGACATCGCGAGCCCTCAAATGAGTGTCCGGGTTTATAAATGTGACATTGTGAATAAAACCTGTATCTGTACCACAGGTCTCTAAGGCACGCTTGTGCAGTGGCAGTCGACTTGGCTGTAGTCAGTTGGAGTCAGGGCGTGGAAGAAATTTTGACTGCTACTAATGTCGGCAAGGAGACTTGAGGTACACTTCCTGACGACATTTTGCGCCAATATCCTGGTTTACACTGTGAACCTCTCCGCAGTTCCTCGTGGAAATATGGCATGCGACACTCTTGATGGTGATTTTCTGTCATATGGATACCTGGAGCTCGTGGCCCCCTTGCTACTATTCGAGAGGACTGGGCTATGTGGAGGCAACGAGTTTCACACCCTCCCTTCACTTCATCCATAACAACACATACACAACGCTGTAGCGTGCAAGCACCCACTACCATCGTCGACACGACTCAGGAAATTTATAACACGTCGGAGGGTGGCAACGAAAACCTATTCTAGGACCTTACCAAGGACGGCAATGAGAGATCCCTGCATCTGATCCCAACAGTCGTCTCCAGAGTATGGTGCTGACTTGTGAGATAGAAGGAGAGAATAGAATGAAATTCGGTGACTGTGCTGCTTCCCTGCAAAACTACTAATAGTGAGTACAGAACTGTCGCTACATCCAAAGAAAGAATTACTTATAATATGTTGTGACTCTCTTAGTTTAGAGGACGACGTATTGAGGTTGGTGATTTAAAATTGGGCACTGAACTACGGTCAGTCTAAATGAGAGACCCCCTTCTCTCCCATTCAGCTAAAGTCCTCGACTACTTGGATTCGAATAACTGTAATTTGCCGATCTCAGATAAGATCACGAGTAATTTATTCTGAAGCAAACTTCAAAATAACGTTGGCTATTTTCTAATGACAATAGACTGTAATACATGGCTGCAGTACAAAACTAGCATGCAAGGTACACGGCTGCGAGTACAAGACATGGTGCCAGGGAGTGTACTTTCACTTCCTCATAGGAACGCATGTTTATATTTCAGAATAATGGCAGTTTTTGAGAGGGCTGGTTAACTCTCGTGGGCAGACAGACGCCTGGAGACTTCTTTACGAGACAGACGCCCGCTCGCGGGAGGTTCAAAGCGGCAGCGACAGGCGGCCCGGAGAAACTGGAGCGGTAATAACACGCCTCGCGCTGTCGGGAACATTAAAGATGTTGATATATTCGGAGTGGCCGATTAGAAAGTTCCGCAACATTTAATTTGGCCAGACGCCAGCTAACTAACTGCTGCTTACTGAACGGCCATGTGGCGCGCGCTGCAAAAGCAACGTCGTATTTGCATTTGAAGTATCTTAGGAAGAAACAGCAAAAATACTTTTCGTCGATCTGAAGAACTGTCTATGTTTCGTTGCTAACAGTAGTTAGTAATAACATTACAAAGATAATTTAACTTCCAACAGGTGGCATTCTCACAGAGTAGGAAAATCTATGGAGTGAGCATTCCGGTGCGCAGATCGCAATTTTTGTAGGCAACATACATTGTCTCCAAAAGTTACGTGACTACGGTACAGTGTAAAGTTTGCCCGAAAACGTCTTGCAGATTTTCAATGCCATTAATTTGGTAGTACCTACAGGATCGCATAGAAAAGCGCTATGTATTTTGTAGGAATCTTAATGATTTGATTTTGATACCTGAAATCAACTTAGCTGAATGGTGTTAAGATATAAATACAAGGACATTTTACTTGTTTGCAAGTGTCACAGCTCGAATGTACCACTTTTTTTTTCCTGTGAGAAAAGAAGGAACAGCCACCGCTAATTTTTTAGGTTGTGTGCTGCACTGGATAGTATTATTTGGTGTCTGTTTCAACTATTCACGCTGCGGCAACACTATGGAATGGTTTCTTAGGACGCCAACATGAAATTGTCCCGAAAAATATCCAACTAGCAGCTATGACGTTTTGCAAATCAGAGGTTTCCCGAACACGGTAATGGTTTTACATACGAATTTCTTCCGTTTCACTTTTTCGTGTCATGTGTTCAATCTTCGTTCAACCTTAGCGAAACTAAAATATTAATCGCACATAATCATTCTCCACATCTTGGACGCTACTCTTACAGTTTCCTCGCGTGTCTATTAAAAAACACAAAAACAAAAACAAAAAAAAAAGATAATGCATTGGATATCTGTATAATATGGCACTATTGCCTGGAACTATCATATATAAATCTCATCTACAGGTGAAAATTGCTCGAAATGTTTATACATTCGACATTTCCGCAGTATCGATTTTATCTAGCTCTTGTTTCATACAGTCACATAAATTAGCACTATGATATTAACTATTCATCACAAAGTATCACGATATGTTTTCATATGGAAATCGCGTTTTACTAGTATAACTATAATTAGATCTTCATGGTACTTGTCTATGTGAAGTATCTTTTTTTCCTCCGATGTATTACGATTTGCATCTGTAGTAGGAAAAATAATTTACTACTGCTGTTATTAGAAATTAAATGTTAAACAGGAGAAATAATTGTTATATTGACACTTTCGATTTCATTTTGGCTACGTACGCAGAACGCATGGATATTACTACCCTGAAGATCTCAAAGATATTATTTGTACAGGTCAGTTCCCTTCACTGGACGTTCTAGTTTTTAGGCGTTATGAGGGTGAATGTAATCGTGGGTCACACACAAGTTGTCGAATATTTTTCCTGATGACTAGTTAAAGAATAATTTTACTTCCTTCAAGAAGAACAAAATTTAGCATTAAGAATGTCTCATAACGCCAGGATGAGTGAAATTTTTGTTTTTTTGCAAATTATTAAATTAACAACTTCCTATTTTTGAACTATGGCGCAAATAGGAGGTTTTGATAGCAACGTGATGCTCGTGAAACCTTCGTCAGGATCAGCCCTGGAGTGCAGTAATAAAGGAAAAAAAATTGTTTAAAACAGCGATTTTATTTCATTCAACTTCACAGGGTTTAAAAAGAATGAACTAACGCGTAAACCTGCATTGCCAGGTGGCAAGATTTTGAATTTAGATAATCGTTTAGACAACTTCAATTTGTACTCGTTATCTATAGTATTTTTAATGTACTTTATGACAAAGATAAGAAAAAATTTTCTCTTTTGCAGCCGTTGTACCTACGAAATATGTTTCGCCTATTCATTCTAGGGGTCATCATACCAACAAGAGAAGATTTATGTGTTGATAAATATCGAGACAGCGTAATAAAAGATTAATATGATGTAGCTAACTTATGTGACTGAAATATTAACAATATCGTGACATTTCTGAGTGAATTTCCGATTTTTAGCAACGGCCAGTCAGCATATAGTTGACCGCCCCCCCCCCTCCCACCAAAAATAGATAAATAAAACAACTTGTGGGCAAAACAGTAAGGGCCAGAAAATACGAGGCGCATAAAAAGTGATAAATTGCTCTTTCTGACAGATAGCTTGCATTTACTACGTGCCTATACGAATGACGAGTATGGAAAGAATTTTCGAAAGGAACCACACAGCCTCGAAATCTTTGATCTGAGGAACTTCTGTCTGCTGCGCCCAATCGATTCCTGGCTGGGTTGGCCGACCGGAGTGGCCGAGCGGTTCTAGGCGCTACAGTCTGGAACCGCGCGACAGCTGCAGTCGCAGGTTTGAATCCTGCCTCGGGCATGGATGTGTGTGACGTCCTTAGGTTAGTTAGGGAAATACGGAAGCGTCCGATCTAACCCGTCGGCTTTGACCCATGACGTCACAAATATAGCGGAAACGACAATTCCAATATGGCGGATATAGAAACGTTGCATACGTATCACAAAGACGAAAACACATAGAAAAACAACACACACACAAAGGTTTCACAAGAACAATCTGCTAACATTGATAGCAAACAAAGATAATAATAAACAAGTGGTACTCAAGGCCAGGCAGGGGGGGGGGCTGCGCCCCCCCGTGACCCCCCCCCCCGCCAAAAAAAAACTCCCAACCTAACCTCGTATTCAGGGCTACGCTACAGATCAATGTGTAGGTCAATCAAAAGATAAAAAAAGAAACAAAAAAAAAAAAAGAAAAAAACAATATTGATTCATTAGACATAACGAGTAGCGACAAAACATATAGACCATAAAGATTGAACAATCTAATGGCAAACTGATAAAAGCCTCATAGACGACGTTAAAACAAAAAGTACAGTAAAAAGGTAAACTATATATTACAGGCCCTAAAACTCCTACCAAGGTAACGTCAACGAGGCAACATCTACAAACACGCCACACTCACAAACCATTCTCCGCGCCGTAATGACGTCACACACCACAACACCCTTACGTCACGGGTCAAAGCCGACGCGTGAGATCGGATGTTTCTGTTGACCCTTAGTTAGGTTTCAGTAGTTCTAAGTTCTAGGGGACTGATGACCTCAGAAGCTAAGTCCCATAGTGCTCAGAGCCATTTTGAACCTGGCTGGATTGGAGATTTTCTCTCCTCAGGCCCTGAGTGTGTGTGCCGTCTTCATCACCATCATTTCATCCTCTTCGACACGCAAGTTGCCGAAGTGGCGTGAGCCCAAAAGACTTGCACCAGGCGATCAGGTCTACCCGCCGGGAGACCCTCGCCACACGACATTTCATTTCATTTGTTTTAAAAGAAATGGAGATGCTCATAATACGAAATCGATAACGATAGTTCATTAGATGCTACAAAACTGATCGGTCATAAAATGTTTGAGCGACTCAGTAGCCCCATTTGCCAAAAAAAAAATTTATCTTTCAACGTTTTCAGATGGTAAGATATAGGTGCAAAAGATCGAAAAAAGCGTTCACATTTTTTTAAAAGTCTGTGAAACCAGACATAAATATATAAATACTCTAATATACACTACTGGCCATTAAAATCGCTACACCACGAACATGACGTGCTACAGACGCGAAATTTAACCGACAGGAAGAAGATGCTGTGATATGCAAATGATTAGCTTTTCAGATCATTCACACAAGGTTGGCGCCGGTGGCGACACCTACAACAGGCTGACATGAGGAAAGTTTCCAACCGATTTCTCATACACAAACAGCAGTTGACCGGCGTTGCCTGGTGAAACGTTGTTGCGGTGTCTCGTGTAAGGAGGAGAAATGCGTATCATCACGTTTCCGACTTTGATAAAGGTCGGATTGTAGCCCATAGCGACTGCGGTTTATCGTATCGCGACATTGCTGCTCTCGTTGGGTTCAGGAGGGTAATACGGAACGCCGTGCTGGATCCCAACGGCCTCGTATCACTAGGAGTCGAGATGACAGGCATCTTATCCGGATGGCTGTAACGGATCGTGCAGCCACGTCTCGATCTCTGAGACAACAGATGGGGACGTTTGCAAGACAACAACCATCTGCACGAACAGTTCGACGACGTTTGTAGCAGCATGGACTATCAGCTCAGAGCCCATGGCTGCGGTTACCCTCGACGCTGCATCACAGACAGGAGCGCCTGCGATGGTGTACCCAGCGACCAATCTGGCTGCAAGAATGGCAAAACGTCATCGTTTCGGATGAATCCAGGTTCTGTTTACAGTATCATGATGGTTGCATCGCGGTGAACGCACAATGGAAGCGTGTATTCGTCATCGCCATACTGGTGTATCACCCGGCGTGATGGTATGGGGTGCCATTGGTTACACGTCTAGGTCACCTCTTGTTCGCAATGACGGTACTTTGAACAGTGGACGTTACATTTCAGATGTGTTACGACCCGTGGCTCTACCCTTCATTCGATGCCTGCGAAACCCTAAATTTCAGCAGGATAATGCACGACGGCATGTTGGAGGTCCTGTACGGACTTTCTGGATACAGAAAATGTTCGACTGCTGTCCTGGCCAACACATTCTCCAGGTATCTCACCAATTGAAAACGTCTGGTCAATGGTGGCCGAGCAACTGGCTCGTCACAATACGCCAGTCACTACTCTTGATGAACTGTGGTATCGTATTGAAGCTGCATGGGCAGCTGTACCTGTACACGCCATCCAAGCTCTGTTTGACTCAATGCCCAGGCGTATCAAGGCCGTTATTACGGTCAGAGGTGGTTGTTCTGGGTACTGATTTCTCAGGATCTATGCACCCAAATTGCCTGAAAATGTAATCACATGTCAGTTCAAGTATAATATATTTGTCCAACGAATACCCGTTTATCATCTGCATTTCTTCTTGGTGTAGCAATTTTAATGGCCAGTAGTGTAGTATTCAGAATTCATGCAACACCAATGGCCCACGGTGTCATCTTATGGCTGTTGCGTCATCAAATGTTAGTGTGAGGGAGTGCGTGTTGTCACCTCGCGGCCGTTACGGTTAGCTTTTCTAAACCAGAACTGCTACTTCTCCTTCAAGCTGGTCCCATACAGTCTTCACGTGGCTCAGCAGACACCATTTCAGTGTCGTGAATTGAACCTGACTCCTCCGTAAGTCCATCGGGCATGCTGACCACTCGTCTGTGAAAAGTCAGTCAGCGGCCAGTCCTGTTTTGGCTCAGACCCAGAAAGAAAAGCAGTTAGAAACAAAGACCCCTGATGCGTCATCGATGCTCGCTTCCTGTCTATCTGTGGGAAAAGTCCCGAGGCGGCTACTCGTTCCAGGAATATTCTTATGAGTGAAATGAAAGAACCAGCTCGGGACAGGTTCGGTGCGTAGCACAGTAAAACGTAACTCGTAACCGGTTAGCGCGATACAACGGGATAAGAAACGCCGCCGCACCACGTCACGCACGGGCCTGCAGTTTGCCCTGGAAGGGGTTTCCACGGTTTCTGGTCTGCCTAGGAGGCGGGCAGCTGCTCCGGGAGGCGCAGCGTCATCCTAGGCCGCGGTGTGACGTCAGCCCACGCGACGAGATGTAAACACGAGGGCGCGCCCGTTTGCGCACGAGCTGCGCGCGGCCGCGTCGGCGGACACAGGGCTGTGCAGCAAACAAGTGGCAAACAAGGCGTGTGACGCTGCAACCGGTCGCACTTTGTTATCCTTCACCGGTGTCCACCTAATTATTTCGTCGCCGGGATGGCTCTACATAATACCAGCCTCTGCAGTGTCCGTGGTACACCGTCTAGTGACTACTCCATCTCTCCGGCATTCCGGAGTTAAGGCTAATAACACCGTAACCAGTACTATTCAAGCAGTATCAAATAAGCCATGCGACTAATAATGGTAAGAAACACACCTGTGACTAAGCACTTTTCCGAGCAGTCAGATTCCTCTTTGACAAGAGATATTTCTCACATTAGGAGCAGGACTTTCATATACAGCTTATCATTCGAGAACTAATCTGAATGAACAGCTTTTTATGTTGCTGAGCAGCAGTCAGACAATATTTTTTAAAGATCCACACCGCCATTTGACGGTTTTATTGTTTATTTAAGTACACCACAGGTTAAAAAAAGCTGTCTTTTTACAGGGAAATGACCTCCATTAAAGATGGGGGTCAGTCGATAACAATGACATAAACTTCATTCTTCACCGTCAAGGAAAAAACTGTACAAAAACCCGACAGCAAAATTATGAATTGAATTGATACAATTCTTAGTTTGTTTCAATGATTTTTTTTTATTTAGGAAAGGATTTTGACGCAACTGATGTATTTCAGCCGAACCAGGACGACAAAATACTTTGCTTCTTGACAACCATTTTCGCTTAAAAGGCGATGTTTTAATTACTATTAACTAATTAAAATACCGATATAGACTATTAATAACTTCGACAACAGCTTACCTAGACGTAATCCAATTATAGTTTTCTAATCGTCCGATAAAACGGAATCGTTAGTTGTACATCATGATAACATTCTATTACATTTTTGTTTTGGGATTTCGTAGTGATTCTTGTTCTTGTGTAGTTTTAGCCCTTTCGAACTCTTTCAACCCTGTTGAATCAAAACATTATAAATGCAATGGCGCATGGCCTGGCTGACTGACACTTCCGATCTCATGAAGAAGTCACAAATTGGATCGATTCGTGGATAGCTTCGAAAGACGAACAATTTTTTCAAGTGTGGGATTCGTACACTGCCCGAAAGATGGGAGAAAGTAGGTGGCCAGCGATAGAAAATACTTTGAATGATACACATCTAATCAATTTGTTTCATTAAATCCTCAAATGTTGGGGAAAAAACGGCGGAAGCAAGTAGTACACCTTCTGGATCTTTTTTTATAGATGAGTTAAAGAAACTGGAACAAAGATGCTATAAATGTGTTGAGCTCAGAGGGGAATATTTTGAGTAAATACCTTTTTTTTCAGACCGGTAACAGCTTTTTTCTTTATAAAGCCAAGGACTTACCAGCACCCCCTCGTAAGAAGAAGTGAACTGCAGCCTAGACAACTAAGGTCTACAACCTAAGTACACTGAGGTGACAAAGCTAATAGGACAGCTACATGCACTCATACAGATGGCAGCAGCATCGCTTATACAAGGTATAAAAGAGAAATTCATTGGCAGAGGTGTCATTTATACTCATATGATTCACGTGAAACGGTTTCAGACGTGATTTTGGCCGCACGACGGGTGTTAATAGACTTAAGGGGCTCCGGAACGCCCTATACTTGCAATGTTAAAATAACGCTTATAAATTACATCTTTCCTCACAAAGTATTTGAGGTAGGAAGTTGAACTTTTTACAGATTATTTATTGGAATGTGGGCTACAACTTAACACAGGGATTTTACAAAATTTTAGTTCAGTTATTAAAGATGATTTTTTTTCAATTGTAATGAAAATTCACAAAATTTTTTTGTAATTTTTTATTTATATATTCAAAAATATACAGTTTTTTTTGGAAAAAGGCTGTGTTAAATTATGCAGAAGGTACTGTGTAACATTTACTGAAAGTTTGAAACAAATATGTTTGGAAGATCCTTAGAAAACATGTAATTAGTATGAGAAAATAAAAGTTTTGGGAATCGAGCGACAAAGATTGGATTAACTTTTTAGTGCATTCCAGGTCCATAGGATGGATTATCTCCATCCTCTGCAAACTCCTCCTCCAGCTTCCTCTTGTTCCTCCTCCTGTTTACTCTTGCTTGTATTTCTAGACTCTTTACAGCCCTGTCTGCAGCCCGAAGGCGTTCCTTGTCTAAAGCAAGCATCGCTCGTACCATGTTAGAACCTATCTTCATTCCCATATTTCTAAATACCTTGCACCTTACAATGTTGCCATCATTGAAAGTCGCAACAGCATCATACACACCAAAGTGAAGTGTTTCTATTCCAACAAATACAGTCTTGGGGATTCTCGACCATATAACACTATTTACACTTTCATTTTCCGTGAATACATTTTTTCAACAGTTCAGGTGCTGCTATGTCTCTGAAAATAGGTTTTATCACCTCCATTATTGCATGAGGCAGACTATGCTTATGAGTGTACACTTCACCAGTTAGCAATCCTTTGTTATATTTACACCAACTGTCTTCTTCTTTGGGACACAAGCTACGTTGGGGATTTTCATCGTCTTTATTGTTTACAGTAATAACACATACCTTTGGCTTTCCAACATTTCTCCTTTTCTTAAAAGCCTTCAGAGGATTTCTAATAACTTTACTTTTACTCATTATTATACTTCAACAAAACAGAGACTCAAGAAACAGAATTAATTACGAATATTTTCGAGATAACGACAGAGTAAATAAACATGAAACAATCGACAATCACACCAGCGATATATATTGAACCATCACAGGTTATCCACAACACATACTTTATCTCACATCACTAAAATGTACCTGATGAACACGGACGTTAATAATAACACCATTTGACAGCAGCTTAACAGCGCCACAGTGGGTCACGCCCATGTAGAACACATTTCAAAAAAAATTTAAAAATAGTTGTAGTCTTCGAAATTGAATAAATTATATATCTATTAAAAGGTAATACTCTGCAGATTCAGAAAACGCAAAAAAGTAAAAAATGAACTTTTCATGATTTTGAGCCTTTCCGGAGCCCCTTAACAAAGCTGGACGACAGTTGGACCTAGACACATGGGATATTACATTTCGGAAATCCTTAGGCAATTCAATATTCTGAGATCCACAGTGTTAAGAGTCTGCCAAAAATATCAAATTCCAGGCAATACCTCTCATCACGGACAATGCCGAGGAAGATGACCTTCAGTTAACGACCGAAAGCAGCGGCGGCTTTCGCGGAGAGTCGTCAGTGCTAATATACAAGAAACACTGCATGAAATAACCATAGAAATCCGTTAGGACAGCGCAGCGATATTTAGCGTTAATGGGCTATGGCAGCAGACGATTTACGCTAGAGACTAACAGCACGACATTGCCTATAGCGCCTCTCCTGAGCTCGTGACCATATGGGTTCGACCCTACACGACTGGGAAACTGTGGCCTGGTCAAATGAGTTCCGATTTCAGTTGGTAAGAGCTGATGGCAAGGTTCGAGAGTGGTGCAGACCTCACGAAGCCATGGGTTCATGCTGTCAACAAGGCACTGTGCAAGCTGGTGGTGGCTCCATAATAGTGTGGGTTGTGTTTACATGTCCTGTCGTCCAACTGAACCGATAATTGACTGGAAATGGTTATATTCGGCTACTTGGAGACCATTCGCAGCCATTCATGGGCTGCATGTTCCCAAACATGTCACCGGGCCAGAACTGTTTGCTATTGATTTGAAAACGATTCTGGACAATTCGAGCATATGATTTGGTCAGCCAGGTCGCCCGACATAAATTTCATTGAATATTTATGATGGGAGAGCAGAAAGGTGGAAGGAGTATATAGAGGGTCTATACAAGGGCGATGTACTTGAGGACATTATTATGGAAATGGAAGAGGATGTAGATGAAAATGAAATGGGAGATATGATATTGCATGAAGAGTTTGACAGAGCACTGAAAGACCTGAGTCGAAATAAGGCCCCGGGAGTAGAGAACATTCCATTAGAACTACTGATAGCCTTGGGAGAGCCAGCCCTGACAAAACTCTACCATCTGGTGAGGAAGATGTATGAGACAGGCGAAATACTCTCAGACTTCAAGAAGAATTCCAATCCCAAAGAAAGCAGGGGTTGACAGATGTGAAAATTACCGAACTATCAGTTTAATAAGTCACAGCTGCAAAATAATAACGCGAATTCTTTACAGAAGAATGGAAAAACTGGTAGAAGCTGACCACGGGGAAGATCAGTTTGGATTCCGTAGAAATATTGGAACACGTGAGGCAATACTGACCCTACGACTTACATTAGAAAACAGTTTAAGGAAAGGCAAACCTACGGTTCTAGTACTTGTAGACTTAGAGAAAGCTTTTGAAAATTTTGACTGGAATAATCTCTTTCAAATTCTGAAGGTGGCAGGAAAATACAGGGATAGAAGGGCTATTTACAATTTGTACAGAAACAATATGGCAGTTATAAGTGCCGAGGGACATGGAAGGGAAGTCGTAGTTGGGAAGGGAGTGTGACGGGTTTTTAGCCTCTCCCCAATGTTATTCAACCTGTATATTGAGCAAGCAGTAAAGGAAACAAAAGAAAAATTCGGAGTAGGTATTAAAATCATGGAGAAGAAATAAAAACTTTGAGGTTCGCCGATGACATTGTAATTCTGTCAGAGACAGCAAAGGACTTGGAAGAGCAGTTGAACGGAATGGACAGTGTCTTGAAAGGGGGATATAAGATGAACATCAACAAAAGCAAAACGAGGATAATGGAATGTAGTCTAATTAAATCAGGTGATACTGAGGGAATTAGATTAGGAAATGAGACACTTAAAGTAGTAAAGGAGTTTTGCTATTTAGGGAGTAAAATAACTGATGATGGTCGAAGTAGAGAGGATATAAAATGTAGACTGGCAATGGCAAGGAAAGCGTTTCTGAAGAAGAGAAATTTGTTAATATCGAGTATAGATTTAAGTGTCAGGAAGTCGTTTCTGAAAGTATTTGTATGGAGTGTAGCCATGTATGGTAGTGAAACATGGACGATATATAGTTTGGACAGGAAGAGAATAGAAGCTTTCGAAATGTGGTGCTACAGAAGAATGTTGAAGATTAGATGGGTAGATCACAAACTAATGAGGAGGTACTGAATAGAACTGGGGAGAAGAGGAGTTTGTGGCACAACTTGACTAGAAGAAGGGATCGGTTGGCAGGACATGTTCTGAGACATCAAGGAATCACCAATTTAGTATTCAGCGTGGAGGGTAAAAAGCGTAGAGGGAGACCAATAGATGAATACACTAAGCAGATTCAGAAGGATGTAGGTTGCAGTAGGTACTGGGAGATGAAGAAGGTTGCACAGGATAGTGTAGCATGGAGAGCTGCATCAAACCAGTGTCAGGACTGAAGACCACAACAACATTTATGAGACTTAATCTAGAGTTCATCTCATGCACAAAATCCTGCGCCGTCAACACTTTCGCAATTATGGACCGTTATGGAGGCAGAATGGGCCAATATTTCTGCAGGCGACTTCCAAGGATTCATGGAGTCAATGCCCCGTCGAGTAGCTGCGCTACGCCGGGTAAAAGGAGGTCCGACTCGATATTAGGCAGTATACCACGGCCTTTGTTACGTCAGTGTACGAGGTTTGTCCGGAAAATACGTATGAAAGTTGAATAATGCCATTATGTTACAAGTTGCAGTCACCGCCAGGTGGGACTACTGCTGTAATCAATCCCATCAACGCTCAGTTCGAGTCAGAGCACTCTGCGTGAAGGTGGGAGTGTGCGGCAGCTTGTTGACAGTTACCCTTTTTCACCTGCCGTCGGCTTGGAGCTCTCTCTGATTGAGGAACAGAGCGTCAACATCAAGTTTCTTGCAAATCTAGGCAAGAATGGCCGTGAGATTTTTGAGTGTTTGAAACAGGTTTACGGAGACAATTCTCTGAAGGAACCGACCGTGAACAAGTGGTTAAAAAGGTTCCGGGATGGCCGAGAAGAAGTGAACGATGACCCTCGCCCAGGACGCCCGTCGACACCGAGTTCCGATGCAAATGTTGAACGAATTCGGGCTTGTGTACTTAAAGACCGTAGATTGACAGTCAGAATGATTGCTGACGAGCTGTCGATCCCCAAAACAATCGTTCACGAAATCCTGATCCAAAAACTTGAAATGAAGAATTGTGTGCAAAAATCGTACCGAAGCTCTTGACGCCAGAACAGAAAGCAAAGAGAGTTGAGTGTTGTGAGGATTGGTTGGAAGCAGAGGAACGAGGGGACTTTCTCAACCGAGTCATCACTGGAGACGAGTCCTGGTTTTACGAATTCGATGTAGAGCTCAAATCTCAAAGCAAGGAATGGAAACTAGCAGGAGAACCGAGAACAAAAAAGTCGCGAAAATCAAGGTCTAATGTGAAGACAATGTTGATTGTTTTCTTTGATTCTAGGGACATTGTTCACAAGGAATTTGTCCCTCCCGGCCAGAGAGTGAACGGAAATTTTTACGTACGTCTCAGAGCTCGTGTGGCCCGAGTTCGACCGGAGTTGGCAAAAGGGGGCAGGTGGATCCTTCATCACGACAATGCGCCCGCTCACACGTCGCTCGTTGTGCGCGAGTTTTTGGCCCGAAGCTCGATCACCGTAACAGACCACCCGCCTTATTCACCCGATTTAGCCCCGTGTGACTTCTTCATGTTCCCGAAATGCAAAATGATGCTTCGGGGGCGGCACTTGGGAGATGTGGAATCCATCAAGGCAGAAACGACACGGCAACTGAACAACATCACAACTGAAGACTTTCAGCAATGTTATCAACAGTGGAAACGGCGTTGGCAGAAGTGTATCGCGTCTCAGGGCGAGTACTTTGAAGGAGACCATATTGTAATACCTGAATAATTGTAAAATAAAGTTATTATTCAACTTTTATACGTATTTTCCGGACAAACCTCGTATATTCAAAAAATAGTTGTGGGTATGGGAATTTCCGTATTAGTGGGTGCTCCAGTTAATACTAATTAAAATAGTTAATTAGATCTTATTTTGTCGTGGAAAATGTTTGCACAATCTCCGCAGGTAATCGATGTGGCACCTTGTGTTGGCGAGCATGTGAAACCGCGAAATGTAGTTTGTGGCTGTCAGGGGTTCGAGGCCATCTTAATCAGATTAGACGGCGGCGGTCTCCCGTTGTGGCGTGTGGCCCGCTAGCTGCCGAAACTTTCTCCGCCGGCCGGCGTCGCAGAGCCTCTTTATGGCCGCAGATGGCGGACAGCGATTGGCCGACACAGTGATTCACCAGCGCGGCGCCCGCGGCTCCACCGCTCGCCGCAAAATGAAACAAGCGCCATTTTTTTTTCTTCGCCCGGGGGCACACAATTAATGAGGACAAAGATGGACGGCACGCAGAGTGCACGCCGGTGCCATAAAATGGACAGCCAGCGCCAATAAAATACTCCCCTCTCACTCCGGCTTTGTACGCACACGCAACCGCGCATGCATGCATATAAACAGCGAGTGAGAGCAAACACACACAGACACACACGTATGCGCAGACATACCGAGAGAGTGACACAGGGGGAGAGAGCACCGGCATTACAATATACCGAGATGCTGCTGACGCGAATTTCTCAGCACGCGAAGCTGGCGGCGATAACGTCGCTGAAAGAAGAAGAAAAAGAGGCGGAAAAAAAAATCAGAGAACAATCGCTTCCAGCTGAGATGTAAAGCAACGAGTTATAAAACCTGAACTAGCGACGACACAACATCTGGCAGACGAAAGCTGTGAAGAATGCCGTGCAGACAGTTAGACATTATTTAATGAGCTTTCGGGTGGAGCCTATAACATGTGTGCACACCAGTTTTTTTATGTATGTTGAAATTGAGGACAGATCTACTCTTGTGAAAAGCACTGACCTTATAAAATTAGCTTTCACTTCCTTGCGAACAGTTCCGATTTTGGCGGAAATAAGCTTATTCGTAAGATGTGGCAAAACGGGAAGGTGAATTGGAAAAGTTCCAAAATAAATAAATGAAGCCACGATAAACTAAATAGTATTAGAAATTCATGGACCATTGATAAATATACACCGCGCCCTGTTCTCCCTCTGCCGTGGTAAGGTTTGAAATCAACATCTAAGTCACGTAACGAAGAGAAAATAGCCGCCTTTCTGTCATTAAGCACTATGTTGAGTGATTTACATTTATAGTTTTTGTCATCCCTGGTTCAATTCAAGCGTTGAGTTTAACAAGTCAGCGACTTCTTTTATTAGTATAGTACATGTGGTAGTACAGTTAAACAATTATCTTCGGAATTCCCAATATTAAAGTGATGATTATCGTTTCAAACATTCGGCCACGTACAAGGAATTCAAATCTGTAGTGAATTCCTCTATTTTTTTGTCACTACGGATCGTTTAGTTCACCGTTTCTACACGAGAAGAAGACAAAACATTAGTTTGACAGGAAGCACTTAGCTTTCTTACGATTCCTCAATACTAAGCGTAAAATGTTATATTATGCTTTTTGTAGCATGCGTGTGTTTCTGTACTTTTTAGATAAAATAACTATTTATTTTTTATGACTTTTACTTAATCCAGTAAAGCAGTGAGCCAGTGAACAATATCCAGACAAGAACTGTAATATAACACGAAACGTTAAGTATAGAGAAAACTCTTGGGGTAAGTCAGATATTAGCATTCTGTCGTTTCAATTTTCGCCACGTCTGAGGAGCAACGTACAGCAGCTGATCAAAAGACTCCCGACACCTGTTAGGAGACATCAACACGAGGAGTGTCCAGCCTTCACCTTTATGGCGGCTTCAGCTCTTTTTGGGACACTTTGAGGTGTCTCCATGTCGGTGGAGGAATGGCAGAGCCGAAACCACAGAAGGTAGTGACGTTGCACACTGTGGTCTGCAGCGAAATCGACTCTCGAATTTCATGCCAAAGGTGTTCCATTCGGTCGAGGTCACGAGTGTAGTCAGGCCAGTCAGTCTTAGGATTGTTACTGCCCACAAACAGCTGCCCCACAGATGCTCATTTACGGCAAGCAGCGGTGTCATGCTGATAGAATCGTCGTGTACAAATTGTTCCTCTGCTGAACAGAATACAGAACGCTGTAAAATGGGTACATATCCTTCTGGACGTAGCGTTTACTTAAACGCAATAAGGGGATCACAGCTTATTACAAAAGACACCTCGATACCGTAATAGCACCACCTCCGTAGCTGCTCTGGATCACGGGATCCCGGGCTCCATTCCCGGTCGTGTCGGGGATTTTCTCTGCCCGGGGACTGGGTGTTTGTGTTGTCCTCGTCATCTCATCAAGACATGTTGAGAATGGAAATGTAAAGATTGGGAACTTGTATGGGTTCTGATGACCACGATGTTGGCCGGCCAGTGTGGCTGAGCGGTTCTAGGCGCTTCAGTCTGGAACAGCGCGACCACTACGGTCGCAGGTTCGAATCCTGCCTCGGACATGGATATGTGTGATGTCCTTAGGTTAGTTAGGCTTAAGTAGTTCTAAGTTCTAGGGGACTGATGACCTCAAATGTTCCGCTGGTTTCAGAGCCATTTGAACCATTTTTGAACCACGATGTTGGGCGCTCCGCAAACCAACGTCGTCATCACCACCTCCGTGCTTAAAAGAAGGAAGGTAGGGTTTAACGTCCCGTCGGCAACGAGGTTGTTAGAGACGGAGCACAACCTCGGAATGTGTCAAAGATGGCGAAGCAAATCGACCGTGCCCTTTCAAAGGAATCATCCTAGCGTTTGCTTGGAGCGATTTAGAAAAACCACCGAAACCTTAAATCTCGATGGCCGTAAGTGGATTTGAACTGTCGTCCTCCAGAATTTAAGTCAAGTGTGCTAACCACTATAACACCTCCGCGGTTCCTCTGTACTTTACTTTTGGCACTGCACATGATGGGACATAACGTATTCCAGACATTTGACAAACCCAAACCCTTCCGACGGATTCCTATAGAGTGATTCGCCCAAACCCTTCCATCGGATTCGTATAGAGCTTCTGTAAAGTTTGGAAGGTAGGAGACGAGGTACTGGCAGAAGTAAAGCTGTGAGTACCGGGCGTGAGTCGTGCTTCGGTAGCTCAGTTGGTAGAGCACTTGCCCGCGAAAGGGAAAGGTCCCGAGTTCGAGTCTCAGTCGGGCCCACAGTTTTAATCTGCCAGGAAGTTTCATATCAGCGCACACTCCGCTGCAGAGTGAAAATCTCATTCTCGTATAGAGTGATTCATCACTCCAACTAACTGATTTGCACTCATCGACATTCTGGGGCATTGCTCTTTATTCCACTTGAAGTGTCACTCATCATCGATTACAGAAATATGTGGCTTTTGAATAGCTGCTCTACCATTGTTCCCCAATCGTTCTCACTCCTTATTCAGAGTCATTGACCAGAACTACTCCTTGTTACGCTTCGAAAATCACGAGTGATTCGTTCCGCTGTTTTCATTCCACTTCTTACAGTCACATTCAATAATGCTCGACGGTCGCTGTCCGTGAGTACGTGACGTCGTCCTCGACTTTGTTTAGCTGTGATTGCTCCTTTGCGTTTTCACACATCACCAACAGTCGACGTGGGCTGCTTTGGAAGGGCTGAAATTTCCCTAACAGATTTCTTACTCAGGTGGCAACCAATAACGAGTCCAAGTTCAAAATCACTGAGCTCTCCTGATCGACCCATTGTGGTGTTACGGTTTCTCTACTGACAACTCAGCGCCTCCTTTTACACTGGTGAGTCCACGTCTCGTGACATACAGTTTTTTTTTTTTTTTACTTTATTGAGTTTCGATTCCCCCCAAAGGGGGCGGGCTGGCAGCAGCTTAGTACGCCGCTCTTAAGCCAACAGAATTTGTTTTAAAAAGATGAAGATAATAAATAATAAAAGCAGGCGATAAAATCGGTAAAATGGCGGAAAATTGTGGAACTTAAAACGTAAAACAATGGGGTGATGATGCTAATAAAATACACGGGAAGCAGACAGGTAAAATAATAGACAGACAATTAAAAAAACACGGCGACAGTCTGGTTTCTGTTCGCAAGAGACATAAAATTCACACCCAGCGACAGCATGATTTCTGTTCGCAACACTATGGAAAGACGAAACAACACTGAACAGTCACTTGAACACTGCACTAAAAAGCTGTAAATATGACATACCACAGCCGAGGGCAGACGGGGGGAACCTGGACAGATGATGGGAAAGAAAAATGGGGGGAAGGAGAGGAAAAACGAAGGGGGGGAAAGGAGCCGATGGAGGACGGGGACCCATAAGAGGGGGGGGGGGAGTTCTGGGCAGACGTGACAGGGAGTGGGGAAAGGCAAAGGAGGCGAATACAAAAGGACTCGGGGGGGGGGGGGGGGAGGAGAAAGGAGGCAGGGAGAGGTTATGCGGGGAGAAAACAGGATGGAAGGGGGGGGGAAGGAGCCCAGGGAAAGGACAGAGGAAAGGAGGGGGGGGGGGTGAGGATCAGAGTTGATAGGAGGGATAAATGGAGTGAGAGAGGGCATCATCCGGGAGTTGACCGAAGCCACCTTGGGAAAGGAGATGAAGGGTGTAGAGATGGAGGGTAGGGGGGACACAACAGTGAGGGCGTGGTAGAGGGCAGGGATGGGAGAGGAGAGGAGCAACCAGGGGGTAAGGGGTGACATATAGCGGTCAATTCCGCATTATACAGGGGTGTCCGGAAGGAAGATCATCATGTTCGGCGCTAGGCAGATGGTGTACAAAGTTACAAGTGCAGGAACCAGCCTTAAATGGTGAATACGAGGGGCGTGCAGTAAATAATGGCCTTCAGTAAACAACGCATCACATTTCTTTCTCGGCCAGTTTTGGTTGAAAAAATGCGCTATTTATTGTGGGACATCGCTTCAGCTTCTGTAGTTTCTTGAAGTTCCTGTATATAGCAGCGTTATATGTAGCCTTCAAAATGGTGTCTGAAACGGAGATGCCTTCCAAGCAGAGAGCTGTCATTCAGTTTCTTTTTATGGCAAACGAGGGCATCGCAGATATTCATAGGCGTTCGCAGAACGTCTGTAGAGAGCTGACGGTGAACAAAAGTATGGTGAGTAGTTGGGTCACGCAGATCTGTCCGATCTCCCACGTGCTGGACGGCCGTACACAGCTGTGACTCCCGCAATGCTGGGACGTGCGGACACTATCATTCGAAGTGATCCACTGATCACAATCAAGCACCTCGCTGCCCAACTGGATGTTTCTGTTGGTAGTGCTAACGCACTCGTCCACCAGTTGAGACACTCAAGTGTGTGGCGGCTGGAGTCTTAGCCACCTAACAGAAGACTGTAAAGAGCAACGAAGGATTTCTGTGCGGAATTGCTTGCGCGTCAAGCGGCTCATAGTAACAATATTTTGTCGAACAGTCCGTGGTGACCGCGACGTTACTGATGCAGAAAGTCATTTTCTCCGACGTCGATCAGTAGAGGAGTACCATGCGGGCGTAAAGAACGTCCCAGTAAGGTGGCGTACAGCAATCGCATTCAACGGACATTATGTTGAAAAATAGCGTTTTGTAGCACAAAAAAAGGAAAAAAGAGTAGGGAATAGTATTATGTATGGGAACCATGAATAAAATACACTACTGGCCATTAAAATTGCTACACCGAGAAGAAATGCAGATGATAAACGGGTATTCATTGGACAAATATATTATACTAGAACTGACATGTGATTACATTTTCACGCAATTTGGGTGCATAGATCCTGAGAAATCAGTACCCAGAACAACCACCTCTGGTCGTAATAAAGGCCTCGATACGCCTGGGCATTGAGTCAAACAGAGCCTGGATGGCGTGTACAGGTACAGTTGCCCATGCAGCTTTAACACTATACCACAGTTCATCAAGAGTAGTGACTGGCGTATTGTGACCTGCCAGTTGCTCGGTTACCATTGACCAGACGTTTTCAGTTGGTGAGAGATCTGCTGGCCAGGGCAGCAGTCGAACATTTTCTGTATCCAGAAACGCCCGTACAGGACCTGCAACATGCGGTCGTGCGTCACCCTGCTGAAATGTAGGGTTTCGCAAGGATCGAATGAAGGGTAGAGCCACGGGTCGTAACACATCTGAAATGTAACGTCCACTGTTCAAAGTGCCTTCAATGCAAACAAGAGGTAACCGAGACGTGTAAAAAATGGCACTCCATACCATCACGCAGGGTGATACGCCAGTATGGCGATGACGAATACACGCTTCCAATGTGCGTTCACCGCGATGTCTCCAAACACGGATGCGACCATCATGATGTTGTAAACAGAACCTGGATTCATCCGAAAAAATGATTTTTTGCGATTCGTGCACCCAGGTTCGTCGTTGAGTACAGCATCGCAGGCGCTCCTGTCTGTCGTGCAGGGTCAAGGGTAACTGCAGCCATGGTCTCCGAGCTGATAATCCATGCTGCTGCAAACGTCGTCAACTGTTCGTGGTCGTTGTCTTGAGAACGTCCCCATTTGTTGACTCAGTGTTCGAGACGTGGATGCACGATCCGTTACAGCCATGCGGATAAGATGCCTGACATCTCGACTGCTAGTGATACGAGGCCGTTGGGGTCCAGCACGGCGTTCCGTATTACCCTCCTGAACCCACCGATTCCGTATTCTGCTAATAGTCATTGGATCGCGACCTACGCGAGCAGCAATGTCGCGATACGATAAACCGAAATCGCGATAGGCTACAATGCGACCTTTATCAAAGTCGGAAACGTGATGGTACGCATTTCTCCTCCTTACACGAGGCATCACAACAACGTTTCACCAGGCAACGCCGGTCAACTGCTGTTTGTGTATGAGAAATCGGTTGGAAACTTTCCTCATGTCAGCACGTTGAAGGTGTCGCCACCGGCGTCAACCTTGTGTGAATGGCCTGTAAAGCTAATCATTTGCACATCACAGCATCTTCTTCATGTCGGTTAAATTTCGCGTCTGTAGCACGTCATCTTCGCGGTGTAGCAATTTTAATGGCCAGTAGTGTAGCTGTCAGAAAAAATTGTGTTGCATTGCTTATTGAGCACTGCTCGTATTATAAGTCCTTAGGGTTTGCTATGGCACGACTAGACTAATTACAATACCCAGGGCAGCGTTTAAATACTCATTCTTCCTGCGCTGCATTAGTCAATGGAACGGCATCAATCCGTAGTAAATGGTACAATGAGGAGTACATTCCGCCATACACTTCGTACTGGTTTGCAGAGTACAAACGTAGATGCAGATGTATGAGGTGTTGTTTCATGTCGTCACTGGATTGCCGCGGCTTGGTCCTCTCCCGGCCGGATCAGTGTCGGTGCGGCGACTGAGGAGCAGCGATGTAGGAGAGGGATAAGGGCAGCGCCGCAGGGCTAGGTCGTGAGGGAGGCGCTGGCCAGCGGTGCGGGTGGCGGCCCGTCTGACGTGACAGCCGGTAATCACGCGGTCACGTCTCAGCGCCGAGGGGCAGGCCGCAGTGTCTGGCTGGCCGGCCCGATGCGGCGATAAGCGCCAGCTAGCTGGCTGCCCGCACGGGCTAGGGGCGCTGCCACCGCCGCACGGAGGCCCCACTGCATGCTTCGGCTCGTGGAAAATGCACACCGTGCTTGGAAAATCAGTGTGCTACTTCACTACCACTCCCCCGCCTTCGAATCTTGTGGTATGTAGGACCCATTGGACGAATTACTTCTGCAAGAGCTCCTTGTGCCACAATTCTTAGACAGGGCAATTCTGTGATGATACTAGCTTCCGGTGTTGCCGAGCGGTTCTAGGCGCTACAGTCTGCTACCGCGCGACCGCAACGGTCGCAGGTTCGAATCCTGCCTCGGGAATGGATGTGCGTGATGTCGTTAGGTTAGTTAGGTTTAAGTAGTTCTAAGTCGAATTAAGTCGGGTGATGCTGAGGGAATTAGATTAGGAAATGAGTCACTTAAAGTAGTAAAGGAGTTTTGCTATTTGGGGAGCAAAATAACTGATGATGGTCGAAGTAGAGAGGATATAAAATGTAGACGGGCAATGGCAAGGAAAGCGTTTCTGAAGAAGAGAAATTTGTTAACATCGAGTATAGATTTAAGTGTAAGGAACTCATTTCTGAAAGTATTTGTATGGAGTGTAGCCATGTATGGAAGTGAAATATGGACGATAAATAGTTTGGACAAGAAGAGAATAGAAGCTTTCGAAATGAGGTGCTACAGATGAATGCTGAAGAGTAGATGGTGTAACGTCCCCTTAGAAAAATTATACAAGACTGTCCTTAAACTGACACACAATATTTTTAGCGCAACGCAATCTGACTATCAAAGATCCCTGCAAAAGAATGGCCCTGAGTAACACCAAACTATACCCTTCACAAATCACTTACCTCACAAAAATCTTCATTACTCGAACTACTGCAATACAGCGAGCGCCACTACTGCCAGCTAAATAAAAGATTCAAGCTACGGAAGGCACTAACTACTGATAGAGATAGTTAGCAAATGAAAGATATTAATAGAGAACAAACAATGTATTTACCTTAATAGTCATAGTATATATAGCAGTTCATGACAAATTACAAAACTCCGCCATCTCTCTCCCCACATCCACCACTGCTGGCGGCTCACCTCCAACTGCGCAACGCTACGCGCTGTTCGCATCCAGCTGCCGCTGCGCAACACTACAATGGCAGACAACAATGCAAACTAGCCACAGACTGCACACAGCACAGCCAGTGATTTTCATACAGAGCGATACGTAACGTCGCCAATAAGAAAACATAAACAGCCTACTTACAATGGGTAGATCACATAACTAATGAGGAGGTACTGAATAGAATTGGGGAGAAGAGGAGTTTGTGGCACAACTTGACTAGAAGAAGGGATCGGTTGGTAGGACATGTTCTGAGGCATCAAGGGCTCGCCAATTTAGTACTGGAGGGCAGCGTGGAGGGTAAAAATCGTGGAGGGAGACCAAGAGATGAATACACGAAGCAGATTCAGAAGGATGTAGGTTGCAGTAGGTACTGGGAGATGAAGAAGCTTGCACAGGATAGAGTAGCATGGAGAGCTGCATCAAACCAGTCTCAGGACTGAAGACCACAACAACAACAACAAGTCCTAGGGGACTGATGACCTCAGAAGTTAAGTCCCATAGCGCTCAGAGCCATTTGTGACCATTTTGGTGATGAAGTTACAACTTTCAGGGATGAAGGAAAAACCTGAGGTAAAGAACCGTGATCCAGAAACGACAGAGTCGAACGATATAATTGGGAATCTGCCTGATACCACTGACAGAGGATCTACTGCAAGCTCTTTGTTTTCCACCTGTTGCCAGTAAGTAATACGGACGAAAACAAGAAAAACTTGTCTGGTAAACAAGGGCTCTAACGCATACCTTAAGAGCTATGAGTACTTGTTCATCTTCGATACTGTGAAACACATCTCTTCATGCAAGCTTTTTAGTTTCGATATTTTCGGAAGAGATAGTATGGGCCAAACCAAGGAAAAAGGTCCAGCAAATATTGTTCTAAAATACATGCCTTGAGAGATTTGGGCACCTGTTCAGTAGAAGAAAAAATAGTTCAAATGGCTCAGAGCACTATGGCACTTAACTTCGGAGGTCATCAGTCCCCTATAACTTAGAACTACTTAAATCTAACTAACCTAAGGACACCACACACATCCATGCCCGAGGCAGGATTCGAACCTGCGACCGTAGCGGTCGCGCGGCTGCAGACTGTAGTGCCTAGAAGCGCTCCCAGTACTTACTGCAACCTGCATCCTTCTGAATCTGCTTAGTGTATTCATCTCTTGGTCTCCCTCTACGATTTTTACCCTCCACGATGCCCTCCAATGCTAAATTTGTGATCCCTTGATGCCTCAGAACATGTTCTACCAACCGGTTCCTTCTCCTTGTCAAGTTGTGCCACAAACTCCTCTTCTCCCCAATTCTATTCAATACCTCCTCTTTAGTTATGTGATCTACCCATCTAATCTTCAGCATTGTTCTGTAGCACCACGTTTCGTAAGCTTCTATTCTCTTCTTGTCCAAACTGAACTCCTGGAAATGGAAAAAAGAACACATTGACACCGGTGTGTCAGACCCACCATACTCGCTCCGGACACTGCGAGAGGGCTGTACAAGCAATGATCACACGCACGGCACAGCGGACACACCAGGAACCGCGGTGTTGGCCGTCGAATGGCGCTAGCTGCGCAGCATTTGTGCACCGACGCCGTCAGTGTCAGCCAGTTTGCCGTGGCATACGGAGCTCCATCGCAGTCTTTAACACTGGTAGCATGCCGCGACAGCGTGGACGTGAACCGTATGTGCAGTTGACGGACTTTGAGCGAGGGCGTATAGTGGGCATGCGGGAGGCCGGGTGGACGTACCGCCGAATTGCTCAACACGTGGGGCGTGAGGTCTCCACAGTACATCGATGTTGTCGCCAGTGGTCGGCGGAAGGTGCACGTGCCCGTCGACCTGGGACCGGACCGCAGCGACGCACGGATGCACGCCAAGACCGTAGAATCCTACGCAGTGCCGTAGGGGACCGCACCGCCACTTCCCAGCAAATTAGGGACACTGTTGCTCCTGGGGTATCGGCGAGGACCATTCGCAACCGTCTCCATGAAGCTGGGCTACGGTCCCGCACACCGTTAGGCCGTCTTCCGCTCACGCCCCAACATCGTGCAGCCCGCCTCCAGTGGTGTCGCGACAGGCGTGAATGGAGGGACGAATGGAGACGTGTCGTCTTCAGCGATGAGAGTCGCTTCTGCCTTGGTGCCAATGATGGTCGTATGCGTGTTTGGCGCCGTGCAGGTGAGCGCCACAATCAGGACTGCATACGACCGAGGCACACAGGGCCAACACCCGGCATCATGGTGTGGGGAGCGATCTCCTACACTGGCCGTACACCACTGGTGATCGTCGAGGGGACACTGAATAGTGCACGGTACATCCAAACCGTCATCGAACCCATCGTTCTACCATTCCTAGACCGGCAAGGGAACTTGCTGTTCCAACAGGACAATGCACGTCCGCATGTATCCCGTGCCACCCAACGTGCTCTAGAAGGTGTAAGTCAACTACCCTGGCCAGCAAGATCTCCGGATCTGTCCCCCATTGAGCATGTTTGGGACTGGATGAAGCGTCGTCTCACGCGGTCTGCACGTCCAGCACGAACGCTGGTCCAAGTGAGGCGCCAGGTGGTAATGGCATGGCAAGCCGTTCCACAGGACTACATCCAGCATCTCTACGATCGTCTCCATGGGAGAATAGCAGCCTGCATTGCTGCGAAAGGTGGATATACACTGTACTAGTGCCGACATTGTGCATGCTCTGTTGCCTGTGTCTATGTGCCTGTGGTTCTGTCAGTGTGATCATGTGATGTATCTGACCCCAGGAATGTGTCAATAAAGTTTCCCCTTCCTGGGACAATGAATTCACGGTGTTCTTATTTCAATTTCCAGGAGTGTATTTATCGTCCATGTTTCACTTCCATACATGGCTACACTCCATACAAATACTTTCAGAAACGACTTCCTGGCACTTAAATCTATACTCGACATAAGCAAATTTCTCTTCTTCAGAAACACTTTCCTTGCCATTGCCAGTCTACATTTTATATCCTCTCTACTTCGACCATCATCAGTTATTTTGCTCCCCAAATAGCAAAACTCCTTTACTACTCATTTCCTAATCTAATTCCCTGAGCATCACCCTACTTAATTCAACTACATGCCATTATCCTCGTTTTGCTTTTGTTGATGTTCATCTTACATCCTCCTTTCACGACACTGTCCATTCCGTTCAACTGCTCTTCCAAGTCCTTTGCTGTCTCTGACAGAATTACAATGTCATCGGCGAACCTCAAAGTTTTTATTTCTTCTCCATGGATTTTAATACCTACTCCGAACTTTTCTTTTGTTTCCTTTACTGCTTGCTCAATATACAGATTGAATAACATCGGGGAGAGGCTACAACCCTGTCTCACTCCCTTCCCAACCACTGATTCCCTTTCCTGCCCCTCGACTCTTATAACTGCCATCTGGTTTCTGTACAAATTGCAAATAGCCTTTCGCTCCCTGTATTTTACCCCTGCCACCTTCAGAATTTGAAAGAGAGTATTCCAATCAACATTGTCAAAAGCTTTCTCTAAGTCTAAAAATGTTAGAAACGTTGATTTGCCTTTCCTTAATCTTCCTTCTAAGATAAGTCGTAGGGTCCGTATTGCCTCACGTTTTCCAATATTTCTACGGAATCCAAACTGATCTTCCCCGAGGTCGGCTTCTACCAGTTTTTCCATTCGTCTGTAAAGAATTCGCGTTAGCATTTCGCAGCTGTGACTTATTAAACTGATAGTTCGGTAATTTTCACATCTGTCAACACCTGCTTTATTTGGAATTGGAATTATTATATTCTTCTTGAAGTCTGAGGGTATTTCGCCTGCCTCTGTTAGTCTCATTAAAATCCTCTTAGGATCATATTACAGAATACTTAAAATGCTTCAATGCTAAAATATGTGACGTTTCGGCCACGTTGCTGCAGTCTTCTTCGTGAGGAAACCCTGAAGAATTTTTAGTTATTTTGTCCAGCTTCTACGCAAGCATCTCCCGTATCGGTCGACAGTGCTGCGGGTGGTTGCGACACCAGGAATTAGTGTGTGATTGCCGGGTGCTGCTGGAAGCCTTTTTCTGGCCAAATAAAAAGCGTGCGCCTTTCGCAAGGACTGGACCCGTAGCCTGAGCAGCCGAGTAATTACCACGTGTGATGGCCACGACCTGTACGGATCCGCCGCGGGCCGTGCTTTACGGTTATGGTCTCGGCGGCGACAGATACTGCCGCCCGACAGACTGCCTCTTGGTGTCGGTCCTGCAAACGCCTGTTAACAACGGGCGACGCGGCTCGAGCAGCACAAGTGCCGACCGCAGAGGGAGAGGAAAAACTGATCAGTCACAGAACCTGCCGACAAAACTGACCGCCAAATCCGGGCGCGAATAGCAATTTAAGTTGAATAAAAGTTATCTAAATCCTGAGACAATGTTTTCTGGTCCTGAAATTATCCCTGGAGACATTCTAGCCTCCTCCTCCTCCTTCTTCTTCTTCTTTCCAACTGAATATTACGATTAAACATGCTAAACATACAGCCGGCCGCGGTGGTTTAGCGGTTCTAGGCGCTCAGTCCGGAACCGCGCGACTGCTACGGTCGCAGGTTCGAATCCTGCCTCGGGCATGGATGTGTGTGATGTCCTTAGGTTAGTTAGGTTTAAGTAGTTCTAAGTTCTAGGGGACTGATGACCACAGATGTTAAGTCCCATAGTGCTCAGAGCCATTTGAACCAATCCATCATACACTCACGTTTTTTCTTTTCTCTCTTCTTGAATTAACTTATTCCGGAAACATACTCACTTCTTAAATCGTTGCAGGGTCCACATCCTGTGGCCGCCATAACTTTACCAGACTGCACGCGGGATGTGCAATTCAGTAGCGTCGCAGGCTAAACTGTAGATACCTACCGACTAACAAGAGATGAATTTGACGAGTGACATCAGAACCACATTTACAATGAATTGAATACCCTTAGCTGCATTCTATACTGTTCGTTGAATTTGTTCGTGGCGGACGTCCAATGACACCCGTTCAGGTTGTTCGTTGATCCGTTCACCCAGTTTTTATGAGAGAGGGTAGCTCAACCCTCTGACCGAACACGCTGAGCTACAGTGCCGGCATCCATCTGACCCACTGAGGATGGTTCAAATCAAATGGCTCTGAGCACTATGGGACTTAACAGCTATGGTCATCAGTCCCCTAGAACTTAGAACTACTTAAACCTAACTAACCTAAGGACATCACACAACACCCAGCCATCACGAGGCAGGGAAAATCCCTGACCCCGCCGGGAATCGAACCCGGGAACCCGGGCGTGGGACGCGAGAACGCTACCGCACGACCACGAGATGCGGGCCCCACTGAGGACACAGAGGATAGTGCGACTGCAGGGACTTATCTCAGGCACGCCTCCCGTGAGACCCACTTTCGCAGCTTATTGTCCGGTACTATATTCATAGTGCCCGTGCCCGTCATACTCATTACTCGTGGCTTTACAGCCGATCCCCGTAAGAGTTCGGGCACCGTTTGTGCATCGACACAGAAGAAGATGATCAAATGGCCGGTGAGCCTTATATATATATATATATTTCGTACGCCGGCCGAAGTGGCCGTGCGGTTAAAGGCGCTGCAGTCTGGAACCGCAAGACCGCTACGGTCGCAGGTTCGAATCCTGCCTCGGGCATGGATGTTTGTGATGTCCTTAGGTTAGTTAGGTTTAACTAGTTCTAAGTTCTAGGGGACTAATGACCTCAGCAGTTGAGTCCCATAGTGCTCAGAGCCATATTTCGTACGTTTTATTCGAGACAGATTAATGAGGTTTCACGTTTCCCTTTCGGGGATTTCATCACTGAAGGTACAGCCACTAAGCTTTGAATAACTTCTCTCGTCCCCGTAAACTTTATTTTCGGTGTATCCTTGTCGCTCTGCTAACTTTTCGTTGTACTGGGATAATCCTGTAACATTTCCCTCTACGTTTTTTTTAGAATCACCAAAACGTATAGATCTACATGTTATACATTTGTGTCGTAAAAAGTAACATAAAGCAACCAGAAGAATACATAAGTCATAAATACGATCAATTTTGTCATTATGCGAGAGGAAACACTAAGACACTAAGAAATATCGTAAAGTGGCTTGATAGAACATTACTCTGCAACATGGCATTAGTTATCCACTAGCTGTAGTGAGCTGTGAACTGAGGAAGAACGATTTGAAATATGTGTGTACATTTTAGATAACAGTACAAACATTGTTTGCCAATGAAAACATTATTTTTGTTGTTCTATTAGAAGCGCAAAAATTTTACAGTGCAGTCTAGACAAGCTCTTGCACAATAGGTGCTACGAGATGTTAGACATTAATTAATACCATATCATAAGACGGAATACTTAATACGGAAAGCAGTTATTTGTAGATTTCCACAAGTCGGCTTTATAATTTCGAAAAAGGATTCGCACATTGCGAATACGATTTAGCGTCAACTGCGCGTTTTTTTTACTAGTGACACGTGAAAATTCGTGCCCTACCTGTCCTCGAACATGTATTTCCTGTTCATCGCGAGCGGTCACTTTAACCATTCGACTATCCGTGCACGCCTCCCGGACCAAACCAAAGTTCCACTATATTTTGTGCGTATGACGTACATTCGTACTTCGTGATTCGCGCGCGGGAGAAACAAGTTTTTAATGTCGTCATTTTAGCTTGTCGAGGCATATATATTAATGATTTACACGCGTTAGTAATTATATAGTGCCTGTATTTTATATTACAGTTCCCTGACACCAATTTGCGAATCCATTTTGTAATATTTACGACAGCTGTGAATTGCTAGACAGCGTCCGTTCCTTTAGACATGGATGTTTGCCTGAAGGCCATTATAATGTAATGTACAGACACTGTACAACACACACATTGCGTAAATCATTGTGGTGTGGTTTCCGTCCAAGTTAAATACCATTTTCTATTGTTTTCGTCTTCATGGACTAGAAATACTAGCATTGTGAACTCACCTTAACTTCTTTTACCGCAATATTGGGTGTTGTGTTGTCCTAATCATCATTTCATCCCCATCGACGCGCAAGTCGCCGAAGTGGCGTCAAATCGAAAGACTTGCACCAGGCGAGCGGTCTACCCGACGGGAGGCCCTCGTCACACGCCATTATTATTATTACCGCAATATTGCAATAACCTGGTATAGGTTTTGACTATGCTTCGTAATCACTTGAAATTTAGCTTGGAAAAACAGCTGTGCCAATCTGCATCTGCTTGGATACTACGCAGGCCGCTCTACTGTACATGGTGGGAGTGTATTTCTGGTGTTACTGTCTGCCCACCATCCCCCTTTTTTGCTGAAGAATAGCTAAAGCTCCGTATGAGCTCTAATTTCTGTGATTTCCTCATCGTGACCATGTCTCCAGGCGTATGTGGGAGGAAGTCATATGTTGCCCAACTCTTTCTGGAAAATACTCTCTTGGAATTTCAGCAGCAAGACTGTCCGTGATGTACAACACGGGGTTGAACTGGAGTTTTCGAGCGTGCGTCTCTGTAAAGCTCCAGCGCCGACTGAACGGACATATGACGAAACGCTCCGCTCTTCCTTGGATTTTCTCTATCCCTCCCACAAGTCAACCATGGAAAAGGTCCCAAACTGATGAAAAGTAAAAGAATCTGTGGAATAATTGTTTCGTGGATTATATTTCCTTAAGAGTCTCCCAGTGAATCTCAGCCTAGCATCAGGCTTTCCTGCTGCTGGTTTTACATGGTCATACCATTTTAAATCTCTTCGAGTGGTTACTTTTGGGTTTTTAAGGTAGTTACTGTTTCAAACAATTTGTCGCCCATAGCGTAATTCAGGGGTAGTGAACGTCTCTGCCTGTTTATATGCAATACATTACCTCTACGAGGGGCGTTCACTAAGTAATGCAACGTACTTTTTCTGAAAGCTGGCTGGTTTTATTCGGCATTTCAATACACCATGTAATTCCCCATACTTTTCGTTACAAAATCCTATTTTTCACCATAATCTCCCTTCAATGCGAGGCCTTACGCCATCTTACTGGGACGGCCTGTATACCCGCATGATACCACTCCATTAGTTGATGAAGAAGCAAAGTCTTGCTGCTTCAATAATCTCTTCATAATCCACGTACTGCTTCTCCAATCATAGGGCGAAACAGGTGGAAGTCGGAAGGTGCAACATCTGGGCTGAATAGTGGATGAGCAACAACAGTCCAATCAAGTTTTGTGAGCTCCTCCCGTGTGCGCAGACTTATGTGAGGCCTTACATCGAGGTGGTTGACTGTGATCCGTCGATCACTTCGAATGCGAGTGACCGCACCTTCATACATTGCAGTGGTCGCAACTTAATACTGAAAGCAGTTATTTGTAGACCTGCACAAGTCGGCTTTATAATTTCCAAAAGGATTCGGCACGCGGGAGATCGGAAAGGTTTCCGGGACTTTGCTGCGATGACAGACTCCTCGCTCAATGACTCGCCGTGCTTTTGTTCACTGCCAGGTCTCTGTAGACATTCTGCGAGCACCTATGAATATCTGCGCCGCTATGATTGTCCACCAAAAGCAACTCAACAACAGCTCTCTGCTTGGAACGTACCTTCGTTACAGACGCCATTTTGAAGGTTACGTATAGCGTCGCCATCTATCGGAGCTTTATGAAACTATAGGGTCTGTAGGGGGAATATTCCGCGATGTTACACAACAAACAGAACATTTTTTTTCAACCGAAACTGACGGAAAAAACCGTCCTTCGTATTTTCCTTCAGGATTAACTGCCAGTTGCATTGAAAACATTAAATTACGTAAAATAAAGTAGCAAAAGACACGCAATAGTTCAGCGAGAAGTGGCATATTCCCGTAAACGAATAATATACCACGTAATCGTTATTCAAAGAGTTAATATTCTGTGCAAACCTCTTTGTCGACGGGACGTAAAACTCAAATTTCCTACCTTCACCCAAAGTGTTAAAACGATCTAGAACAGTAACGCACGCATTACATTAGCTGCACTAAAGACAATATTGTTAAGGCCATGGCATCCTGAGTTTTCCACTAATCGGGAACTATTTCATCATTGGCCATTTTATGTCTGTACAGGGTGGTCCATTGATCGTGACCGGGCCAAATATCTCACGAAATAAGCGTCAAACGAAAAAACTACAAAGAACGAAACTTGTCTAGCTTGAAGGGGGAAACCAGATGGCGCTATGGTTGGCCCGCTAGATGGCGCTGTCATAGGTCAAACGGATATCAACTGCGTTTTTTAAAAATAGGAACCCCCATTTTTTATTACATATTTGTGTAGTACGTAAAGAAATATGAATGTTTTAGTTGGACCACTTTTTTCGCTATGTGATAGATGGCGCTGTAATAGTCACAAACATATGGCTCACAATTTTAGACGTACAGTTGGTAACAGGTAGGTTTTTTAAATTAAAATACAGAACGTAGGTACGTTTGAACATTTTATTTCGGTTGTTCCAGTGTGATTCATGTACCTTTGTGAACTTATCATTTCTGAGAACGCATGCTGTTACAGCGTGATTACCTGTAAATACCACATTAATGCAATAAATGCTCAAAATGATGTCCGTCAACCTCAATGCATTTGGCAATACGTATAACGACATTCCTCTCAACAGCGAGTAGTTCGCCTTCCGTAATGTTCGCACATGCATTGACAATGCGCTGACGCATGTTGTCAGGCGTTGTCGGTGGATCACGATAGCAAATATCCTTCAAATTTCCCCACAGAAAGAAATCCGGGGACGCTAGATCCGGTGAATGTGCGGGCCATGGTATGGTGCTTCGACGACTAATCTACCTGTCATGAAATATGCTATTCAATACCGCTTCAACCGCACGCGAGCTATGTGCCGGACATCCATCATGTTGGAATTACATCGCCATTCTGTCATGCAGTGAAACATCTTGTAGTAACATCGGTAGAACATTACGTAGGAAATCACCATACATTGCACCATTTAGATTGCCATCGATAAAATGGGGGCCACTTATCCTTCCTCCCATAATGACGAACCATACATTAACCCGCCAAAGTCGCTGATGTTCCACTCGTCGCAGCCATCGTGGATTTTCCGTTGCCCAATAGTGCATATTATGCCGGTTTACGTTACCGCTGTTGGTGAATGACGCTTCGTCGCTAAATATAACGCGTGCAAAAAAATCTGTCCTAGTCCCGTAATTACTCTTGTGCCCAGTGGCAGAACTGTACACGACGTTCAAAGTCGTCGGCATGCAATTCCTGCTGCATAGAAATATGGTACGAGTGCAATCGATGTTGATGTAGCATTCTCAACACCGACGTTTTTGAGATTCCCGATTCTTGCGCAATTTGTCTGCTACTGATGTGCGGATTAGCCGTATCAGCAGCTAAAACACCTACTTGGGTATCATCATTTGTTGCTGGTTGACGTATCACATGTGGCTGAACACTTCCTGTTTCCTTAAGTAGCGTAACTATCCGGTGAACGGTCCGGACACTTGGATGATGTCGTCCAGGATACTGAGCAGCATACATAGCACACGCCCGTTGGGCATTTTGATCACAATAGCCATACATCAACACGGTATCGACCTTTTCCGCAATTGGTAAATCGTCCATTTTAACACGGGTAATGTATCACGAAGCAAATACCGTCCGCACTGGCGGAATGTCACGTGATACCACGTACTTATACGTTTGTGACTATTACAGCGCCATCTGTCACAAAGCGAAAAAAGTGGTCCAACTAAAACATTCATATTTCTTTACGTTTTTTTAAAAAAACGCAGTTGATATCCGTTTGACCTATGGAAACGCCATCTAGCGGGCCAACCATAGCGCCATCTGGTTTCTCCCTCGCGTTTCGTTCTTTGTAGTGTTTTCGTTTGATGCTTATTTCGTGAGATATTTGGCCCGGTCACTATCAATGGACCACCCTGTATAGACTCTCCAGTCGCAACGGTTGGGGAACTGGGTTACGCATTTGCCAGAGGTAGGTGAGCGCTGAACATGAGAGCAATTTCCAGAATGAGATTTTCACTCTGCAGCGGAGTGTGCGCTGATATGAAACTTCCTGGCAGATTAAAACTGTGTGCCCGACCGAGACTCGAACTCGGGACCTTTGCCTTTCGCGGGCAAGTGCTCTACCAACTGAACTACTGAAGCACGACTCAGGCCCGGTACTCACAGCTTTACTTCCGCCAGTACCTCGTCTCCTACCTTCCAAACTTTACAGAAGCTCTCCTGCGAACCTTGCAGAACTGGTAGAGCACTTTCCCGCGAAAGGCAAAGGTCCCGAGTTCGAGTCTCGGTCGGGCACACAGTTTTAATCTGCCAGGAAGTTTCATGAGAGCAATTTGATCTGACTGAATCTCTGGATAGAAAACCCTATCAAAATTCCGTGTAAACCTGCGTTACGTTCGGAGTTTGGTAGACATGTTTGTGCGACTCCTCGAATCCAATGGTAACACTACGGCCGAATTGTCTGGTTTGAACCGCCAGCGGGGTTTCTCATGGTAGGAATGTTTCACGCTGCCCATTGACGCACTCATAACGTCGAGTCACACCTCGTAGTCTGTTGCAAAGAGCAAAGGTCACCTTTAACTGTTAGAAACGACCAAGTGACTTTAATACAGTTTTAAAATGTTTCATCTGTTATTGATTTCATTGCATGCTGAAATTGTACAGAATGGAATTATAAATGCAAGGCTATGCTTGAGGATATTGCAGCCATTATGCCACCTGTCGCTATCAGAGAAATAAAGGTCAGCAATTTAGTATTGATTTTCCACTGAAATAGTGTTCTGCCAAGTATACACAAAGGTAATGTTTTCTAATACTCGATACTGCGGCGAATGTGGTAATTATCGTTAATCCCGAAGGCAAACTCATGATTTGCAATCACGCTATGCCCTGACTCTGTTGTAATGAACCCAAACAAATTATTTCTAACTTGACATTAAACGATTATCTATCCTTAATTGCAAGCCATTGTCTGACAATGCGATTCGTGCAAGCCGCAGGCGATAGTAGAACGCCGACAGGGGAAATTTCAGTATGAAGTCCGACATTGTGAGGGGAATGGAGACGTATGTTTTGCACAAAGAAACAAACGAAAAGATCTCAATGTGAAAGTGGGACAACAAGACACTTACAGTTGTTTAGAAGTGACCAGATTACAAAGATCAACTCAACAACAGGTTATGCTAACATACGAGGAGAAATTGTTTCTGGCAACGAAGAGAGAACATAAATATGGAAATGCATAAATTAATTCCCAAGATCGTGCTAATATTTGGGAGAACTTTTCGGCCTGGCCACTAGCGTCTGATGTCTCTTACGATGAACAAGTATAAACTCCGAAATCTTCGTTTGTTAAGTTGTATTTATTTATTTACTTTGTAATCTTGCAGTTCATAGTCCAAGTAGGTCATTGGAAATATACTGTTTCCTCTTTGTTTACGTTTGTGATAAAAGTAAGTAATCAACTTCATTTTCACTCTACTTTTACTTGAGTGGGATGTGTCTGAGCACTTCATTGGCTTTTAATTTCGTAGGATTAATGCTTTGTGTATTCCTGTGTGGTACCTCATGAATAGTAGAGGATTTACGTAAAGCAAGAGAAATTTGTGGCACAAGTTAACTAGAAGAAGGGATCGCTTAGTAAGACATATTCTGAGCATCAAGGGATCACCAATTTAGTATTGGAGGGCAGCATGGAGGGTAAAAATCGTAGAGGGAGACCAAGAGATGAATACACTAAGCATATTCAGAAGGATGTAGATTGCAGTAGGTACTGAGAGATGAAGAAGCTTGCACAGGATAGAGTAGCATGGAGAGCTACATCAAACCAGTCTCAGGACTGAAGACCACAACAACAAAAACAACCTAAAGCAGCCAGTGACGAAAACCTCGCTCGTACATGGAGTCATTGTCTCTGTAAAATTCATAAATTAATCACACGATTTAATTTCGTCCATTGTGGTTCGTGCACGAAGTGCTTCCCTTTTATTGCGTTATGAAGATTTTCAAATACACAAAACCTTGTTTTATCTTATATGAAATAGCAACGTATGTTTATGAAACTGTTATAGTAACAGTGGTTAAATAAACGCTTTAACCTCTATGCGTACGCTCCCCAACCTGTGTTGAGTTCTTCTTACGTCTTGTATCATGTCAAGGTTCTGCTTTTAGGGATACTTCAAAAAATCTTAAATCGTTGTTCAAACTCTTTATTTTGTGATTTCTCTTTATAAATGGTTCTACACTTCTACAAAGCTGTTGGCAGTATGGTCCAATAAACCTAAGTAATAGAAAGTGTTTCTTACTGGAACAGTAACTGAATTATATATTATTATATGAAAGTAAAGCCGGCCGGTGTGGCCGTGCGGTTCTAGGCATGGATGTATGTGATGTCCTTAGGTTAGTTAGGTTTAAGTACTTCTAAGTTCTAGGGGACTGATGACCTCAGATGTTGAGTCCCATAGTGCTCAGAGCCATTTGAACCATGAAAGTAAAAACATCGCCTTTAACTGAGCAAATGAGTGTTTACTTCTACGATGCATTTCAATTCCTGAATCCATATTTTTATTATGACGTCACTATTTATAAAAAAACAGTTTTCATTGTTAGGGTGATGATTCTGAAGTGATGACCAAATTGCTTACTCGTAGTTGCACCAGTTGCACAGATCTGAGACACTGTTTATTTACAATTTGAAATACAGGCGACGCTTTGTGACTAACGGGAAATGTTTCTGCATCCAGAGTTAGGGCGAGTCTCAGCACCTGCCTTTCAAACTTTGAGAAACAGTAAATCAAACGAAGGATAATTTTTTGACAATTAACTTATCATTTTCAACACGTCATTTACGAGCTAAGTCATGAGAAATCCATAATGTTCTTAGTACGAATAACAGCTATTGTACAGACATTACAGTAAATCACTACCACTTTCAATTAAATTAAAACGGATGTTTAAATAGTCTTCCATGTGTTTGTTATCTTCGCAGCATGAATGTCCAGCTCTGACGAGTGCGTCTGGATTTTTTCTCACATTATGAAACGCGTACTAAATTTAGTTTGTATATGATCTTTGCATAATGCTGAAACAACTATTTACTGATTGTCGAATGGAAGTAAATGCATTTCGACTATAAGTTAGACTTTAGCGAGCGATCGTAAAAGAAATGGTGGCTAAAGAAAACGTTACTTTGTACAGTACAGCTACCGTATTCAAAAGGCACTCTCCATATTGCAGCTCGCAATATGTATTTAAGTAAGGAATTTAGAAAGTAAGTTACACATTCTGTTTCCTGCTAAGACCGTAGCGCAACGAGAGTGGAGTATTTTCAGAAGAGAGTAAATTTTCTGAGTTTCTTGCAGAAGCAGGTCTGCTGCAGTACGGCTAACGGGTGCGAAACGACGCGCGAAATGGAAACGTACTCTAAAGCTGAAATACTCGGGACAGAACGACTGTTGTGGGCGAAACATCTAAACTGCCCACAGATTAACCGTGAAATTCTGGCTGCGTATGGACCAGATGCAATTTCGCGACCACCCGTAGTGAACTGGTGCCAACAATTTGACGAAGGCCGCACAGACGTGGGTGAAGCTGATCGGGAAGTCCACACCTTGCACCATGCACTTCCCATCTTTTAGACAAAGTGAAAGAATATATGAGGGATAGATATTTTCCAGCGATAAGGACGTTCACACATAAGTTCTCAAATGGCTCCGTGACGAGCGGGTTTCTATCGTCGAAGAATTGAACAATTGTTAGAGCATTGTGAGGTTCCAGTATCACTTCTGTTTCAGAAGATTTCCGTTTTCAAGTACGTCTACTGTGTCCTGACGTATGTATAACATCTGGTGTGACTGTTCTCTGAATATTTCGTGTGAAATTCTAAAATATCGATTTCACGTCGATTTTGTGATGTTTTGCTATAATATTGTAGATAGGCCTATTACCTGTAATTTTTGGCAGTTCGCACCATAGATGTTTTGTAGACTGAAGCGCCAAAGAAATAGGTATAGGCATGCGTATTCAAATACAGGGATATGTTAACAGGCAGAAGACGGCGCTGCAGTCGACAACGCCTATATAAGACAACAATTGTCTGGCATAGTTGTTAGAACGGTTACTGCTTACAATGGCAGGTTATCAAGATTTAAGTGAGTTTGAACGTGGTGTTATAGCCGGCGCATGAGCGATGGGACACAGTATCTACGAATTAGCGATGAATTGGTAATTTTCCCGAACGACCATTTCACGAGTATACTGTGAATAGCAAGGAATCCGGTAAAACATATCTCCGACATCGCTGCGGTCGGAAAAAGATCCTGCAAGAAGGGGGCCAACGACGACAGAAGAGAATCGTTGAACGTGACAGGAGTGCAATCCTTCCGCAAATTGCTGCAGACTTCAATGCTGGGCCATCAACAAGTGTCAGCGTGCGAACCATTCAACGAAACATCATAGATATGGACTTTCGGAGCCGAAGGCCTATTAGAGTACCCTGATAATTGCACAACAAAAGACATTACGCCTCGCCTGGGCCCGTTATCCCCGACATTGCACTCTTGATGACTGGAAACATGTTGCCCAGTCGGACGAGTCTCGTTTCAGATTGTATCGAACAGATGGACGTGTGCGGGTATGGAGACAACCTCATGAATCCATGGACCCTGCATGTCAGCAGGGGACTGTTCAAGGTGGTGGAGGCTTTATAATGGTGTGGGACGTGTGCACTTGGAGTGACATGGGACCCCTGATACTATAGTCTGGGAGACGAGTCTTTGGTATTGACAGCTCGGTAGCGTCTTTCCGTTGCCTAGCGACCGCAGGCAGGCAGCCAATGACGGCCTGACTTTGAGCGGGTAGCAAGGGCCACGTTGCCGCTCTGAAACCCGGTCGCGCGCGCTTATGAAACTTACCAGTGTCTCGCGTGCAAGCGGGCGGTCGTTCGTCGTTTGTCTGAAGTTGACTTCGGAGTTTATTTCGTTTTTGTTGTTTTTAGTGTTTCTTTGTTTATGTTTCGTTGTAAACAATGTCTAGTGCGGCGGGTAGTACCATCCCAACACAAGAAGTGAAACGGAGGAAGAAAAGAGTGCTACACACCCAGGCCCGTGAATTCGTGTGCTCTGTGAGGGATTACTTTGAGAAAGAAAAGGACAAAGGTGGGCCCTTAATTTCTGTTGTTCAGGTTGTGAAGAGAACTGCAGCAGCATTGAAAATAAGTAAGAACACTGTTGTAAAGATAGGGAAAGAACAGTGTAGTGTAGATTGTGACGAGAGTGGCACAACAAAGCTGCACACACCAGGAAAGAAGCGACCGAGAAACAAGCAGGTGACAGCTTTGGACGATTTTCAGAAAGATGCTATTCGTCGTCATATATACAGCTATTATAAGAGATGGGAACATCCCACTCTATCTAAATTACAGGTGTCGCTTCAGAAAGACGATCTTTTTAAAGGGAGCAAATTTTCATTGCGTACAGTGTTGAAAGACATAGGCTTCAGCTGTTCACTGTTTAACGGACGCAAAATATTAATGGAAAGGACAGATGTAGTTGCATGGCGGTGCAGATTTCTGCGCAGGATCATGGGTGTGGAATTCGAAAGTATAGTGTGGTTAGATGAAACTTGGGTCAATGCCAGCCATTCTTTACGTAGAGGCTGGAATGATGGAACGCCCGAGTTAATATATTTCAAGCATCAACTTTAAATAAATTCACGCGTACCAATACGACTTGTATTTTGTCTCGTTTTTATTTCTGCTGCTAGAGAATGCGTGTAGCAGACAGGGCGCCGCGTGCTGTGAGCCACGTTCGGCAACAGCGCCGTCTGCCCGCCGGAACTGTCAGTACCAATCACACGTCTCCCGGACTATAGATACGACACTAACAGGCGACACGCCTGTAAGAGATCTGTCTGATCATCTATAGGGGAACTCGGGGCAGAACGGGATAGCGGGGCACAATGGGAAATTGCTCTTTTCTAGACTGGACAGTGTTGCAACCTGTTGTATCGGCATGTAACTATTTCTCCGAATGGAAGGGAAGTGAGGGCAGCCATTCTGATTTAGTTTCAAGTGCGAGATCTAAGTGAATTGTTGTCCGTCACGTTACTGCTTGCGTTGTTCTAACGTCTGGTGAATTTCAACGCCAGGTAAGCTGTTAATTGTTAATTGTTTACCTTCAAATGACACATTCCCTTAAAGAGCATGGCATTTGTTATACTTTAGTTATTTAATGCGTTTAAATACGTCAGTTATTACACTCCATAAAAGTTGTTAACCTCAAAAGTGCTCTTGGGGCGGAACGGGACGGGGAGAATGGAATAGTGTCCCGTTCTGCCTCGTCATATTTTGATGCAGGTAGAAAGCAAACCCAGCCTGGATGTTCATGAATACCAGACTCTCCCGACCAGCTATGTTCGCCGAACAACTCAGCTTCCCAGATATCGCCCGAGGCTGTCATTCCAATCCCACTAATCTGTCAAAATACTCGACAGACTTCAAGACGAAAAGGAAAAACCGTCGTATTAACAGATTCTCCTTACAAGAAGGAACTGCAGAATGCTGTCGCACGTAAAGTGGGCCTACAGAAAGGAGGAGGGTGCACAAATATATACAATGTCAGGACAGAGACGTCAGGTACATTGCAACTTAAGGCAACAATATTAAACTGGGCACGCAAAAAAACCAAAACAGAGGACATCAAAGACCTTAAGAAAAATAAAAGGAAGAAGATGATGGACAAGAGAGAATCAGAGAGAGAGGATGCTAAGTGTCTCTACTGTGGTGACTTCTACTCCATTTCTAATGAGGGCTGGGTCGCATGCCAGAGTGGGCACACAATTCATGTGCTGGCATAGACAGTGAGGATGAAGAGGAAATACTGATTTGCAACTATTGTCGAAAGCGCTAGTAGTTAGTGGTTTGGTGGCTATTAAGCATTGTACATTTTTCAGAATGGTTCAAATGGATCAAATAGCTCTAAGCACTATGGGACTTAACATCTATGGTCATCAGTCCCCTAGAACTTAGAACTACTTAAACCTAACTAACCTAAGGACATCACACAACACCCAGCCATCACGAGGCAGAGAAAATCCCTGACCCCGCCGGGAATCGAACCCGGGAACCCGGGCGTGGGAAGCGAGAACGCTACCGCACGACCACGAGATGCGGGCCTTTTTCAGAATGACATTAAAATATTTTATTGTTTTGAACAATGACTGTTTAATTGATTAAATTACACATTCCTAAGTCTGAATTGCCTGTTATACAACATTTCGTCATAGTTTAATACGATATTCGTATCTCAAATTCAACGTTCATGCAATAATTTAACAAAAAATACCCTTATCCCATTCTGCCCCGTGGATGGGGCGGAATGGGAAATATGCAAGACTTTCTTTGAAAAATTGTAAAAAATGCAAAATGTATTGTTTTAAGTGGTTTTAAAGTAAGGTACATTGGGTTAAACTACGAGGTGTTTTTTATCACTTCTGTTCCCTTATTTTTTAGAAATTGTTAAACATTAAGTATCCAGTTCCGCCCCGAGTACCCCTACCCATTCATGTCCATTGTGCATTCCGACGGACTTGGTCAATTCCAGCAGGACAATGCGACGTTCCATACAGAGTGACCTTCTGAGTTGGCAACCGAAATCCCCAGGCATTGACATAATTGAGCGTATCCGGGATACTTTACAATGTGCTGTTCAGGAGACATCTCCACCCGGTCGTACTCTTACGGATTTATGGACAGTCCTGCAGGATTCATGGCGTCAGTTCCCTCCGGCACTACTTCAGACATTAGTCGAGTCCATGCCACGTCGTGTTGCGGCACTTCTGCGTGCTCGCGGGGGCCTTTCACTATATTAGGCAGCTGTACCAGTTCCTTTGGCTCTTCAGTGTTTTTACATCAATATGCAGTGCATCATTCAAAAGAAGTTACTTGCCCTGCCACAATAATGTGGAACTTAGTTTTTGAAGTTCCCTCGTAGCTGTATTACGCCAGTTGAATATGTGTGGACGTCCGAAGACATCCTGGCGTAAAAAGTTTAAAAAAGTAGGCTGTTTGCTATATTTTTCGACTAATTAAGGTTGCTTCTCACTAACAGCAGCAATGATGTTTACGAGCGTTACATCTTTATGCTACAAAGTAATCAGTTAATCGTATTGACAGTGACATATTCGTCCATTGTGTGAGACACTGAAATAATGTTTTGTGCCATCTCTACTCCCCTTGCCTGCCAAATAACGGCAAGTAAAATTTCTCCCACCACGGCGACTGGAACCACCTATCCTTGATTCGAATGTCGTAAAACTAGCGTGCTTTATAGCCACTTTGCTATAGAGATAGGCAGTCCGTGTGTTTGCGTTGTGCTTGATTTCAGAATTTTATACACATTCTCACATGGCTTGTACTACGAAATGTTTCCGCGTGTGGGTAGCGGACCGCACGCAAGCTAGCTGGCCATTTCGAAACCATCTCGATGAAACAAAAACATAACGGGTACTCGGCCAGCGTTGCAGGCGTTGCGTAAGCGTTTCCTTCTCGGCTAATTACCGAGAGTCTAATTCTGACGAGCAGGAGGGGCCGCGCTGCGAATGGAGAGGCGAAAATGAAGAATGAAACAGTCGTCTGCAGGAAGCGAGGGTGCCGGAGGCTGCACTCTCTTCTGCTGCTGCATTAGCACTGACATCCTAATTGCAGTTTGCGTTAAGTTGGACTCGCAGGTACGAATGCGAATACGTTCCAGAATATTTCGAAGAAAATACGTCTTTCAGCTCTTAGTTCCCATAATGGCAGTGTCCCGTGGCTCACTGGATACATATTTGACGTGCCTTCGTGACTTGCAAAGTCTCAAGATCCTGCATTAAGAGAGACATGTATTACACTGGACTGGGTCGATGCACCAGTTCGTTTTTCCGTAAGTTAATCAACTCAACTGATATACACAACAGAGACTTTAGTCATAAATAATATATTCTCCTTGACTATTTACTATAGGCTGCCAACCCTGGGATAACGTTTCTATCCGCAACTGTAGAAACAACGAGGTTTTGACGCGAATATCTCGTCGAACTATGTTCGGAGCGGATTTTCACCGGGAGAGGAAGTTCCTTAAGGGTTGTTCGTTAGAGAGCCGAAAAGGTGAAAATCAGAGGGCAAAAGATGAGGTGAATAAGGTGGGTGCGGAATGACTTCCCAATCCAAATACTGTACAGTGTTTTTTGTCAGTCTAGCGAAATGCAGGCGCGCATTCTTGTGGAGCAGCATCACTTCACGCAGTCTTGATTGTTGTTCTTGGACTGCGTCTGCAAGACGGCTCAGTTCCTGACAATAAATATCAACAGTAATGGTTAGACCTCGGTCAAACAATCCTTAGTTTCACCAGACGCATACATTGTCTTTTGTGGATGAGCGCAGATCTTTGTACGGAATGTTGGTGCTTTGTTCGGGCTCAACCATTCCTTTCTTTTTCTTATTTTAGTATAAAGACACGCTTTCTCGGAGGCCGAGCGGTTCTAGGCGCTTCAGTCCGGAACCGCGCGATTGCTACGGTCGCAGGTCGAATCCTGCCTCGGGCATGGATGTGTGTGATGTCCGGAATGTCGGTGCTTTGTTCGGGCTCAACCATTCCTTTCTTTTTCTTATGTTAGTGTAAAGACACTCTTTCTCGGAGGCCGAGGTGGCCGAGCGGTTCTAGGCGCTTCAGTCCGGAACCGCGCGATTGCTACGGTCGCAGGTCGAATCCTGCCTCGGGCATGGATGTGTGTGATGTCCGGAATGTCGGTGCTTTGTTCGGGCTCAACCATTCCTTTCTTTTTCTTATGTTAGTGTAAAGACACTCTTTCTCGGAGGCCGAGGTGGCCGAGCGGTTCTAGGCGCTTCAGTCCGGAACCGCGCGATTGCTACGGTCGCAGGTCGAATCCTGCCTCGGGCATGGATGAGTGTGATGTCCTTAGGTTAGTTAGGTTTAAGTAGTTCTAAGTGCTACGGGACTGATGACCTCAGGTGTTAAGTCCCATAGTGCTCCGAGCCATTTGAACCAACTCTTTCTCGTCACCAATAACAATACAGCATAAGAATTATCAGAGTTTTTCACGAACAAGTAGAGATGTACGTATGGTTACCAGCTGAATTTCTTTATTTTCGCTTAGAGCATGTGGTATCCATACACCCGATCTCTGAACTTTCTGTATTGCGTGAAAATGTCGCACGATGGTGGAATGATCGAAGTTCATCACATTTGCGAGTTTTCGAGTACGCTGACACGGATCATTGTGGATCAATGCGTTTAAACGATGTTCATCAAACCCCGAAGATCTTACTGGACGTGGAAGGTCACTAATGTGAAAACAATCCTTCTTAAAGAGAGAAAACCATTTCCTTGTCGTGTTCTGTCTAATGGCATTATCCCCCTACATGGCGCAAATGTTTCTAATTGCCTCCGCTGCTGTCACCCCTCTATGGACGTCAAAGAACATGTCGGAAATGTTCCTATTTCTCCAATCGCAACCCACTTTCTCGCGCCCACAGCTCCAGTCACTATCTCCAAATAACAAAATAACAATATGAAAAATCAAATGACAACAGTGAACTACAAATAAAAAATGGAAATCAATAACCAAACACATATACAGCAACCAGAATACCAACATGGAAAATAAATACGCTACAAATATATGCACCGAAGTAGAGGAAAAGTTCGATTCCGCAGCTCGTGATCCCGCGGTCGCGTTCTCGGTTCCCGAGCACGGAGTCTCGGGTTCGATTCCCGGCGGAGTTAGGGATTTTCACTTGCCTCTAGATGACTAGGTGTTTGTGTTGTCCTCACCATTTCATCATCATTCATGAAACTGACGACACTGGATTGAGCAAAGGTTGGGAATTTGTACGGGCGCTGATAACCACGCAGTTGAGCACCTCACAAACCAAACATCATCATCATCATCTTCAGGAGTAGTTCGCAGAGGATGTTGACAGTGCACTTTTTCATAAAACAGCATCTGTGAGGGAATGGTTTGTCAAAAAACAAAAATGTTCAAATGTGTGTGAAATCTTATGGGACTTAACTGCTAAGGCCATCAGTCCCTAAGCTTACACACTAATGAATTTAAATTAGCCTAAGGACAAACGCACACACCCATGGCCGAGGGAGGACTCGAACCTCCGCGGGGACCAGCCGCACAGCCCACGACTGCAGCGCCTTAGACCGCTCGGAATGGTTTTTCGACAGTTACATCCCCAGACTGGAGTGGCCTAGCCGAATTCCCCAAGTGAGCCAAATTCAAATGGTTCAAATGGCTCTGAGCACTATGGGACATCTGAGGTCACCAGTCCCCTAGAACTTAGAACTACTAAAACCTAACCAACCTAAGGACATCACACACATCCGTGTCCGAGGCAGGATTCGAACCTGCGACCATACCTGCAGCGCGGTTCCGGACCCCAAGTGAGCCCAACTCGCTCTAGGTCCCAGCGTCCAATAACATTACCTTCTCTGGTTTCGAGGAAGAATGGAATGCTACTCCTTCTCAAACATTCAGACACCTCGTTGAACGCTTTCCTGTCGCACAGGCGAAAGTTAGGCACACACCATATTAACGTTCACTAACAGGTTTGCGGTACTTTTGATCAAATAGTGTACACGTTTCCTGCGAGACAGCCTGCTCTATCAAATGGTAATTAAGAAAATTTAACTATCCGTGTTTGAGGTGTGTCTGAATCATTTACGCAGTAAGTTGAAATCTTCCTGTACTCCAGATTAAGAGTAAAATACCATTAACCCATCTACCTGATTAGGTAGGTCGCGGAGAGGGAAAAGAGGGGGGGGGGGGGGAGATTAAAGTGTATGGTATGCAAGAGTTTCGAACTGAGCCTTCTGTGTGCTGGCAGTATCTTATCATCATGTCACAATACTCAAGTTTTTCAAGAAAGACATGCCTCACCTGAAATCGATTTGCATATACTTAAGGTAATCGTTAGTCGAATGGAAAGGAGTTTCGTTCCATATTTGCGATCTCCGCCTGCTAAAAGCGGCCTATATTACGTAAACTCGAAAGCCCTTTTAGAAATACGACAGGCCACTTACTTCCCGACTTAACGTCACCCGCGACAGTAAGAACCTTGCCGACGTTGCCTAAACGGTGTATTAAGACAGAATGGAGCGGAGAGGCCGAAATGGCTCTATTAAAAGACGGCAAGTTTTAGTAGAACTTTTAACAAACGTCTCACATTTCGAGAAAGGAGGCTGGAGAGATTGGCAACAGCTGTCGAAATGTCACAGAGATTATTGCTTACTTAACTAACAGATGGCAACTCACCAGAAGGGAAGCTTCTTATGGCTCTCTGGTGCTTCGGCTTACCTGAAAGTAAAACAGAAAAATGGTGTTAGTTTTTGCATATTAATAAACTACTCCAAAAACTCTTGCTTTGATGTTTTACATCATCTTTGATTTGTACGTACACGCTCACACAGTTTAATAGAAACCATAAATGGATAATTGACAATTGGTTAGAGATAGTTGCATGATACAATTGTAAACCTGGGAGTTATAAAAGCCAACCCATTATCTATAAACCTTCCTCAATATGTATAGTGACACAGGTACAGCATACTGAGTTTTCACAGTACTGTGTTTTCACAGTTGAGACGTGACGGGTAGCATTTAATGTAAACTGGATGTTCTTTTTGCTGGTCCCTACATCATAAGTAATTGGCGAATGCTGAGTGCAAAAGCTAAAATCAGTTGCTTCCACCAAATCACTGATCAATCTATGACTCCTGAGCACCCATGTGCATCAGCACGAATAAAAAAATTGTAAAGCAAGAAAAGGCTGTTTGTAGGACCCCCGGAATGCGTGGTTGGATTTTTTAAATGTTGGATACTTCACAGTCTGGGGACCAACCAACCTATCTGTCGCATTAAGCCTAAAGAAATCCAATTACAAGTTCAACACGTGCAGCTTGAAATTTGAGGTGGAACAATGTTCACTGCTCACACTGAATTTAAACACACTGAATTTATTTCAAAAATAAGGTATCGCTGATCACAATTAATAATAATAATAATAATATTGATACATGTTCAATTATCCGAAAGTTCCTAAATGCAATGTAACATATACCGTACAGTTAAAAGGAAGTCACACTTGATTAAGGTCCGCGTCACTTTCCATTTTGAACCAGACATAACGTCTGAGAAAGGAAAGAAATAATAATAATAATAATAACTTTATGAGCGAAGGCTTAAATAATGTAAATAGCATCTCAAGTTCATGTAAACTTCCGAAAAATCACGAAAAATAATTAAAGATCCCTTAGTACAAGTCTAATGTTAAAGTTGGGTAACTGTGAACTTGTGAAATTCCGACTCCAGAACACTCTAAAGAATAATCGCAGAAGAGTTTTTAAAGTTCAGACTATGTCGCTTAACCCGAGATACTCTGAGTCCCCGAGCTGAAAACACAGTATTCCGGAGAGTTCCCTACCTACACACATACGAATATCAAAAATCCACACTGCAACTACTTCCCCTGACGCTAAAGTTTCTAAATCCCCAAGCTCAACTTTTTTAACTGTTTTCACTCTCAACATACTCGATAATCATACTTTGAAACATTTCGATTCAATCGCTATGTGATGTACTACGGAAATGTACATAGTACATACATACGTCCAGATTTCAACTCCGATTGGGCAGCGAAGATAGATAATCAAAAGTAAGTCGGCTGTTTAAATCACAAAACTGACGTGAGTCACACACACACATTTCATATACGGAAACGTACATAAAAATTATAAATTTAGTGTTGTATACGTATATTACATATGAATTTGCACGAAAATTTTCTCAACTTTTTATTTTTCCCCTAACTTAAATAGTTTGATCACAAATAATGTTTTTGTTCATGTAAACGGTACGTTGTTATGTTACCAATAAATATAAACAACTGAGACTAATGACACTCCTCTAAATTTTGTCTTATGGACTTCTCCGTCATTAGCCTGCTTTTGTTTTAAATAGATTTAGTCTTAACTGGACCTGTACTGGCCATTCGACTCGGCCTCGGGGGTTACCCTTCCAAGTTTCATACTAAGCTCGGGTTTTTCTGATCATTTGGGCAGAGCCGTTGTCTACCTGACTAGCAGGCTAACTGAAATTTCACTCTACCAAAACTAGGGTTCGGTAGTTTTCGTGCAACACATAAATGACGAACTAAATGGTAGGATTACCGGCAGCATTGGTTGGAGAAGAAACAGAAATAAATGTGTGTGAGAGAAACAGGGAAACAGTGACTTCACTTTGTTCTTATACTGTTTGTTTTGTTTTGCAGATAATCAGAACCGCTTATCTTTCAGTGTTATCCTATTGAATATTTTATATCCGTACAAAATATAAATTGCATTTTATAAGTAATTACGATTAGTTGATTAGTACCTTCTGCGCTTTTATGTAACCAAAGCAATTACTTTTGATGCAAGTATATTCTACATGCACAAACAGAAAACAATCTGCGATATTATTGTTATTATTTTGTACTCATTAGAACGTCCTTTATCATGATCAAAGCCAAAAGCTTCCTGTTATTATGTATATGTACGAAATTGCTAATGAATACCGAAACACGTTTTATGTAAATTCGAGGGAAGTATCGATATGTTTTTATTTTACGTTTTTATGTTTTACCTTGTTTTGGATAAAATCGCGTTTTCTAGCGCTGTACAATAAATCTTTACTTTTTTCCTGTTTTTACCGCAACGTCTCTCTATTTCACGTTACAAATCGACAATTTTCAAATAAAGCTGGGTTAAACATTGTAAGTTTCAATTTTTGCTATAAATACTGTTTATTTTTAAATAACAGACAGGAAGATCAACACGTAGAACGTTCCATAGGTTATGCGGTCTTACATATTTCCTCACTCTGTTTCTAGACGGTTTACCTGTGCCGTTTCCTAGGGGAACGAACTAAGAGGCTGACTGCATACGCAAAGCGATCTAAACTAGCGTATTACACGCTTACTTGTGACAGTCTACGGTAGCCTACGATAGTTTTACAACTCTAGGTCTAACATTCTCATAGTCAGTGTCTGCCAATCACTGCCTCGAAGGGTGCCGCCACCTGCTGATGACAGTGCGTGACTACTGCGTCCTGTGGACCATGCCTGGCTCGAACGACCGCCTCCTCAACTGTCAAAAGCACGCGCCAGACTCCTGACGTGACAACACGAAGCGTGCGCACGAACGTTTCGGTTTTTTAAAGTTTCTCATAACAATTTCGGGTGTGTACCGTCTCATAGTTTAAATGTAATTCGACTTGCCCATGGTTAAATCGTGTTAAATCCGTTACAGCCATGCGGATAAGATGCCTGTCATCTCGACTGCTAGTGATTCGGGGCCGTTGGGATCCAGCACGGCGTTCCGTATTACCCTCCTGAACCCACCGATTCCATATTCTGCTAACAGTCGTTGGATCTCGACCAATTCAAGCAGCAATGTCGGAGGAGGAGATTAGTGTTTAACGTCCCGTCGACAACGAGGTCATTAGAGACGGAGCGCAAGCTCGGGTGAGGGAAGGATGGGGAAGGAAATCGGCCGTGCCCTTTCAAAAGAACCATCCCGGCATTTGCCTGAAGCGATTTAGGGAAATCACGGAAAACCTAAATCAGGATGGCCGGAGACGGTATTGAACCGTCGTCCTCCCGAATGCGAGTCCAGTGTGCTAACCACTGCGCCACCTCACAGCAGCAATGTCGCGATACGATAAACCGCAATCGCGATAGGCTACAATTCGACCTTCATGAAAGTCGGAAACGTGATGGTACACATTTCTCCTCTTTACACGAGGTATCACAACAACGTTTCTCCAGGTAACGCGGGTCAACTGCTGTTTGTGTATGAGAAATCGGTTGGAAACTTTCCTCATGTCAGCACGTTGTAGGTGTCGCCACCGGCGCCAACCTTGTGTGAATGCTCTGAAAAGCTAATCATTTTCATATCACAGCATCTTCTTCCTTTTGGTTAAATTTCGCGTCTGTAGCTCGTCATCTTCGTGGTGTAGCAATTGTAATGGCCAATAGTGTAACTTAGTTTCCTAGAATGTTACAATTCCTCTTTTCCCTTTTTTTTTAACGGATCATCCGATGATTACTTTTTAGAAAATGAAATAGCTTATGTTGCTACTTGTGTGAAACCACAATAAAAGAAGTTGGTTTATTTGTTTCTAAGTCGGTACAGTACGCGGGAGAGTGTTGGCACTGGTGGTGCGCGCATGGGCCGAGTTGTGTCGGGAGTAACGGCTGGCTGCACAGACCCCCACGGCGGTAATGACGTTTTGATTGCGATGTGCCGCCGCCCCCCCTCCCAGCTGCCGCATGCCGCATACCACGCGGGGCGTCTACCTTTGGCTGGACCTCGGCAATGAGAGGCAGCGTCCAACATCCTATGTGTCTCCCTTATTTCACTTTGTTTCAAAAACGGTGGGCGAACAGGTCCGAATTTAAATACGGCCGAGAGACGCTTCGGGAGGTGCTTTGTAGCGACTAAGCATTAAGTTGACACTGATTCGTCTTCTGCCGCAGTGAGTGCAGTGCGTGTGAGATATAAACCTATAGAGCAGTGGTTTCCAACAGGTGGTCCGCGGAACCCCAGGGGTCTGCGATCTACGCCAGAGGGGTCAGTAAGATGCTATTAGAATAAAAAATATTTTAAATATATTTCGTATGATAACAGATTTTTTGGTTTGGCCGCTTCCTGTATGAGCAGAGCCTTAGCGAACGCTAACTTCTACGTCTAGCGTCTTCCTAGAGAGTAAATAAATCGGCAGTGAGCATGAGAAACTTCTTATTCATACGGAAGTAAGATGGCTTTCTCGAGGTAGGATCTTGTCAAGATTTTTTGAACTTAGAGACGAGGTTCATGTCTTCCTTCTTGACACAATGTACGCGGAATTTTTTCACTAACTTCTCTTGGCTTTACTCAGTTGCGTACTTAGCTGATGTGTTTGAACACTTGAATGTGTTAAACTTGAGTTTACAAGGAAAAAATGTAGACATGTTCAAAGTTGAGGATAAGATTCATGCTATGTTCAAAAAGTGTCAGATATGGGCGATAAGGATAGAAAACGAGTCACAAACTAACTTTTCTACTTTAAAACAATTCTCGGGAGTCATCAGAGGAGAGTTTGCCTGACGAGATCAAGATCAATGTAGCCGAGCATCTACGCAGCCTAGCCACCACTTTTAGAGAGCATTTCCCTGAACCTGAACCTGACGACAGATGGATTCGAAATCCCTTCAGCTGTGAAGAAACAGACAAAATCCAAGGCCTCACTGAAGATGAGCAAGATCAACTTGTGGATCTGTCCAGCTGTGGTACGATGATAAACATTTTCATCGGTGATGAAATTACAGACTTCTGGACATCAGCACGCAAGGACTACAAGAAACTTGGAGATAAGGCAATGAAAAAGATCCTTCCATTTGCAACCACTTATCGGTGTGAGCAAGCATTTTCTTTCATGTGTTTCATGAAAAACAAATATAGGAATCGTCTCGACATGCGGTCGGATTTCAGAGTGAAAGTTTCTAGTTTGAAACCTAATATTTCAGAAATAATGGACTCAAAGGTCAGATTGAACTCATCTCATTAAGAACTGAAAATTAAAACTAACTGTATACTGATGGAGTACTCTGTTATAACTGTATTTTTTCAAATAAAAATGGTGCAAATGGCTCTGAGCACTATGGGACTTAACATCTATGGTCATCAGTCCCCTAGAACTTAGAACTACTTATATCTAACTAACCTAAGGACATCACACAACACCCAGTCATCACGAGGCAGAGAAAATCCCTGACCCCGCCGGGAATCGAACCCGGGAACCCGGGCGTGGGAAGCGAGAACACTACCGCACGACCACGAGCTGCAGACTTTTTCAAATAAATAATACCTTCTATGAAATTAGTGTTTTCTTATTTTTCACACATGTCTACTCCATGCAATCTCAAGTGTAGTAAACTTGAAAGACCAATACACTCAGTTTTAATTTTTTCCTGTCATTTTCAGTTCATACTCAATTTTTATTTTTTTAGGGAGTTTGTTATACTAAACACCCAGATGTGAAGACAAAGATGTTGAGCAATAATCAAAAATTTAACAATAACAATGATGGCTGAATTGAAAAAGCTTTAAGCTCAATACTTTTTCAACAATGAATAAGTCAATGTTTTTTCTAAGTACCAAAAATAGAAAACGTATAAAAAAGACTCTTAATTTGGCTGTTTTAGGTACTTGATACAGTGATATGACAAGGTACCAATCATGCTCGATGAGGGGGTCCTCGAGAAAATTTTGTTGGGAACCCCTGCTATAGAGCAACGGAGCGACATATACCAACATTTATACCCAACAAACCACCTTATGGTGCCTTGTGGAGAGTACTTATCGTATCACTATGATATTCCCCCTTCAGTATTCCATTCGCGTATCGTGCCTGAGAAGAACGACTGAGTGGGCTCAAATTTCTCACGGTCATTTCGTGAGACAAATGTGGGAGGAAGTAATATGTTGACCAGCTCTTTTTCGAGCGTACGCTCTCGAAATTTCAGTCATAACCGTCTTTGTGATACGCAAAGCCTCTCTCGCAGCGACTGCCACTGGAGTTCGTTGAACATCTCTGTGAGGCTCTCACGCTTAGTAAACGATTCCGTGACCAAAAGTGCCACACTTCGTTAAGATATTCTTTATCGCTTCTGTTAACTCTTCTTGGTAAAGGTCGATTCACAATGGTCGTCACGTCACGTCATGTTACATCAGGTCACGTTATGTGACATTAGAACATTCCACAGTGCACATCAAATGGAAACATTCATACAGGCCGGCAACTGACCGTCTTATCACGTCACGACACGTCACGTCATGTCTATTCAATGTTTCTCGGGAAGAAAGCTTTGACGGTGTCGTCGTCTGCTGACATCGGATATTAACCTATTTTCGGTGCTCTCGCTCATATTATAGTTTAGGATTTCGTGGTTTTGCAATTTCCGAATATTTATTTTATTATTTTGCTTGTTTTCGTAGCAGATTGCAAGAGTTAAATGACGAAAAGGAAAGGAAGGAAGATTGGTTACATAACGAACTGGATATTTTTCCCACTGTTTTGACACAAGTGAGGTCACATATATGAAAGCGAAAAATTATTTAGGGTTCACAATAACAGAACAGAGATGACACCCACACTCAATATAACTAATTTCATTAAATGATATTTTAAGTGGAAAAGATAGCTCTACTGAAAGAAAATATAATTGCTTGCGAACTTATTAGCTGAGTAAAAAAGAACATAGTGGATAAGGTAAACAAATTCGATTTATTCCCTTATATATATTGTTTGATGAATCTGTATGTATATATATTCATTAGCAAATAAGTGTCGATATTTTGGAACGTTGTTTCCCTTCTCAGCACTTTACCACGGAAAATTGATCAAGAACACACGTTACGAAGTTTGCTTTGGCCAGTAATAAGCTATATCGTTGTTAATTCCTCTAGTGGATAGTCTGACTTTTTGTATCACGAATAGTATGATCTCACTCTCACCGTCCAATACTAGCTGAAGCAGACTGACAAAGTCGCCTCGAAACTTTTACCGTCATTCTCTTGGAAACTACTTAGTGTTGCTACCTACGCCAAAATAGGTGTCGCTCTATTTTCGCCCTTCGTTCGCCCTGTAAATTTTCGATTGCGTCAGACAGCGACCTATGGAGTGTTCCCCTTGTAAGTAACGCCTGTTAGTGAGCTGTCGAAAGTCCGCTGAGCAGAAACCCACAAATTCGCAGGACTATTTACGCTCCTACGGGAGAGGTGACGTCACCAGTGTGGTGTGGCGCCTTCCTGCTCAGTGCAATACAGTTTTCACTTTGAATGTGAAATAAATGATACATACGATTGTAATTAACATAATCTTTCTGTAGAAAGTTCGTCTCTGAGATGACTGTTATTTTTCGAAAGCTTTCTGTAGAAATGAGTTTACTAATACACACGAAGATGGATCCTAAACAAAATTTTGCAGACCGCATCTTTTATTGTAAATGCTCGGCTGGTGACCATCTGGGGGTTACAGCATGTAAATGAAAGCTTGTGACACTGTCAAGAGACGATGCATATCAAGTGTTAGGGGGCTATACTCAGAGGCAATATTGTAAATAAACGCAAACAGTTGTAATTTCGTGATTTCCTAACGCACTTTCACGTACCTTCTTTTTTTTGGTCGCGGTGTTGCCTCTATGGTATTCTATCTCTCTGGACTGCATTGGTACCTCGGGAGACGAGGTACTGGCCGAAGTAAAGCTGTGATGGACGGGGCGTGAGTCGTGCTTGGATCTTCTGTGACAATCATCAGGCATTACAACACTCCTGAACTTGTCGGTGAAGAAAAGTAAACGTCATTCAACCAGATTCCATTCCAGATATTCCCTACCCCGCCTTCTTCACGCATCTCGGTGCTTGATCAACACCTGGAGACGAAAGTGAAAGTGTGAGGACGGTTGTAGACTGTCTTCGTCGGCACAGCTTTCTCAGTTGTCACCAAAAAGCATAGTACAGCTGTGCTGGGTTCGGTTCGAGATTTCGAGATACCTATGATTCATAATTAATAGGTAGTGTTCATCAGCTTGCGCTGTTGGCTGCGGGCGAGCACTAAAGGGCAGATCTTCAATGTTTTCTCATGACAGCGGTTGAATGTTCGAATGATGTCCCCGTGAAGTACGTCAATTCGGTGGGCAGCTTCCCATGTTGACACACCGTTCTTTATGTTTCTTAGCGTGCGATCTTAGTTAGCAATGACCTTTCCAAGCTTGTTGTCAAACTGAACAAACTGAGCGCACGCCGTATTTTCCAGTTCACAGTTGGAGATTTAGGGCGCTCTATTGCATTTCACATCACTGAGAATACAGGTCTACCTTCTACTCCATTACGCACGTGGCTATGGTAAGCAGCGATTTATTGTGACCGAAAGGGTATTGGGAGAGATGATTCCGATAAAGAAACTCTTAAAAAATACTTCGAAAGTCATGAGGATGGTGAAAAACTACTTTTCTCCATGAAAAAACACAAATTCTTCTAGCGTAACACCCAAACATATTTTGGTGAAGTTTCACTATCGTCAATGGAGTCATTTATTTTCTGTCAAATAATATGTAAGGAAAATTTGCATGCTAATACTTATACTTTTGAGATTATGCTATTTACATTTATAAAACTACCAACAGAAATAATATATACCTTAGTATCATATGCTGATGTTCTGTGACCGTCTGATATTTGCAGTAAAACCGATATTTTACTCCAGTTTATCATCTGCAGTTGATCAACATTTTTTTAATATTATGTTACATATATGTACCAAAATGTTTGTCCTAAAATGAAACTATTGCTTTCTCGGCTTTGCCACTGTTAGACATCTTGTGGTTATAATGTATTCTCGTCAACACTGATTTTTTTTTTCATTACTTATCTATCGTTTCTTACATTAAAGTAACAGTATTCGAAAAAGTTATGAGGATGTGCTAATTAAGAATGAACTTTGTGAATTGGTAATTGGGAGCGGGGGCGTGTGTAAGTAAGTTGAGTGTGTTTACTTTTGTTTGTAGAAAATAAATGAACCCACTGACGGTGGTGAAACTTCACCGAAACATGCTTGGGTGTTAAAAAAGAAGAATGTATGCTTTCTCAAGCCAGAACCGTATTTCTATAATTGAATACTAGGAAGGAAACACGGAAGAAAAGGGAGCTTTAGCCAAAAGATAAAGTTTGTTTCATGAACGCCTGTCGCCATTTCTTGCCTCAGTGCCACGAAAGAGCAAAGGAACATTTCTGGGCATGCTACAGCGAGTCTTTCATTCTTCGTTGAATTTCATGAAAAGTTATAGAGTATGGAGTGTGCATCCTATTGCACCAGAATTTCTTTAGTTGGGCAGATGCAGGCGCACAGAAGGGCCTTGCATCTTTCTGCGTCTTGTATCTAGAGAAATTACTGTAGATGAAGACAAACAACAAGGACGGACTTGCGCGGCAGAGATGCTCATGTTTTGCTGCAGCTGGGAGAGCGGCCCGTGTTGTGCTCACGGGTTGCGAAGCCGCCCGTCACTTGCTGAGATGCTTTCGCTGATTTCATCACGGCGATGTACTTTTTGTTCTACAGCTGCTTCCCCTAAGAGTACTTGTGCTCGTCCATTACTATCTGATGTTTTGTAACGTCATACCTGTCACTCAGGTACAGCTGCGCTCGAAGAAGTGGTCCGTCTGCTTGAATTCCAAAAGGTTACATTACTAATAACAGAAATGAAAGGTGGTTTCCAGAATAGATTAAGATAAACATAATTTGTGTATTACTCTATCATTTTGACATAGCTCTTCAAATCTTATCTTATTTTGTGTTTTTACAGGAGTCTCAATGCTCTGATATTTATATGAAAGAAAAGGAAAGTTTTTGCAAAATGGTAATAATTCATAAGAAAACTACATGGAGCACTTGCCAGATGACAGATTGCAACAAGTAATAAGCCAAACGTAATTACTCAGAGACAACTGTGAAGTGCAACATACATACGGAAATTGTGCACTTGTCACAACAGAAAAATCCTAGGATATTTGATCAGGTGAGTAATGCTGATGGTCTAGTATCTAGGTCTGAGGGTTCATCAAGTTTTATTAATGAAAATCAGTTCCAATCGGTAAAAAGCACTCTATTAACTCTACACGACCGGTTGCAGCGTTAATATTAGGCTATTGTCACGTGTATCTAAACGTTACATGGCAGAGAAGGAACGTCTCCTCATCTCGTGTACTTGATAAGGACCTAACATAAAGATCGGAAACACTCGCGTGTACTGAATAAACTCCTTATTAGCAACTTGTGCTGCGGAATCAGCACCCTCCGAAAACGGAGAAACTAATAAGTAATCATATTTGCTACTTACTACAGGCAAAAGTGGGAAAAGAAATCGGAAATGAACTGTACTAATTACTTTTTTAAAATGAGAATGTATTACAAGTTTCTAAAAAATAATAAACAAAAATTCATTTCCAAGACTATTTTTATAGCGCTCAACGGTTACTGAGATACTATTTTTATTTAAATTCCATTAGAAAAGAAACAGTTTCTAGAAACGTTAGTTCATCCTATAAAATTCCTATTATGGGATCGTGTTAAGAGTTCCGACTGTGTCAGTAACCACCTCAGGGTGTAACTATCATGTAGACATATGAACAAATTAATGCGTGTTCAAATACGTGCGAGAACAAAACTAAACGCAACGGGTAATATAGTGCAATGATTGTGATGTTGCTGGTTGAATTAATATTTGTGAGAAGTAACAATAGGTTATACTAATGCCTCTCCATTCTCATAGTATCGTGCATTACAAAGGAAGGAAATACATTTGCAACGCCGCTCAACACTATCTCCTATCTTAGAAGCCACATTCTGAAATTAGAGAACAGAAACATGTCACGAGGATCTAAATCTGAGGAGCGAGATGTGCAGAGAGCTTTTTAAGATCTAGCCTCGCACACCATTCACCAATGTAAAAGACAGTGTGTGAGCAGGCAGTTTTTCTTGGAGCAAAGGAACCTTCTCATTTTTTGCCTGCCTACCTCGATCGCTTTGTCTTTAGCTAACTATTGAAATTATCAAAAAGCGTTGAATAGTAAGAGGCAGTCTTTGTTTACCACAAAATCCGTGGCCGGTTAATATTTGTATATTTATTAGCTTTCAGTACCACAATGTAAATATTTGCTAATTATCGGTTTCAGTTTTTAGTGAACAACTGCGTGATGTATCTTAAATTGTAAATAACATATCTGGAAAAAGCACGGCTACCATATTACACTGCATAAGAAAATTTGGCATTGTTTCAGAGAAATTACCCATTTTCGAATGTTTAGCGGAGTAAAAAATACATGTATACATGAGAACATAGAAAATATATGTCTCCGGATTCAGTGGATTTATTGTCTCTTGTTGCTGCATTTTGTGTCATCGAACGATTTATGAGGTACTGTTTGACCATAAAGAAGTAAACAAACCAACCTGTATCAATAAAGTGGAACAGGGAATATCCCAGCTCTTCGTTATTTTTTATGTGCGCCATGAACCGGCTCTTGCGTTATGTTTCAGGTCGCAAACTTGTGAAGAATATACCTATGGATCATGTGAATCCATTCTAGTGTTGCCGGCCGAAGTGGCCGTGCGGTTAAAGGCGCTGCAGTCTGGAACCGCATGACCGCTACGGTCGCAGGTTCGAATCCTGCCTCGGGCATGGATGTTTGTGATGTCCTTAGGTTAGTTAGGTTTAACTAGTTCTAAGTTCTAGGGGACTAATGACCTCAGCAGTTGAGTCCCATAGTGCTCAGAGCCATTTTTGAACCATTCTAGTGTTACCACGTGAATTCTGCCTAAACGCCAAGGGAAAATGAGCTAAGGCATATGGTATGGAGCCTATCCGATCTAAGAACGGGAGACCATGTAGTTGGGATCACGGATTTACTTCGAACTGTGTTTGCCTTTAGTAGGCCATTAAAACAACATAATGTGCCACTAGTAAGGTGCAGTACTCTGGCAATTCCGAGGAAACCGCAAGAGAAGTTTTACATGTCTATTATGTATCTGATGTATCTGTGCGTATGTGCCCCATGTTAGAGTTAATGGTTAGCGTTCGAGTTTCTTAAGACGAACGTGTAAGAGCTGACGGTTCGACTCCTACTCAAACCTTCATCTTTGTAGTACAAGAGTAAATTCCGTAATATTCAAAAATAATTGCACCTACACAGTCGGTTCTTGCTGCATTGGCAACGTCTCACCGCTACGCAGGTTAACTGGCTGCCTCTTTATCTACAGCTCGAAGCGTCGAGGTGCAAAGTAGTTCCAGGTACTTTACCAGATTGCATGTAGAAGAGATTTTGCATATTATGATAGGCATACATTTGCAGGAAAACTCTATGCGTTTGTTCTTTTAGTTGTCGACAGTTATAAATGTGTTAGTTCTAATAATTAAATTTAATTTAAAATAGTCAGTAGTCAAATAACATGAAATTCACTAGAACTTCATGAAAATACACGTGGTTTTAAAAATTTTGTTACCATGAGGTTACCTTCCATTCAGAAGGCTGTTGCACTCAGCAGCTGTTACATTGACTTGTAAATAATTGTTTTCAGCTATCAGTCATCCTTTTTAAATTTTATTGGCAGATCTAGATTTGCGTTAGAAACTAGCCATTCTGAATGCGCTATCATTGTTGATCAATGCATGTAATACCTGGTGGTTGGGCTTCATCCACAGTTCGTTGAATTCAATGAACTGTGGATGAAGCCCGACCAACAGGCATTACATGCACTGATCTAAAATGATAGTGCATTGAGAATGGCTAGTTTCTAGCTGAAATCTAGGTCTCCCAGTAAAATTTAAAACGGACGATTGATAGCTGAAATCTATTATTTACAAATTTGGTTACCTCTCAAATGTCATACAAATTGAATAATATGACCAGTGATGAAAAAAATACAGATTAAAAATTAAGTTTAAGCGGGAGTCGAGCAGTCACGACATACGCGTTCGTCTTACAAGGCTCCAACACTAGCTACTTTTTTTAATCTCATTTTGTTCGTTATTCTCATTTTGTTCGTTATAGTTCGTTGCATTTGTTCGAGGCTGGCGTTCCGTGACGTCCGTTTAAGTTCATCGTTGATTCGTTCACTCAGTTTTTTTATTACAGAGAGCAGCTAACCCTCTGTCCAAACACGCAAGCTACCGTGTCGGCTGACCATCTGCAACTCTCTAACGTCTAGAAGCTCTGCATAGATACGTCGGTTACTTAATAGACAGCCGCGCGGGCTTAGCCGATGCCGGCAAGGTAGCTCAGCGTGTTCGGTAGGAGGGTTAGCTGCCCTCTGTAATAAAAAACTGAGTTAATCGATCAACGACGCACTTAAACGGATGTCTTATGACGTCTGCCCCTAGCAGATGCAACGAACAAAAACGAACAAAATGAGACTGAAAAAAAGAAAAAAGCGGTCTAAGGCGCTGCAGTCATGGACTGTGCGGCTGGTCCCGGCGGAGGTTCGAGTCCTCCCTAGGGCATGGGTGTGTTCAAAAAATGGCTCTGAGCACTACGGGACTTAACTTCTGTGGTCATCAGTCCCCCAGAACTTAGAACTGCTTAAACATAACTAACCTAAGGACATCACACACATCCATGCCCGAAGCAGGATTCGAACCTGCGACCGTACAGGTCGCGCGGTTCGACACTGTAGCGCCTAGAACCGCTCGGCCACCCCGGCCGGCGCATGGGAATGTGTGTATGTGTGTGTGTTTGTCCTTAGGATAATTTAGGTTAAGTAGTGCGTAAGTTTAGGGACTGATGGACTTAGCATTTAAGTCCCATAAAATTTCACACTTTTTTTTTAACTTAATAGACAAGTAAATATTCTCTTTCGAATTTTTCGGAATTGCCAGAGTATTGAACCTTACTAATTGCACATTATGTTGTTCTAACTTCAAAAAGTATAAAGCTTGAAGTAAATCTGTGAACCCATCGTGTGGCCTCTCCTTGTAAGCTACAAGCGTCTTGCACTAACCAGTCGTGTGCATGAGCACAGTCTATAAACGGTACGATAAATAGGTAGTATAATGCCTGCAGCTTCCCCCATGGACCATGGACCTTGCCGTTGGTGGGGAGGCTTGCGTGCCTCAGCGATACAGATGGCCGTACCGTAGGTGCAACCACAACGGAGGCGTATCTGTTGAGAGGCCAGACAAACATGTGGTTCCTGAAGAGGGGCAGCAGCCTTTTCAGTAGTTGCAGGGGCAACAGTCTGGATGATTGACTGATCTGGCTTTGTAACATTAACCAAAACGGCCTTGCTGTGCTGGTACTGCGAACGGCTGAAAGCAAGGGGAAACTACAGCCGTAATTTTTCCCGAGGACATGCAGCTTTACTGTATGATTAAATGATGATGGCGTCCTCTTGGGTAAAATATTCCGGAGGTAAAATAGTCCCCCATTCGGATCTCCGGGCGGGGACTACTCAAGAGGACGTCGTTATCAGGAGAAAGAAAACTGGCATTCTACGGATCGGAGCGTGGAATATCAGATCCCTTAATCGGGCAGGTAGGTTACAAAATTTAAAAAAGGAAATGGATAAGATAGATATAGTGGGAATTAGTGAAGTTCGGTGGCAGGAGGGACAAGACTTTTGGTCAGGTGATTACAGATTTATAAATACAAAACCAAATAGGGGTAATGCAGGAGTAGGTTTAATAATGAATAAAAAAATAGGAGCGCGGGTTAGCTACTACAAACAGCATAGTGAACGCATTATTGTGGCCAAGATAGACACAAAGCCCATGCCTACTACAGTAGTACAAGTTTATATGCCAACTAGCTCTGCAGATGATGAAGAAATTGATGAAATGTATGACGAGATAAAAGAAATTATTCAGGTAGTGAAGCGAGATGAAAATTTAATAGTCATGGGTGACTGGAATTAGTCAGTAGGAAAAGGGAGAGAAGGAAACATAGTAGGTGAATATGGATTGGGGGGAAGAAATGAAGGAGGAAGCCGCCTTGTAGAATTTTGCACAGAGCATAACTTAATCATAGCTAACACTTGGTTCAAGAATCATAAAAGAAGGTTGTATACCTGGAAGAATCCTGGAGATACTAAAAGGTATCAGATAGATTATATAATGGTAAGACAGAGATTTAGGAACCAGGTTTTAAATTGTAAGACATTTCCAGTGGCAGATGTGGATTGTGGCCACAATCTATTGGTTATGAACTGCAGATTGAAACTGAAGAAACTGCAAAAAGGTGGGAATTTAAGGAGATGGGACCTGGATAAACTGAAAGAACCAGAGGTTGTAGAGAGTTTCAGGGAGAGCATAAGGGAACAATTGACAGGAATGGGGGAAAGAAATACAATAAAAGAAGAATGGGTAGCTCTGAGGGATGAAGTAGTGAAGGCAGCAGAGGATCAAGTAGGTAAAAAGACGAGGGCTAATAGAAATCCTTGGGTAACAGAAGAAATATTGAATTTAATTGATGAAAGGAGAAAATATAAAAATGCAGTAAATGAAGCAGGCAAAAAGGAATACAAACGTCTCAAAAATGAGATCGACAGGAAGTGCAAAATGACTAAGCAGGGATGGCTAGAGGACAAATGTAAGGATGTAGAGGCTTGTCTCACTAGGGGTAAGATAGATACTGCCTACAGGAAAATTAAAGAGACCTTTGGAGAGAAGAGAACCACTTGTATGAATATCAAGAGCTCAGATGGCAACCCAGTTCTAAGCAAAGAAGGGAAGGCAGAAAGGTGGAAGGAGTGTATAGAGGGTTTATACAAGGGCGAAGTACTTGAGGACAATATTATGGAAATGGAAGAGGATGTAGATGAAGATGAAATGGGAGATAAGATACTGCGTGAAGAGTTTGACAGAGCACTGAAAGACCTGAGTCGAAACAAGGCCCCGGGAGTAGACATCATTCCATTAGAACTACTGATGGCCTTGGGAGAGCCATTCATGACAAAACTCTGCCATCTGGTGAGCAAGATGTATGAGACAGGCGAAATACCCACAGACTTCAAGAAGAATATAATAATTTCAATCCCAAAGAAAGCAGGTGTTGACAGATGTGAAAATTACCGAACTATCAGTTTAATAAGTCACAGCTGCAAAATACTAACGCGAATTCTTTACAGACGAATGGAAAAACTGGTAGAAGCGGACCTCGGGGAAGATCAGTTTGGATTCCGTAGAAATGTTGGAACACGTGAGGCAATACTAACCTTACGACTTATCTTAGAAGAAAGATTAAGAATAGGCAAACCTACGTTTCTAGCATTTGTAGACTTAGAGAAAGCTTTTGACAACGTTAACTGGAATACTCTCTTTCAAATTCTGAAAGTAGCAGGGGTAAAATACAATGAGCGAAAGGCTATTTACAATTTGTACAGAAACCAGATGGCAGTTATAAGAGTCGAGGGGCATGAAAGGGAAGCAGTGGTTGGGAAAGGAGTGAGACAGGGTTGTAGCCTCTCCCCGATGTTATTCAATCTGTATATTGAGCAAGCAGTAAAGGAAACAAAAGAAAAATTCGGAGTAGGTATTAAAATTCATGGAGGAGAAGTAAAAACTTTGAGGTTCGCCGATGACATTGTAATTCTGTCAGAGACAGCAAAGGACTTGGAAGAGCAGTTGAACGGAATGGACAATGTCTTGAAAGGATGATATAAGATAAACATCAACAAAAGCAAAACTAGGATAATGGAATGTAGGCAAATTAAATCGGGTGATGCTGAGGGGATTAGATTAGGAAATGAGACACTTAAAGTAGTAAAGGAGTTTTGCTATTTAGGGAGTAAAATAACTGATGATGGTCGAAGTAGAGAGGATATAAAATGTAGACTGGCAATGGCAAGGAAAGCGTTTCTGAAGAAGAGAAATTTGTTAACATCGAGTATAGATTTAAGTGTCAGGAAGTCGTTTCTGAAAGTATTTGTATGGAGTGTAGCCATGTATGGAAGTGAAACATTGACGATAAATAGTTTGGACAAGAAGAGAACAGAAGCTTTCGAAATGTGGTGCTACAGAATAATGCTGAAGATAAGGTGAGTAGATCACGTAACTAATGAGGAGGTATTGAATAGGATTGGGGAGAAGAGAAGTTTGTGGCACAACTTGACTAGAAGAAGTGTTCGGTTGGTAGGACATGTTTTGAGGCATCAAGGGATCACAAATTTAGCATTGGAGGGCAGGGTGGAGGGTAAAAATCGTAGAGGGAGACCAAGAGATCAATACACTAAGCAGATTCAGAAGGATGTAGGTTGCAGTAGATACTGGGAGATGAAGAAGGTTGCACAGGATAGAGTAGCATGGAGAGCTGCATCAAACCAGTCTCGGGACTGAAGACCACAACAACAACAACAACAATTCCTGCAGAGTAGAGATAGAGAGTATACACATAAGACACGATGATTGGGCATTATTGAACCGTCAGAGCTGTGGCACCCATCATGATAGAACTGTTGACATGTTCACGAGTGTGTCACTTTCTTTCGGTTGTCATTAAATAATTGGATAGCGCCTATTTAGGGGCAAGCCTTTCCATTTGAAGCCACTTCAATAGCCTTGGCATGAAGACGATAACGTGAACACGCCCCCCCCCCCCACCACCACCACCAACGCCCCTTGCTCCCCAAAATGAAATGTGATTAAAGAAACGAGCCGGAGACATTCGAAGCGCCGGCCGCTATGGCCGAGCGGTTCTAGGCGCTTCAGTCTGGAACCGCGCGACCGCTACGGTCGCAGGTTCGAATCCTGCCTCGGGCATGGATGTGTGTGAGGTCCTTAGGATAGTTAGGTTTAAATAGCTCTAAGTTATACGGGACTTAGCTCAGATGTTGAGTCCCATAGTGCTCAGAGCCATTTGAACCATTTGAACATTCGAAGCAGTAATTAGCTACGCCAACCATTATATCTCCAAGTCGGTGCTTGCTGTCATTTCTCTATTGGAGCTGCTGGAACAATCTTCAGTCCTCCGCGGCAAGTCTGCTAAGAGCTCCAGCAAACAGAACTAAGAGCCGTTGCATACTATGGCTGCGCACCGGCGTCGAGCTAACGGGACGTCTTGACCTTTGTTTCGCCATACCTTATTAACCACGCCGCAAACTCAAGGCCGTCGTTCATTTATCGCCGCACATCAGCTAAAACGGGGAAACGACGAAAGGCGCGGCAGATTTCAGCACGCCGCGCCCCTCGGCACAGAGCGAGCGCTCGAGACGGGGAACGCGGGCGGCAGCGAGATTAATCTCGAGGCTCGCACTGGCATACGGTAGACTGCAGCTGCAGCCACCGTGCCGTGACCTCTGGCCACCAGATAGCGGCCGGCGGCTCGCAATTAGGGCGCGCGTATGTCGCGGGCAGTAAATCGGAGTCCTGGACGTGACGCAGCGGAGCAGAAGCACTTTCCCCGCGACCCCGCCCACGGCGGCACAGCGAGGCGCGTTTGTCGCGGCCGGCGGGTGGTCGGCGACCGATGCCGCCGCGGTCGTTGCCCGCTTTCTCCCCGTGTCGCTCGCTGCCCACCCGGCCGAGCACAGCTGCCGTCTTGGCTCCAGTACGAGAGAACACCAGCTAGAGTTGTCGGTTCCCACTGTCGCTGGTCAACTTCACAAATAATGGGAAATGAAAGAATAGTAGAACACGACCCGCCAGGTTAGCCGAGCGCGCTAACGCCCTGCTTCCTGGACTCGGGTAGGCGCGCCGGGCCCCGATCGAATCCGCCCGGCGGATTAACGACGAGGGCCGGTGTGCCGGCCAGCCTGGATGTGGTTTTTAGGCGGGTTTCCACATCCACCTAGGTGAATGCCGGGCTGGTCCCCACGTCCCGCCTCAGTTACACGGCTCACAGACATCTGAACACTTTCGCACTATTCCATAGATTACACTAGTCGCAGACATTTGGGGTACACTAATTCCTTCCCGGGGAGTACGGGGTGGCGGGCAAGTCTTCAGGTCCAGATTGTATACCGATTAGGTTCCTTTCAGATTACGCCGATACAATAGCTCCCTACTTAGCAATCATATACAACCGCTCGCTCACCGATGGATCTGTACCTACAGATTGGAAAATTGCGCAGGTCGCACCAGTGTTTAAGAAGGGTAGTAGGAGTAATCCATCGAACTACAGACCTATATCATTGACGTCGGTTTGCAGTAGGGTTTTGGAGCATATACTGTATACAAACATTATGAATGACCTCGAAGGGAACGATCTATTCATACGCAATCAGCATGGTTTCAGAAAACATCGTTCTTGTGCAACGCAGCTAGGTCTTTATTCGCACGAAGTAATGGCCGCTATCGACAGGGGATCTCAAGTTGATTCCGTATTTCTAGATTTCCGGAAAGCTTTTGACACCGTTCCTCACAAGCGACTTCTAATCAAGCTGCGGGCCTATGGGGTATCGTCTCAGTAGTGCGACTGGATTCGTGATTTCCTGTCAGGTAGGTCGCAGTTCGTAGTAATAGACGGCAAATCATCGAATAAAGCCGAAGTGATATCAGATGTTCCCCAGGGAAGCGTCCTGGGACCTCTGCTGTTCCTGATCTATGTAAATGACCTGGGTGACAATCTGAGCGATTCTCTTAGGTTGTTCGCAGATGATGCTGTAATTTACCTTCTAGTAAGGTCATCCGAAGACCAGTATCAGTTGCAAAGCGATTTTGAAAAGATTGCTATATGGTGTGGCAGGTGGCAGTTGACGCTAAATAACGAAAAGTGTGAGGTGATCCACATGAGTTCCAAAAGAAATCCGTTGGAATTCGATCACTCGATAAATAGTACAATTCTCAAGGCTGTCAATTCAACTAAGTACCTGGGTGTTAAAATTACGAACAACTTCAGTTGGAAAGGCCACATAGATAATATTGTGGGAAAGGCGAGCCAAAGGTTGCGTTACATTGGCAGGACACTTAGAAGATGCAACAAGTCCACTAAAGAGACAGCTTACACTACACTTGTTCGTCCTCTGTTAGAATATTGCTGCGCGGTGTGGGATCCTTTCCAGGTGGGATTGACGGAGGACATCGAATGGGTGCGAAAAAGGGCAGCTCGTTTTGTATTATCACGTAACAGGGAGAGAGTGTGGCAGATATGATACGCGAGTTGGGATGGAAGTTATTAAAGCAAAGACGTTTTTCGTCGCGGCGAGATCTATTTACGAAATTTCACAGTCACCAACATTCTCTTCCGAATGCGAAAATATTTTGTTGAGCCCAACCTACATAGGTAGGAATGATCATCAAAATAAAATAAGAGAAATCAGAGCTCGAACAGAAAGGTTTAGGTGTTCGTTTTTCCCGCGCGCTGTTCGGGAGTGGAATGGTAGAGAGATAGTATGATTGTGGTTCGATGAACCCTCTGCCAAGCACTTAAATGTGAATTGCAGAGTCATCATGTAGATGTAGATGTAGATGAAGGGCGTCCGGCCATCCCTTCAACTAACATTGCCACATACGATTAACCATGCCGACCCCGCGTATCCGCGGGAAAAAAAGCACAAGCAAAAGAAGGAAAGAATAGTAGAACATACACATGTAGCTTCTCAACGTCCGGTGACTCGTCTGGCGTAGCGCTAATTTTGTTTACGGGCCAGTGTGCGGAATTACGACTGAAATTCAGAGGCGACGATAGGTAAGTGAATATCTTCACTTTCATAAAACTTACCGCAACCCGCCCAACAATCCGATCCGAGCATCACAGGCGCCTGACATTTGTCAGAGGAGTGGTCGGCAGCCCGCAATGTGCACATTGTTCTGAATATATGCTGAGGTGACAATAGTCGTTAGATGCCTCCTAATATCGTGTCAGACCGCCTCTTGCCCGGCGTAGTGCAGCAACTCGACATGGCATCGATCAACGAGTCGTTAGAACTCCCCTGCAGAAATACACTACTGGCCATTAAAATTGCTACACCACGAAGATGACGTGCTACAGACGCGTAATATATAACCGACAGGAAGAAGATGCTGTGATATGCAAATGATTAGCTTTTCACAGCATTCACACACGGTTGGCACCGGTGGCGACACCTACAACGTGCTGACATGAGGAAAGTTTCCAACCGATTTCTCATACACAAACAGCAGTTGACCGGCGTTACCTGGTGAAACGTTGTTGTGATGCCTCGTGTAAGGAGGAGAAATGCGTACCATCACGTTTCCGACTTTGATAAAGATCGGGTAGTAGCCTATCGCGATTGCGGTTTATCGTATCGCGACATTGCTGCTCGCGTTGGTCGAGATCCAATGACTGTTAGCAGAATATGGAACCGGTGGGAAAAAGATGGTAATACGGAACGCCGTGCTGGATCCCAACGGCCTCGTATCACCAGCAGTCGAGATGACAGGCATCTTATCCGCATGGCTGTAACGGATCGTGCAGGCACGTCTCGATCCGTGAGTCAACAGATGGGGACGTTTGCAAGACAACAACTATCTGCACGAACAGTTCGACGACGTTTGCAGCGGCATGGACTATCAGCTCGGATACCGTGGCTGTGGTTACCCTTGACGCTGCATCACAGACAGGAGCGCCTGCGATGATGTACTCAACGACGAACCTGGGTGCACGAATGGCGAAACGTTATTTTTTCGGATCAATCCAGGTTCTGTTTACAACATCATAATGGTCGCATCCGTGTTTGGTGACATCGCGGTGAACGCACATTGCAAGCGTGTATTCGTCATCGACATACTGGCGTATTACCCTGCGTGATAGTATGGGGTGCCATTGGTTACACGTCTCGGTCACCTCTTGTTCGCATTGACTGCACTTTGAACAGTGGACGTTACATTTCAGATGTGCTACGACCCGCGGCTCTACCCTTCATTCGATCCCTGCGAAACTCTATATTTGAGCAGGATAATGCACGACCGCATGTTGCAGGTCCTGTACGGGCGTTTCTGGATACAGAAAATGTTCGACTGCTGCCCTGGCCAGTACATTCTCCAGATCTCTCACCAACTGAAAACGTCTGGTCAATGGTGGCTGAGTAACTGGCTCGTCACAATACGCCAGTCACTACTCTTGATGAACTGTGGTATCGTGTTGAAGCTGCATGGGCAGCTGTACCTGTACACGCCATCCAGGCTCAGTTTGACTCAATGCCCAGGCGTATCAAGGCCGTTATTACGGCCAGAGGTGATTGTTCTGGGTACTGATTTCTCAGGATCTATGCACCCAAATTGCGTGAAAATGTAATTAGATGTCAGTTCTAGTATAATATATTTGTCCAATGAATACCCGTTTATCATCTGCATTTCTTCTTGGTGTAGCAGTTTTAATGGCCAGTACTGTATTGAGCCATGGTGCCTCGGTAACCGTCCATAACTACGACAGTGTTGTCTGTCCAGGATTTTCTGCATATGACTGTTTTCTGGAAAAAGTGTTAGCGGCACACTGCGCAGTGAGAGACTATGAGGAAGTTTTAGAAACAATTTTAAGTAATGAATTAGAAATAAGCCTCAACACTCTATACATAGCTCCCATATGGATGACGAAGACAAAACTAGACAGCGCGCTTTCTTCCTTTACCCATGCGTCAGTGGAATGGAAAGACCCTTGTAAGGGAAAAACCCTTATAACTGCTACAATGGGAAGTATCGTCTGCCATACACGTCACAGCAGTTCGATGTCATTTTCCTTTGAAATGCAAAATCAAGATCGTTTTGCATGGTGCTTCACTTTCTCTTACAGTAGAGTACCAGAAACGGCACCTTAATGATAACTACTTGACGCATCATGTTAACTAATGTATCTGTCGCTTATAGGTAGAACAACACAATCATGAACGAATAACACAGTATTTTATACGTTCTCCAGGAACGTACACTGTATTCTGTTTTTCATTCATACTTGACGTGTGCTGGAAAACTGGATGGCTTGGGTTCAAATGGCTCTGAGCACTATGGGACTTAACATCTACGGTCATCAGTCCCCTAGAACTTAGAAATACTTAAACCTAACTAACCTAAGGACATCACACAACACCCAGTCATCACGAGGCAGAGAAAATCCCTGACCCCGCCTGGAATCGAACCCGGGAACTGGAAAACTGGACCATCAGTCAATGCTGCACTTAGGAATAGCGCTCGCTATTAGTATGAAAGATGTTTGAGGATATCTTGATGACATTTTAACCAGTAACATCTAACTCAAAAATGATGTTTTGCTACGTTTTAAGTAAAGTACGTTATGAACTTCCGAGTGCTCATATGGCTCCAGACATAATACCTCGACCAAAATAACGAAGTACTTGAGAGTCGAACATAGAGTCGAAGTAGTGAAGCAACTTAAATCACTTAATAAAAGCAAGTCTACTGGTCAAGACTGTATACCAATTAGGTTCCTTTCAGATTATGCTGATGCATTAGCTCCATACTTAACAATCATGTACAACCGTTCGCTCGACGAAAGAATCGTACCCAAAGACTGGGAAATTGCACAGGTCACACCAATATTCAGGAAAGGTAGTAGGATTAATACACTAAATTGCACGCCCATATCATTAGCGTCGGTATGCAGAAGGATTCAGGAACATATATTGTGGTTGAACATTATGAATTACCTCGAAGAAAACGGTCTATTGGCACACAGTCAACATGGATTTAGAAAACATCGTTCTTCTGAAACACAACTTGCTGTTTATTCGCATGAAGTGTTGATTGCTGTTAACAAGGGATTTCAGATTGATTCCCTATTTCTGGATTTCCAGAAGGCTTTTGACACTGTACCACACAAGCGGCTTGTAGTGAAATTACGTTCTTATGGAATGTCGTCTGAGTTATGTGACTGGATTTGTGGTTTCCTGTCAGAGAGTTCACAGTTCGTAGTAACTGACGGAAAGTCATCGAGTAAAACAAAAGTGAATTCTGGCGTTCCCCAACGTAGTGTTATGGGCCCTTTGCTATTTATTATCTATATAAACACTTTGGGAGACAATCTGAAGAGCCGCCTTAGGTTGTCTGCAGACGACGCTGTTCTTTATCGACTAATAAAGTTATCAGAATATGAAAACAAATTGCAAAACGAATTAGAAAAGATATCTGTATGGCGCGAAAAGTGTGAGGTCATCCAAATGAGTGCTAAAAGGAATACGTTAAACTTCGGTTGCCTGAAAAATCAGTCAAATCTAAAGGCCGTAAATTCAACTAAATACCTAGGAATTACAATTACGAACAAGTTAAACTGGAATGAACACATAGAAAATGATGTGGGGAAGGCTAACCAAAGACTTCGTTTTACTGACAGGACACTTAGAAAATGTAACAGATCTACTAAAGAGACTGCCTTCACTACGCTTGTCCGTCCTCTTTTAGAATACTGCTGCGCTGTGTGGGATCCTTACCAGATAGGATTGACGGAGAACACCGAAAAAGTTCAAAGAAGTGCAGCACGTTTTGTATTATCGCGAAATATGGGAGAGAGTGTCACTGAAATGATACAGGATTTGGGCTGGAAATCATTAAAAGAAAGGCACTTTTCGTTGCGACTGAACCTTCTCACGAAATTCCAATTACCAACTTTCTCCTCTGAATGCGAAAATATTTTGTTGACACCGACCTACATAGGGAGAAACGATCACCACGATAAAATTAGGGAAATCAGAATTCGTACGAAAGATATAGGTGTCCGTTCTTACCGTGCGCTATACGAGATTGGAATAGTAGAGAATTGTGAAGGTGGTTCGACGAACCCTCCGCCAAGAACTTAAATGTGATTTGCAGAGTATCGATGTAGATGTAGATGGAATGGGGCGAAGTACGTTCACTTTTGTCTGCTCACGCAATATCGTCGCGGTAGCAAGAGCTGGGAAATTCCTTTCTGGACGCATTCACACGCTGCCTGTTAACGCGTGGTATCGGGTTTGCTTCGCAGGGTGGCAACCGTCTTATCGCTTTTCTTTGCACTTTCGCGACTGGTTGAGTATATTCTGACTCGTAAAATTAGCACGCCGCACCGAGAAACAATGTAAACAATGAAAAAGATTCGTTACTTCAGAATGAAATTTTCACTCTGCAGCAGAGTGTGCGCTGATGTGAAACTTCCGGACCGAGACTCGAAGGCAGAGGTCCCGAGTTGGAGTCTTGGTCTGGCACACAGCTTTAATCTGCCAAGAAGTTTCGTCATTGTTCGTTACTGTTACGATAAAGGCCGCAAGCGTGTCTGCAACTGACTGTGGCGTCTGTGAGGTAACAGCTCGATATGGAAATGATGACTGGAATAGAATGCATGATCAATCTCATTCTTTGGTTGATTGTTGTTTTTACAGCCGCCATGAAAAGAACTAATTGTCCATCATTTTGTTACCAGAATCAAAAATGCTCCTATCATAGCACAAAAAGACGTTTGTGTCCAGTGCAGAATTAGGGATTATCAAGAAGGGAACTAGCTTCTCGACTTACCTGGTAGCTTCAAAGACGTTTAAATCAAATCATCTTAATATATCCGCGCGTTTAGTCCACCCCCAGAAATTTTATATTCCCAGAAATACTCTTTTAGCTATGTATACTCTTCAGCCATATGATATTATATATTGTTTAGAATGGCTGGTGATTTTCTGGATTTTTGGGTGCAGGATCAGTCACTTGAGCCTATAAATTGCAAGATGCAGGTGTGCAGACACCTTGCAGCTAAGAGAGTTCACTGCACTAGAGAAGTAGTATTAACTCATAAAAATGTGAAAATATGTCTACGTATTTGGATTTAAATGTCTTTGAAGCTACCAGGTAAATGGAGAAACTAGTTCTCTTCTTTTATATCCCTAATTCTGCCTAGGACATATTCGACTTTTTCTGCTACTATTTTTCAGTTTGGTTCCCAACTTTTACCCTACCACAATTTTGACATTAGACCAGGGGTCTCCAAACTACGGCCCGGGGGCCAACAACGGCCCGCGAACAGCATCAGTTCGGCCAGCGGTAACACGTCAGACATGCATCGTATCCGACACTCCGTAATTTTCTTTATTACAGTCAAACCTTGCTTATCGAACAAGTCACATAACGGCATATGGTAACCCACACTCCCTCTTGCAGAGTTTGTCAATGAATTCCAGTTCTCATCAGTCGTCGTTAACAAACACTAATTCATTAAATACTTCATTCAATAAAGCAGTAGCTATGCACGCCGAGAATTTAATTAACGATAATGCTATGTCTCTTCCACGGCAAATGTTGAAGCACAGGCATTAACAAATATCTTTAGACATCTTACTTCTAAAATAGGATCTACTGTACCACAAATAAAAATTACAATACTGTATTATAAATTTGTTTGACTGTCTACTTTTCGAAATGGAATGGATTGACCTATTTTATATGGATTCACACGAAAAACTGTTAAACTTAACGAGTGTCAAATAACAGTAAGATTCAAAAACGAATCATGCTCATAAGCGAAGTGTACAATGCAAAATTTACAATGGAAATAAATCATACGAAACAAGATGAAAATAAATCATGTAAAATGCGGACAACAATCAGCTGTTTTTATTTTATGACCACTTAAGGTACACATTAAATGACATATATTATGTAACTTAAAATTGTAACTGTGATTAATTACGTGGGATTGCCTGAAAATACATACGTAATTCATATAATGAAATTAAGAATTGCAATTATGATTAAGGAGACTTATGTAGCTCTAACTTCCCACTTACAATTGTTGCAATTATTGTGGATGAAGTTTATTAGTGGAAATTATCAACAGCGACTTCATATACTCATCAGGTGGTTTAGATCTGTAAATATTTTTGTATGTTTCTTTTCGGAGAATGTGTCCTCATAGAGATTAATAATGCCGAAAGCGGAAGAAAACCACGAGCTAACGTACGCAACTGATCGAAACGTGTGAGATGTAGACTTAGAAAATTCCAGCAATGACCAATTTAAATATTTATTTTTATAAAAATCGGTATATTGCAAATAAACTCTTTCAATTTGAAGTTCTGGGGCAAGAGTTTCTATATCGGCGCGAAACGGCTCTGAAAAATCTTGATTTCTTTTGTAGTTGCATCAAAATCTGAAAAACGAGACTCCAAAATTCTTTTTAAGCACGTGAAGCTTCACTTACGAAATCTACCAGAAATTGAGTCTCTAATTGCTAACGGAATGATTAGATTGTATTATGACTATGAAACTTTTTTTTTCAGTTGAGATTGAGACAAAAAAAATTTTGTCGAAAGGACTAACTTTTTTTTCAATTGAGATTGAAACAAAAATTTTTTGTCGAAAGGACCTAACATGAGTGTACATATTTTTTGTTAAATCTGAGTAAAATGTTAACTTCCATAACCACTCGTTGTTTTGTAACTCAGCCAGAGGACGATTCCTTTTATTCGAGGAAATTTCGAATGTTTTTCGGAGCTAAAAGAAAAAAAGGGTTTAAGCTTTTCCACATCTAAGCCCTCGTACTGCTGTATAGCTCGGCAAGTCTTTTTTTTTTTTTTTCGATTCCACCAATAAACTTGTGGAACTGACAATGACTGATTGAGAGTATGTGATCTTATTTAAATAACAGCTGACATGACTGGCTTTAAAACTTCTGCCATGTCAAAGCACTTTCCCGCACGAAGACTGTTGATGAATGATACAATGTATGATCAATGGTCTTGATACACCGTCATTTTCTACCGCCATTGAAACGACAGCAACGACACTTTTATATTTTTCACACATGTTGTTGCACTCATCAGTCGCGATAGATCTTAAGTTTGTTTTCCTGAGTAGCATTTTCTGTTCCTTTAAAAACTTCTCCCGTAGCTGTGCCGTGAATCCTATGAACGTTAAGAAGCTCTTCGTACATTTAATACTTGTTTATTTATCTCTCGTACCGAAGTTAAGCGTTAGCTGGCCGGACATCCCCGGTGTCCGGCCAGCCAAATACACTCCTGGAAATTGAAATAAGAACACCGTGAATTCATTGTCCCAGGAAGGGGAAACTTTATTGACACATTCCTGGGGTCAGATACATCACATGATCACACTGACAGAACCACAGGCACATAGACACAGGCAACAGAGCATGCACAATGTCGGCACTAGTACAGTGTATATCCACCTTTCGCAGCAATGCAGGCTGCTATTCTCCCATGGAGACGATCGTAGAGATGCTGGATGTAGTCCTGTGGAACGGCTTGCCATGCCATTTCCACCTGGCGCCTCAGTTGGACCAGCGTTCGTGCTGGACGTGCAGACCGCGTGAGACGACGCTTCATCCAGTCCCAAACATGCTCAATGGGGGACAGATCCGGAGATCTTGCTGGCCAGGGTAGTTGACTTACACCTTCTAGAGCACGTTGGGTGGCACGGGATACATGCGGACGTGCATTGTCCTGTTGGAACAGCAAGTTCCCTTGCCGGTCTAGGAATGGTAGAACGATGGGTTCGATGACGGTTTGGATGTACCGTGCACTATTCAGTGTCCCCTCGACGATCACCAGTGGTGTACGGCCAGTGTAGGAGATCGCTCCCCACACCATGATGCCGGGTGTTGGCCCTGTGTGCCTCGGTCGTATGCAGTCCTGATTGTGGCGCTCACCTGCACGGCGCCAAACACGCATACGACCATCAATGGCACCAAGGCAGAAGCGACTCTCATCGCTGAAGACGACACGTCTCCATTCGTCCCTCCATTCACGCCTGTCGCGACACCACTGGAGGCGGGCTGCACGATGTTGGGGCGTGAGCGGAAGACGGCCTAACGATGTGCGGGACCGTAGCCCAGCTTCATGGAGACGGTTGCGAATGGTCCTCGCCGATACCCCAGGAGCAACAGTGTCCCTAATTTGCTGGGAAGTGGCGGTGCGGTCCCCTACGGCACTGCGTAGGATCCTACGGTCTTGGCGTGCATCCGTGCGTCGCTGCGGTCCGGTCCCAGGTCGACGGGCACGTGCACCTTCCGCCGACCACTGGCGACAACATCGATGTACTGTGGAGACCTCACGCCCCACGTGTTGAGCAATTCGGCGGTACGTCCACCCGGCCTCCCGCATGCCCACTATACGCCCTCGCTCAAAGTCCGTCAACTGCACATACGGTTCACGTCCACGCTGTCGCGGCATGCTACCAGTGTTAAAGACTGCGATGGAGCTCCGTATGCCACGGCAAACTGGCTGACACTGACGGCGGCGGTGCACAAATGCTGCGCAGCTAGCGCCATTCGACGGCCAACACCGCGGTTCCTGGTGTGTCCGCTGTGCCGTGCGTGTGATCATTGCTTGTACAGCCCTCTCGCAGTGTCCGGAGCAGGTATGGTGGGTCTGACACACCGGTGTCAATGTGTTCTTTTTTCCATTTCCAGGAGTGTATTTGAGGTGGTACCTATACAGCCAACAATTGAGTTTCGAGGCCTATCGCGACCAATACACCGCGGCATTGGCTCTGCTACTCGCTACAAGACTACATAACTAAACTTATTGTTGCACCGCTTGAAATAACAATGCGTTGACATACTCCACCTCTGTTACGTCTCGCAGTAATAGTGTTGCTAACAATGATTTTGAGATTTCGTTAACTTTGCAGGACGCTTTCGTGAAGAATGTGCGGTGACATACATTTTTGTCGGTGAAATTCGCCAGAATAAAATACGCCAGGATTTCGGTCAGGTACGTCCACCAATCAAAATTACGTAATTTAATAAAAATTGTAGTTCGTTTCAGTGCTAGCTGTTCCCACAACCTTAGGTTTTTGCGATTTCATCTTTCCTTTAGCCTTACATTACGGTGATCATGGAGTGCTAGGGTGCTTTAATCCCACTAGGTAGATCTTGGCCCTTATGACTTCGTGGAGGAGTCAATGTGGCCCGCGGACTAAAAACTTTGGAGACCCCTGTTCTAGACACATTTCTTCAACTGCTGCAATCATTCACTCTTTTGTTAACGCACCATCAGTAAATGGTTTTCCACGTTTTGCTATTGAGTGAGCGCGGTTGCTTCCTCTTGTTCAGCATTAACTTTCTTAAACAACATTTTCTGAGATTTCAGACGGCGTTTCAAAGACGCATGTATTTCTAACACTTGGCTTCCGGTAATTCTGAAATAACTCTGAGAATATTTAATCAGATAAAGACATTTTATGTTGAATTCTTTAAGAACTGATGTTTCATTGCGAATTAGACACATTGCCTTATTACTGGACTCAATCATTAAATGTGAACGTTTCCACTCCTCTTTAAAATTTCTGCACTCGCTATCTATCTTCCGTTTCTTTTCCGTATTTACACAAATCCACAAAAAGGGAAAGTAACTGCAGATAAAAATGATGCAATTGATAGCATTGAGAGGAAGAGATTTGAGTAAAGAATTGCATTGCATTTATTTTAAGGCAATTTTAATTAAAATAAATACTTGCAGCTAAACACACTGTATTTTGACTGAGAAACTGTAATCACAAAACACACTAGTCCCACTATGTTTTGCATTTCATATCACACATGTTGCCACTACCCACAAGATGGCGCCGTACTACTGCACGTAACTTCTCTACTCTCCGAATACGTCTCTACCATACATTTAACATTGTCAGAAGTATTAATAAACGTAAAACACAGCACGCACATTGACTAACACCGGGGCAGTGAAATGGGTGCCCACAGAAACTGTGGCGTGGAGTCCAACACCACTCCCTGTGCCATGGACACCTCCATCACGGTGTAGTCCTGCAACGAAAAATTTTCGCGTAACTCAACTCTACAATGTGCTGGTATGATGCACCATACAGTCTGTTCAACTTTTCTTGAGTCATGCCGAGGGTGACCGCAGGGAACGAAGAGGTAACTACTATTACCGCCGCATGGCGAGGTATGTTGCGGTGGGAAGATATCCCGCACTTCTCATTCCGAATGCAGCTCGCGCCATGTTCTGACCACTTGCTATAACGTTAATGACGCACCGAGGAAACGTGAAAGCGCGTTACAAAGACCTTCACGAAGAGGTATTTATTTGTAGCAGTCTATATGAAATGAAATTACGGACACAGTCAAGGTCAAACAATAAGCACTTCACTGCGTAATGACTACTGCAGTGCCACTCAGAGGCTGCTCGTAAAAACTGGCAGCAGTGGGAAGCGTCGCGAAAACTTCTGAGCTGTACTGAGGAATTCCGAGCAGTGTTGGGGTATCAGACAACAAGAGAGGCAGACTGTAGCTAGGTCTTGGTACTTGGGACTTAATGGAAGAGCCTCTGTGGCCCTTAGGTCAAAATGTTTGGAGGCCCCTGCGTTAGACCGCCATAATTTGGTAAGCAGCGACTGTCCCGTTACAGACTTATTTATTCTCTTTCCAACCATGTTGGTTCAAATGACTCTAAGCACTGTGGGACTTAACATCTGAGGCCATCAGTCCCCTAGATTTAGAACTATTTAAACCTAACCTAAGGACATCACACACATCCATGCCCGAGGCAGGATTCGAACCTGCGACCGTAGCAGCCGAGCGGTTCCGGACTGAAGCGCCTAGAACCGCTCGACCACAGCGATCGGCTCCAACCATGATGCTTATATCGTAGCAACGGGTAAGGCTTTCACAAAACGACAGGACGACTACCAATTACATGTATTACAAAATGTGAAAGGATTAGTGCATGTCTGAAGCACAGAAGAGAAAATCACAAAAAAACACGTTTTTGCACGTAAAATCTGGATGGAGCTAGGGTGCTAAAGGCAAGTTTTCAATTTTATCACAAGAATGCATTTTTTATATATTTCATTCACTTTAAACCATTTTCGCATGTTCAAGTCACTTAAAAACCAGAATGAAATTTTCACTCTGCAGTAGAGTGTGCGCTGATATGAAACTTCCTGGCAGATTAAAACGGTGTGCCGGACCGAGAAGTCTGGAAGGTAGGGGACCAGGTACTGGAGAAATTAGGGCTGTGGGGACGGGTCGTGAGTCGTGCTTGGGTAGCTCGGTTCGTAGAGCACTTGTTGCGAAAGGATAAGGTCCCGAGTTTGATTCTCGGTCCGGCACAATTTTAATCTGCCAGGAAGTTTCAAGTAAAAACTAATTTTAAACCATCGTGTCTCGAAAATAAATAGACTTGAATAAAATAGGTCCGTTTTGAATTTATCCATTTATCTACCTTCGTGTGAAGTTTGAACCGATTCATACTAGTTTAAAGTACAGAAGTGGTGCGCTTCAGCAACCTCCCAGAAAGACTTTTTTCTTTTTTTTTTTTTTTTTTGCATTTGAAATCCAAAAGAAGAAAAATTATTTCAAACGGTTAAAATTTATACGAAATTTCAACCATTATTCTCGCTTCAGTCCATAGTCATTTAAGGTTGTCTGTTGTTGCACGTAAAATCGGAACGATTGACAATCAAAATGGTGCCGTAAGCTGAGCATTAATTTCAACCCAATTAAAACCTTACACAAAAGGAATTAATTGATTCCCACATTTTGCCTGGGCGCCAGCTCTGGTTCGTCGTTCAAACCTTGCTTAATACACTGTAGGACGACCTTCGTGGCCGAGCGGTTCTAGGCGCTTCAGTCTGGAACCGCACGGCTGCTACGGTCGCAGGTTCGAATCCTGCCTCGGGTATGGATGTGTATGATGTCCTTAGTTAGGTTTAAGTAGTTCTAAGTCTAGGGGACTGATGACCTCAGATGTTAAGTCCCACAGTGCTCAGAGCCATTTGAACCATTTTTTGAACTAGTGCCAGCTAAATAAAAGAGTCTAACTACTGAAGTCACTAACTACTGATAGGCATAGTTAGCAAATGAAAGATTTTGATAAAGAACAAACAATGTATTTACCTTAATAGTGTTCAAAAGTCATTATATATCAGTTCGTGACATCCAGTCTTACAAATTTACTGTCTCTGATGGACACACGTCCAGATCATCCGCTTTCAAAACTCCGCCATCACTCTACCCACATCCACCACTGCTGGCGGCTCACCTCCAACTGCGCAACGCTACGCGCTGTTAACAGCCAACTGCCCAACACTACAATAGCGAATATTACAAGAATGCTACGTGGCGTTACCAACATGAAAACCTAAGCAGCCTACTTACAACAGATGTTCGAATGGCTATGCAAATCGGTGTTGGTCTAGGCTAAACCAAAAAACTTTTAACCCTATGTTCCTAGCTCTGATAGGAACAGAGCAGCAATACCTCCGCTCGCCTCCCCTCAAAATCGCGATACTGCGCTCGCCTTTTCATGCACGCTCGTATTTGTTACAACGCTTCCGCGCTTTAACCAACCCTATTTATAATTTTTATCTATTTTATTTATGTACTTTCGTTCTTAGTAATGCGATGTGTACGTCAAATATGTTTAACTGTAGGTCGATAACTGAGTAGGTGTGCCACTTCAGTGGCAGGAGGAGGGCAAATGCATACCAGAGCCAATTCCAAGACACTGTGGTACTCAGACCAATCTCCGAGTAGATGACTGCTTGTAGTTTACCCGATTGTTAGCGCACAGCTCCATAGTCCCCCCGATCAGCACCGTTACAGACACTCGAATGTAATCGTCCGGAGTAAATTGTTTTGTATTTTTACCCCTTCTGGCTCACGATTTAGGTCAATTTCACGGCCCCGTTGTCTGAACTTCACGCTCGGTTACCGAGGTCGACCAGCCGCCCAGAAGCCGGCGTCCGCGGCCGGTGGTGTAGAAAAACACGACGGCGGGCGCCACGCACGGACCTCTGCCACAGCCGGCCCTGCTTACACAATGCGGCCACAAAGCCTTCGCCAGTCATCGCGAGCCACCACTGCCGTTCCCGAGAGGCCGCCTGCCTTCGCGGGACATTCGTGCCTCTCTCGCGGCCTTCACGCCAATTTCCCTGTGTGGATACCTTTCTTCTGCACTAACCGCCTGTGACTCACTTTCCTCGAAGCACGTGCCTGGCTCATCTAAATGGAACTGACGTTTCGAGAGGATACAAAAAAAAAAAAAAAAAAAAAAAAGGGACATCGAGGTATTGGAGATGATTCTTGGAGGAACAAATTAAAGACACAAATCCGAAGCTGGAAACACCATGCGACGACGCTAGTGAGCTTCGAATATATCGAGGCCCACGTCACCTCTTAGGCATCCAGTGCACTACCAACCACGTGAGCAAAGTACTGCACTCTTATCGGGAAGTAGCTTTTGTGTTAGCAGAAGAGGCAACACCGTGTTACTAGAGGAGGCCGAAATGCACGCGTTTAGCTCACGCAGGCTGGCGTGAGGAGGGAAGAACTATACTGACGTGAGGTCTGGAACATGACAAGGAATTAGAATTCAGAAAGCGGACATAATTAGTTTGATACTTAACTTTAATCCATTAATGATGAACGTCGCTCTTGACGGTACATGACTGATAATATTATCTGTTCAGAATACATTCTGGAAGATAGTACTTATAGTAACTGAATATGGCGCCTTGCTAGGTCGTAGCAAATGACGTAGCTGAAGGCTATGCTAAACTGTCGTCTCTGCAAATGAGAGCGTATGTCGTATGTAGACAGCGAACCATCGCTAGCAAAGTCGGCTGTACAACTGGGCGAGTGCTAGGGAGTCTCTCTAGTGTAGACCTGCCGTGTGGCGGCGCTCGGTCTGCAATCACTGATTGTGGCGACACGCGGGTCCGACGTACACTTAGCAAGTGTGGTGTCTGGCGGTGACACCACAGTAGCCACTTGCAGAACCCTTGTAAATGAGTAGCCTTCACTTGTATGTGTTTTATCGTAAATACAAACGTGGGAATGTGAACTGACAACTTAAATATGGTACTGAGCTCAAAGCCACATCACTTACATGAAACTGAAAAGAATCCCGTGTGTGTGAAAACCGATCTCATTCATAAGCAAATAAATAAGCAAACCAATAATTTCACGCTCAGTAGACTGGGTCAGTGCGAACTGTTTGAAAAAAAAGTAATTATATATTAAAAAAAGACTGTAGTGTCAAGTTGTATAAGAATGTAGCCTGACATACACGAAAATTTCTGGACTTGCATATGGCCCTGGTAAAATAAATAAAACTGACAGAACCTACTTCCGCAAAGGAAACGAAACAGTCACGTATTATGAATCCCACCTGCAAAATGCTGTTAGAAACAGCAACACAGCAAGACTCGGAAACAGCTACAAAAAATAATGCTAAAAACTAACTACAGGTGGTCCAGGGAAACTGGGTTCATAATCTTAACACAGAATCCCAATGAAACACGTGACTCAACCTTTATGTTCTGAAATTTCAATTAGGAAGGAACATATAATAATTTACAGACTCTAATATGAAAATTCAAAAATGGCTCTGAGCACTATGGGACTCAACTTCTAAGGTCATTGGCCCCCTAGAACTTAGAACTAGTTAAACCTAACTAACCTAAGGACATCACACACATCCATGCCCGAGGCAGGATTCTAACCTGCGACCGTAGCGGTCTCGCGGTTCCAGACTGCAGCGCCTAGAGCCGCACGGCCACTTCGACCGGCTATGAAAATTCATTTAATCTAATAACTTCCGTGGTACAGTAAATTAACTCAGAAGATCAGATACATCAAAAACTTGACCGTGACGAGGGTGAAATAGACCAACAATACAAGTCTATAAACTTTTTACCTCATCAAATAATACCATATTCTTCATTTCAAAACCTTTCTTACGACCTTATGCTACCCAACCGTTGTTCTGAGTCATCATGCCACCTCTAATAAATCTGCAACTCACATAGTTCCAAAAGTACGTCGATGCATTACACTGTGCACCCAACAAACCCCCTCCTGCTGCACACCACAGCTGTCCACTACAGACAGTCAAAGATTCTACTACTCCACAGTGCTGCCATCGCAGGCAAATACACTGTTGCGTAACAACTGTTTCTCTGCCCACAGTTCTTCAAATATATCATTTTCTTTTACAAATATTAGCACGTCCAATAACATCATCAAAAAATAGCCATACCCACTTTCGTCATTTGGATTCCAACTGTCTATGATGGCTTCCCTTAACTAACAGATGCGAACACCATGATGGTCCCTAAAATAAGACGACGGTCGACTCACCTCCTCCTCATTATTCGTATCGCGATTATGTTTCGTCTGTAATGGCCTTGACGTCGACGGAGCGTTGAACTGTAACCGAACTTCTTCTTACTCGTCTTCTTCATTATAAGTAATTACAAAACCCTTATTTTCAGTCTTCTTCATCGGTACGTGGAACGGAACTACAACAAAAATGCTCGGGAAGCTAAAGTTGAAATCGTTGGTTAGGAGGACGACGTAGTTCTCACGACACCTTGTCGATTATATTTAGACCACCTGTATCCCAAGAAAACTGTGCCACCATTGTGCTTCCACAATCGTAATTCTTGCATAGCTGTCATGAGAATAAGACAAAAAGAGGTTAGGGTACTTACAGAGGCGTACAAACTCATTTTTGCCTCCCTCAACAAGCGAATGGAACAGGACACAAAATGGACAAAAATGGTGCAACGGACCCTCTGCCATGCGCTGTACAGTGGCTTACGCAGCAGATACGTAGACACAGAATAATTCTACGTCATCTTCCTCGTATTAATCATCTTCCTCGCTGGTGAGCAAGATATGTGACACAAGCAAAATACCTTCAGGCTTCAGGAAGAGTATAATAATTCGAATCCCAATGAAAGCAGGCTTTGACAGGTGTGAAAATTACAGAACTACCAGTTTAATATGTCATGGTTGCAAAATACTAACACAAAGTCTTTACAAACGAATGAAAAGACTGGTAGAAGCCGACCTCGAGGAAGATCAGATTGGAACACGCGAGGCAATACTGACCCTAGGACTTACCTTAGAAGATAGGTTAAGGAAAGGCAAACCTACGTTTGTAGCATTTGTAGACCTAGAAAAAGATTTTGATGGTGTTGACTGGAATACTCTCTTTCAAATTCTGAAGGTGGCATCTGGAAAATACAGCGAGTGCAAGGCTATTTAGGGGACTGATGACCATAGATGTTAAGTCCCATAGTGCTCAGAGCCATTTGAATCATGTTTTTTGCAAGGCTATTTAAAATTTGTTCAGAAACCAAATGGCAGTCATAAGAATTGAGGTTCATGAAAGTGATTGAGAAGGGAGTGAGACAGGGTTGTAGCATATCCCCGATGTTATTCAAGCAAGCAGTAAAGGAAACAAAAGAAAAATTTGGAATAGGAATTAAAATCCATCGAGAAGAAATAAAAACTTTGAGGTTCGCCGATGACATTGTAATTCTGTCAGAGACAGCAAAGGACCTGGAAGAGCAGTTGAACGGAATGGACAGTGTCTTGATAGGAGGATATAACATGAACATCAACAAAAGCAAAACTAGGATAATGGAATGTAGTCGATTTAAATCAGGTGATGCTGAGGGAATTAGATTAGGAAATGAAGCACTTAAAGTAGTAAATGAGTTCTGCTATTTGGGTAGCAAAATACTTGATGATGGTTGGAGTAGAGAGGATATAAAATGTAGCCTGGCTATGGCAAGGAAAGCGTTTCTGAAGAACATCGAGTATAGATTTAAGTGTCAGGACGTCTTTTATGAGAGTATTTGTATGGAGTGAAGCCATGTATGGAAGTGAAACATGGAAGATAAACAGTGTAGACAAGAAGAGAATAGAAGCTTTCCAAATGTGGTGCTACAGAAGAATGCTAAGGATCAGACGGGTAGATCACGTAACTAATGAGGGGGTACTGTATAGAATTGAGGAGAAGAGGAATTTGTGGCACAACTTGACTAGAAGGAGGGATCGGTTGGTAGGACATGTTCTGAGGCAGGCATCAAGGGATCACCAATTTAGTATTGGAGAGCAGCGTGAAGGATAAAAATCGTAGAGGCAGACCAAGAGATGAATACACTAAGCAGATTCAGAAGGATGTAGGTTGCAGTAGTTATTCAGAGATGAAGAGGTTTGCTCAACATAGAGTAGTATAGAGAGGTGCATCAAACGAGTCTCTGGACTGAAGACCACAACAAACGCAAACAAACATCTTCCTCGCAACACAGTAAGAAAGGAAGGTCAATACTTAACGTTCCATCGACTACAGTCCCCACACCGATCCTTTACAGAACTGAACTTGCATTTACGAATGACGTATGAACTGATATCTCCTGAACTATGTGTCGTATAACGATATAATTTTGTAAGTAAATTTAATAGTATACGTGATACTGTCTGCAAAGTGTGTTGAGAGTAGAGCTAGAAGTGAAGCAGTAATAAACTAGAGCGTTATCCTTAATGCTGCAGTTTTACTGTATGGACAGCGAAACTTTGAAATGGGGAAGGTTTGAAACACTGTGAAACGTTTATTGGATGTCACTAAGTGTTCTCATTGTGAGCGTAGTGTGAATAGTGCGCCACGAGATACGTCTCCTGAAGACATACAAACAATTTCTAACTTTATATTTTTCTTATTGTGTTAAACCATTAACATAAGATCATACTTCTTAATGAGTAGATTATTACAGCATTTTAAATTTCTGAAGCCGGACAATAAGTAAATGAAGTACTGAAAACCAAATTTTTGTTGTCCTGAAAGGCCTTGGATAGGCAGCCTTCAACTGCAACCGTGAGGCCGTGTGCCCGTTTTAATTGTTTAACGTAGAACAAATTGTAATTGGAGGAGAGCGAATAATAAATCGGATGTTCCCTCAAAGGGGTCTATCCTTGGATTTGCCTTTACTTATTTAAGGGAACCACAGAATATCGGAATCTGTTGGCCGGACGGGAATCTGAATCGCCGTCCTCAAGTATGCCAGTGTGTAAAATATGAATAAATGAATGAAATGAATAAAAAGTAATAAATAAATAAATGAAGCCCACACACACACTCATTCACCCGTTCATATGCACAAAATGGCAGATATACCTCATATAGGTTCAAAACTCCGGCCCAGAACACGTACAACTGTTCAGTTGTTCGCCATCTTGTTTTCGTAGTTTGTAAACAGGGACAGTGAAAGTTATTATTGGTGCAAACTCATTTGGCACTCGGCGCGGCGGCTGATGGGAGCGACTGTAAATGGAAAATGTATTTATAGTCTCTTCCATCAGCCACCGTGTCGAGTGTGAACTTAGTTTGCCCTATTAGCACATAGCGCAGGTCTTCACACTGAAGACAATGGGGAAACCAGAAAAAGTAAGTGAAATAACACACACACACACACACACACACACACACACACAAACAAACAAACAACCAAACGAACTTCCCCAGAGAATCAGTTAATGTTAAGCCTAGGCCACCCGGGGTAGCCGCGGGGTCTCAGGCGCTTTGCACGGTTCGCGCAGCTCCCCCCGTCGAAGGTTCGAGTCCTCCCTCGGGCATGGGTGTGTGTAGTCCTTAGCGTAAGTTAGTTTAAGTTAGGTTAAGTAGTGTGTAAGCCTAGGAACCGATGACCTCAGCTGTTTGGTCCCACAGGAACTTACCACAAATTACCACATTTGTTAGGCCTAACTACAACATTCCCAATCGTAAAATTTGGAAGTAAGTAACGTTTCTGCATTAAGTTCTACATGGCAGCAAATGACAAACCGTGGAAGAAAACAAGTGCAATAAAAACATAAAATCTCAGGAAAACCGCATCATGTAGTAACAAGGTATATAAACAAAACATCCTCTGTTTTACAGAGTTGTACACACTATCTTAAACACTCAAATTTATAGCTGTACAAGCAGTGAAGATAATTTTTTTCTGTTTAAGAGCCCACTGATGACGCTGAACCTTCAGCGAAACACGTCTGGGAAATAAACGAAAAGATAAAATCGTGTTTTGCTCAAGGCGACCCGTCTCCCTCTCCCTCTCCCCTCCCCCCCCCCCCCACCCCCAAAAAAACATATTTAATGTGTCACTCATATTTAATGTGTCACCTCGCTCGGTGGTGTGATCTGTGGAAATACATGTTTGAGGAGATTTCTAGTTTTCTTAAACGAAAAGAGTGGGCAACGTAAATACGAATTTGAATTGCATACTGTGTAAACATACGAAATCAGTGTGAAGAAACAGGCACTATTGTTAAGGTAAGTTCTATCACGAAAAAAAAGTAATCACACAAAGGGATCGAACTAATCGCGGTACGCCTGACTGCTACCCTCCATCGACTGACCTACTCGCTCGAAGATGCCTGAGGTATTACAGACATCCTGCCAGCTGCCTCGTCATTTGTGTATATTGTGGTTTCAGCTCAGAAACGTCCGTTTGGTTTCGCTACCATGTGTAGTGCCACAGGCAGAATGACACTTGCAGAGTGGAAGGCCTTCTTAAAACTAATAGCGAGACACCTGTTAAAGTATCATGGAAAAACTTCCATGGAAAAAAATCCACATATAAACTGAATGTACCTACAAATTTGTATCTACCACGACACTTAGTTGAGGAGATGTGACGGCATAAACATAGAGATACATGAAAAATTAGCTTTTCTTAGAACGGATCTGAAACTACCCACACTGAATTCGTCTAGCGAATAATCGATAACTTAAGCCAACATAATCAGTGTTTTGCATGTCCAACCATAAACGTTTTACAAGATAAACGTCCAATATTTAACGCATTAACTCATTTGTAAAGTGTGATGGTGTCATAAAAAATGAACCTCTCTTGATTTTTCCTTAGTCTTGCTTCCATTATCGGTTGGAACATCATAAATGCCTCTTTGATGTCTTTATCTTTCCTAAAGCCAAAGTGATCCTATCTAACACATCCTTAATTTTCTGTTCCATGCTTCTGTGTATTCTTCCTGTCAGAAACTTGGATGCAGGAGCTGTTAAGCTGACTGCGCGATAATACTCGCGCTTGACAGCTCTTGCAATCTTCGAAATTGTATGTACGTACGACGTTTTACCGAAAGTGAGGTGGCATATCGCCAGAGTCATACATTTTTACGTAGCAGCGTGAGTAGTCCCTTTGTTGCCACTTCCTTCAATCATTTTAGTAATTCTGATGGAACGTTAACCATCACGTTTGAAGCTGTGTTATACACGGAAGTTCAATTCTTTAAGGTATTGGTTGGTTCAAATGGCTCTGAGCACTATGGGACTTAACTTCTGAGGTCATCAGTCCCCTAGAACTTAGAACTACTTAAACCTAACTAAACTAAGGACACCACACACATCCATGCCCGAGGCAGGATTCGAACCTGCGACCGTAGCGGTCGCGCGGTTCCAGACTGTAGGGCCTAGAACCTCTCGGCCACTCCGGCCGGCCACTATGAAGACAGATTTCATAGAGCTCTTCATGCTACTATATCCTGCAAAACTTTCTTCATCTCTGTATAACTACTGTCAACCTTCATCCATTTGAACATACGAGTACTTGCTAAAGTCAAATCCTCTAAAAGTTGCCCCTCCCCTTCCCCACTTCCCTCAAAAACGAAATCAAATATTTCTAGATGCCTCATGATGTGTCGTATCAACCTCTTCCTCCTTTTAGTCACGTTTTGGCACAAATGTGACAATATTTATAAGTCTGACGTTGACAAAGCTTCACGAACCAGCCACACGGCGATAATATGCACTGCTTGTGTTTCCAATTCGCTTTTAAGTATATTATACGTCAGATTCTATTTTTCATGTTCACTTTTAACACAAAACAATTTTAATAGATCTATGGGAGGGTAATCATTGCCGGCCGGCCTTAAGGTATTGGTAATGGGAGGGTTAATGGTTGGTACGGATAAAATGTGATATAGCTGTTGTTCCGTGGGTCTTGGGCGACGGTGGCGAGATGCACTATGCACACTGGGGCAGCCACCGCGGCCACCAAGTAGGTATGAGGAAGCCGCGTGCGTCGGCGCAGGTTCTTGACTCGCTCGCGACCCCGGTGACTGTTGTCCGTGGACGTGGGCGAGCCGCTCACAAGACCACTCCAGGACTGGACAGGCCGGGCGCCCAGCTGACGTTACACGCGTCTAGCGAAGCTGGTGACGCAGTGCTTACGTCACCGCCGCTCATACTGGTATTCGCGACAGGTTTGCTGTGAGCTGAGAGGTTCCCCCACACAAACGACTGTACCATTAAACTGGAAGGCATCAATGTCCGTAGTTTCCGTATTACTGTACAGGACTAAAACCTCATGGATAGGCGCATGAAGTGCCGGAGTCGACTGATAAATTCCATAAAGATATCTAAGTAACTTCATTCTAAAATGACGGTGTACTTCTGAGTGCAATCTTCAAAATATTTGCTCCAGCGAGAAAGTTTCTTTTATTTATTCCCTCAAAAAAAATTGTTTTTTAGGAGAAAAGCACTCCGTCTTCAGGCCACTAGTGGCCCAGCGGGACCGTCCGACCTCCGTGTCATTATCAGTTGAGGATGCGGATAGGAGGGGCGTCAGCACAGCGCTCTCCCGGTCGTTATGGTGGTTTTCTTTGACCGGAGCCGCTACTATTCGGTCGAGTAGCTCCTCAGTTGGCATCACGAGGTTGAGTGCACCCCGAAAAATGGCAACAGCACATGGCGGCCTGTATGGTCACCCAACCAAGTACCGGCCACGTCCGACAGCGCTTAACTTCGGTGATCTCACGGGAACCGGTGTTTTTAGCAGAGCACGACAAAAATTTCTTCCCTCCAATAACGTGGAGTCAAATCTGGCAAAAAGGGGAGAATGAGACACTATACGACGTTAGCTCGTGCTGTTCTGCCGTCGCATCGATTTGCATTCCAAGAGGCGCATTGTCGTGGCGCAAGATCGATTCTTACTATGGTAATTTCGTCTTTTCTCTCTAAACTCAATACGCAAACCGCCCAGTGACTTTGAGCATGAAGCAAACTTCCCTCTTTTACCATTATTTCCCCAATAATCGTTTGCTACGAAGCGATCAACACATAAAACAGTAGATAGCAGCCGTTATTATCACCTTTTCTCCGAGGACTTTAACTTATACTTTGCTTTTTTACTCCGAGTCGTTTCGTCTACATTTCGTCCCTTCGGTGTATAGTCAAAATTAATCAAAAACAATTTCGAAATGTGTTTCCTCGAAAGTCTCTAAGAGTCATCATGCGCAGTACCCAACGTGCAATAAGGTTGTCCATACTCCACAATCATTTCAACAGGCTCACGGATCTTCTTCCTCACTATGAAGAAAAAAAATGGTTCAAATGGCTCTGGGCACTATGGGACTTAACTGCTTAGGTCATCAGTCCCCTAGAACTTAGAACTACTTAAACCTAACTAACTTAAGGACATCACACACATCCATGCCCGAGGCAGGATGCGAACCTGCGACCGTAGCGGTCGCGCGGTTCCAGACTGTAGCGCCTAGAACCGCTCAGCCACTCCGGCCGGCCACTATCAAGACAGATTTCATAGAGCTCTTCATGCTACTATATCCTGCAAAACTTTCTTGTCAACCTTCATCCATTTGAACATACTTGCTAAAGTCAGATCCTCTAAAAGTTGCCCCTCCCCTTCCCCACTTCCCTCAAATACGAAATCAAATATTTCTAGATGCCTCATGATGTGTCGTATCAACCTCTTCCTCCTTTTAGTCACGTTTTGGCACAAATTTGACAATATTTATAAGTCTGACGTTGACAAAGCTTCACGAACCAGCCACACGGCGATAATATGCACTGCTTGTTTTTCCAATTCGCTTTTAAGTATATTATACGTCAGAGTCTATTTTTCATGTTCACTTTTAACACAAAACACTTTTAATAGATCTATGGGAGGGTAATCATTGCCGGCCGGCCTTAAGGTATTGGTAATGGGAGGGTTAATGGTTGGTACGGATAAAATGTGATATAGCTGTTGTTCCGTGGGTCTTGGGCGACGGTGGCGAGATGCACTATGCACACTGGGGCAGCCACCGCGGCCACCAAGTAGGTATGAGGAAGCCGCGTGCGTCGGCGCAGGTTCTTGACTCGCTCGCGACCCCGGTGACTGTTGTCCGTGGACGTGGGCGAGCCGCTCACAAGACCACTCCAGGACTGGACAGGCCGGGCGCCCAGCTGACGTTACACGCGTCTAGCGAAGCTGGTGACGCAGTGCTTACGTCACCGCCGCTCATACTGGTATTCGCGACAGGTTTGCTGTGAGCTGAGAGGTTCCCCCACACAAACGACTGTACCATTAAACTGGAAGGCATCAATGTCCGTAGTTTCCGTATTACTGTACAGGACTAAAACCTCATGGATAGGCGCATGAAGTACCGGAGTCGACTGATAAATTCCATAAAGATATCTAAATAACTTCATTCTAAAATGACGGTGTACTTCTGAGTGCTATCTTCAAAATATTTGCTCCAGCGAGAAAGTTTCTTTTATTTATTCCCTCAAAAAAAAAATTGTTTTTAGGAGAAAAGCACTCCGTCTTTAGGCCACTAGTGGCGCAGCGGGACCATCCGACCTCCGTGTCATTATCAGTTGAGGATGCGGATAGGAGGGGCGTGTGGTCAGCACAGCGCTCTCCCGGTCGTTACGGTGGTTTTCTTTGACCAGAGCCGCTACTATTCGGTCGAGTAGCTCCTCAGTTGGCATCACGAGGTTGAGTGCACCCCGAAAAATGGCAACAGCACATGGCGGCCTGGATGGTCACCCATCCAAGTACCGGCCACGTCCGACAGCGCTTAACTTCGGTGACCTCATGGGAACCGGTGTTTTTAGCAGAGCACGACAAAAATTTCTTCCCTCCAATAACGTGGAGTCAAATCTGGCAAAAAGGGGAGAATGAGACACTATACGACGCCAGCTCGTGCTGTTCTGCCGTCGCATCGATTTGCATTCCAAGAGGCGCATTGTCGTGGCGCAAGATCGATTCTTACTATGGTAATTTCGTCTTTTCTCTCTAAACTCAATACGCAAACCACCCAGTGACTTTGAGCATGAAGCAAACTTCCCTATTTTACCATTTTTTCCCCAATAATCGTTTGCTACGAAGCGATCAACACATAAAACAGTAGGTAGCAGCCGTTTTTATCACCTTTTCTCCGAGGACTTTAACTTATACTTTGCTTTTTTACTCCAAGTCGTTTCGTCTACATATAATGCCCTTCGGGGTATAGTCAAAATTAATCAAAAACAATTTCGAAATGTGTTTCCTCGAAAGTCTCTAAGAGTCATCATGCGCAGTACCCATCGTGCAATAAGGTTGTCCATACTCCACAATGAATCTTATGCGTTATCATTTCAACGGGCTCACGAATCTTTTTCCTCACTATGAAGAAAAAAAAATGGTTCAAATGGTTCTGAGCACTATGGGACTTAACTGCTTAGGTCATCAGTCCCCTAGAACTTAGAACTACTTAAACCTCACTAACTTAAGGACATCACACACATCCATGCCCGAGGCAGGATGCGAACCTGCGACCGTAGCGGTCGCGCGGTTCCAGAGTGTAGCGCCTAGAACCGCTCAGCCACTCCGGCCGGCCACTATCAAGACAGATTTCATAGAGCTCTTCATGCTACTATATTCTGCAAAACTTTCTTCATCTCTGTATAACTACTGTCAACCTTCATCCATTTGAACATACTTGCTAATGTCAGATCCTCTAAAAGTTGCCCCTCGTCTTCCCCACTTCCCTCAAATACGAAATCAAATATTTCTAGATGCCTCATGATGTGTCGTATCAACCTCTTCCTCCTTTTAGTCACGTTTTGGCACAAATTTGACAATATTTATAAGTCTGACGTTGACAAAGCTTCACGAACCAGCCACACGGCGATAATATGCACTGCTTGTTTTTCCAATTCGCTTTTAAGTATATTATACGTCAGATTCTATTTTTCATGTTCACTTTTAACACAAAACAATTTTAATAGATCTATGGGAGGGTAATCATTGCCGGCCGGCCTTAAGGTATTGGTAATGGGAGGGTTAATGGTTGGTACGGATAAAATGTGATATAGCTGTTGTTCCGTGGGTCTTGGGCGACGGTGGCGAGATGCACTATGCACACTGGGGCAGCCACCGCGGCCACCAAGTAGGTATGAGGAAGCCGCGTGCGTCGGCGCAGGTTCTTGACTCGCTCGCGACCCCGGTGACTGTTGTCCGTGGACGTGGGCGAGCCGCTCACAAGACCACTCCAGGACTGGACAGGCCGGGCGCCCAGCTGACGTTACACGCGTCTAGCGAAGCTGGTGACGCAGTGCTTACGTCACCGCCGCTCATACTGGTATTCGCGACAGGTTTGCTGTGAGCTGAGAGGTTCCCCCACACAAACGACTGTACCATTAAACTGGAAGGCATCAATGTCCGTAGTTTCCGTATTACTGTACAGGACTAAAACCTCATGGATAGGCGCATGAAGTGCCGGAGTCGACTGATAAATTCCATAAAGATATCTAAGTAACTTCATTCTAAAATGACGGTGTACTTCTGAGTGCAATCTTCAAAATATTTGCTCCAGCGAGAAAGTTTCTTTTATTTATTCCCTCAAAAAAAATTGTTTTTTAGGAGAAAAGCACTCCGTCTTCAGGCCACTAGTGGCCCAGCGGGACCGTCCGACCTCCGTGTCATTATCAGTTGAGGATGCGGATAGGAGGGGCGTCAGCACAGCGCTCTCCCGGTCGTTATGGTGGTTTTCTTTGACCGGAGCCGCTACTATTCGGTCGAGTAGCTCCTCAGTTGGCATCACGAGGTTGAGTGCACCCCGAAAAATGGCAACAGCACATGGCGGCCTGTATGGTCACCCAACCAAGTACCGGCCACGTCCGACAGCGCTTAACTTCGGTGATCTCACGGGAACCGGTGTTTTTAGCAGAGCACGACAAAAATTTCTTCCCTCCAATAACGTGGAGTCAAATCTGGCAAAAAGGGGAGAATGAGACACTATACGACGTTAGCTCGTGCTGTTCTGCCGTCGCATCGATTTGCATTCCAAGAGGCGCATTGTCGTGGCGCAAGATCGATTCTTACTATGGTAATTTCGTCTTTTCTCTCTAAACTCAATACGCAAACCGCCCAGTGACTTTGAGCATGAAGCAAACTTCCCTCTTTTACCATTATTTCCCCAATAATCGTTTGCTACGAAGCGATCAACACATAAAACAGTAGATAGCAGCCGTTATTATCACCTTTTCTCCGAGGACTTTAACTTATACTTTGCTTTTTTACTCCGAGTCGTTTCGTCTACATTTCGTCCCTTCGGTGTATAGTCAAAATTAATCAAAAACAATTTCGAAATGTGTTTCCTCGAAAGTCTCTAAGAGTCATCATGCGCAGTACCCAACGTGCAATAAGGTTGTCCATACTCCACAATCATTTCAACAGGCTCACGGATCTTCTTCCTCACTATGAAGAAAAAAAATGGTTCAAATGGCTCTGGGCACTATGGGACTTAACTGCTTAGGTCATCAGTCCCCTAGAACTTAGAACTACTTAAACCTAACTAACTTAAGGACATCACACACATCCATGCCCGAGGCAGGATGCGAACCTGCGACCGTAGCGGTCGCGCGGTTCCAGACTGTAGCGCCTAGAACCGCTCAGCCACTCCGGCCGGCCACTATCAAGACAGATTTCATAGAGCTCTTCATGCTACTATATCCTGCAAAACTTTCTTGTCAACCTTCATCCATTTGAACATACTTGCTAAAGTCAGATCCTCTAAAAGTTGCCCCTCCCCTTCCCCACTTCCCTCAAATACGAAATCAAATATTTCTAGATGCCTCATGATGTGTCGTATCAACCTCTTCCTCCTTTTAGTCACGTTTTGGCACAAATTTGACAATATTTATAAGTCTGACGTTGACAAAGCTTCACGAACCAGCCACACGGCGATAATATGCACTGCTTGTTTTTCCAATTCGCTTTTAAGTATATTATACGTCAGAGTCTATTTTTCATGTTCACTTTTAACACAAAACACTTTTAATAGATCTATGGGAGGGTAATCATTGCCGGCCGGCCTTAAGGTATTGGTAATGGGAGGGTTAATGGTTGGTACGGATAAAATGTGATATAGCTGTTGTTCCGTGGGTCTTGGGCGACGGTGGCGAGATGCACTATGCACACTGGGGCAGCCACCGCGGCCACCAAGTAGGTATGAGGAAGCCGCGTGCGTCGGCGCAGGTTCTTGACTCGCTCGCGACCCCGGTGACTGTTGTCCGTGGACGTGGGCGAGCCGCTCACAAGACCACTCCAGGACTGGACAGGCCGGGCGCCCAGCTGACGTTACACGCGTCTAGCGAAGCTGGTGACGCAGTGCTTACGTCACCGCCGCTCATACTGGTATTCGCGACAGGTTTGCTGTGAGCTGAGAGGTTCCCCCACACAAACGACTGTACCATTAAACTGGAAGGCATCAATGTCCGTAGTTTCCGTATTACTGTACAGGACTAAAACCTCATGGATAGGCGCATGAAGTACCGGAGTCGACTGATAAATTCCATAAAGATATCTAAATAACTTCATTCTAAAATGACGGTGTACTTCTGAGTGCTATCTTCAAAATATTTGCTCCAGCGAGAAAGTTTCTTTTATTTATTCCCTCAAAAAAAAAATTGTTTTTAGGAGAAAAGCACTCCGTCTTTAGGCCACTAGTGGCGCAGCGGGACCATCCGACCTCCGTGTCATTATCAGTTGAGGATGCGGATAGGAGGGGCGTGTGGTCAGCACAGCGCTCTCCCGGTCGTTACGGTGGTTTTCTTTGACCAGAGCCGCTACTATTCGGTCGAGTAGCTCCTCAGTTGGCATCACGAGGTTGAGTGCACCCCGAAAAATGGCAACAGCACATGGCGGCCTGGATGGTCACCCATCCAAGTACCGGCCACGTCCGACAGCGCTTAACTTCGGTGACCTCATGGGAACCGGTGTTTTTAGCAGAGCACGACAAAAATTTCTTCCCTCCAATAACGTGGAGTCAAATCTGGCAAAAAGGGGAGAATGAGACACTATACGACGCCAGCTCGTGCTGTTCTGCCGTCGCATCGATTTGCATTCCAAGAGGCGCATTGTCGTGGCGCAAGATCGATTCTTACTATGGTAATTTCGTCTTTTCTCTCTAAACTCAATACGCAAACCACCCAGTGACTTTGAGCATGAAGCAAACTTCCCTATTTTACCATTTTTTCCCCAATAATCGTTTGCTACGAAGCGATCAACACATAAAACAGTAGGTAGCAGCCGTTTTTATCACCTTTTCTCCGAGGACTTTAACTTATACTTTGCTTTTTTACTCCAAGTCGTTTCGTCTACATATAATGCCCTTCGGGGTATAGTCAAAATTAATCAAAAACAATTTCGAAATGTGTTTCCTCGAAAGTCTCTAAGAGTCATCATGCGCAGTACCCATCGTGCAATAAGGTTGTCCATACTCCACAATGAATCTTATGCGTTATCATTTCAACGGGCTCACGAATCTTTTTCCTCACTATGAAGAAAAAAAAATGGTTCAAATGGTTCTGAGCACTATGGGACTTAACTGCTTAGGTCATCAGTCCCCTAGAACTTAGAACTACTTAAACCTAACTAACTTAAGGACATCACACACATCCATGCCCGAGGCAGGATGCGAACCTGCGACCGTAGCGGCCGCGCGGTTCCAGAGTGTAGCGCCTAGAACCGCTCAGCCACTCCGGCCGGCCACTATCAAGACAGATTTCATAGAGCTCTTCATGCTACTATATTCTGCAAAACTTTCTTCATCTCTGTATAACTACTGTCAACCTTCATCCATTTGAACATACTTGCTAAAGTCAGATCCTCTAAAAGTTGCCCCTCGTCTTCCCCACTTCCCTCAAATACGAAATCAAATATTTCTAGATGCCTCATGATGTGTCGTATCAACCTCTTCCTCCTTTTAGTCACGTTTTGGCACAAATTTGACAATATTTATAAGTCTGACGTTGACAAAGCTTCACGAACCAGCCACACGGCGATAATATGCACTGCTTGTTTTTCCAATTCGCTTTTAAGTATATTATACGTCAGATTCTATTTTTCATGTTCACTTTTAACACAAAACAATTTTAATAGATCTATGGGAGGGTAATCATTGCCGGCCGGCCTTAAGGTATTGGTAATGGGAGGGTTAATGGTTGGTACGGATAAAATGTGATATAGCTGTTGTTCCGTGGGTCTTGGGCGACGGTGGCGAGATGCACTATGCACACTGGGGCAGCCACCGCGGCCACCAAGTAGGTATGAGGAAGCCGCGTGCGTCGGCGCAGGTTCTTGACTCGCTCGCGACCCCGGTGACTGTTGTCCGTGGACGTGGGCGAGCCGCTCACAAGACCACTCCAGGACTGGACAGGCCGGGCGCCCAGCTGACGTTACACGCGTCTAGCGAAGCTGGTGACGCAGTGCTTACGTCACCGCCGCTCATACTGGTATTCGCGACAGGTTTGCTGTGAGCTGAGAGGTTCCCCCACACAAACGACTGTACCATTAAACTGGAAGGCATCAATGTCCGTAGTTTCCGTATTACTGTACAGGACTAAAACCTCATGGATAGGCGCATGAAGTGCCGGAGTCGACTGATAAATTCCATAAAGATATCTAAGTAACTTCATTCTAAAATGACGGTGTACTTCTGAGTGCAATCTTCAAAATATTTGCTCCAGCGAGAAAGTTTCTTTTATTTATTCCCTCAAAAAAAATTGTTTTTTAGGAGAAAAGCACTCCGTCTTCAGGCCACTAGTGGCCCAGCGGGACCGTCCGACCTCCGTGTCATTATCAGTTGAGGATGCGGATAGGAGGGGCGTCAGCACAGCGCTCTCCCGGTCGTTATGGTGGTTTTCTTTGACCGGAGCCGCTACTATTCGGTCGAGTAGCTCCTCAGTTGGCATCACGAGGTTGAGTGCACCCCGAAAAATGGCAACAGCACATGGCGGCCTGTATGGTCACCCAACCAAGTACCGGCCACGTCCGACAGCGCTTAACTTCGGTGATCTCACGGGAACCGGTGTTTTTAGCAGAGCACGACAAAAATTTCTTCCCTCCAATAACGTGGAGTCAAATCTGGCAAAAAGGGGAGAATGAGACACTATACGACGTTAGCTCGTGCTGTTCTGCCGTCGCATCGATTTGCATTCCAAGAGGCGCATTGTCGTGGCGCAAGATCGATTCTTACTATGGTAATTTCGTCTTTTCTCTCTAAACTCAATACGCAAACCGCCCAGTGACTTTGAGCATGAAGCAAACTTCCCTCTTTTACCATTATTTCCCCAATAATCGTTTGCTACGAAGCGATCAACACATAAAACAGTAGATAGCAGCCGTTATTATCACCTTTTCTCCGAGGACTTTAACTTATACTTTGCTTTTTTACTCCGAGTCGTTTCGTCTACATTTCGTCCCTTCGGTGTATAGTCAAAATTAATCAAAAACAATTTCGAAATGTGTTTCCTCGAAAGTCTCTAAGAGTCATCATGCGCAGTACCCAACGTGCAATAAGGTTGTCCATACTCCACAATCATTTCAACAGGCTCACGGATCTTCTTCCTCACTATGAAGAAAAAAAATGGTTCAAATGGCTCTGGGCACTATGGGACTTAACTGCTTAGGTCATCAGTCCCCTAGAACTTAGAACTACTTAAACCTAACTAACTTAAGGACATCACACACATCCATGCCCGAGGCAGGATGCGAACCTGCGACCGTAGCGGTCGCGCGGTTCCAGACTGTAGCGCCTAGAACCGCTCAGCCACTCCGGCCGGCCACTATGAAGACAGATTTCATAGAGCTCTTCATGCTACTATATCCTGCAAAACTTTCTTGTCAACCTTCATCCATTTGAACATACTTGCTAAAGTCAGATCCTCTAAAAGTTGCCCCTCCCCTTCCCCACTTCCCTCAAATACGAAATCAAATATTTCTAGATGCCTCATGATGTGTCGTATCAACCTCTTCCTCCTTTTAGTCACGTTTTGGCACAAATTTGACAATATTTATAAGTCTGACGTTGACAAAGCTTCACGAACCAGCCACACGGCGATAATATGCACTGCTTGTTTTTCCAATTCGCTTTTAAGTATATTATACGTCAGAGTCTATTTTTCATGTTCACTTTTAACACAAAACACTTTTAATAGATCTATGGGAGGGTAATCATTGCCGGCCGGCCTTAAGGTATTGGTAATGGGAGGGTTAATGGTTGGTACGGATAAAATGTGATATAGCTGTTGTTCCGTGGGTCTTGGGCGACGGTGGCGAGATGCACTATGCACACTGGGGCAGCCACCGCGGCCACCAAGTAGGTATGAGGAAGCCGCGTGCGTCGGCGCAGGTTCTTGACTCGCTCGCGACCCCGGTGACTGTTGTCCGTGGACGTGGGCGAGCCGCTCACAAGACCACTCCAGGACTGGACAGGCCGGGCGCCCAGCTGACGTTACACGCGTCTAGCGAAGCTGGTGACGCAGTGCTTACGTCACCGCCGCTCATACTGGTATTCGCGACAGGTTTGCTGTGAGCTGAGAGGTTCCCCCACACAAACGACTGTACCATTAAACTGGAAGGCATCAATGTCCGTAGTTTCCGTATTACTGTACAGGACTAAAACCTCATGGATAGGCGCATGAAGTACCGGAGTCGACTGATAAATTCCATAAAGATATCTAAATAACTTCATTCTAAAATGACGGTGTACTTCTGAGTGCTATCTTCAAAATATTTGCTCCAGCGAGAAAGTTTCTTTTATTTATTCCCTCAAAAAAAAAATTGTTTTTAGGAGAAAAGCACTCCGTCTTTAGGCCACTAGTGGCGCAGCGGGACCATCCGACCTCCGTGTCATTATCAGTTGAGGATGCGGATAGGAGGGGCGTGTGGTCAGCACAGCGCTCTCCCGGTCGTTACGGTGGTTTTCTTTGACCAGAGCCGCTACTATTCGGTCGAGTAGCTCCTCAGTTGGCATCACGAGGTTGAGTGCACCCCGAAAAATGGCAACAGCACATGGCGGCCTGGATGGTCACCCATCCAAGTACCGGCCACGTCCGACAGCGCTTAACTTCGGTGACCTCATGGGAACCGGTGTTTTTAGCAGAGCACGACAAAAATTTCTTCCCTCCAATAACGTGGAGTCAAATCTGGCAAAAAGGGGAGAATGAGACACTATACGACGCCAGCTCGTGCTGTTCTGCCGTCGCATCGATTTGCATTCCAAGAGGCGCATTGTCGTGGCGCAAGATCGATTCTTACTATGGTAATTTCGTCTTTTCTCTCTAAACTCAATACGCAAACCACCCAGTGACTTTGAGCATGAAGCAAACTTCCCTATTTTACCATTTTTTCCCCAATAATCGTTTGCTACGAAGCGATCAACACATAAAACAGTAGGTAGCAGCCGTTTTTATCACCTTTTCTCCGAGGACTTTAACTTATACTTTGCTTTTTTACTCCAAGTCGTTTCGTCTACATATAATGCCCTTCGGGGTATAGTCAAAATTAATCAAAAACAATTTCGAAATGTGTTTCCTCGAAAGTCTCTAAGAGTCATCATGCGCAGTACCCATCGTGCAATAAGGTTGTCCATACTCCACAATGAATCTTATGCGTTATCATTTCAACGGGCTCACGAATCTTTTTCCTCACTATGAAGAAAAAAAAATGGTTCAAATGGTTCTGAGCACTATGGGACTTAACTGCTTAGGTCATCAGTCCCCTAGAACTTAGAACTACTTAAACCTAACTAACTTAAGGACATCACACACATCCATGCCCGAGGCAGGATGCGAACCTGCGACCGTAGCGGCCGCGCGGTTCCAGAGTGTAGCGCCTAGAACCGCTCAGCCACTCCGGCCGGCCACTATCAAGACAGATTTCATAGAGCTCTTCATGCTACTATATTCTGCAAAACTTTCTTCATCTCTGTATAACTACTGTCAACCTTCATCCATTTGAACATACTTGCTAAAGTCAGATCCTCTAAAAGTTGCCCCTCGTCTTCCCCACTTCCCTCAAATACGAAATCAAATATTTCTAGATGCCTCATGATGTGTCGTATCAACCTCTTCCTCCTTTTAGTCACGTTTTGGCACAAATTTGACAATATTTATAAGTCTGACGTTGACAAAGCTTCACGAACCAGCCACACGGCGATAATATGCACTGCTTGTTTTTCCAATTCGCTTTTAAGTATATTATACGTCAGATTCTATTTTTCATGTTCACTTTTAACACAAAACAATTTTAATAGATCTATGGGAGGGTAATCATTGCCGGCCGGCCTTAAGGTATTGGTAATGGGAGGGTTAATGGTTGGTACGGATAAAATGTGATATAGCTGTTGTTCCGTGGGTCTTGGGCGACGGTGGCGAGATGCACTATGCACACTGGGGCAGCCACCGCGGCCACCAAGTAGGTATGAGGAAGCCGCGTGCGTCGGCGCAGGTTCTTGACTCGCTCGCGACCCCGGTGACTGTTGTCCGTGGACGTGGGCGAGCCGCTCACAAGACCACTCCAGGACTGGACAGGCCGGGCGCCCAGCTGACGTTACACGCGTCTAGCGAAGCTGGTGACGCAGTGCTTACGTCACCGCCGCTCATACTGGTATTCGCGACAGGTTTTCTGTGAGCTGAGAGGTTCCCCCACACAAACGACTGTACCATTAAACTGGAAGGCATCAATGTCCGTAGTTTCCGTATTACTGTACAGGACTAAAACCTCATGGATAGGCGCATGAAGTGCCGGAGTCGACTGATAAATTCCATAAAGATATCTAAGTAACTTCATTCTAAAATGACGGTGTACTTCTGAGTGCAATCTTCAAAATATTTGCTCCAGCGAGAAAGTTTCTTTTATTTATTCCCTCAAAAAAAATTGTTTTTTAGGAGAAAAGCACTCCGTCTTCAGGCCACTAGTGGCCCAGCGGGACCGTCCGACCTCCGTGTCATTATCAGTTGAGGATGCGGATAGGAGGGGCGTCAGCACAGCGCTCTCCCGGTCGTTATGGTGGTTTTCTTTGACCGGAGCCGCTACTATTCGGTCGAGTAGCTCCTCAGTTGGCATCACGAGGTTGAGTGCACCCCGAAAAATGGCAACAGCACATGGCGGCCTGTATGGTCACCCAACCAAGTACCGGCCACGTCCGACAGCGCTTAACTTCGGTGATCTCACGGGAACCGGTGTTTTTAGCAGAGCACGACAAAAATTTCTTCCCTCCAATAACGTGGAGTCAAATCTGGCAAAAAGGGGAGAATGAGACACTATACGACGTTAGCTCGTGCTGTTCTGCCGTCGCATCGATTTGCATTCCAAGAGGCGCATTGTCGTGGCGCAAGATCGATTCTTACTATGGTAATTTCGTCTTTTCTCTCTAAACTCAATACGCAAACCGCCCAGTGACTTTGAGCATGAAGCAAACTTCCCTCTTTTACCATTATTTCCCCAATAATCGTTTGCTACGAAGCGATCAACACATAAAACAGTAGATAGCAGCCGTTATTATCACCTTTTCTCCGAGGACTTTAACTTATACTTTGCTTTTTTACTCCGAGTCGTTTCGTCTACATTTCGTCCCTTCGGTGTATAGTCAAAATTAATCAAAAACAATTTCGAAATGTGTTTCCTCGAAAGTCTCTAAGAGTCATCATGCGCAGTACCCAACGTGCAATAAGGTTGTCCATACTCCACAATCATTTCAACAGGCTCACGGATCTTCTTCCTCACTATGAAGAAAAAAAATGGTTCAAATGGCTCTGGGCACTATGGGACTTAACTGCTTAGGTCATCAGTCCCCTAGAACTTAGAACTACTTAAACCTAACTAACTTAAGGACATCACACACATCCATGCCCGAGGCAGGATGCGAACCTGCGACCGTAGCGGTCGCGCGGTTCCAGACTGTAGCGCCTAGAACCGCTCAGCCACTCCGGCCGGCCACTATGAAGACAGATTTCATAGAGCTCTTCATGCTACTATATCCTGCAAAACTTTCTTGTCAACCTTCATCCATTTGAACATACTTGCTAAAGTCAGATCCTCTAAAAGTTGCCCCTCCCCTTCCCCACTTCCCTCAAATACGAAATCAAATATTTCTAGATGCCTCATGATGTGTCGTATCAACCTCTTCCTCCTTTTAGTCACGTTTTGGCACAAATTTGACAATATTTATAAGTCTGACGTTGACAAAGCTTCACGAACCAGCCACACGGCGATAATATGCACTGCTTGTTTTTCCAATTCGCTTTTAAGTATATTATACGTCAGAGTCTATTTTTCATGTTCACTTTTAACACAAAACACTTTTAATAGATCTATGGGAGGGTAATCATTGCCGGCCGGCCTTAAGGTATTGGTAATGGGAGGGTTAATGGTTGGTACGGATAAAATGTGATATAGCTGTTGTTCCGTGGGTCTTGGGCGACGGTGGCGAGATGCACTATGCACACTGGGGCAGCCACCGCGGCCACCAAGTAGGTATGAGGAAGCCGCGTGCGTCGGCGCAGGTTCTTGACTCGCTCGCGACCCCGGTGACTGTTGTCCGTGGACGTGGGCGAGCCGCTCACAAGACCACTCCAGGACTGGACAGGCCGGGCGCCCAGCTGACGTTACACGCGTCTAGCGAAGCTGGTGACGCAGTGCTTACGTCACCGCCGCTCATACTGGTATTCGCGACAGGTTTGCTGTGAGCTGAGAGGTTCCCCCACACAAACGACTGTACCATTAAACTGGAAGGCATCAATGTCCGTAGTTTCCGTATTACTGTACAGGACTAAAACCTCATGGATAGGCGCATGAAGTACCGGAGTCGACTGATAAATTCCATAAAGATATCTAAATAACTTCATTCTAAAATGACGGTGTACTTCTGAGTGCTATCTTCAAAATATTTGCTCCAGCGAGAAAGTTTCTTTTATTTATTCCCTCAAAAAAAAAATTGTTTTTAGGAGAAAAGCACTCCGTCTTTAGGCCACTAGTGGCGCAGCGGGACCATCCGACCTCCGTGTCATTATCAGTTGAGGATGCGGATAGGAGGGGCGTGTGGTCAGCACAGCGCTCTCCCGGTCGTTACGGTGGTTTTCTTTGACCAGAGCCGCTACTATTCGGTCGAGTAGCTCCTCAGTTGGCATCACGAGGTTGAGTGCACCCCGAAAAATGGCAACAGCACATGGCGGCCTGGATGGTCACCCATCCAAGTACCGGCCACGTCCGACAGCGCTTAACTTCGGTGACCTCATGGGAACCGGTGTTTTTAGCAGAGCACGACAAAAATTTCTTCCCTCCAATAACGTGGAGTCAAATCTGGCAAAAAGGGGAGAATGAGACACTATACGACGCCAGCTCGTGCTGTTCTGCCGTCGCATCGATTTGCATTCCAAGAGGCGCATTGTCGTGGCGCAAGATCGATTCTTACTATGGTAATTTCGTCTTTTCTCTCTAAACTCAATACGCAAACCACCCAGTGACTTTGAGCATGAAGCAAACTTCCCTATTTTACCATTTTTTCCCCAATAATCGTTTGCTACGAAGCGATCAACACATAAAACAGTAGGTAGCAGCCGTTTTTATCACCTTTTCTCCGAGGACTTTAACTTATACTTTGCTTTTTTACTCCAAGTCGTTTCGTCTACATATAATGCCCTTCGGGGTATAGTCAAAATTAATCAAAAACAATTTCGAAATGTGTTTCCTCGAAAGTCTCTAAGAGTCATCATGCGCAGTACCCATCGTGCAATAAGGTTGTCCATACTCCACAATGAATCTTATGCGTTATCATTTCAACGGGCTCACGAATCTTTTTCCTCACTATGAAGAAAAAAAAATGGTTCAAATGGTTCTGAGCACTATGGGACTTAACTGCTTAGGTCATCAGTCCCCTAGAACTTAGAACTACTTAAACCTAACTAACTTAAGGACATCACACACATCCATGCCCGAGGCAGGATGCGAACCTGCGACCGTAGCGGTCGCGCGGTTCCAGAGTGTAGCGCCTAGAACCGCTCAGCCACTCCGGCCGGCCACTATCAAGACAGATTTCATAGAGCTCTTCATGCTACTATATTCTGCAAAACTTTCTTCATCTCTGTATAACTACTGTCAACCTTCATCCATTTGAACATACTTGCTAAAGTAAAATCCTCTAAAAGTTGCCCCTCGTCTTCCCCACTTCCCTCAAATACGAAATCAAATATTTCTAGATGCCTCATGATGTGTCGTATCAACCTCTTCCTCCTTTTAGTCACGTTTTGGCACAAATTTGACAATATTTATAAGTCTGACGTTGACAAAGCTTCACGAACCATCCACACGGCTTGTGTTTCCAATTCGCTTTTAAGTATATTATACGTCAGATTCTTTTTTTCATGTTCACTTTTAACACAAAACAATTTTAATAGATCCATGGGAGGGTAATCATTGCATGTACAACTTTAGAACGGTCAACAAAGAATTCTCGTTGACACTCCTCACTTTAATAATTTGAAAATGTAGTACAGGAGTTTAGAAAAACGTTTCAACTTCGACAATTACGTCATATATTTGCAATGAATAATAAGAGGTTTGTTAAATACGTTTCAGTTTCGCCAAATTATTAAAAAATTGTTTTACATTAACAGCCTGAACACATCCTTCTCAGATAGATGTAGTTTCTTACTTAATGGATGTCCATCCTATTGCATGGACGAGAGACTTCAGCTGACTATATAATTGAGAAAAAGTACCATCACAGCTGTACCTTGAGAATATCTTTATCGTCTCACTCAAGTAGTTTCGGAGGAACATTACCGCCATCCTCACCGTGTCGACTAGAGACTCCTGAGTAAAGCTAGCCCACGTGTACTAATAACAAGGACCCAGTAATAAATGCGCCAAGGAAATTTAATACTCTTTTGGCAGTGGTGGGGCCTGAGATTTGCGGTAACATGCCGCCGAAACTAGTCATGTGAGACGATAAAGACATTCTCAATTTACAATTGTGGTGGTACTTTTTCTCATATAATTTCTTAGGTCTACACATATGTTTACTAATTGTATTTGGTGCTATTACAGAACTGAACTTCGAGCTTTCGAATGCACCGTTACTACTAATTTCCTTTCCTGCTCCACTCGCAAACAGAGTGAAGGAAAAAGTACTATCTATATGGCTTTATATGATCCCTAATTTTTCGCCCCTAATCCTCACGGTCCTTTCGCGTGATGTATGATGCCGGCATTAGAATCGCTCGGCATTCAGCTTCAATTGTCTGTTCTCTAAATTTTCTCGAAAACAACGTCGCCTTCCCTCCAGGGAATCCCATTTGAGTTCCCGAACTGCAATTGTGGTAAGTTCCTATGGCACCAAACTGCTGAGGTCATCGGTCCCTAGACTTACACACTACTTAATCTAACTTAAACTAACTTACGCTAAGGACATCACACACACCCATGCCGGAGGTAGGTCTCGAACCTCCGACGGGGCGAGCCGCGCGAACCGTGGCAAGGCGCCCAGACCGCGTGGCTACACCGTAAAGCCTACGTGTTGTTCGAACCTAGCGGTAACAACTCTAGCAGCCCGCCACTCAATTGCTTTGATGTGTTTCTTTAACCTGACCCTGTACGGATCCCAAACACTCGAGCAGTAATGAAGAATAGGTCGCACTACAGTTCTATATCGGGTCTCCTTTACATGTGAACCGCACATTTCTGAAATTCTGCCAATAAACCGAAGGCGTTCATTCGCCTTCCCCACTGCAATCCGTAAGCGGTTATTCCAGCTCATATTGCTTTGCAGCGTTACGTCCAGATATTTAGTCGAACTGACTATGTCAAGCCGCACACTACTAATGCTATACTCGAACATTATCTACCTCTCCCCAGAAATCTCGGAGTTACTCCTCATTTCTCGGCGACTGCAAATGCCTTTCTCACTAACCTATTTTGTTTCTGTATTTTATCTCCTATCAACATTAATAACTTGTACTAGGCAAGCCTCGTCGTAAAATAATTTACGAAATCTTTCTGGTTCGTGACTCTGATTTGTCGTAAACTAACACGTGAACAGTAGTTCCCTTTTTTCAATCATTACCGCGCGACCGCTACGGTCGCAGGTTCGAATCCTGCCTCGGGCATGGATGTGTGTGATGTCCTTAAGTTAGTTAGGTTGAAGTAGTTCTAAGTTCTAGGGGACTGATGACCACAGATGTTAAGTCCCATAGTGCTCAGAGCCACTTTTCAATCATTCTCGGACCCATTTTATCTTTTTCGCTATTATAATTGTAACAAGCGATTTCCTTTGGGTGTTCGACGCCTAAACCCCCCAAACGCGGGTTTGTTATCTAACAGTTTTTGTCAATATTATTAATGAAGTGGGGTCGCTTCAGCATATTGAGCGTTTATGAAAACTGAACGGAGAGGGAGGAGAAAGGAAAGGAAAGGGAAGGAACTAATGATATCAGCTGCAGCGAGGGTCTGTGCGAAATCAGCGGCGATGAGCGAAAAATGTGCGTCGGACCGGGACTCGAACACGGGACCTTCTGCTTACTAAGTTGCAGTAACTACAGCGCCACCCGGACACAGTGTTTATCGCAAATGCGCAATCTCGGCACGCTACCCGGGCGGCTTAACACACCCATCTAGCGCCACCTTTCCGCACGTCCTCCATGCTCGCTAAATGGTTGGAGGTCGAACGAAAATATGCATCCGCAGTGAAGGTTGTGGATTCATTGCTCATCCAGGTGAATCAATTATATGAATGCGTGGTGTATGTGTTTCTATTCTTTCGCACATGTACGACGCACATGTACGAAAGAACAGCACCACGAGGGATCCGCAACTGCGATACATATTATTTAAATTGAAGCGGGACAGGGGAGAAAGGAAACGGAAGAAGCTAATGATATGAGTTGCATCGGGACTTTGCGGAGTCACGGAATCAGCGGCGATGGGTGAAAATGTATGACGGCAAGGGACTCGAACATGGGATGTTCTGCTTACCACATTTTTCTCTACTTATGAAGAGTTCTCTGTGTCCACGGAATGTTGGAATGCGTGTGTTCCAATATCTCCACCAATTTATGTGCACATGGTGTTTTGTATTCTGAAAGTTCCTGTCACATTCGTACTGAGCGTCGGACCACGACTGGAATGCGGAATCCTGTCTTCCACAGGCAGTGGTTTTACCGACTGAGCTCTTTTTAATCACTCGAGTGACTGTCAGTTTGGCTTTTTTCCCGCCTTAACTGCTTTTTTTAAAGCTTGTCACAGCTGGGAACACATCAATGATATGTTGCACAGTTGGTTCCTTCTATTAATAAAAACAAAAATAACACATTGTACAACAATGAATAATAGAAATAAACCGCTCTCCCTGCGTAACAAATAAAAAGACGGCTCACTCGCGGCTGTATGCTAGTTGTTGCGAGACAGTCACCCTGTCCTGCAGACGAGGTCCGTTCACGTCGTCTCGAAGAATAATTCCGTATGTCCCTGTCACTGTCCCTGTATTGAGAATCAGACAACGAAGTTGCCTTCTCGTGGCTGGTGCAACCAAGCTGCGAGGAAGATCCAAGAACATACGGCCCAAAAAATTGGCTTAGTACTACCGGAAGCGGGGGTGCTGCTGAAGATGAGTAAAACGTTCCTTTACAAAAGCCCAACAGTTAAGAATGCTCTTGTCACTGTTGTGGAACAGACAAGTCATCGACATTTCTTTTATCCATATCACTGTATTAGTCTTAGTATGGAGGAGAAACATCTCACTTGGGGTATAACGATGGAGAATTTACACTGAAGTGCCAAAGAAACTGGTACACCCGCTCAATATCGCAATGCTGCAGCACGACGTGACATGGACTCGACTAGTGTCTGATGTAGTGCTGTAGGGAATTGACACGATGAATCGTGCAGAGCTGTCCATGAATCTGTAAGAGTACGAGGGGTGGAGATCTCTTCTGAACAGTACGTTGCAATACATCCCATATATGCTCAATAATGTTCATGTCTGGGGAGTTTGGAGGCAAACGGAAGTGTATAAACTCAGAAGATGTTCCTGGAGCCACTCTGTAGAAATTCTGGACGTGTGGAGTGTCGCATTGTCCTGCTGGAATTAGCTAAGTCTGACGGAATGCACAATGGACATGAATGGAAGCAGGTCATCAGACAGGATGCTTACGTACGTTTCACCTGTCAGAGTCGTATCTAGACGTATCAGGGGTCCCATATCACTCCAACTGCACACGCCCTACACCATTATACAGCCTCCACCAGCTTGAACAATCCCCTGCTGACATGCAGGGTCGATGGATTCATTTTCTCCATACACGTACACGTCCATACGCTCGATGCAATTTGAAACGAGACTGGTCGGATCAGGCAACGTTTCCCGTCATCTACAGTCCAATGTCGCTGTCGATGCGCCTAGGCGAGGCATTAAGCTTTGTGTCGTGCAGTCATCAAAGGTACACTAGTGGGCCTTGGGCTCGGAATGTCCATATCGATGATATTTCGTTGAATGGTTCGCACGCTGACACTTGTTGATGGCGCAGCACTGAAATCTGCAGCAATCTGTGGAAGTGTTGCACCTGTTACGTTGAGCGATTCCCTTCAGTCGTCGTTGGTCCCGTTCTTGCAGGATCTTTTTTCCGGCCGCAGCGACGTCGGAGATTTGATGTTTTACCGGATTCCTGATATTCACGGTACACTCGTGAAATGGTCGTACGGGAAAACTGCCACTTATCCGCTGCCTCGGAGATGCTGTGTTCCATCGCTCATGGCTGACTATAACGCCACGTTCAAACTCGCTTAAAACTTGATAACCTGCCATTGTAGCAGCAGTAACCGATCTAACAACTGCGCTAGAAACTTGTTGTTTCATATAGTCGTTTCCGACCACAGCGCCATATTCTACCTGTTTACAAATCTATATACCGGGTGATCAAAAAGTCAGTATAGATTGGAAAACTGAATAAATCACGGAATAATGTAGATAGAGAGGTACAAATTGACACACATGCTTTGAATGACATGGGGTTTTATTAGAACCAAAAAAATACAAACGTTCAAAAAATGTCCAACAGATGGCGCTTCATCTGATCAGAATAGCAATAATTAGCATAACAAAGTAAGACAAAGCAAAGATGATGTTCTTTACAGGAAATGCTCAATATGTCCACCATCATTCCTCAACAATAGCTGTAGTCGAGGAATAATGTTATGAACAGCACTGTAAAGCATGTCCGGAGTTATGGTGAGGCATTGGCGTCGGATGTTGTCTTTCAGCATCCCTAGAGATGTCGGTCGATCACGATACACTTGCGACTTCAGGTAACGCCAAAGCCAATAATCGCACGGACTGAGGTCTGGGGACCTGGGAGGCCAAGCATGACGAAAGTGGCGGCTGAGCACACGATCATCACCAAACGACGTGGGCAAGCGCAAGAGATATTTCACGTGTCTAGCAATATGGGGTGTTTTTTGTTGTTGTTGTTGTTGCTGTTGTTGTAATAAAACCCCATGTCATTCGTAGCATGTGTGTCAATTTTTACTTCTCTATCTACATTATTCCGTGGTTTATTAAGTTTTAAAATTTATACTGACTTTCTGATCACCTGGTATTTGAATAAGCATGCTTGAACCAGTTTCTTTGGCGCTTCAGTGTACTTGGCAGTTGTATTAATCACTGTGCCACCCGGACGCCGTGTTCATCGCAAATGTGTGGAGTATCTCGCTACGCTCGTTGGCCGACTCACACTGACTGCTAGCGACACCTGTCCGCATTCCCCGCCCATCTTCTCCATGCTCGCTGATTTTAGATTCCTGCTGGAGGTCAAACGTAGTTGTGCATCCGCACTGAAGGTTGAGGATTCATTGCCCATCGAGGCAAATCATTTAGATGAACGTGTGGAAAAAAATTATAAACAGCCGCCCAGTTGCAATGGACGAAGAAATTCTATACCTAGGTTTCGACAGATATAAATTTGTCTTCTTCAAAGGGTAACCTAAGGGCAATGAACATCATAGCTTCCATTAGAAAAGTATGAAACTTATAAGCCAAGAATAAATTTTAAGACAAATTAGAGAACTCTTGCATTACAGAAACATGATAACGACGACTGGTACTTACAATTTTACATTAGTAAGGACTGGTGTACCATGGCCGTTTTTACAATTGTCGGCATAGATCCATGTGACAAAAATAAAATATAGCCCTAGAATTAGGGTTTGTCACGTTAATATAAAATAGCTCATGGACCTTGCAGAGCTCAAAACCAACTGAGTGTAATCGGCGAGCGTAGTTACTGTGAAAACAGGGCAGGTAGCGCCCGTGCCGAGAAACATGTGTCAATTGGCGTACAAAGGCAACGTGTAAATTATCAGTATTAATAACGTCCTTAGGTAGAGTGACTTCTGTAATGGAAGAGTTCTCTAATTTGTCTTAAAATTTATTCTTGGCTTATAAGTTGCATACTTTTCTAATGTAAGCTATGATGTTCATTGCCCTTAGGTTACCTTCTGAAGAAGACAAATGTATATTTATCGAAACCTACGTGTGGTGTCACCGCCAGACACCACACTTGCTAGGTGGTAGCCTTTAAATCGGCCGCGGTCCGTTAGTATACGTCGGACCCGCGTGTCGCCACTATCAGTGCTTGCAGACAGAGCGCCGCCACACGGCAGGTCTAGAGAGACTTCCTAGCACTCGCCCCAGTTGTACAACCGACTTTGGTAGCGATGGTTCACTGACAAAATACGCTCTCATTTGCTGAGACGATAGTTTAGCATAGCCTTCAGCTACGTCATTTGCTACGACCTAGCAAGGCGCCATTATCAGTTACTATTGATATTATGAATCATGTACCGTCAAGACCTACGTTCTTCATTAACGGATTAAAGTTAAGTATTCCACCAGCTACGTCCGTTTTTCTAAATTCTAATTTCCTTGTCCTGTTCCAGATCTCACGCCAGCCTGCGTGAGCTAAAACGCGTGCCTTTAGGCCTCCTCTAGTATCACGGTGTTGGCTCTCCTGCCAACCAAAACACTAGGTAAAGAATTTCTTTATCCATTGCAACTGATCGGCTGTTTATAATTTTATTACGTGAAACCGTTGCTGCTGTGCAGCTATGTTTAAAATACTGAACGTGTGGAGTCTTTTCTTTCGGACATGCAGTGTCTAGTCCACCTTCGAAGTCCGTAAGCTCTCCTGAGAGACCCATCCTGCTGTTACTGCTTACAACGCATCACTCCCCCTCTCCTTAACATTTACTGGTCAGTTTCTCGTCATACGAGGTGCGGCTAGAAAAAAACCGGACTGATGCTGGGAAAAACATTTATTTACAATTATTTACAATTTCATGTTATCTCCTTCAATGTACTCTCCTCCTCGGTCTCTACACCGCTCCATACGAATTTTCCACTGTTCATAGCAATGCTGCAGATCATTTTCGGTAAGTCCATACATTACTTCCGTCGCTTTTTCTTTTACTGCTTCAACAGTCTCAAATCTAGTTCCTTTCAAAGCTGACTTGACTTTAGGGAAAAGAAAAAAGTCACAGGGGGCCAAATCAGGTGAGTAGGCTGGATGATCTAAGATGGGAATGTTGTGTTTTGCCAAAAACGTCTTCACTGACAACGCAATGTGAGCTGGGGCATTGTCTTGGCGAAGGATCCAAGACTTTTTTCTCCACAAATCGTTCCGTTTTCTCCGTACTCGCTCACGTAGGGTAGCCAGGACGCTAATGTAGTAATGCTGATTCACTGTTTGTCCCTCTGGTACCCAATCAATGTGCACAATCCCTTTGATGTCAAAAAAAAAAACAATCATCATTGCCTTGAATTTCGATTTTGACATTCGTGCTTTTTTTTGTCGTGGAGAACCAGGAGTTTTCCAATGCATCGATTGGCGTTTAGTTTCGGGATCGTAAGTAAAAAACCACGATTCATCGCAAGTAATAACATTTTGTAAGAAGGTGGGATCACTTTCAATGTTTTCCAGGATGTCAGAACAAATCATTCTTCGGCGTTCCTTCTGTTCAATTGTGAGACACTTTGGAACCATTTTTGAACACACTTTGTTCATGTTGAAACTTTCATGAAGAATCTGCCTAACACTTTCCTTGTCAACTCCTGTTAACTCAGACACTGCTCTGATTGTTAAACGGCGATCTTGTCGAACAAGTTTACCGATTTTTTCAATGTTGGCATCAGTTTTTGCTGACAATGGTCTGCCAGTGCGAGTGTCATCACTGGTGTCTTCGCGGCCATCTTTAAATCGTTTAAACCACTCAAACGTGTTCGCGAAAAAAAATCATCGCCGTACACTTGTTGTAACATTAAAAACGTTTCACTTGCAGATTTTCCTAGTTTGAAACAAAATTTGATGTTAACACGCTGTTCTTTCTGTACACTCAACATTTTCCGACGCACAGACAAAACGTCAACTACTTAAAACAGACGCCACGGGCAGACTGAGTGCAGGAGGCAGATGAAACTCGAGCAGTAGGCGGAGCGAGAGTCACGCGACAGGCCACGCGACTTTCAGCCTTATTGCATTCGTTTTATTGTTTCACCAGTACTAGTCCGGTTTTTTTCTAGCCACACCTCGTATAGGGGTGTCTGGATGCTTTTCGTTTTCTGCTGTGATATCATTTCTCTTTCCGTTCCCCACCTCTTGAGGACACAAGCTATGCCACTTGCAGTGCTGCTGGAGCTGTTGAGAGCGAGGCAGTGCAGCAGAGGAAGGCGCACACGATCGCTGGCGTGTGCGTGGTGGCGGCTGCTGCGCCCATTGTCCGAACACCGGGAGCCGCCGCGCCGCTCGTAAACACGGCTGGCAGGGGGGAGGGGCGGGCAGCGAGCACCCTCCGTGCAGACATCCTCCAGACTCCCTGTAAACAAGCCTTTGTGTCCGCTCCCGCTCGGAAGCTGCCAGCCACTTGTCTGCAGTGCCACCTCTGCGCAGTCCTCGCAGGATGGTAGTGACGCCAACACACCACCAGACCCAGAATGCAGTAGATACCGGCACCCACTGACGCCGTATTCCTCTACTTCGGGAATGCATTCGATGAGTTTTCCTCTCTCATCTAATGAACAAAATACACTCCTGGAAATGGAAAAAAGAACACATTGACACCGGTGTGTCAGACCCACCATACCTGCTCCGGACACTGCGAGAGGGCTGTACAAGCAATTATCACACGCACGGCACAGCGGACACACCAGGAACCGCGGTGTTGGCCGTCGAATGGCGCTAGCTGCGCAGCATTTGTGCACCGCCGCCGTCAGTGTCAGCCAGTTTGCCGTGGCATACGGAGCTCCATCGCAGTCTTTAACACTGGTAGCATGCCGCGACAGCGTGGACCTGAACCGTATGCGCAGTTGACGGACTTTGAGCGAGGGCGTATAGTGGGCATGCGGGATGCCGGGTGGACGTACCGCCGAATTGCTCAACACGTGGGGCGTGAGGTCTCCACAGTACATCGATGTTGCCGCCAGTGGTCGGCGGAAGGTGCACGTGCCCGTCGACCTGGGACCGGACCGCAGCGACGCACGGATGCACGCCAAGACCGTAGGATCCTACGCAGTGCCGTAGGGGACCGCACCGCCACTTCCCAGCAAATTAGGGACACTGTTGCTCCTGGGGTATCGGCGAGGACCATTCGCAACCGTCTCCATGAAGCTGGGCTACGGTCCCGCACACCGTTAGGCCGTCTTCCGCTCACGCCCCAACATCGTGCAGCCCGCCTCCAGTGGTGTCGCGACAGGCGTGAATGGAGGGACGAATGGAGACGTGTCGTCTTCAGCGATGAGAGTCGCTTCTGCCTTGGTGCCAATGATGGTCGTATGCGTGTTTGGCGCCGTGCAGGTGAGCGCCACAATCAGGACTGCATACGACCGAGGCACACAGGGCCAACACCCGGCATCATGGTGTGGGGAGCGATCTCCTACACTGGCCGTACACCACTGGTGATCGTCGAGGGGACACTGAATAGTGCACGGTACATCCAAACCGTCATCGAACCCATCGTTCTACCATTCCTAGACCGGCAAGGGAACTTGCTGTTCCAACAGGACAATGCACGTCCGCATGTATCCCGTGCCACCCAACGTGCTCTAGAAGGTGTAAGTCAACTACCCTGGCCAGCAAGATCTCCGGATCTGTCCCCCATTGAGCATGTTTGGGACTGGATGGAGCGTCGTCCCACGCGGTCTGCACGTCCAGCACGAACGCTGGTCCAACTGAGGCGCCAGGTGGAAATGGCATGGCAAGCCGTTCCACAGGACTACATCCAGCATCTCTACGATCGTCTCCATGGGAGAATAGCAGCCTGCATTGCTGCGAAAGGTGGATATACACTGTACTAGTGCCGACATTGAGCATGCACTGTTGCCTGTGTCTATGTGCCTGTGGTTCTGTCAGTGTGATCATGTGATGTATCTGACCCCAGGAATGTGTCAATAAAGTTTCCCTTTCCTGGGACAATGAATTCACGGTGTTCTTATTTCAATTTCCAGGAGTGTACGAGCGTACGTACAAGCTTTGTGACAGCACTGAAGTGTTCCCCACAGACACCAAACGTCATGTCAATCTTGACGGAGTGAATAATGTTTAGGGTTGATAGTGTTTTCATGTTCGGCCAAATGCATACAAGTTAGGGCTGTCCAGCTTTTGTTAGGTTTTTTGAGCGAGGAAGACGAGAACGCACAACTAAGTGCCGTCCGTAGAATGATTAAGCGCTAGGAGTAAGAATAAGGAGATGTACCATAACGATACCACAACCGGATTATGTGCAGCGCGAGCGAGACAGAGTAGAACGTGCCAATCAACCGATGCCAAAGCTCCCCGTCCAGGGCTGCTGCTACCCGTCTGGAGACAGAAGTGCGTGCGAGAGTTATAATACTCTGCGCTGCACCATCGCTAGGGTGCAGCATATCGTGGATGGAAACCGAAATACTGGAACAAACTTCTGTGCAATCAAGTTTATAAGGATTTTATGGCGATTATCAAAGGCAGTTCAAAATCAGATAGAAGAATCTAGAGCAAACACAAAAAATATATATTCATTTACCGCATCTACTTAAAATGATGGATCTGTGAATTTAACAGCCGATTAAAGCTCTTTCAGTAAATGACATCAGCGTCACGTCCGTATCAGATAACAAGCAGCAGAAACTGTACATATGTTGTTTTGCGAAAGACGTAAACTAGGATGACAAACTCTTTGATCAATGGCATATTTCCACAAAACACCTGAAAAAAAAAGACGGCCGATTGAAATGACCGAAATGTCCAAAGTTACTGAAAATCTTTTCGCTTCCCGTTCCAAAAAATATACGGCAATCAGTCAAAACATTATGTCTAATTGCTTAATAGCTTGCCTCTCCGTCTTGTAGGTTTCTGGAGGTACACACATCAAAAGTTTTACACCACCTCCGTACCGAGAGTTCCGGAACCTGTACAGAAAATTGGAATACAGATCAAATTCCCGGCGGGGTCAGGGATTTTCTCTGCCTCGTGATGACTGGGTGTTGTGTGCTGTCCTTAGGTTAGTTAGGTTTAAGTAGTTCTAAGTTCTAGGGGACTGGACCATAGATGTTAGGTCCCATAGTGCTCAGAGCCATTTGAACCATTTTTTTAATACAGATCAACATAAACATCATTTCCGCCCTTTTTATTGCTCATGAAAACCACACATTGCACGTTGTACCACCACACCGCGAGACATTCAGAGGTGGTGGTCCACACTGCTGTTCACATCGGTACCTCTAATACCCAGTAGCACGTCCTCTTGCTGCATTGATGCATGCCTTTGTTCGTCGTGGCATACTATCCACAAGTTCATGAAGGCACTGTTGAGCCAGATTGTCCCACTCCTCAATGCGTCACGTCGTCCATAAACAGCCGTTTTCAATCTATCCCTGGCATGTTTGATAGGGTTCACATCTGGAGAACATGCGGGCCGCTCTAGACGAGCAACGTCGCTACCCTGAAGGAAGTCATTCACAAGATGTGCACGATGGGGGCGCGAATTGTCGTCCATGAAGACGAATGCCTCGCCAATATGCTTCCGATATCGTTGCACTATCCGTCTGAGGATGGCATTCACGTATCGTACAGCCGGTACGGCGTCTTCCATGACTACCAGCGGCGTACGTCGGCACCACATAATGCCAACCCAAAACAGCAAGGAACCTCCACTTTGCTACATTCGCTGGACAGTGTGTCTAAGGCGTGCAGCCTGACCGGATTGCCTCCAAACACGTCTCCGAATATTGCCTGGTTGAAGGCATATACGAAACTCATCGGTGGAGAGAACGTGATGCCAATCCTGAGCGATTCATTCGGCATGTTGTTGGGCTCATCCGTACCGCGTTGCATGGTGTCGTGGTTGCAAAGATGGACCTCGACATGGACGTCGGGAGTGAAGCTGCGCATCGTGCAGCCTATTGCGCACAGTTTGAGTCGTAACACGACGTCCTGTGGCTGCACGAAAAGCATTATTCAAGATGATGGCGTCAGGGTTACTCCGGGCCATAATCCGCAGGTAGCGGTCTTTCACTGTAGTAGTAGCCCTTGGGCGGCCTGAGCGAGGCTTGTCATCGACAGTTCCTGTCTCTCTGAATCTCCTCCATGTCCGAACAACATCGCTTTGGTTCACTCCGCGATGCCTGGACACTTCCCTTGTTGAGAGCCCTTCTTGGCACAAAGTAACAATGCGGATGCGATCGAATCGCGGTATTGACCGTCTAGGCATGGTTGAACTAGACAACACCAGCCGTGTACCTCCTTCCTGGTGGAATGACTAGAACTGATCGCCTATCGAACACCTTCCGTCTAATAGGCGCTGCTCATGCATGGTTGTTTACATCTTTGGGAGGGTTTAGTGCTCTGAACAGTCAAAGGGACTGTGTCTGTGATACAATATCCACAGTCACCGTCCTTCTTCAGGAGTTGTGGGAACCGGGGTGATGCAAACCTTCTTTTATGTGTGTACGTTTTGGCTGTAATTGGTTATTAGTAAACGGTTGGACGTACTTAGCTGACTCGATTACTAATTATAACAGGTTTTCCGGGTAAAGTTCCAGCTAAATATAACACCGAGTCGGGATTTTCTATTTTTGGACCTGGCAATCCTTATAACGTCGGAAGTTCCATATGAGACTTTCCCAGATGATTCTGTTACTGTCCGCAGCTCGTGGTCCTGCGGTAGCGTTCTCGCTTCCCACGCCCGGGGTCACGGGTTCGATTCCCGGCGGGGTCAGGGATTTTCTCTGCCTCGTGATGACTGGGTGTTGTGTGATGTCCTTAGGTTAGTTAGGTTTAAGTAGTTCTAAGTTCTAGGGGACTGATGACCATAGCTGTTAAGTCCCATAGTGCTCAGAACCATTTTTTGATTCTGTTATTTACGGAGAAGTCGCAACGCCAGAATATTGTTGTGAAATGCAGGAAGACCTGCAAATGGTCGATACTTGGTGCAGCGATTGGCAGTTGACTCTCAGCAAAAACAAATATAACTTATTGCACATAATAAACATAAAGGCCGTGAACGATTGCTGAACAGTCACTGGAAAAAGTCACATCCATTCTACATCTGTGAGTACGCGTACCGGACGATATAAAGTGGGAGCAACCGTATTTAAATAATACCAGGTAAAGCAGATGCCTGACTGCGATTCATTAGTAGAATCTAAAATACAGATGTAAAAATTTCAGTAAGTAAGTTCGCTAGTTAAAATTCATTTTTAATGAAGCTGTCATCATCAAGCTTGGGCAACTACATGTTAGTACATCTCCATCACATGTAGTGTAGTTGCTTAAGATCCAATGAGGACAATTTAGATTTGCAGAAGCAGATCATCAAAATAGATTATAATTATCGACCTTGGCTGTTGAAATTTTTTGTTCTATATTTTATATTAGTTTACATTCCCCCATACATGAATGATACGTATAACATCAGAAGAATCCTTAAGAACTGTAGTCTAACCACATAGGAGACACCTTAAAAGACCTTCTTTAGACGAATACCTTGCCTGCCGGTGTGGCCGAGCGGTTCTAGGCGCTTCAGTCTGGAACCGCGCGATCGCTACGGTCGCAGGTTCGAATCCTGCCTCGGGCATGGATGTGTGTCATGTCCTTAGTTTAGTTAGTTTTAAGTAGTTCTAAGTTCTAGGGGACTGATGACCTCAGATGTTAAGTCCCATAGTGCTCAGAGACATTTGACCATTTGACTAATACCTTAATATTTCTGGTCAGTCTGTGATCCATACCAGAGAGCGTTGATAGAGGTAATAGAGAAGATCCAATGCACAACAGCGCGTTTCATTTAGCAAGTAAGCATTTCTTTGGCAAGTATGAAAGCGCACAGATGTAGTCATACAACTCCAGTGGCAGATGTTACAAAACTGCCGATGTGTGGTTTACTATTACAGTTCATGGAATGTACATTCCTAGGCATTTAGTTGCTGTGGACGTGTATTCACATACTGCAGAGGGGCTGTGGACCTGTGTCTGAAACGAGGTGACTGAAAGGCTAATCACTTCTGCAGAACGTACTAATGTATTGCCCTGTGAATATGAACGTCCTAAATCTACTCGTTCAAGATGTTCTGTTTTTTTTTTTTTTGTGAAGATGAGCGTATTTCAAATTGGCCGGAACGCCGTGTCAGGAGGCTAATCCAGAGGGGCAAAGAAGTCCTCTGGTTTGGCCTGATACAGCTGCAACATTTGTGCTGCAAGGAACCCGGCTAGCTACTGGTTAATAATTTAACGTGTGATCCTCCCTTTCGAGGAGTGAAGACCAATACGGACGTCAAGAAAATGCCCTGAAGTTGGATTTTTCGCTATCTGCACAATATTGACTACAATAGGACGGACGAACGGCACTTGCAAGAACAACGTAAATAAAATTTTCGCTGAAACCTATCGATTATGTAAAGTCGTAATTGTTTGGCACTGGAGGGCTGTTGACGAGGAGCGCCTTCACCTTCACCTGCAGGCTGCGCGGGGCGCAGGTGCAGGCGGTAGCCGGCCGCACTCAAAGGTCAAACGGCGCCGCAGCCGACGCCGCGGCGTTACGCAAGCAGCAGAGGCGAGCAGCGCATCGCCGCGCCGCTCCAGAAACGGCGTCGGGCGGCGCCGGCCTTCACCGCCAGGAATGCCACGCCAAGCCGCGCGCCGCCCGAGCGACGGCCGCCGCTCTGCTCAGCCAGCACCTCCGTGCTGTTCCTCCCGCCGCCCGCGCCGGTACGACTGCGTCTTCTTCAAAACGTCAGCCTCTTTCAGAGGAACTTAATGTTCTTCATGTTGCCCGATAAGACCAACCGTAATAGGAAATTCGTGGCAGGTGTCCTCCAAGGCTCCGTGCTAGGACCAATCATCTGCAAAATACAGGGTCACCCAGAAGTCCTTTAACATTTGAAAACAGAATACTCCACGGAATAGTGTAGAGGAGATCTACATCTACATCTACATCCATACTCCGCAAGCCACTTGACGGTGTGTGGCGGAGGGTACCCTGAGTACCTCTATCGGTTCTCTCTTCTATTCCAGTCTCGTATTGTTCGTGGAAAGAAGGATTGTCGGTATGCTTCTGTGTGGGCTCTAATCTCTCTGATTTTATCCTCATGGTCTCTTCGCGAGATATACGTACCGAGCTACTGACCGTCTCTCCTGCAGAGTCTTCCACTGGAGTTTATCGATCATCTCCGTAACGCTTTCGCGATTACTAAATGATCCTGTAACGAAGCGCGCTGCTCTCCGTTGGATCTTCTCTATTTCTTCTATCAACCCTATCTGGTACGGATCCCACATTGCCGAGCAGTATTCAAGCAGTGGGCGAACAAGCACACTGTAACCTACTTCCTTTGTTTTTGGATTGCATTTCCTTAGGATTCTTCCAACGAATCTTAGTCTGGCATCTGCTTTACCGACGATCAACTTTATATGATCATTCCATTTTAAATCACTCCTAATGCGTACTCCCAGATAATTTATAGAATTAACCTCTTCCAGTTGCTGACCTGCTATTTTGTAGGTAAATGATAAGGGATCTATCTTTCTATGTGTTCGCAGCACATTACACTTGTCTACATTGAGATTAAATTGCCATTCCCTGCACCATGCGTCAATTCGCTGTAGATCCTCCTGCATTTCAGTACAATTTTCCATTGTTACAACCTCTCGATACACCACAGCGTCATCTGCAAAAAGCCTCAGTGAACTTCCGATGTCATCCAAAAGGTCATTTATGTATATTGTGAATAGCAACGGTCCTATGACACTCCCCTGCGGCACACCTGAAATCACTCTTACTTCGGAAGACTTCTCTCCATTGGGAATGACATGCTGCGTTCTGTTCTAGGCGCTGCAGTCCGGAACCGCGGGACTGCTACGGTCGCAGGTTCGAATCCTGCCTAGGGCATGGATGTGTGTGCTGTCCTTAGGTTAGTTAGGTTTAAGTAGTTCTAAGTTCTGGGGGACTGATGACCTAAGATGTTAAGTCCCATAGTGCTCAGAGCCATTTGAGCCAGCCTGCGTTCTGTTATCTAGGAACTCTTCAATCCAATCACACAATTGGTCTGATAGTCCATATGCTCTTACTTTGTTCATTAAACGACTGTGGGGAACTGTATCGAGCGCCTTGCGGATATGGAATAACACACTACAATTTTTCACACTTATTGATTCTAACTTCACCAATGGAACTATTGTCGTATATCCATTTAAATCATTGTTTACCAGTTTTGTAAACTTAAACACATTTATATTAATAACATTTGTCCCAGGACCCTGGGTAATGTGGATCCCCGGTGAAAAAAAATGCAAATAATCCTTCTACACTTAAAGGAAACCATAATTCAGTGTAGTAATTAATCTGAATACAAATATAGCCTATATATGAAACATTCTGGATAGCCTATATATGCTTATAAAAAGTTATTAAATCATATGAAAACACAGATGTGTTGGACAGTGTCTCTAGTACGCCCGTCAATCGCATCATGTCGCTCGTTTCAGTTCTGAGGGCACAGTCAGCACATGAAGATGCCCAGAAAATAGTGTCTCCCGCCAAATACGAGGGCCTGGTGAGAAATTTCGCCTGAAGCTATGCTGCCCACATCACATAACTGTCATGCGTTTTCTTCTTCAAGACAATTCTCAGCCGTATTCTGGAGGGGCAATGAAGATGCTCATGCAACGTTTTCGAAGGGCAGTGTTTGATCTCCCACAGTTCAGTCCGTAATTGGCTCCCCTTCACTGTCAACGAAATGTAGACCAACGTAGAGAATTGGCGGAAAGCACTGGCGGCTGCCTTCTATAAAGAGGGCATTGGAAAGTTGGTACAACGCTACTGCAAACGTCTAAATCGGATCGGCGACTATGTAGGTAAGTAGCTGGAAGTTGTAACTAACTGTTGCAAATGACATATTTTTGATTTTCATAGTGGTTTCCTTTTCGCGACCGATCGGACCTTACTTTCCGCATTCGCCTCGTATATTACGCCCCAAAAAACCGTAGTGTCAGCAGCCAACATCACATCAGTGCTTTCAAGATGCCTAACATACAGCGAACAATTTTCTGTAAGACAGACGGCCATGCTTTTACCGTCCACCATGTGGCGGCCCCGCCAAGCGCCGTTGGAGGCCGTAGGCTGCGTAGACATAATCCCTTCCGCAAGACACGTGATCGAAAATAGCCCCGACTGTATTCTAGCGTCGAGTGGTATTTAGTGAATTTTCTTGGGCCAGGAGCCAATACTACGAGGATTCCATTAATCTGGGTTCTCACTCGAGAGCCACCTCCACTATGCTTCTGCCGTTCACGTCACTCTTCGCGATCCTGGGAGCTGCCAGCTGTGGACTTAGTGTGTTCGTGGCCTCGTCACCGAAGAAAACGGGGACTCTGTCATTGTGGCAGACATGTGGGCTTGAAAATTTATTCCCGTTTAGCTTTCAGAGAGCTACATGCCAGACTTAGACAATTTTGCTCTCAACGGAACTTCGACTTTTATAAAGTGTGTATTTAATGAACTTAGAATTAGTGACAATCTAACCGACTTTCAGCCACGAGAAGTATTATTGTTCACAAATTTCCTGGCAGATTAAAACTGTATGCCAGACGAAGACTCGAACTCGGGACTGTGAAATGCAAATGACCACAGTTCTAGCCTTGGTTCACGTTTCATTTCAGCAAATATTCCGCTACACAGTGAAAATATCAATACTGATCCGTTTCAAAAAGTGACAACTTTATGTTTTGTTTCGAAGTGGACCTGCAATTAATCTTTGATAAACAAACTTGTTCTGTCATTGTTAACTGGATATTTTTTGAGCTACCGTCGTCGGATGCATAATTTTTAATGTCAGGCAGCTCTTTCTGCCAAGTGAATTGTGTAGCAGCTGCATAGCAGATACGATCATGTTTTTACTGCCGGCCTCAGTGTTCGAGCGGTTCTAGGCGCTTCAGTCTGGAACTGCGCGACCGCTACGGTCGCAGGTTCGAATCCTGCCTCGGGCATGGATGTGTGTGACGTCCTTAGGTTAGTTAGGTTTAAGTAATGCTAAGTTCTTGTGACTGATGACCTCAGATGCTAAGTCCCATAGTGCTCAGAGCCATTTGAACCATTTTGTTTACAATGGACTGGGCAAATTCGCTAGTTTATTTGGCGAACAGAAACGATTGAGGCGGACAGTGAGTGTAGTTTTAAAGTACATTAACATTATCTTTATCTTTATAGCGCACTTCCCTAGCAGTCGTCCTTAACCATAATAGAATAATGCTCGAGAGGAGACTTCGTTCGAAACATGGTGATTGTTTCGTTTTCACATGAAATCATTTACTGCTGCAAATAAAGAGTTTTACTTGTTTAGTATCTGATGTTGCTCACGATGTGTTTCGCGGATTATTCATTTTCAAGAGCGTTACTTAACGACATTAAGACGGCATAAACGCGGTGCGCCGTGCTTGTGAGCTGCTGCACCGTTCTGGATATTTTCCTTTGTTGCTCACAGCGGACGCCGACAGCAACGCTCAAATGCCGGTCATCTTAATCTAATAGAAAATACACAAAATTAATAATGAAAATAGTTTCGAGAAAGCACGAGCGTAAGATGAATCAATCACACACACACACACACACACACACACACACACGCGCGCGCGCGCGCGCGCGCGCGCGTAACAGAAAAAAATACGAAGAGTGACTTCTTGCAGGAATTAATTAAATGTTAAAAATGTCAGCAGTGTCTTTGCAGCAGTAGGTTTTCAACAGCTGTCTTACTATGAATTAAATTTTCGTCATGAATATGACAAGGTGGGGACTAAGTGTGCTTCAGTGCGCTACATCAAATCCCACAGCTCGGCAATATCTCAAGGGTTAAGAACATGGGACACAATAATGACGCTCCGTTTATTCGGTGAGGACATTAAGCTCGATGACCATTCTGGTGTACTTCCAAAGGAATTGGCTACATACCTCGAGAAGCTCCTTTTCCATAAGCAAACATATCACACAGACGTATTACGTATGAGTCACAAGTCTGAGTAGCCTGAATCTTGTTCTCTCGAGCAGTGCAGTTCGACCGATCGAGATAGCACAGTGTTTAAAGACAGTGGACTCGTTTTAAAAAGGACTGGTTTACAAGTACAGCCCCTCAGGCTTCGGTTTTCTGTGAGTCTTCTAAAAATAACTCCAGTCGAACACCAGTAGCTATCTTTCCATAATTTTTCAAGTTAGCTAGAATAATTACTCAAAATTTGTAAAGGTGTTCAGCGAAGACACGCTGTCCAGCGCTTGGTCAACCGACCAATAGTGAAAGACTAGAGAGAGGATAGAGAGAGAGAGACAGAGAGAGAGAGAGGGAGAGAGAGAGAGAGAGAGAGATTGAGAGAGGAAGAGAGAGAGTAAGGTAACGACCTGATGTGGGCTGTCCCATACTGCCAGCAGATAGGCATCACATTCGTAGGAGAGATCGCTAGCGCACGCTTGTGTAATGTCGCTCAAGACAGAAATACAACGAATTTAGACAGTAAAAATTTTTCACTGCCGGTATTTGGATAGAAAGGTGAAGAGAAATAGTGGAGTAAGTATCACGATCACCAAAGATCACGCAAAGTATTCTGAATTACGTCCGAAACCTCAGTATTTCATGGAGTGAGGCAAGCGATCATTTGTCAGTCAGATGCGGACGTTCATCTCCGCATACCCCTTGGCTCTGTCCGAGACTGGCAGGTGATATACTCCCGCACTTACCTCATGTTATGTAGGTCATATACTCCCTCCCTTATCTCATCATCATGTGCTTCAGCTTCGTCATCTCCAACAGGAACAAATCACATTATATACGAACCCAACAGTCGACAAACACCAACCAAGTGATTTCTGGCATGCGTTGGTCGTGACCTACAAGAGTAAACAACAATAAATACAGTGTGCACAATACTTTTTCCGATGTGTTTATCTTAAAAGAGCGGCGATGACTAGAATATGTTAGTAGGCTGTTGAGCATGGGGGCTACGTAAGTAGGCTGTTTAGGTTTTTATATTGGTAACGCCACGTAGCGCTCTGTATGAAAATCAATGGCTGTGCTGTGTGCAGTCTGTGGCTGGTTGGCATTGTTGTAATATTCGCTATCGTAGTGTTGGGCAGTTGGATGTGAACAGCGCGTAGCGTTGCGCAGTTGGAGGTGAGCCGCCAGCAGTGGTGGATGTGGGGAGAGAGATGGCGGAGTTTTGAGAGCGGATGATCTGGACGTATGTCCATCAGAGACAGTAAATTTGTAAGACTGAGACTGGATGCCATGAACTGATTTTTTATATATCAGTTCATGATATCCAGTCTTACCAAGTTACTGTCTCTGATGGACATTATATATATATATATATATATATATATATATATATATATATATATATGACTTTTGAACACTATTAAGGTAAATACATTGTTTGTTCTCTATCAAAATCTTTCATTTGCTAAATATGCCTATCAGTAGTTAGTGCCTTCAGTAGTTAGAATCTTTTACTTAACTGGCAGTATTGGCGCTCGCTGTATTGCAGTAGTTTGAGTAACGAAGATTTTTGTGAGGTAAGTGATTCATGAAAGGTATAGGTTATTGTTAGTCAGGGCCATTCTTTTGTAGATATTATTGAAAGTAAGATTGCGTTGTGTTAAAAATATTGTGTGTCAGTTTATTGATGATCTCAATAAGTATAGAGAGAAATGTCTGTGCACGTTCAGTTTTGCTCAGCTATTTGAAAATCAAATAACGTAAGGGGTTTATCAGCACAGTCATTGATTAATTTTTCTAAGGGGACGTTTCAAATATCACCTGTAAGAAGACGTTTCCGCGTTGAAAGTTGCTGGCGCGTCCGTACGACAGTGCAGTGATCCTCACCCCGTGACCGCCGAGATCTCCGATGCCAGAGCCGACCGCAGACCGCGTTATGAAAGAGGGCGGGTCTGTGGGAGGTTTCCGGACGGCTGCAGTAGAAGGGAATTCTTCGCCGACAGTCTGTTCTGTCTCCGTCTGCCCGCGGCAGCCGATCGCGCTTGCGTAAGGCCCGCGGTTCGTAGCCGGCGTTGCACAATGCGCGAACCGAGCTGCGTCGCATGGTGCGGCCACAGGAAGCGATTTATCAGTCGAGTCGGCACTCCCACTTTGCTAGACTTCCCGTCCAAGGCACCGTATACCGTACACCTGCCACGGTCCGCCGCTTAATCTACTCTCAGAACGCGCTTTCGCAATGAGCTGCTGCCTCGCTATTGCGGAGTTGTTGCCGGAATCAGAGCACATACTGTTTATGTCTGCTGACTCTTAGCTTCCTCCATACAGCCAGCTTATTCATACAGATAATGTACATTTGATTGCTTTATTACAGATTGTTACTGTTACACTGAGATTTTACACACGGTGGCGGTAATGGATTGATGTTAGGTGGGGATGCAGCGAAAGAATACATAAAGAGCAAGCAACAAGTCTTGTGATGCTGCTTTTGCTAACAGAAGCGCCATACAGACTGGCAATGGATGACCAAGACGCATACGTTCGTGTAACACGACTGTCGTAATGTTTAATTCCAATTGCACTTTAGGCGAAGATGAACCACATTATGACCTTGTACGCTGGTGTAGTGTCTTGAACGTCTCGGTTGCACCCCCGCCCTCCTGTCCAGCCCCGCAACACAGTGGCATAACTTAGGCTTCGTTCACAGTGACACAACTATGGTCACCAGACGATGTCGCCTCCGCCACAGGTCGCCCGATAACATCAACCGACAGCTAGGGTTACGCCTCTGCATGATGTCTGACCACCACTAGAGTTGCAAAACTACTGTAGATTACTGTAGATTACTGTAGACTGTCGTAAGTGAGCGTACCCTGCAGCAGTTTTCCTAGCAGTTTTGGTTTTCCGTACGTTAGGCGTGTTGCATACGTATCGGGCGTAGCCTCTATTCGATCGCTCTCTTTACCTATACGATCAGCGTCTTACTAGATTCTCCTACAAACAAGAAGTTGTGAGCCATCTAGAAACTCAGTGAGGATCTATAAAGGGCCCTGTAACCTGCGGAACATGTTCGTTCTTCATAGTTATTCTCTAGCCTGTTGCTTAAAAATAATCAACATCCATAGCAAAATGAAACTGTCAGTGTTTAATTCAGCTTTTACTCGAAAATTTTTCATTTTTATCTTGAAACAAAATAAAACACAGATTTGTCATAACACGTCAGAAAACGCAATTACCTCGAAAAAGAAAAAAATTAAAGAAAATAGATACAAAAACGTATCAAACGTAGCTCTTATACAAAAAATGTTTCCGCTATTGCAAAACAACTTCCGCACTTATCAGTAATAAAAGGAAACTCCTGACTTTGATCATTATGAAAAGCGTCCTGTTGAGTACAAAGCAACAACAATAATTATATAGTTTTATTGTGTGTTAGTGCATGTAAACTGTACTCGTACTCGCATCAGAGATAATAGCTTTGGTTATACAGGGTGAGTCACCTAACATTACCGCTGGATATATTTCGCAAACCACATCAAATACTGACAAATCGATTCCACAGACCGAATGTGATGAGAGGGGCTAGTGTAATTGGTTAATACAAACCATACAAAAATGCACGGAAATGTATGGTTTGTATTAAACAATTACACTAGCCCCCCTCCTCACGTTCGGTCTGTGGAATCGGTTCGTCAGTATTTGATGTGGTTTACGAAATATATCCAGCGGTAACGTTAGGTGACTCACCCTGTATAAAAGCGCAGAAGTTACAAGAGCATCTCAGTTGTATTATTTATACAGCGCTATTCATGTTTTGAAAGGATATAAGATACACAATGGGCTAGCACTGAACGATTTGCGGTTCCAATTATGTGAAAAACAAACAAACAAATAAAGTGAAGTCGTCGGCTCCCAGTTCCTTTTTCGCATATTCATTTATGTTTCTTTCCCTACCAATGCTACCAACACTACCAGTAATCCTTCCATTTACTACATCATTTACTGTAGTTTTGGTAGAGCGGAACTCTAACAACCACACTTATGGTTATGCTTCGCGGGCCACGTACGCCCTTGGAGGTTGTTTTGTCAACAGAAGAGTCACCGAGCTGTTGGCCGCCAAGTGTCCTGCAGCCGCCACAGTGTCTGGGGGCGCAAGCCGCACCGATACGCGGCGCGCAGGTCTCGGTGGCAGCGAGGCCCACGAGAAAGACAGGCCGCGGCGCGCACGTCACGAAGGTAGTCCTGAACTCGCTCACTCAGCTCAGCAAACAAAATGCGTTTCTAAATCTGTTAACTCGCAGCTGGACGTGTAAGTACTGAACGAGAATGGGATCAAAAGGGCTCTGAGCACTATGGGACTCAACATCTTAGGTCATAAGTCCCCTAGAACGTAGAACTACTTAAACCTAACTAACCTAAGGACATCACACACACCCATGCCCGAGGCAGGAGTCGAACCTGCGACCGTAGGCGTCCCGCGGTTCCGGACTGCAGCGCCAGAACCGCACGGCCACCGCGGCCGGCAGAATGGGATCTTCCACTGGAATCTGCTATTATGAAGTCTTACTGATTAACAGTACTACAGCAAAATTTAATTGAAGATCAATACTCGCTATAAATGGTATAACTGCTTGTTTATAGCATTTAGTATCTTCTGCTTAACAATACTCATTACATGCTGGAAGTGGTGTCTTATGCAACTGATAATTATTTTAGCATGATTTTCTTTTATTGTACGCCAGTGCCGCCGTTACAAATTATAAATAGACCCATGGACTTCCCATCATTATAGGACTAATAACAGTAAGATTCTATAATAGCGGATTCCAGTAGAAGAATCAGTTTTCGTTTGTACGAATACGCCTAGCTACGAGTTAACAGGTGTAGAAACGTAGTTTGTCTGGTGCTTTAGGACTACCTTCGTGATGTACGCGCCGCGGCCTGTCTTTTCGTAGGCCTCGGGTGGCAGGCACCTGTTCGTGTCCGCGCAGCAACGTGTCCTCCTGACACTACGCATGTAGCACTTAGGTCGCCGTTCCGCCTCTCGATATAGCCACTTACGCTCCGGGCTCCTACCGAGCATCGTCAGCCAAGACTTTCCGTTTTACGGACCCAGTGCCTGCCTCCGATGCTGCTCATCACCCTCGCTGTGAGCCACTTCTGAGGGCTCCGCTTCGTTGGATCTGCGTCTGGACCGACCACGAGCCACCGTCTTGCGGGACCGTGTCACTACTTATCCTCCGTGCTACTCGCCAATTCGACGTTCTTGGACTTTGTCCATCGTCAGAGATCGACATTTCAGATGTCATCGTCCCCAGAAGCTGTACTTAGTTTAATTTATGTTAATAAACGAACAGCTCTCATTGTAGAGTGCGAATTTCAGTACTGTCTGTTACACCATTCGGATCAGGAGACAACACAATGTGCGTCCGATCTCCTACGTCAGTCTTTTGCGGGTTCCAGGAACATAGAATTTATTTTTGAAAGGAGGTTAGAATCTACGTTTTCTAACTTATATCTGCCTCGAAAGCAGAGTAGCGTGTACTTGCTCCTCAGTTGTTGGAATAACCAGACAAGTTTTACGAGTATTTAGGATGAAAGAGAGGAAAGTTCTGTTATACACTCGAGATGATTCGTGGTGACATTGAAAAGCAAGGTTACAAACACTTTGCACAACTTAAAAGGAATTCAGCAAAACCAACGTATATCAGTTAACCTTCAGTGGCTGTTGGTTGGTTGATGTGGGGGTGGGACCATACAGCGAGGTCATCGGTCCCATCGGATTAGGGAAGGATGGAGAAGAAACCATCCCGATTTAGGGAAAACACGGAAAACACGGAAAACCTAAATCAGGATGGCCGGACGCGGATTTGAACTGTCGTCCGCCCGAATGCGAGTTCAGTGTTTGCTAACCACTGCACCACCTCGCTCGGTTCAATCACTGTCATTCAGCGTATGTGTGAAAGACAAACATAAATATTAAAATAAGATATTATGAACATCGAAAGTAATGTAATGTGGAAACACATATAAGACATTTGAAAACCATCACATATGACAGAATGACCTCAATACTGTCATTAACACTACTTAGCAGCAATAATAATTCTATGACAGCTAATGCCGACCTATCGCAACCCAAAATTTAAAGCATAAAAAATGACATATAGCACCTTTCTCAATTGTACATGTAATTGTTTGTAGCTACAATCTACCAGTGGGCATAAAATCTGCAATACAGATTTTGCCTCTGTTGCAGATGCCATGCTGCGTAAAGTATAGACATGCGACTGAGAGGGCCAGAGAGCCGCAGAACATACATAATGCAATATTACCTAACATTCAATCGAATATTGTTAAATTTGAAGATTCGTGTCCAATAAAGTACCGATTTCAGACCACAGATTCAGAGGCATGTCTTTGCTATTATATTTCTCATCCTCAGGATGCCACAAGCTCTTTCTTTCTAGTAATAAACTCAAAAATTTCTGTTTTTGCATAATAATTTCTCACATCGGGATTGCTTACATATATAAAAAATTTCACCTTGTCGGTTTTGGCAAGTAGTTGCTTACCTGAGATGTGCTTCATCCACTGAAAGCTTCATACAGATATAGAAGCAAGTGTAGTTACACACACTGAATATCATGAAGTCAGTTACCATTTCAATGAATGTACATCAAATCGTCTCATCATAAAAGTCCTGGGAATTATTGTCATCGAGCGAGGTGGCGCAGTGGTTAGCATACTGGACTCACATTCGGAAGAACGACGGTTCAAACCGGCGTCCGGCCATCCTGGTTTAGGTTTTCCGTGCTTTCCCTAAATCGCTTCAGACAAATTCCGGGACGGTTCGTTTGAAAAGGGCACTGCCGACTTTCTTCTCTCCATTCCATAACCCGATGCGACCGACGACCTCACTGTTTCGTCCCCTCTCCCAAATAAACCAAGCAAGCAATCATCGTCGCGTGCGTAGACTGTCATTAACACCACAACACAAACGGCTGTGTTTGCAGAGGGGCTGTGACATGGAGGCACGGACTGCTGATGACTTGTGTCACATTCTGTTCAGCGATGCATCGGTGAATCGCTGTTCTCCACTGCCCCGGATAACCATCGTCGGCGAATACGGAGGCGACCTGGGGAGAAGTACCATTCTTCCAATGGTTTGGAGAGGCGCAGTAGTGTTTGGGAAGCTATCGGTTATGAATTCAGGTCACAGCTGATAGTGAATGAGGGAACTGTGACGGCAGAACGGTACATCACAAAAAAATGGTTCAGATGGCTCTGAGCACTATGGGACTTAACTTCTTAGGTCATCAGTCCCCTAGAACGTACAACTACTTAAAACTAACTAACCTAAGGACATCAGACACATCAATGCGCGAGGCAGGATTCGAACCTGCGACCGTAGCGGTCGCGTAGTTCCAGACTGTAGCGCCTAGAACCGCTCTGCCACTCCGACCGGCGATACATCACAGACATCCTGCGTCTCAACGCGTTACTCCTCACGTGGCTTATATTGTAGTTTCAGTTTTCAACATGACAATGCTCGTCGAGACACGGTACGTGTCTCTACCGACTGCCTGTGTGATTTTGAGGTACTTTCGTGACCAGTAAGATTCATAGACCTGTTTCTGACAGAACGTTTCAGACCAGCTCGGCGTCAAATCCGTCCCAATGTTATGGTATCAAGGCTCACTTACAACACCTGCTGGCCAGCTTGCATCAGGGGCGGTACAATGACTCTGTGACGCCTTTCCCAACCGAATAACAGTATGCATTGAGGCCAGAGAGGGAGCAACGTCGTGCTGTAAGTGGACTCATGCTGCCGTTCTTTGTAGAACTTACCCCATTTTGTAATGACTGAAATGACATCACATACTCTCTCAACGGCGGAGTTTCATTTCGTTTCCTCCTCCCCTTTTGGGAGCTTAACTTATTTTGAAAGGCAATGTACGAGGCCTAATCGGAAAGTAAGATCCGATCGGTCGTAAAATGGAAACAAGCATGAAAATCAAAACTGTTCTATTTGAAACAGTTAGCTACACCTTTCAGCTACTTCTCTCCACAGTCACTGCTCCAACTTACACATTCGTCGTACCACTGTACCAGGTTTCCAGTACCCTCGTTTAGAAGGCAGCCGCCTGTGCTTTCCGCCAATGCTCTACGCTAGTCCACATTTCGTTGACTGTCAAGGGGAGCCAATTACGGACTGTACTGCGGGAGATCAAACACTTCCCTTCAAAAACGCTGCAGGAGCATCTTCACCGCCCCTGCAGAGTGCGACCGAGAATTGTCATGAAGAAGGAAACGCATGACAGGTATGTTATGTGGGCTGCTTGACATCAGGCGTAATCTCTCACTAGGACATCATACTTGGCGGGAGACTCCATTATACTAGTCGTCCTTACGTGCACACTGGGCGCTCAGAACTGCAAAGACTGACGTGACGTGGTCGACGGGCATGCTAGAGATACTACTCAACACATCAGTGCAAAGCTTCATCGGCTTCTCGTTTTGGTTTCTATTTCGTGCCCGATCGGACCTTACTCTCCGAATATCCCTCACACGTGTTCCAGTCGTTACAGGGTTCCTACTCCCACTCCCCCCTTTGGGGGTACTAGCAGGGATATCTCACGCTTCTAGGCGCTACAGTCTGGAATCGCGCGACCGCTGCGGTCGCAGGTTCGAATCCTGCCTCGGGCATGGATGTGTGTGATGTCCTTAGGTTAGTTAGGTTTAAGTAGTTCTAAGTTCTAGGGGACTGATGACCGCAGCAGTTAAGTCCCATAGTGCTCAGAGTCATTTGAACCATTTTTTTTATCTCACGCTTTCTCTCTCTATTACTTCGGACGGTGTTTGTTCAATAATAACCGTCATGCAAGAGATTCAACAAAAAAAAGTCCAGTTACAGACTAGAAGTGCTGGATCGACACATTCACTTTCAAAGAAAAAAAAAGTCGACTTAGCAGGAGAGTGGTGAGCGGTAGCTTCGCGATGATCAGGCGTTCTGCCCGCTGTCAATACGAGTCAGTACTTCCGCGTTGACAAACACGGTTCCCGAGCTCTAGCACGATAAGAACGAAGGTTCACGCTGAGTTTTTATCATCCTCTAATGGCCTGACAATGCTTATTACGAAACAAATAATACTGACTCGATAAAGCACACTTCACATGTAATTATTAATTAATTTTATTTTTGCTGGTTTCAGAAGCAGGATCACTGCATTTTATCTATTGTCAATCTCATCCTCTCTGCGTTTATTGCGTGTTTACTGCATCCAGATACTTCAAGAGGCTGTGGTATATACTTCAGTTTATGACTTCTCCTGAAGTTAATATTGTTGACTGCTCGATCCAGAGCGCCGCCGCAGTGCGCTGTATTCGAAGAACGTGGAGGCGAAATGCTCATTAGGAAGTATCTTAAGAGCGGCGTATCCGACATCTGTGCGTGAGGAGCTGTAACAAGGTATTAACGATCCACTCAGCTCACAATCCAGAGAACAATTAAGGCGCAAAAATGTGTCCGGTAAAGAAGGCTGATACCACAGTTTTCTGATGTCTTCTGCAACGTAAAGCGGTCTCTGCGAGGGCTACGTGAGTGTCGTAATTTTGACCCCACAGATCTACATCCGGCGTGTGTATTCTACATTATAATGTAATAGAAAGAAATATTCTTTTTTACGTATTCATTGTACCGTGGTCTAAACAGTATTAAATGTGTAACGTGTGACTAGTTTAAATAAAAATTAAAGGTGAGGCCAAAATGCCATAAAGTTGTCAAACAACAGAATACGCTGTCAGTACGCAACCGAAGTTTTCATAGCGCTGCAAGTACCGGTTTACAGGACATCACATGAAGCAGACAGTTCGGAGATGGCATTGACCTCATAGACGTAACAGACTGCAACCTGCAGTGTGAGTACAGGACATAATAGTAGTTCCGTTAGGAATGTGGGGTCATGTGTTTCAGCTACAATAGAGCTTCATTCATCGCCTTTAGTAATGCCAGGTATCTCTCGATCAATTTAGCTTACCATTCAAATGAACGTTGCGCAGCATCGAAATTTATGCAGCGTCATGTTATTTCTGCGAAGGTTGGAGACTGATTCTGTCTAGAACACTGCAGTCCCTGTTGTATTATGCGAGAACTCTAACCCAACTAGGTGCCGTAATTGTTACAAAAATGGACTCGCAGTCGGCAGGAGAGGACTTCGAATCTCCTCTCGGCTTTCAGGATTTCAGTAAGTCAACTACTCTTTTGTGTCTGGTTTTCAGTACACGAAAATACACACATTAAAAAAAGTGTTGCATCATCTCGATTCCGAGAGTTCTGGAACCTGTACAGAAATTGGAATAGACTTCAACATAAACATCATTTCTGCGCTTTTTGCTGCTCATGAAAACCACTCATTGCATGTTGTACCACCGTACAGCGAGACCTTCAGCGGTGGTGGTCCAGATTGCTGTACACACGGGTACCTCTAATACTCAATAGTACGTCCTCTTCTATTGATGCATGCCTGTATTCGTCGTGGCGTACTATCCACAAGTTCATCAAGGCACTGTTGGTCCAATTTGTCCCACTCTTCAACGGCGATTCGGTGCAGATCCATCAGAGTGGTAGGTGGGTCACAGCGCCCATAAACAGCCCTTTTCAATCTACCACAGATATGTTCGATAGGGTTCATGTCTGGAGAACATGCTGGCCACTCTAGTCAAGCGATGTCTTTATCCTGAAGGAAGTCATTCACAAGATGTGCACGACGGGGTCGCGAATTTTAGCCCATGAAGACGAATTCCTCGCCAATATGCTGCCGATATGGATGCACTGTCGGTCGGAGGATGTCATTCACGTATCGTACAGCTGTTATGACACCTTCCATGACCACCAGAGGCGTACGTCGGCCCCACATAATGCGACCCCAAAACAGCAGGGAACTTCCACCTTGCTGCACTCGCTGATCAGAGTGTCTAAGGCGGTCAGCCTGACCGGGTAGCCTCCAAACACGTCTCCGACGATTGTCTAGTTGAAGGCATTTGCGATACTCATCGGTGAAAAGAACATGATGCCAATAATGAGCGGTCCATTCGGCATGTTGTTGGGCCCATCTGTACCGTGCTACATGGTGTCGTGGCTGAAAGATGGACTTCGCCATGGACGTCGGGAGTGAAGTTGGGCATCATGCAGCCTATTGCGCACAGTTTGAGTCGTCACACGATGTCCTGTTGCTGCACGAAAGGCATTATTCAACATGGTGACGCTGCTGTGAGGGTTCCTCCCAGCCATAATCCGTAGGTAGCCGTCATCCACTACAGTACTAGCCCTTGGGCGGCCTGGACGAGGCATGTCATCGACAATTCCTGTCTGTATCTAATTCATGTCCGAGAAACATCGCTTTGGCTCACGCCTAGACATTTCCCTTGTTGAGAGCCCTTCGTGGCACAAAGTAACAATGCGGACGCGATCGAACCGCGGTATTGACCGTCTAGTCATGGTTGAACTACAGACAGCACGAGCCGTATACCTCCTTTCTGGTGGAATGACTGGAACTAATCGGCTGTACCCCTCTGTCTAATAGGCGGTGCTCATGCAGGCTTGTTTACATCTTTGGGCGGGTTTACTGACATCTATGAACACTTAAAGGGATTGTGTCTGTGATACAATAACCACAGTCAACGTCTATCTTCAGGAGTTCTGGGAACCGTGGTGATGCAAAACCTTTTTTGATGTGTGTATCTGTGCAGAAAAATTTCCTGATGACTGTCACGTTCAACTTAAAGTTCAGGCCGAAGACATGATAGCTAACGCACTCTGAAAATATCTCTGAGAACATATCAAGCATATGAAAGCTTAGGTTATGTAGGGGAAAGAACAAAGTGCATAAACGAATATTTTAGTGAATTTTGTGATCAAATTTATTTACAGTTTGTCCATTATGTGATTCGGAGGATGTATAGAAGTTCCACCTTGTAGATGAGTAATGTGCAATGAGCCTACGTCGCTCCGTGTGATAATCTAATAGCTTCCTTTCTAAAAATCTGAAATATGTAGATCCAAAGCAATTACGTCGAATTAAATATGATAAACAGCCAGTAGTCTTGCAATTTCTACACTGTCATTGACCTGCTAACCTGTAAAGTACGTAAAGAACAGCAAAAGCTTCCTGCTGGTTATGGTACTTGAAAGTCTGTACCTATTGCAGCTGAGCGTAGATTTGAGAAACATTCTTCCTGAAGGCAGTTACGTGTGAGGGTGTTGTAATTAATCGAATCTTTAAAAATCACACGGGAATGTGAATAAATCGTGGAACTGGTAATCACGTTGATTCAAAGTATAATCATGGATGAAAGAAAGAATGCAGTTTTTGTTCGTGAATTACGTGGGTTTTTGGGACACCAATAAGACAAAATTTAACAACAAAAAATTCTACATGAATTAGAAAATCATGGAAACACTGAAATAAGCGAGAGATGTATTCAATAAACCCATCATTCGGATGGATTAATAAATCCCCGATTTTGTGAGACCTACAACACGCTAACCACGTCACTGAATCCAAGAAAAGGCACATAAGATCTGAAAATGCTGCAAATGAGTCACAATCTCACCATACTTTTGCAACTCGTTGCGTGAGACTGTCCATCACAAAGCAACTTCAAAGCGAGTTACTAAATCAGAAAAACGTGGAAGCAACAGTCGGGACTGCTCACTGAAGGCTGCAGAGAAATGTGCACAGGCTGATAAAGCTTTGTGTGGTTCAAATGGGCAGAAACGCCAAGAGCAGGCGACCGCCGTGGCCAACTACCGGTTCCCGCTTCTACTCGCCAGACATGGCTTCTCAAGAAGTCAAAGATTGTGATACCTTCAGTAATCGATCACTTTATAGAGACCATCTTTGTAATATGCTTCAGAATACGCAGAAGAACAAATATTATTTAAAGCTGACATTGTGAAAAAAACTTTGAAGTGGTTTCCCTAAATTAGTTAAGACGAATGCCAGGATGGTTCCTCGGAAAACGTCACCGCTGCATTCTTTGTCCAGTGAGGGCTTCTGCGTCTTTCATAATGACCCTGCCTCCAACGGGACTTAAAACCCTATTATCATTCCTCTCCTTCCGAGAACAGTGGTGATTTATCGAGTGAAAGGAGGCCTTTAGTTTTGCATATAGATTAAACGCCAACCGTTCGCGGAAATTGCGTGATGCGTCGCATTCACCTCGAATGTATTTTCGCCCCTTTCTATTTGCATCCTACTGAGTAACAAAACCTACTGTGACATTTTTGCACATTTGTAAGCAAATGTGAAAGCACGGGTGCACACGTGTGTACGAAATTTCTATAAAAGTAAATTTTAATGGCTTTTCTATTTTTTATAATTTTTATGTGCTAGTACCGGTATTTGCCTTAATCAAAGCCGGACGGGGTGGCCGAGCGGTTCTAGACGCTACAGTCTGGAACCGCACGACCGCTACGGTCGCAGGTTCGAATCCTGCCTCGGGCATGGATGTGTGTGACGTCGTTAGGTTAGTTAGGTTTAAGTAGTTCTAAGTCTAGGGGACTGATGATCTCAGATGTTAAGTCACATAGTGCTTAGAGCCATTTGAACTTCAACAAAAATATAATAACAAACAAGATAGGACACCCTTCTATGCTGACTGTGTTACTGCCTGATCGAAAGAAAGATTCCTGCCTTTTCTGAACTTGGAACAAAAAAATCATTTTGATGAGATGTACAATTGACGCGGCTGTTTTTATTCAGACATCATTTATTATACATGAAATATAGACATTTTTCGGTGGTCGTTGATTTAGTGAGAACCTTGATCACCCTGATGCTTGCAAGATAAGTGTAGATAAAGGGTTCCTACACTGAGGCGCTAAAGCAAGTGGTACATGTATGAGTATTCAAATACAGAGATACGTAAACAGGCAGAGTACGGCGCTGCGATCGGCAACGCCTTATGTGAGACAACAAGTGTCTGGTGCAGTTATTAGATCGGGTACCGCTGCTAGAATGGCAGGTGATCATGATTTCAGTCAGTTTGAACGTGTTCTTACAATATGCGCACGAGCGATGGGACACAGCATCTCCGAGGTAGTGATGACGTGGGAATTTTCCCGTACAACCATTTCACAAGTGTACCGTCAATATCAGGAATTCGCTAAACATCAAAAAGAACTTGCAAGAATGGGACCAACGACGACTGAGGAGAATCGTTCAACGTAAACAGAAATGCAACCCTTCCGCAAACTGCTGTAGATTTCAGTGCTGGACCATCAACAAGTGTCAGCGTGCGAACCATTCAACGAAACGTCATCGGTATGTGCTTTCGGAGCCGTTTTATCGACATGTATTAACGGGAATTTTAGAACATGTGAATAATCAGTACTCGAGCAGAGACTCGCGTGTTGCCATTGCCAGCGCTGAAACTTACCGCCAAGTAGCAGAGCTGTTCAGTCGGTGTTGGAGTACCGGTTATGCGCCTTGTGTGTATGATAGAACGTATGAACGGTGCTCCATCAGTAATCTTTACGCTTTGTTCTTCGGGGTGTGGATTTCATGGGAAACCGACTCGATCCAGTGACAGGTTCTCATACTCTGTTCTGTGCAGAAATTTCAGTCCAGAACATTGGTCAACTATCTGTGGTTACTCGTAAATTTCTATCCATGGCGATAAACTGCCTGCAATAGGACGATGCCTACTGCAGAACTTTTATTCGTATATTCGTTCGGCTTTTCAGGAACTACATTCCGCTACACGTTCTTGGATCTTCGATAACCAATAAAGAACCCTCAACAGTGGTACACTCTACCTTCGCCACTTCACAGGCGAGTGTGTAATTTTTTTCAAGACAGCACCACCAATGGTGTTGCGGCAGTCAGTTTTTTTTTTTTTTTTGTTATGAATCATAAGCAATTTCAAACTGAAACACTAACTTCCAACCATTGGTTTGCTATCTCAAAACACTCATTTAAGGATCCTGTGCTGGATGTATTTTAACCTTAAGGGTGTGGCACTTCCAATGTATTAGTCTCGAAACACTCCACAAATGTTTTGTTCGGGTAACTAAAAACGTCGCGCTCTAGCTTTCGAAACAAGAGATGAGCCAGATGCTGGTCGAATTTATGCAGGGGCGTTGTGACCATTGGCTGAGTGCTCTAGCCATCATGAGTGTGATTTCCAAGCGATTTCCAAACTCTTTTAGGCTGATGGTGGACTGGTCCCCGAACTCTGCCTCAGAAAACACGCTAGATGAACAGTTAAAAATACGATAACACACAAAACAGAGTTTGAAAGAGAGATAGCGTACACATCTTTCCAATAGGTTAACAGACGACTGTGGCGACAAGGACATCCAGCAACGAAGTTAAATAAATTTACCAGGTCTTGAAAACAGTGAACTACGAACGACAGTAATGTATAAGCACTAAGAAGAAGAGAATCGGCCAACAAATGACAGAAAGCCTACATAAAATTTGGGTCTGTTTCCAATAATACAATTTTTTCTAAGTTAATTAGCAATAGAGAGAGAGAGAGAGAGAGTGCGTGAGAGAGAGAGAGAGAGAGAGAGAGAGAGAGAGAGAGAGAGAGAGGGAGAGTTTGTGGGGCGTGTTTAAGATGATGTCTGCTTACACGCATGGCGGCAGACATGGGGAAGCCTTTTATCATGCCAATTATCATAAAGCGTTGCTGGGGACATGAATCAATAAATTTACATTGTCACTGAAGTATGGCTACGAACCAATCTGCAGGAGTATCCCCTTCCACCATTACTCACAGCAAAACATCAGGGCCGGCCGCGGTGGTCTAGCGGTTCTGGCGCTGCAGTCCGGAACCGAGGGACTGCTGCGGTCGCAGGTTCGAATCCTGCCTCGGGCATGGGTGTGTGTGATGTCCTTAGGTTAGTTAGGTTTAAGTAGTTCTAAGTTCTAGGGGACTTATGACCTCAGATGTTGAGTCCCATAGTGCTCAGAGCCATTTGAACCATTTGAGCCAAAACATCAGGAAGAAGACTATAAAGGGTGTAATGGGGTCTAAGTGCAGATATTTTTATATGTTGTACCTTAATATGTACACATGTGAGTGTGTTAGCTGTTTTTCCACTGTGCTGAACAGTCTTCTCACGAACACGTCGCAAACTTTACGACCTGATGTTTTCTCCATGGTCGTAACTAATTGGATGACGCCTGACTACAAAGACTAACCATTCTGCGTCCACACGTCTACATTTAAACATCTGACCTGTTGCTCAGGGGAAAATAAACATTAATGGCTTGCTCTTGCCACATGTGCTTGGAGGTACTGCTCAACCTTTGCAGTTATGCTCCATACACATTGTATCTCAATGCCTGTTGGGGATTAGTGGAGAGGGATTCGTAGAAAGTTTCAAAATCGGATATCCGCCTGTGATTAAGGATACTTAGTCACTTACGGGCAGCTTAAACCAAGTACCGGGACAATGCAATATCCAAGAGCCCTGAGCCCCCGTTCTTCAGCAAATCTGACTGGCACTGCCATATGCGCCCATACTACCCACCTCACGGCAAGCCGAACCCACACAAATGCAAACAAAATCTACGCGACATTATACAGGGTGATTCAAAAAGAATACCACAACTTTAGGAATTTAAAAATCTGCAACGACAAAAGGCAGAGCTAAGCACTATCTGTCGGCGAATTATGGGAGCTATAAAGTTTCATTTAGTTGTACATTTGTTCGCTTGAGGCGCTGTTGACTAGGCGTCAGCGTCAGTTGATGCTAAGATGGCAACCGCTCAACAGAAAGCTTTTTGTGTTATTGAGTACGGCAGAAGTGAATCGACGACAGTTGTTCAGCGTGCATTTCGAACGAAGTATGGTGTTAAACCTCCTGATAGGTGGTGTATTAAACGTTGGTATAAACAGTTTACAGAGAATGGGTGTTTGTGCAAAGGGAAAAGTTCTGGACGGCCGAGAACGAGTGATGAAAATGTAGCACGCATCCAGCAAGCATTTGTTCGCAGCCCAGGAAAATCGACTCGCAGAGCTAGCAGAGAGCTGCAAATTCCACAATCAACTGTATGGAGAGTCCTACGAAAAAGGTTAGTTATGAAACCTTATCGTCTGAAATTGGTTCAAGCACTGTCTGCAGCTGATAAGATTAAAAGAATCGATTTCTGTGATTTTATCCTTGCTCAAATGGAAACAGATGAATCTTTCGTTTCAAAGATTGTGTTTAGTGATGAAGCAACTTTCCACACTAACGGGAAAGTCAACCGTCACAATGTCTGTATATGGGGCACTGAGAATCCGCGGGAAACAACTCAGTATGAACGTGACTCGCCTAAGGTGAACGTTTTCTGTGCCATTTCAGCCAATAAAGTTTTTGGTCCCTTTTTCTTCGAAGGTGCTACTGTAACTGGACTACAGTATCTGGAGATGTTAGAGAATTGGCTGTTCCCTCAGCTCGAACAAGAAGCACAACAATTCATATTTGAGCAGGATGGAGCGCCACCACATTGGCACTTATCTGTCTGTAACTACCTGAACGTCAACTACCCGAGGCGATGGATCGACCGCCAGGCAGCCCGTGACAGAGCACTTCATCACTGGCCTCCAAGAAGCCCTGATCTTACCCCCTGCGATTTTTTCTTATGGGGGTATGTTAAGGATATGGTGTTTCGGCCACCTCTCCCAGCCACCATTGATGATTTGAAACGAGAAATAACAGCAGCTATCCAAACTGTTACGCCTGATATGCTACAGAGAGTGTGGAACGAGTTGGAGTATCGGGTTGATATTGCTCGAGTGTCTGGAGGGGGCCATATTGAACATCTCTGAACTTGTTTTTGAGTGAAAAAAAAACCTTTTTAAATACTCTTTGTAATGATGTATAACAGAAGGTTATATTATGTTTCTTTCATTAAATACACATTTTTAAAGTTGTGGTATTCTTTTTGAATCACCCTGTACAATGAGCGGATAATTTTTCGAGGGGACTTCAAAAAGTAAGAAACACGTTATTATGGCATGCCAAGCAACTTTTATTGGGAGCTATACTGCACTTCAAAGTGACGCAGAGACACATGACATTTTTCAATGTAGTCACTCAAGTCTCTGTAAGCAACAGTGAGAACGTTCTACCAGTCGAATTTCTCGGAGACAGAAATCCACTCCTTTGTCAAGAAATCATTCGAGAACCGCTGTGTGAATGTCCTCGATGTGTACTTTTATCTTGCCGAAAAGATGGAAATTACATAGTGCGAGACTTGGACTTAGCGATCAGCTTCATCCTCGTCTGTGCAGTCTCAGTCAAATTGCTGGCACCATTTCACTACAGTTGGAAGCGACATTGCATTTCGTACATATCCCACAAGAATTTCACTGTGAATCTGCGTGCAGCTTATATGTTTTGCCACAAGAATAGTACTATCCGCGTACTTCAGATTCAGAGTACGTTTCCAGATGCCTCGCAATTTCACCAGCCCACTGTGATGTGTGTATCGCAGCATAACTTGTCTGCAGAAAACTCAGAATGTGTTCTCTCTTCTGCCAGTTCACCACTCTCGTTAAGCAGTGGTCTTTGAGTGGGACGGCGTGTGTAACTTATAACTTACTCTCTGATGTCCCTACTTGTAATGAAACTGAATTCTCTGATGACAACTCTGTTTTGTTGCGATAACGGAGACGCTGAAACTTACTCATTGCTAACATATCCTTACACCTGCACTTGAAACTGGAAACATAAATCCGCCAGTAGCTCTACTACCGTCCAGACTGTCAAAGAGTTTTTGGTTCTCACCCTGCTCTAAAAACCGATATTATTCAACCGTTTCTGCATACTATCTCCAATGTGGGACCATATTAGTGGTTGATCGCATCAAGCCGTACAGACAACATTACAGCCGGGCGGAGTGGCCGAGCGGTTCTAGGCGCTACAGTCTGGAAGCGCGCGATCGCTACGGTCGCAGGCTCGAATCCTGCCTCGGGCATGGATGTGTGTGATGTCATTAGGTTAGTTAGGTTTAAGTAGTTATAAGTTCTAGGGGACTGATGACCTCAGAAGTTAAGTCCCATAGTGCTCAGAGCCATTTTGAACAACATTACAGTCCCGCATCCTGTGACTCCTCGATCGATACTAATCCTTTCGCAGTGGTGACCATTGATAGTTTGATAGTTTCCTGCCGTTATGTAGACAGCAGTGACACCACCAGCAGTCGACCAATGCTGTAAACGCCCAGAAGATGACCCCTACGTCGGGTTGAAACCGGCTGGCGGTATAATAATAATAATAAATACGATTAAGACTGTTTTTGAATAATTGACAAACATAAGATAATTAGCAGCGAGTCATGGCTGCAAATATAAGCACCACACGGCTACGCACTATATAACAACAATTGACACAAGTCCAAAGTATCGAGTAGTAAATGATATTGGTTGACCGTGTAGCAGTCTGACATCAACCAATATTGAAATGATAATTAAATCAAGACCCTATGCTGCCGACAGTTGTTGATATACCTAAACGGGGACAGTTGAAAAATGTGTGCCTCAGCCGGGACACGAACTTGGGATCTCCTGCTTACGTGGCTGACGCTCTATCCATCTTTTTTCCCCGATATAGTTCGTTGCGTTTCGTTTGGGCGGACGTCAGAAGACATCCGTTCAAGCTGATCGTTGATTCCTTGACTCAGTTTTTTTTTATTATAGAGAGCACGCAGCCTTCTGACCGAAAACCCTGAGCTACCGTGCCGGCTAGTGTCAATACTGATGTATCTCCTGTCCCCCGTTTTGTCTGCAGCGCAGTAATAAACAGTCCGTGAATAAACACAACAGGTAGACGAATATGAAATAAAGTGACTATTTAGTAACGCCATCCACGTACATTTTAGGACTGAGATCCCAGCGCCTCTCACAATTTTTCGTTTCTCTTTCCTCTCGGAAAGGTCGTATCTGTAGTGGTGTACCTGCGGTGCCAACGCCATGATTTTCAGCCTCCCCTTTCGCTCCTCACGGGCGTGTAACTGTTCGCTGCAATACTGCTAGTCGCATGAGGGACGGCGGCGGTGCAGTTCCGAATGCGTGTAGCGAGATGTTTATCGGCAGTTAAAGTTGTGGGCCGGCTGGAAGATACAGCAGGGCCGGCGCGCTGTCCGGGCCAGGGAGGGGCGCTGTGGGCCGCATTACAAGAGCGGGCCAGCCATCAGTCACGTCGTGCGTGGGCGGCCGACACGGCGGAGGAGTGTTCCACGGCACCGCCCCGGTCCCTTCGCGCTTAGCCCAAACTGTATTTCAGATGCGGCCACGGAGAGCTCAGTGGCCGTTGCTGAGTTTGGTTTTTCACACTCGTCTTAAAAGGGACAAAACTGTCCCTTGTAGGGGCACACTATTCGCCTATAACTAAGTACCGTCCAGTTTCTGTGTTCTTTGGCCTGTTGCAACTTTGCATGCCACTGCGGACAATGGTGTTTTGCGAGGTACCCGATTTCAAACGTCCGTTCAATGCAATTCGCTTCACAGTGCTCGCTCGGAAACTGGTTGAGGCTAAATTATTGATTAATATTAATTGATTACTATTTTGACGGATTGATGTACTGAATTTAGAATTCATTTATGTCGAAAGGAGGATATAAGATGAACATCAACAAAAGCAAAACGAGGATAATGGAATGTAGTCGAATTAAGTCGGGTCATCCTGAGGGAATTAGATTAGGAAATGAAACACTTAACGTAGTAAAGGAGTTTTGCTATTTGGGGAGCAAAATAACTGATGATGGTCGAAGTAGAGCGGATATAAAATGTAGACTCGCACTGGCAAGGAAAGCGTTTCTGAAGAAGAGAAATTTGTTAACATCGAGTATAGATTTGTCAGGAAGTCGTTTCTCAAAGTATTTGTATGGAGTGTAGCCATGTATGGAAGTGAAACATGGACGATAAATAGTTTGGACAAGAAGAGAATAGAAGCTTTCGAAATGTTGTGCTGCAGAAGAATGCTGAACATTAGATGGGTAGATCACACAACTAATGAGGAGGTATTGACTAGAATTGGGGAGAAGAGGAGTTTGTGGCACAACTTGACGAGAAGAAGGGACCGGTTGGTAGGACATGTTTTGAGGCATCAAGGGATCACAAATTTAGTACTGGAGAGCAGCGTGGAGGGTAAAAATCGTAGAGGGAGACCAAGAGATGAATACACTAAGCAGATTCACAAGGATGTAGGTTGCAGTAAGTACTGGGAGATGAAGAAGCTTGCACAGGATAGAGTAGCGTGGAGAGCTGCATCAAACCAGTCTCAGGACTGAAGACCACAACAACAACATTATGTCGAAAATGTTCAAATGTGTGTGAATTCCTAAGGGACCAAACTGCTGAGGTCATCGGTCCCTAGACTTACACACTACTTAAACTAACTTAAGCTAAGAACAACACACACACCCATGCCTGAGGGAGGAATCGAGTCTTCAGCGGGAGGGCATTTTTATAAATTTTTTTCTACAAATGGTACTGGTATTTTATGATTTATTTATATTTATTTTGATTTTTTTTTAATTTTTTGTTTTAATTAATATGGATTTTTTAACTTTATTAGAACAGAAGGATTAAGATTGCATTCAAATTCGAAAGGGTTCAAATAAGGTAGGTCTTGTAGGTGTTCCTCTACCTTTTAACGACACAATTAAATTAACTTGTAAGGAGTATTCCTATTATGTCACATCATATCCTTTATTGTTTTTGTCCTTTTTAATTTAATAATTTCTTTTTCTGAGTAATTTTTCCGTATTTAACTTATAAGTGTTTTTTTCTTGTGTTTTTTTATTATTTATGTTGAACGAAATTAGGTGTATATGATGTAATAACTGCTGGTTGATTATCAAATTCAAACAATTCTTTATAAGGTTCTTAACATTGTGTTGCTCGAACTATTTCATATGAAGTTAGATTAGCATTGTTTTTTATTATCTTTAATTATTTTGATTCGTAAGTTTGACACATTTGATTTTATAAATTATTAGTTTTACTGCTGATTTGTTATTATACGTTTTCCTTTACCTTTAGCCTGTTTTGCCTCACGTTTCGCCGTAACTAACCGTATCACTGTTGTTTTGCTGAAGGATAGTCTGACCGAGCGAGGTGGCGCAGTGGTAGCACACTGGACTCGCATTCGGGAGGACGACGGTTCAATCCCACGTCCGGCCATCCTGATTCAGGTTTCCCGTGATTTCCCTAAATCGCCCCAGGCAAATGCTGGGATGGTTCCTTTGAAAGGGCACGGCCGACTTCCTTTCCCATCCTTCCCTAATCCGATGAGACCGATGACCTAGCTGTTTGGTCTCTTCCCCCAAACAATCCAATCCAAAATAGTCTGAATTTGTTTCAGAGGTTAATACTTAGTTAGGTACCTGGTGGTTTTACTTTAATTTTTTTTTGGTAGAGTACACCAGAATCGTATTTATTGATGTATTATTAGCTTTAACGTTTTTAAGTGGTGACTTTTATTCTTTGTCTGTTACATCTCTTCCACGAGGAAGGAGGTACACGGCTCGTGCTGTCTGTAGTTCAACCATGCCTAGACGGTCGATCGCGTCCACATTGTCGCTTTGTGGCAGAAAGGGCTCTCAACAAGGGAAGTGTCCAGACGTCTCAGAGTGAAGCAAAGCGATGTTGTTCGAACATGACGGAAATACAGAGAGACAGGAACTGTCGATGACAAGCCTCGCTCAGGCCGCCCAAGGGCTACTAGTACAGTGAATGACCGCTACCTGCGGATTATGGCTCGGAGTAACCCTGACGCCATCATGTTGAATAATGCTTTTCGTGCAGCCACAGGACGTCGTGTTACAACTCAAACTGTGCGGAATAGGCTGCATGATGTGCAACTTCACTACCGACGTCCATGGCGAGGTACATCTTTGCAACCACGACACCATGCAGCGCGGCACAGATGGGCTCAACAACATGCGGAATGGAGCGCTCAGGATTGGCGTCACGTTCTCTTTACATGCCTTCAATCAGAAAATCGTCGGAGACGTGTTTGGAGGCAACCCGGTCAGGATGAACGACTTAGACACTCTCATCAGCGAGTGCAACAAGGTGGAGGTTCCCTACTGTTTTGGGGTGGCATTATGTGGGGCCGACGTACGCCGCTGCTGCTCATGGAAGGCGCCGTAACGGCTATACGATATATGAAAGCCATCCTCCGACAGATAGTCAACCATATCGGCAGCATAGTGGCGAGGCATTTGTCTTATGGACGACAATTCGCGCCCCCATCGTGCACATCTTGTGAATGACTTGCTTCAGGATAACGACATCGCCCGACTAGAGTGGTTCCAGACATGAATCCTATTGAACATCCCCAGGATAGCTTGAAAAGGGTTGTTTGAGCAGTGGTAAAAATTGCTGTTTTGAAGAACGCGCCGCAGAGCGTAGTGTGAAGCAGTCGCCTTCTGTCTCTGGCGGTGGCGCCGCTGTGGCAATCGCAGCTTTGGTGTCTCCCTCTGGTGGGAAAGGGGAAAGGTTGCCTGTTCACGAGCATTTAAGGGGCGCGATGAGCTCGCTAGGCGGCGAGTCTGGTCAGTTGGTCAGCCGGGTCAGTGTGGGGCAGTCAGTGTCTGTCTGTCGTCCGGAGTGCTAGTATGTGTTAGGCCGCCAGTCTGCTCGAGTTTGTTCAGGCAATGGTCATTGGCGGTTGGATCGATCGGTTGGTCGGTCACGCACTGAGACACAGGATGACTTGTCCGTCTCGAGCGTCGGCGCAAGTGAGGTCGCCACTTGAGTCCAGTGGCCGCGCCGTATAGCGAGGGGTAGTGGCTTCGCGGCCGACACGAGAGCAACAGGAGTCAACCCACGACATCGGTCTGGTCGGTGCGAGCTGCGACGCCGTGAGACGAGAGATCGGCGCGCCTTCCTGCGTCCGTTGAAGCGGCTGGCAGCGGACGGCTCGGGAGAGCGTTTTGCGTTTTGAGAGTGCTGCGCCAGGTCTTCGCCAGACATCGCAGTTTATTAGAAGTTAAGTGAGTCGTGATATGTGGTCATTTTAGTTTATGAAGTTGCCACACTTCCACCGTAAGAGTTTTGTTTCTTAAATCAAGTTGCACCTTTGGTGGCAAGTTAATCTTTTTATGTTAGTGTTTTGTACCATTTCCATCCCTCCTATGGGGTGCATAGTTCATGCGCTTGTGTGAGTTGTTACAATTTTTAGTTTAAAGTAATCTGGTGTGTTGCAGATTTGCACCAGTGTAGGGTTGTTGTGAGGGGTCGTGTTTAGGGCCGTGACGAAAGGGAGCGGCAAGGTTCTCAGCCCGAAAGCTCGTACAGTCAAAAATTGTTCCTTCTGCCTCTCAATAAATTGTAACTTGATATTTAGGGGGTGCTTTCTGATTATAATTTTAAATCTGCTTTTTTTTTAAAAAAAAGGGCTTTTAAGAATAAAATTTCCATTTGTTGAAAGAAATTTGTTTTCTTTTCACCAGTTACCCACTGGCAACTACTTCCACACTCACATAGTGTGATTAAATGTGTTAATGTTCTTGATGAATCGCTAGTAACTAAAGTAAATTCTTAAGAAAAAGTTTTGAAAGGAAATTCACGGTTCACTGTTTATGGACGATGTGACCTACCAACCATTCTGATGGATCTACGCCGAATCGCCGTTGAGGAGTGGGACAATCTGGTCCAACAGTACCTTGATGAACTTGTGGATAGTATGCCACGACGAAGACAGGCATGCATCAATGCAAGAGGACGTACTACTGGGTATTAACCGAGCGAGGTGGCGCAGTGGTTAGCACACTGGACTCGCATTCGGGAGGACGACGGTTCAATCCCGTCTCCAGCCATCCTGATTTAGGTTTTCCGTGATTTCCCTAAATAGTTTCAGGCGAATGCCGGGATGGTTCCTTTGAAAGGGCACGGCCGATTTCCATCCCCATCCTTCCCTAACCTGCCCGCATCTCGTGGTCGTGCGGTAGCGTTCTCGCTTCCCACGCCCGGGTTCCCGGGTTCGATTCCCGGCGGGGTCAGGGATTTTCTCTGCCTCGTGATGGCTGGGTGTTGTGTGATGTCCTTAGGTTAGTTAGGTTTAAGTAGTTCTAAGTTCTAGGGGACTGATGACCATAGATGTTAAGTCCCATAGTGCTCAGAGCCATTTGAACCATTTGAACCTTCCATAACCCGAGCTTGCGCTCCGTCTCTAATGACCTCGTTGTCGACGGGACGTTAAACAACACTAACCTAACCTAACCTACTGGGTATTAGAGGTACCGGTGTGTACAGCAATTTGGACCACTACCTCTGAAGTTCTCGCTGCATGGTGGTACAACATGCAATGTGTGGTTTTCATGAGCAATAAAAAGGGTGGAAATGATGTTTATGTTGATCTCTATTCCAATTTTATGTACACGTAACTGGGAACCAAGGTGATGCAAAACTTTTTTCTTGTGTGTATAAAAGCAGAAGTGGAAGCGAGGGTCGTGCTGCAGCTGTTGAACCAGATGCTGGGATTTTTCGTTTTAAAATGACACAAGCAATACCCTTCTGGAGTCTCGTGCAGTCGGAGTTTACACTTTGTTCCTGAAGACCTCATTATCGACTGGACTTTAAAAACTAGACAAAAAAGGGCTCTGTGCACTATGGGAGTTAACTTCTGAGGTCATTAGTCCCCTAGACTTGTTGTTGTTGTTGTGGTCTTCAGTCCTGAGACTGGTTTGATGCAGCTCTCCATGCTACTCTATCCTGTGCAAGCTTCTTCATCACCCAGTACCTACTGCAACCTACATCCTTCTGAATCTGCTTAGTGTACTCATCTCTTGGTCTCCCTCTACAATTTATACCCTCCACGCTGCCCTCCAATGCTAAATTTGTGATGCCTTGATGCCTCAAAACATGTCCTACCAACCGATCCCTTCTTCTAGTCAAGTTGTGCCACAAACTTCTCTTCTCCCCGATCCTATTCGATACCTCCTCATTAGTTACGTGAACTACCCACCTTATCTTCAGCATTCTTCTGTAGCACCACATTTCGAAAGCTTCTATTCTCTTCTTGTCCAAACTATATATCGTCCATGTTTCACTTCCATACATGGCTACACTCCATACAAATACTTTCAGAAACGAATTCCTGACACTTAAATCTATACTCGATGTTAACAAATTTCTCTTCTTCAGAAACGATTTCCTTGCCATTGCCAGTCTACATTTTATATCCTCTCTACTTCGACCATCATCAGTTATTTTACTCCCTAAATAGCAAAACTCCTTTACTACTTTAAGTGTCTCATTTCCTAATCTAATCCCCTCAGCATCACCCGATTTAATTTGACTACATTCCATTATCCTCGTTTTGCTTTTGTTGATGTTCATCTTATATCCTCCTTTCAAGACACTGTCCATTCCGTTCCTAGACTTAGACCTACTTAAACCTAACTAACCTAAAGACATCACACACACCTATGCCCGAGGCAGGATTCGAACCTGCGACCGTAGCGGTCGCGCGGTTCCAGACTGTAGCGCCTAGAACCGCTCGGACACACCGGCCGGCTAAAAACTAGACATTTCCGACCTTACGGGGCGAGAAGTCTGTTTTGCAAAGTAACCGTTGTGGCAGTTATCGTGAGCTATTTATGGAAATACCGGAGAATCTACAGCTGTATGGTGGGAAGGTGTACTGGGCACGAGGACAAACTGGCGGTAGTTCGAAGACGCACGCGTTTCCAGCGGGCAAACAGTTGATTTGGTAAAGTTACAATGTGCCGCCGAGACGTGCCACACTTGCGGGTGACGGCGGCACCGTGGAAAAACACGGACCGACATACGGTGAAAGCCCGGGGCCGGACACAGCGGGGAAAAGCCGGCGGGAGAAAGGAGCGGGCGGCGGCCACGCCCGCCGCGGCGTCGCGAGGGCACCGCCGCTCCGCGCGTAATGACCGGCCAGCCGTCTTCTGGACGATTACTGCAATTCCCCGCGAACTCGTCCAGCGGCAAGAGCGGCCTTATCTGATGGCCGCCGGACCAGGCAGTGGCCGCGGAAATGACTGGCCGCGGCCGCGCTTAACGGCCACACTCCCCCCGCCCCCGCGGCAGGTTACCGGGACCGCGGAGCGCGCTCTGTCTGGTCGAGCCGCGGAAAAGCGCGGCGCGGCGGCTCATTAGCGCTCCGGCCTTGCACAAGGGCGTCCGCCGGGTCGCCGAGCCACCGGGCCATGCAAAAGGGAAAGCTGCGGCGGCTGCGTGCCTGCTGCTGCAAGTGGCCGGGCGTTACAAGCCGCCGGTACTGCGAAGAGGTAAAGGAAAAAGCACGCGCCGTACCGCAAAATGCATCACCGTTATTTCGCCAGAGTTCTTCAAAACACATTTCGGGCAAAAGAAACGATAGAACTAAGTGCGTTTATCTTGGCCCTAGTGCACAATTACGAACGCGAGACTGTAAGCTACACATTTGACTTCTCCAGAGCAGGCTCCAACTCAGCCTGTCCCTCTGTAACTGCAATCGTATCCGCCTCCTACCACCTACTTCCCATATCTACCATATTTATTTCCCAGTCATCTTCGGTCATAAAAACATGTCTCCTGATTACCTGTATTATATACACTACTGGCCATTAAAATTGGTACACCACGAAGAAGACGTGCTACACACACGAAATTTAACCGACAGGAAGAAGATGCTGTGATAGGTGGCGACACCTACAACGTGCTGACATGAGGAGAGTTTCCAACCGATTTCTCATACACAAACAGCAGTTGACCGCCGTTCCCTGGTGAAACGTTGTTGTGATGCCTCGTGTAAGGAGGAGAAATGCGTACCATCACGTTTCCGACTTTGATAAAGGTCGAATTGTAGCCTATCGCGATTGCGGTTTATCGTATCGCGACATTGCTGCTCGCGTTGGTCGAGATCCAATGACTGTCAGCAGAATAAGGAATCTGTGGGTTCAGGAGGGTAATAGCGAACGCCGTGCTGGATCCCAATGGCCTCCTACCACTAGTAGTCAACATGACAGGCATCTTATCCGCATGGCTGTAACGGATCGTGCAGCCACGTCTCGATCCCTGAGTCAACAGATGGGAACGTTTGCAAGACAACAACCATCTGCACGAACAGTTCGACGACGTTTGCAGCAGCATGGACAGTCAGCTCGGAGACCATGGCTGCGGTTACCCTTGACGCTGCATCACAGAAAGGAGGGCCTGCGATGGTGTACTCCACGACGAACCTGGGTGCACGAAACATATTTTTTTCTGATGAATCCACGTTCTGTATACATCATCATGATGGTAGCATCCGTGTTTGGCGACATCGCGGTGAACGCACATTGGAAGCGTGTATTCGTCATCGCCATACTGGCGTATCAACCGGCGTGATGGTATGGGGTGCCATTGGTTACACGTCTCAGTCACCTCTTGTTCGCATTGACGGCACTTTGAACAGTGGACGTTACATTTCAGATGTCTTACGACCCGTGGCTCTACCCTTCATTCGATTCTTCGAAACACTACATTTCAGCAGGAAAATCCACGACCGCATGTTGCAGGTCCTGTACGGGCCTTTCTGGATACAGAAAATGTTCGACTGCTGCCCTGGCTAGCACATTCTCCAGATCTCTCACCAACCGAAAACGTCTGGTCAATGGTGGTCGAGCAAGTGGCTCGTCACAATACGCCACTCACTACTCTTGATGAACTGTGGTATCGTGTTGAAGCTGCATGGGCAGCTGTACCTGTACACGCCATCCAAGCTCTGTTTGATTCAGTGCCCAGGCGTATCAAGGCCGTTATTACGGCCAGAGGTGGTTGCTCTGGGTACTGATTTCTCAGGATCTATGCACCCAAATTGCGTGAAAATGTAATCACATGTCAGTTCTAGTATAATATATTTGCCCAATGAATACCCGTTTATCATGTGCATTTCTTCTTGGTGTAGTAATTTTAATGGCTAGTAGTGTAAAAGGCCATGTCCTATGTGAGTCATCGCCCAGCCAAAACCGGTAAGGATACACACTTGGGAAACTTAAAGAGCTTTTTATCTTATACTGTAGGCGTCGTTAAAGGAACGATTTTCATAAATTCCACCCTAAAGGGGTGAAATAGAGGATGAAAGTTTTTTTTGAAAATATGTCTCTATTAAGCCAATTTTGAACCTAGGCTTACATAACTTGGTATTACGTTTCTCTGTCAGAAACAGAGAAATATGTGTTTCAGTATTTTTGGTACTTTAGCCCTACGGGTGTGAAATAGCGAGTGAAAGTTTTTTTTAAATAAATCATTTTTAAGGGGCTAATAAGGTATTTTTAAGACTACAGCTATGAAAATTGATATTTGATTTCTGGGTTGCAAATAAAAAAAATCTTATCAATGCATTTGCAAATGCGATCCCCAAAGGGGTGAAAAAGGAGATGAAATGTTTTATGGTAATATCTGATTACGAAAGCATTTTTAATGCTAAATCTCTGAAAATTTCAATTTAGCTTCTTAGTTAGAATTAACGTGTTTCAGTATTTTTGGAAATTCAACCGCTAAGCAGCTAAAATAGTGGGCGAAAGTTTTTTTTTTAAATAAATCACTACTGAAGAACTACTTAAGCCTTTTTAAGCTGTATCTGCGAAAATTGTTATGTGACTTCTCGGTTACAAATAAAAAAAATGTCATAGTGTTTTTGGAAATTAATCCCTTAAGGGGCGGAAAAAGGGGATGAAAATTTTTCAGAAAATATTTAGTTGCCACATATTAAAATTATTTAATGCTAAGTCTGTGGAAATTTGTATTTCACTTCCCGCTTGCATGTAAAGAAATATATGTTAGCGGGTGAGAGTTTCTGTGGAAATATCATCATTTGATACGGTTCCGCACTTACGTTTAGTGAAAAAAATACGTGCTTACGGAATATCGGACCAGGTTTGTGATTGGATTCAGGATTTCCTAGAAGAAAGAACACAACATGTCATTCTTAACGGTTCAAAATCTGCAGATGTAGAGGTAATTTCGGAAGTACCGCAAGGAAGCGTGATAGGACCTTTATTGTTTACAATATACATAAATGACTTAGTTGACAACATCGGTAGCTCCGTGAGGCTATTTGCAGATGACACGGTTGTCTACAAGAAAGTAGCAACATCAGAAGACTCGTACGTACTCCAGGAAGACCTGCAGAGGATTAATGAATGGTGCGACAGCTGGCAGCTTTCCCTAAATGTAGATAAATGTAATATAATGCGCATACATAGGGGCAGAAATCCATTCCAGTACGATTATGCCATAGGTGGTAAATCATTGGAAGCGGTAACGACCGTAAAATACTTAGGAGTTACTATCCGGAGCGATCTGAAGTGGAATGATCACATAAAACAAATAGTGGGAAAAGCAGGCGCCAGGTTGAGATTCATAGGAAGAATTCTAAGAAAATGTGACTCATCGACGAAAGAAGTAGCTTACAAAACGCTTGTTCGTCCGATTCTTGAGTATTGCTCATCAGTATGGGACCCTTACCAGGTTGGATTAATAGAAGAGATAGACATGATCCAGCGAAAAGCAGCGCGATTCGTCATGGGGACATTTAGTCAGCGCGAGAGCGTTACGGAGATGCTGAACAAGCTCCAGTGGCGGACACTTCAAGAAAGGCGTTACGCAATACGGAGAGGTTTATTATCGAAATTACGAGAGAGCACATTCCGGGAAGAGATGGGCAACATATTACTACCGCCCACATATATCTCGCGTAATGATCACAACGAAAAGATCCGAGAAATTAGAGCAAATACGGAGACTTACAAGCAGTCGTTCTTCCCACGCACAATTCGTGAATGGAACAGGGAAGGGGGGATCAGATAATGGTACAATAAGTACCCTCCGCCACACACCGTAAGGTGGCTCGCGGAGTATAGATGTAGATGTAGATGTAGAAGAACGCAAAAGGCATGATCAACGAAAATCTTGAAACTACCAGAAATGCTTTTTGGTCAGAACTACATTTTGAACAGGCGTCGCTTTTATGTTCTTAATTAGTGTGAAAAGTTTAGGTGGTGCAGTTTGCGAACAAAATAAAAATCCGATTAAAGGAAACCAGTGCAGACCGTATAGGCTACATGACTGAAGCGGCGGGCGCTAAGTTACTTTATTATAAAAAGGCAGCATAAGTAGGCCTATACACGTTCCTTATCACGCGTCAAAACAATGTTTGGCCTTCCCACAGCCCGAAACTTTCGTTTGTTCTTCATGGCATCCGTGTTGTTGCTTGAAAGCACACTAGAGGCAGCGGCCGGAATCCACGCACTCTTGGCTGGTGGCGGCCGCTGATAATGTGCTAAAGTGCTGCAGCACACGGTAAATATCGCACTAAAATTATGCCATTTCTCTTCGAACCAGTGTGGATGCAAATAAAACAGATGAAAGCATGTTTTGTAGCGCTCTCTCTCTGATCGTTGCTCATAACGTCAGTTCAATATTTTTCTTTGGAAGTGAAGGTGAAGTACTGTGCAAGCAACGTAGCGAATTCTGTAACCTATCTGCTAACGAGGCCCTTTTTCCAGTACATATCTGACAGAAAGCGAGAGTTGATGAGTCTGGTAGATATAATCCAAATGTAAATCTAACAAGCTCAGGGCGTGGGTTGGGCTTACCGATTGGGCTCAGACTATGTGAGTAGAAGCAGGTAGACGCCCCTTTCAAGGTCCTATAACATTTCGCCTGAATGGGCCATAGGAAAAGGTAAAAGGCTCTCTAAATATTTTCGATTAGAATCCGCCTCGATAGCTGAGTGGTGTATGTCTTGATGCTGGCACGGTAGCTTAGCGTGTTCGGTCAGAGGGTTAGCTGCCCTCTGCAATAAAAAATAAAAAAGTAAAAATAAAAAATAATAAAAAAACTGAGTGAACGTATCAACAACGAACTTGAATGGGTGTCATGGGACGTCCGCCTCGAACAAATGCAACGAGTAACATCGAATAAAATGAGTTAAAAAATAAAAAGTGGTCAGCGCGATTGAATGACATGCGAAGGGCCTGGGTCCGATTCCCGGCTGGGTCGAAGATTTTCTCCGCTCAGGGACTGGGTGTTGTGTTGTCTTCACCATCATCTTATCCCCATCGACACACAAGTCGCCAAGGTGGCGTCAACTCAAAACACTTGGAGCAGTCGACCGGTCTACCAGACGGGAGGCCCTAGCTACACGACATGTCTTTTTTCCATTAGAGTGTGAAAGGCTCTTGAGCAATACTTGATATGTAGGTGCCGTGGTGCAGAGTTCAAGTGCGCGGCCTGGCAAATTCTTAGCAATGTTAAACTATTAATTATAAAATTTAAATATATTTAAAGGGTTCAATTTATTTATGATAATATATTATATATATTATCTTATAATATATAATTATATTGAATGTCTATAATACATAATAAATTATATATAATATATATACTATAAATTTTATATTATATATAATTTATATATAATATTTATATTCGTTCATTAACAGTACAGCAAAAAACCAGCCAATGTTTCAGTTTTCACTTTTTTTAGTCAATCTATGACTAGTGTCGGACTGGGACCCATTTTCAAATCATTGTAACACAGATAAAAATGGTATTTCTGAAAATGCAACAAGCGTTTCAAAAATGTGCAAACGAACAGTTCCAGCGCAAAAAGATAACACAGTTCGTAACACTGTCCGTTTGCACATTTTTGACATAGTTTTTCCATTTTCGAAAATACCATTTTTGACTATGATACGATGATCTGAAAATGTCCCAGCCTGAAACTGATTCTCGGGTGAATAAAAAATGTGAAATTTGCAACTTTTCAAGTTTTCGTTGTGCTGATTAACATAAGTTGCTGACCTACAATTATTCAAGCTTGCTGGAAGTTCGTATATACATAAAATTAATATATTCAGTTTATTTACTGTTACTAACCTTGTAAGTCAAAAAAAGGCTGTAAGTGGTGTTTATTTACTGTTACTAACCTTGTAAGTCAAAAAAAGGCTGTAAGTGGTGGAAAAAAAAGCGAGTATATGAGGAAATTCAGTATGAAAGTGTATCAAAAGAGTGAGATGCTGTATCTGTGGGTATGACGTTCGCAATGCACTTTTTAAGAGTGCCATGTTTGTTATTCGGGAACAGTGATGCTTGAGGTACAGGGAGAGTGAAAAATCTATCACATATTAAGGCATTAATAAAAGGATAAAGAAATCATAAACATATGAACAACATACTTGATGGCAGTGCATTAGCTAAAGGCATTACCGCAACAATATTAAGTCGCACCTAAAATGACGACGTAGTGAAACACAGTCTGTCTTTCGTTGCAGTATTGTAGCACACTGGCAAAATTTTGTGGGACCTGCCACTGCTCTAGGAGATGTACGGCGCACGAGACCATCTACGTGACGTACTGCCCCGCAAACTGATTGGAAACGTTTATGGCGTACCAGGGTTATTTTCTGCATTGCTACACATCAAAATACACTGCCGAAAAAAAAAAAAGTGGCACCCTCAGGGACTGCGTTCAGTGGCTCTAGGGTGTAACATGTGCATAATTAGGGGTTGCACTATCAGTGATTCGGTAAACATTTCGAACAAATTATTTCACTGTTCTCATTGTCCAAAAACTGGTTTCATGCAAGTGTCCACGGTAGCCTAACACTTAATAACTGAAAAAACTAAGGATTTTGGGACGTATGTTTTCTTGTTTTTGTTTGAAATACCCGCCACAGAGACAATAAAAGTATGTGTGTTTCATCGAGTGCAATGTTCTTGAAGCAAATTGCGTCAATATGTAAGTGGCAATTTCTGTAATGTCCGTGACCTAGAAAATTAAAACAATTGTTTCACGTAGAAATATTTGAGAAGGGCTGCATGGTTTTTAAATGTGTTATGAAATAGTGCCTGAATGAAAATGAGCTAACAACGATAAACACTTTGGAGAAGATGAGAGTAGATGCTTTTTAAATGTGGTGCTACAGAAGAACGCTGAGGATTAGATAGGTAGGTCGGGTAGTTAGTGTAGAGGTACTGAGCTGGAACCGAGGGAAAAAAATAATGACACAGCTTGACTAAAAGTAGCGATCTGTTGATAGGGCACATCCGGAGGCGTCAAAGAGTATTCGGTTTCGTGTTGGAGGGAAGTGTGTGGGTAAAAATTGTAGGAGGAGACTACAACAAACACTATCAAATGGCCGTAGGTTACAGTGGTTAGGCTTGCAGAGGACAGACAGGCATGGAGAGGCGCATCAAACCAGCCTCTACTGAACAGCATGACAAAACAGTGATTGGAAAACAAAGCCTCTGCCCGACGTCATTAAAGACAGAACACAAACTCGAAAAAGAAATCGACCGAGTCTTTTAAAAATGTACTATCGCAACATTTGCGTTAGGTGATTTGGGGAAAACACAGAAAAACTAAAGTGGGATGACTGATTGGAGCTATGAACCGCTTCCCACCTGTATGCGATTACAGTGTTTGCCACCATATCACATTGCTCGCTTAATGAAACAGTAAAAAGTGTTAATTTACGAATGCATTATCTTACGGGAATATAAACTAATAAAATTTTCTCGAACTTAGAGCGGTATCAAGTGGATAAATATCCACAACCTTTTTGGACGAGTGCCCTTCGGCCTTTATCAAGTGGCGACACAGTTGCTAATTCCGTTCCTGCAGAGCCATGCTACCATCTGTGACGTCACTGGTAGCTAATCCAGTGCCGTATAAGTTAACTTTCTCGTTGCGAGTCCCCCGTGTCCCTATCTACCTACCTGAGACCGGATCCCAAGTTGAGCTTAGACGCACGCCGCTGTTTTTATTGATGGTGTCGTCTGATCTCTACCTCTTGTTGTAGCACGTTACCCCAGAAACCATTTATCAGTTTAATGATGTCTCGTCGAATGCAGTTCTGCTTCCCATTTCCAGAGGCCGGCAGGTAAAAAATACCGTGCGGGTGTTGACAGTTCTACGTCGGACAGACTGTGCGCATTTTTGAACAGCACTACTTAGAACATGAGAGGTATTTTTTCCTACGGTAGCCCGAGAAACCAGCAGTAGCAAACACACTCTGGAAAACGGACTCCGATTTACACTCGACGAGGCATGTATACCGTCAAACGAAAAGTACCCAGACATCTATTAGTGTCCCTCAAATACGGGGTGTGACCACCGTCCACCTTATGACGGCTGAAAGTCACCTGCGCATCACTACGAGACTGCCACGCCAGAAGAAAAAAGATGGCCACAGCATTTACGAAAAGACTATGTAACATCAGTATGGCCTTATTTTAAAGTTGTTTTTGTAATGCCATTTAGCCTGAAGAAGAGGTTTACCTCGAAACATGTCGCTAAATAAATAAGTAATACAATAGTTGACAAAGTTTGTGACTGGTAACGGTAATTTAAAAGAAAACCTTTACATATTTTTTTAACTATATATATGACGGTAGTATCTGTTCCCGAAAGAACAGTTACCGTGGATGACCATGCAGCTTTGCTAGAAATGAAATGTTAATTAAATAGACACCCTAGCTGCAAGCAGGCGTTGACACACTTCATTGGGGACATGTGGATCTCACGGGGAGCGTGCAAGGGATAAGTCCCTGCAGACGCACTATCCTCTGTGCCCGCGGTGGCTCAGATGGATAGAGCGTCTGCCATGTAAGCAGGAGATCCCAGGTTCGAGTCCCGGTCGGGGCACACATTTTCAACATGTCCCCAATGAAGTGTATCAACGCCTGCTTGCAGCTAGGGTGTCTATTTAATTATCATTTCATTTCTAGCAAAGCTGCATGGTCATCCACGGTAACTGTTCTTTCGGGAACAGATACTACCGTCATATATATAGTTAAAAGAAATATGGGTTCCCGGCCTTTGACCTTCTTGTGCGAACGCACACGCTATGCCCGAACTCGTACGGGACTTGGTAGATTAATCTACCACGAGTAATGAGTATGATGGGCAAACATCTATTAGACGCACTACGAATGTAGTGTTGTGGACATGTTGGGAATGTGGATCTCACGGGGAGCGTGCAAGGGATAAGTCCCTGCAGACGCACTATCCTCTGTGCCCGCGGTGGCTCAGATGGATAGAGCGTCTGCCATGTAAGCAGGAGATCCCGGGTTCGAGTCCCGGTCGGGGCACACATTTTCAACATGTCCCCAATGAAGTGTATCAACGCCTGCTTGCAGCTAGGGTGTCTATTTAATTATCATTTCTTTACATATTTCTTGAGACAGTCACGCTCGAAAAATAGTCAAAATGGCTTCAAACTGTAAATTTTGTTCATATCCTTCCGCATTTATAATTTGCTTAAAGTGCAATAAGAGAACCCATGAAAACACTCCTATACGATAACACTACCTCCTTCACACTGTTGGTATTACACATAATGGCAGTTACAATTCTCGAGGTATTCGCTAATCCCAAACTTTTCTATCGGACTGGCACAGGCCAGAGCATGATTCCTCACTCCAAATTATTGGTTTCTAGTCGTCAGTTAGCATTGAATAGACAAGTATGTGGCTTATGAGTAGCTACTCGGCCATTGTACACCGTTTCTTTTAATTCTCTACACACAGTCATAGTGCTAGCTGGACTGCTTGTAGCATTTTGGAACTCACTAGTGATTCCTTCTTCTGATTTCATGCCATTTTTAGACCCACTTTCCGCAATATGCGACGGTCCCCGTCCGTTAATGCGTGTGGTCCGCCTGGTTTCGGTTTCACCATGGTTGTTCCTTCACCTTTCGACTTCACGCTCACTTCACTGTCTACTTGGTCAACGGTAGAAGGGTTGAAATGTCTCTGATGGACTTGTTACTCAGGTGACATCCAATGAATATATATACGAAGATGGTATCTATTCTTTCGGACATGTCCGAAAGAACAAATACCATCTTCATACATATATAGTTATGGCTCGCCGACCATCTGACAATCTTCTTCTGTGCGGATGCACAAACAGTGCACGAACTCTTATGGGAATCGGCAACGCGCCGCGAGTGTAGTGCGGGACAATACGTTGAGAATGTGGGTCTCACCGGAGGTGTGCCAGAGATAAGTCCCTGCAATCGCATTATCCTATGTGTTCTCGGTGGCTCAGATGGATAGAGCGTCTGCCATGTAAGCAGGAGATCCCGGATTCGAGTTCCGGTCGGGGCACACATTTTTATCTGTCCCCGTTGACGTATGTAAACGCCTGTAAGCAGCTAAGGGTTTTCATTTCATTGTAATCCAATGAATAGTCCACGTTCCGTAATCATTGACCTCTCCTGAACAACTCATTATGCCGTCAACCCGATCTGGTACGGATCCCACACTGATGAGCAATACTCAAGTATAGGTCGAACGAGTGTTTTGTAAGCCACCTCCTTTGTTGATGGACTACATTTTCTAAGGACTCTCCCAATGAATCTGAACCTGGCACCCGCCTTACCAACAATTAATTTTATAAAAATGGTTCAAATGGCTCTGAGCACTATGGGACTCAACTGCTGAGGTCATTAGTCCCCTAGAACTTAGAACTAGTTAAACCTAACTAACCTAAGGACATCACAAACATCCATGCCCGAGGCAGGATTCGAACCTGCGACCGTAGCGGTCTTGCGGTTCCAGACTGGAGCGCCTTTAACCGCACGGCCACTTCGGCCGGCAATTAATTTTATATGATCATTCCACTTCAAATCGTTCCGCACGCATACTCCCAGATATTTTACAGAAGTAACTGCTACCAATGTTTGTTCTGCTATTATGTAATCATGCAATAAAGGATGCTCCTTTCTCTGTATTCGCAATACATTACATTTGTCTACGTTAAGTGTCAGTTGCCACTCCCTGCACCAAGTGCCTATCCGCTGCAGATCTTCCTGCATTTCGCTACAATTTTCTAATGCTGCAACTTCCCTGTATACTACAGCATCATCCGCGAAAAGCCGCATGGAACTTCCGACACTATCAAGTCTTTCGATTTGAGGCCAATTCGGCGACTTGCGCGTCGATGGGGATCAAATGATCATTATTAGGATAACAAAACACCCAGTCCCTGAGCGGAGAAAATCTCCGACCCAGCCGGGAATCGAACCCGGGCCCTTAGGATTGACATTCTGTCGCGCTGTCAGCTACCGGGGGCGGACAATATGTGATTGAAAAGCTCCCATGCATTGAAGCACGCAATCAAGAATTATTAAACTTGTCTGGAATTGTTACTCCTCCGTGCTGCAGACAGCTGGTTCAAATGGCTCTGAGCACTATGACTTAACAGCTGATGTCATCAGTACCCTAGAACTTAGAACTACTTAAACCTAACTAACCTAAGGACATCACACACATCCATGCCCGAGGCAGGATTCGAACCTGCGACCGTAGCGGTCGCACGGTTCCAGACTTTAGCGCCTAGAGCCCGCATCTCGTGGTCGTGCGGTAGCGTTCTCGCTTCCCACGCCCGGGTTCCCGGGTTCGATTCCCGGCGGGGTCAGGGATTTTCTCTGCCTCGTGATGGCTGGGTGTTGTGTGCTGTCCTTAGGTTAGTTAGGTTTAAGTAGTTCTAAGTTCTAGGGGACTGATGACCATAGATGTTAAGTCCCATAGTGCTCAGAGCCATTTGAACCAATTTTTAGCGCCTAGAACCGTTCGGCCACCCCAGCCGGCGCAGACAGCTGCTGGCACTCGTGAGACCTGCAGTGCCACGCATTGTGACGTATGCACTACGGCCTGCCTGTCTTTTCCGTCGGCCTCGACTGGGCGCCGGTTACATTACAGGTGGTAATACGGCCCTGTAAGGACGATAGCGGCAACTGCACGACAGTCACCACTTCTCCATCGCCACAGAAGACTCATCCGAAAGCTCGTGGATATTCAATCACTCGACGCGTCTGGAAGCTCGGAAGAATTTAATTAGCTTGTTAGTGATTAATTCATTAAAGCAATAAGCTTTAGATAACCTTTACCCTTGTAACTTTCGCGAATTAATGGTCGGAGGTAGAGAACGCTGTGACAGGTGTAAATACAGCAGGCATCCGGGTACGCAAGCTGGTTTCGGAGATCTGTGGGGTAGGGCGGTCAAGGCCGAGCCGTGCGATGAGTCGTGGGAACGGCGCGGGCCTCGTGCGCTACGAGACGGGACGGGAGTAGCGGCACAGGCGGGACCTGCCCCCGCACGCCGGAGCCTGTTCCGTTCCCGTCCTGCTCCCGTTGGGGCGCCCGCACCCGCGCCCCACCTGTCTGGCAGCCATATGGCGGCCGCACACCGACAACAACAAGTGTCACGTGAGCGGCGGCGGGAACCTGCTAGAGCTAACTGTTCCGGTCCGCGGAGCCGCTGCCTGCCTGCCTGCCTGCCGGTGGGAGGGGCGGCTGAAAAAATTCAGAAGTTGTCCGTGTTCACCTTCACAAGGTCTGCCGGCTCATCTCAAACAGGTTGCGCTGTGGTCGTGCCGCTAGCTCTACGGCGGCCTCAGTCACGGCGCACGAGCGCGCGCCTGCCTTGCCGGGCCGTGGCGCCGCTCTGTGCGCATGCGCGCTCCCTGGCCGGTTAGGCCCCCGCGCTGGCCACGCCCACCTGCCACTGCGGAACTGTCGCGGCCACAGGATCTCTGGAGTGATGCGAGCGAACGCAGGAAGATACAGTGCACATACAGGGTGACAATTATCGAACTACACCAATTAAAATCGTCATAAATACCGAACGATTTACGTTAAGACGATCAAACTGCACAGTTGGTCGCGGAGCGTGATAGAAATTAGTATGCGCAGGCATGGTTTGGTTCAGCGACGAAAGCCATTTTCATTTGGATGGGTACGTGAACCGGCAAAATTGGCGCATTTGGGGGACTGAGAATCCGCATTTCACGATCATCTTCACCCTCCGTGGATGACTGTGTGATGTGCAATATTGTATGTGTGGTGTCACCGCCAGACACCACACTTGCTAGGTGGTAGCTAAAATCGGCCGCGGTCCATTAGTACATGTCGGACCCGCGTGTCGCCACTGTCAGGATCGCAGACCGAGCGCCACCACACGGCAGGTCTCGAGAGACGTACTAGCACTCGCCCCAGTTGTACGACGACGTTGCTAGCGACTACACTGACGAAGCCTTTCTCTCATTTGCCGAGAGACAGAATAGCCTTCAGCTAAGTTAATGGCTACGACCTAGCAAGGCGCCATTAACCATTTGCAACGTTGCATGTACCTCAAGATAGAGTCTCACTTGTATCATCCAGAATGCTGTATACCAAAGGACAATATAAAAGTTAAGTGTTCTAGTAGCTACGTTCTTTTCTTTATCACATTCATTACGAATCTTGTTCCAGACTTAACGCCAGACGGCGTGAGTTGACGCGTGCCCTTTCGGCTACTTCACTGTGGACTGGCTGCCTTAACAGTCCACTACAGTATGTATGAGGCGGAACTTTAGGCCTCATGGAAAAAGGGTGACCCGGCTGAGTCACGCAATTTGACTCTTAGTCTGATCACGAGGCGTGGCCATTGCTGACGTGAGGATCAGTGAACTATACTTGACGGGGTGTGACTGGAACATATTAGGTGATTAGAAAGTCAGTAGACAGGAATACAATTAAATACTTAGCTTTAATTCAGCATCAGCGGTGAACGTAGATCTTGACTTTGTACAATAATATTTACAAGTACAGTTAAGGACTGAACTGCAAATACTTCTTTACAATTCTGATTGCTTCACACATATAGATCAATTGTCATTGCATAAACTGTATGTGGCGCCTGAGTAGGTAGTAGCTACTTAGCTGAAGGCTGTGCTAACTAGCGTCTCTGCAGTTGAGATCTCTGAAGCTATAACGACTGAACCATTCCTATTAAAGTCGGCTATAGAACTGGGCAGTGCGCTAGCTTGACCCGTAAGACCAGCCGAGTGGCGGCGCGCGGGTCCGATGTGTAGTGACGGACCGCGGCCGATTTGAAGCCTACAACCTAGCAAGTGTGGTGCCTTGCGGTGACACCACACAATGTCCAGTCACGGAATAATTGGTGCCATATTCCTTGTTGGCACGGTGACTACTGAACAACAGTACGTGAAGGTTCTGGAAGGCGATTTCATCCCTGTTTATCCACAGTGAGCCTGATTTCGACAATATGTGGTTCACGCAAGACGGAACTCGACCCCATCGAAGCAGGAGAGTGTTTCATATCCTGGAGGAGCACTTTGGGAACCGCATTGTGGCACTGAGGTACCCAGAGGCCACTGGTATGGGGTTCGATTGGCCGCTATATTCTCCGGATCTGAACACATGCGACTTCCTTCGTGGGGCTATATTAAAGACAAGGTGTACGGCAATAACACCAAAATCATTGCTGAGCTGAAAACAGCCATTCACGAGGTCATCGACAGCATCGATGTTCCGACGCTTCAGCGAGTGATGCAAAATTTCGCTATTCGTCTGCGCCATATCATCGCCAATGATGGCAGGCATATCGAACGTATCATAACCTAAGTCCGAATAACTGTAGCGACGTTCACATGCTGAATAAAGGGTGTGCACGCCGCGATTTGTAACTAATTTACGTTCTTTTCATATAGTTCAATAATTTTCATCCTGTATTGCCTGTCTACCTTAATCTGCTTGTCACATGACTCCATAACTGGCTGTCTCCTGATATTTCACAACGCTGGTGTATGCTTCTCTTGGAGACACAGTGTCTGCGAAAGCCGGCCCTGATGTCGTCAAACGCTTACCAGTAACGAAAATTAAGTCCTGCTCTCAGTAGCTAAGTTGTCACATGATAGATAAACTGCTAACTATTGTTTGTAGCCGGCCGCTGTGGCCGAGCGGTTCTAGGCGCTTTAGTGCGGAACCGCGCGACTGCTACGGTCTCAGGTTCGAATCCTGCCTCGGGCACAGATGTGTGTGATGTCCTTAGGTTAGTTAGGTTTAAGTATTTCTAAGTTCTAAGGGACTGATGACCACAGACGTTAAGCCCCATAGTACTCAGAGCCATTTCTTTGTTGTTTGTAGAAGTATCCAGTTACAGTGCGTTTTCCACGGCGGACGTGGTTGTGACATCGGTATGTGTTATCATTAAATAACGATACATATTGAAAAGAGTTTAAAAAATATTTTTATATTTAACCAAACACGTGAAAATCATTATTCCAGAATATCTGTAGAAAAGACAAAAGTGACGGATCTCCGAAGAAAACATCAGGAACGATAAGAAACAGTGATAGGAAAGATATTAACCGAACAAGTAAGTAATTTTAGCTAGCAGGACTGCGACGTTTCTTTTGATCATGATTAAGAAATAAAACAGTACAATTTCGTTTTGCCTGTGGCACTGTAAAAAACGTTAAATAAAAAACTGAAGAAACGCAACTGAAATTCCATAAAACACCACCTGTTCTATTGCTATTTCACGGATACGACACTTGGACAGCAAACAAGGAAAACACAGATCGAGTAGTGACGTTAGAAATATAATTCTTCATATCAGCTAAACTATGTTTACTAGAAGATAGATTAAGGAACGAAGATATTAGAAACGAGCTCAAAACGTTTGCAATATGTAAACAGCTTTTGAAGTGTCACGTGAGTTTCGATTTCGGTCTGTTACTGGGAACCCATGAACCATGGACCTTGCCGTTGGTGGGGAGGATTGCATGCCTCAGCGATACAGATAACGGTACCGTAGGTGCAACCACAACGGAGGGGTATCTGTTGAGAGGCCAGACAAACGTGTGGTTCCTGAAGAGGGGCAGCAGCCTTTTCAGTAGTTGCAGGGGCAACAGTCTGGATGATTGACTGACCTGGCCTTGTAACACTAACCAAAACGGCCTTGCTGTGCTGGGACTGCTAACGGCTGAAAGCAAGGGGAAACTACAGCCGTAATTTTTCCCGAGGGCATGCAGCTTTACTGTATGCTTAAATGATGATGGCGTCCTCATGGGTAAAATATTCCGGAGGTAAACTAGTCCCTCATTCGGATCTCCTGGTGGGGACTACTCAGGAGGACGTCGTTTTCAGGAGAACCTAAACTGGCGTTCTGTGGATCGGAGCGTGGAATGTAAGATCCCTCAATCGGAAAGGTAGGTTAGAAAATTTAAAAAGGGAAATGGATAGATTAAAGTTAGATATAGTGGGAATTAGTGAAGTTCGGTGGCAGGAAGAAAAGGCCTTCTGGGCAGGTGAATACAGGGTTATAAATACAAAACCAAATAGGGGTAATGCAGAAGTAGGTTTAATAATGAATAAAAAAAAATAGAAGCGCGGGTAAGCTACTACGAACAGCATAGTGAATGCATTGTTGTAGCAAAGATAAACACGAAGCCCACGACTACCACAGTGGTACAAGTATATATGTTAACTAGCTCCGCAGATGACGAAGAGATTGAAGAAGATGTATGATGAAATAAAAGAAATTATTCAGATAGTGAAGGGTGACGAAAATTTAATAGTCATGGGGGACTGAAATTCGACAGTCGGAGAAGGAAGACAAGGAAAAGTAGTAGGTGAATATGGAATGGGGGTAAGGAATGAAAGAAGAAGCCACCTGGTACAATTTTTCACAGAGCATAACTCAATCATAGTTAACATTTGGTTTAAGAATCGTGACAGAAGGCTAGAGGACAAATGTAAGGATGTAGAGGCATATATCACTAGGGGTAAGATAGATACTGTCTACAGGAAAAATAAAGAGACCTTTGGATTAAAGAGAACCGCTGGTATGAACATCAAGAGCTCAGATGGGAAACCAGTTCTAACCAAAGAAGGGAAGGCAGAGAGGTGGAAGGAGTACATAGTGGGTCTATATAAAGGCGATGTATTTGAGGGCAATATTATGGAGATGGAAGAGGACGTAGATAGAGATGAAATGGGCGATATGATACTCCGTGAAGAGTTTGACAGAGCACTGAAAGACCGAAGTCGAGGAAAGGTCCCGGGAGTAGACAACATTCAATTAGGACTACTAATAGCCGTGGGAGAGCCAGCCCTGACGAAACTCTACCGTCTGGGAGCAAGATGTACGAGACAAGCGAAATAACTCAGACTACAGGAGAGTATAATAATTCCAATCCCAAAGAAGGCAGGTATAGAGAGGTGTGAAGCTGGCCGAAGTGGCCGAGCGGTTCTAGGCGCTTCAGTCTGGAACCGCGCGACCGCTACGGTCGCAGGTTCGAATCAGCCTCGGGCATGGATGTGTGTGATGTCCTTAGGTTACTTAGGTTTAAGTATTTCTAAGTTCTAGGGGACTGATGACCTCAGAAGTTAAGTCCCATAGTGCTCAGAGCCATTTGAACCAGATGAACAGGTGTGAAAATTACCGAACCATCAGTTTAATAATTACGGCTGCAAAATACTACAACGAATTCTTTGCAGACGAATGGAAAAATTGGTAGAAGCCGACCGCGGGGAAGATCAGTTTGGATTTCGTAGAAATGTTGGAACACGTGAGGCAGTACTGAACCTAAGACTTATCTTAGAAAACAGATTCTGGCATTTGTAGACTTAAAGGAAGCTTTTGAAAAATGTTGACTGGAATACTCTCTTTAAAATTCTGAAGGTGGCAGCGGTCAAATACAGGGAGCGAAAGGCTATTTACAATCTGTAGAGAAACTAGATGGCAGTTATAAGAGTCGAGGGGCATGAAAGAGAAGCAGTGGTTGGGAACGGAGAGAGTCAGAATTGTAGCCTATCCCCAATGTTATTCAATCTGTATATTGAACAAGCAGTAAAGGAAACAGAAGAAAAATTTGGAGTAGGAATTAAATCCATGGTGAAGAAATAAAAACTGTGAGGTTTGCCGATGACATTGTAATTCTGACAGAGACAGAAAAGGATATGGAAGAGAAGTTGAATGGAATGGACAGTTTCTTGAAAGGAGGATATGGGATGAACAAAGAAAAAAAAGCAAAACGAGGATAATGGAATGTAGTCGTATTAAATCAGGTGATGCTGAGGAACTAGATTTGGAAATAAGACACTTAAAATAGTAGATGAGTTTTGCTATTTGGGGAGCTAAATAACTGATGATGGTCGAAGTAGAGAGGATGTAAAATGTAGACTGGCAATGGCAAGGAAAGCGTTTCTGAAGAAGAGAAATTTGTTAACATCGAGTATTGATTTAAGTGTCACGAAGTCTTTTCTGAAAGTATTTGTATGGAGTGTAGCCATATATTGACGTGAAACATGGACGATAAATAGTTTAGACAAGAAGAGTGTAGAAGCTTTCGAAATGTGGTGCTAGAGAAGAATTTTGAAAATTAGATGGGTAGATCACGTAACTAATGAGGAGATACTGAACAGAATTGAGGAGAAGAGGAATTTGCGGTACAACTTGGCAAGAAGAAGGGATCGGTTGGTAGCATATATTCTTAGGCATCAAGGGATCACCAGTTTAGGGCGGCGTGGAGGTAAAAATCTTAGAAGGAGACCAAGAGATGAATACACTAAGCAGATTCAGAAGGATGTAGGTTGCAGAAGGTACTTGGAGAAGAAGAAGCTTGCACAGGGTAGAGTATCGTGGAGAGCTGCATCAAAGCAGTCTCTGGACTGAAGACCACAACAACAACAACACTGGGAGGACACTAGTCTCAGCACCCGAAACAGCAAATACAATGTGGTGCGGCAGTGCTCAATGTGGAAGCAGCCAGTTGACTCCTAGTGTGGACGAAATTTTCATCGTCACTATCGGGTCGGCGGGCTGGATATTAAAGTCTTGGGTAGGATCCCGAAGCTGTTGAGGATTGATTTGGGGGAAGAGAGCAAACTGCGAGGTCATCAGTCTCATCGGATTAGGGAAGGATGGGGAAGGAAGTCGGCCGTGCCCTTTCAAAGGAACCATCCCGGCATTTGCCTGAAGCGATTTAGGGAAATCACGGAAAACCTAAATTAGGATGGCCAGCCGCGGGATTGAACCGTCTTCGTCCCGAATGCGAGTTGAGTGTGCGATCCCGAACCTGTGATGGTCTTTTGCATCAACGTATTTTTCAGGGTAAAAATTCGATATTGTTCTATAATGTTCTCGAGCTTTTGCGAATGATCTAGAATGCAACTTGGAGACAGTAAACGTCGAATTGATTCCCATTGTTTCGAAATCGTCTTAACCGATGACTTGTGCAATATAGAAAAGACAGAGGAACAACTAATCGGAGACGCGCGGGATTAGCCGAGCGGTCTCAGGCGCTGCAGCCATGGACTTTGCAGCTGATCCCGGCGGAGGTTCGAGTCCTCCCTCGGGCATGGGTGTGTGTGTTTGTCCTTAGGATAATTTAGGTTAAGTAGTGTGTAAGCTTAGGGACTGATGACCTTAGCAGTTAAGTCTCATAAGATTTCACACGCATTTGAACATCTGTAGTAATCGGAAAAGTTTATGCGATTATAAATGGCGCAAGCTTCCCAACACAATTCCTAAATTCGCTCAATTTTCCAGGTATGCTCTCGCGGAAAAGCTTCCAAACGACATCATAGAATCGGAAGTATTAACCACAAAATAAAAACGCAACTCATTATTCATATTACCAGTTCCACTCATTTCAGCTAACTTACAATTCAGCTTTAACAGACTCCAATTTCAAGTAAGATAAGCCTACAGTGTCAAAGAAACACAAGGGAAAACATTCCAGTGTTATGGAGTGAATTTAAAAGAATCGTGTTTCTCGAATGGACAACTATACGAAGTGTGTCTTCTTGTGGAACAACCACATCGAAGTCGGCAATGCACATGGATATCACCTGCATTAGTGATGTCTCACTGCAATCCGCAACGTCGGATGAGAGAGGCTGAAGAAGACACGCCCTCTGTCCCAGCACAGCAGCGCCCTCCCACGGAGGTCAACATGGAGCCGAGCATGGAGGCTACATGCTCCAGTTTGTGGCTTCAGCTGAAGCAGTCAGCATCACCGAATAGGACTAAAGAGTTTTACCAAATGGAAATGTACTTTCGTAAATGTTGAACATTGTACTTCAAGAGAAGAGGTGATAATTGGTGTGCATCAGATGATGATGTAATATTCAGTGACGGTTGTAAATTATCAGGCACTCCCGATCAAGGTAAGTCAATTTTTGTATCATTCATGTAATAAAGTGAACCAATATTTCATATATTGTAGTTCCAATGTGTCACCTCCCATGGCAGTCAAAGGACCCCCACAGTTATGGCCGGACGATGGTAGTTTCGTCTGGTCATAACAAAACTTACACTTCTTTCTACACGAAAGCAAAACATCAGATTTAGTTTGTAACTCACTATGAACGAGATGCTGTACGAATGAGATAATTAATTGTATATTTTTTTCCAATTCAGAAAACAAGTGGAAAAAAATGGCTCTGAGCACCATAGGACTTAACTTCTGAGGTCATCAGTCCCCTAGAACTTAAAACTACTTAAACCTAACTAACCTAAGGACATCACACACATCCATGCCCGAGGCGGGATTCGAACCTGCGACCGTAGCGGTCACGCGGTTCCAGACTGTAGCGCCTAGAACCGCGCGGCCACTCCGGACGGCAACAAATGGAAAAAAGAATAGGTGAAGCGAATCCTTTTCACTAGTCTACTCATAAGACGGAGTGCAAAATTGCCACTTTTGCATATAATTTAATGCATTTGCATTAAACCTTATTTCGTAGGACTTACAATCTTTCAGAGCAGCAGTTGCAAGCATGTTTTAACTTCCCCGAGCCACGAAGTACACTCACAGCCCAATGACGCACCATATCTTTAGTTCTGGTTTTTCAGTAAGTGTGCTGCTTTTAAAGTTGCTATAACATATCACACAGCCTTTCTTGATCGCGTCGAAGCTTAAAGGTACCGTGAGGCTTCTAAGTTTGAACAAATTTCATCAAAGTGAAGGAACAGTAGGGTTTAACATTCCTTTCTTCTATGATATCCTTACAGAAAGGGCACAAGTTCGGAAGAATGACGAAGGCATTCAGCCGTGTGCTTTTAAAATGAGGCATCCCGACATTCTCCTAAAGCTATATATGGAAATCACGAAGGGCCTAAGGCTGGATGACCGGACGGGAATTCGAAACCCAGTGCTCTAGTATAACAGTCCGGTGTCTTACAGCGGCGCCACATCGAGCGGTAATTACACCAAATCGAGACTGCGTCCCCATGGAAGATTTTGTTCTGTTCGTTGCGTAATGCTGGCAGTGAATTCAAGTGCTTGATTTTGTACGGATAGCGACTCTGATCGCGTCTTCGTAATTTACATTGTGGCAGCTATGGAGGATAGTAGCGCGCACTTACGAAGGTGGGTGATTGGCGATGCAAAGTCTGAGCAGGCGTAAGTCGTAATCAGTACGTGGGGCTACAAGATATAACTCACTGGCGTGGTTTCGAATGTTCAGAACCAATCATACTGCGCGTCCGTATCAACGTGGTCTGCAAGCGCAGATGTCTCTGGCCCGAAAATGACTACGCGTGAATTAGCTATTTTAACAACGATACAACAAGTTACAAGACAAGTCCGAAAAATCAGTGCATAGAAATCATATTATTGTGTATCAAAGGGCACAGTAGTATCGGCAGCAACGAACAAGCTGGTCAACTGAACAATGTGTAACGTCTAGCATGCCATGTAATCCAGAAGTACCACTCACCGACTTGCTACAACGACGATGCGAATGAGGTAAGAAGATGAAGAGAGAACAAGGACTAACAACAAAGGGAAACGTTACTGAGAAATACACACTATGATCCCAACAACTCATTGGTATACAAAGCAAAAATGGTGTCAAAAAATACAATCATAGCACATATGAAATTTAATCACGGTGTGTTGAAGAGACATCTACATCCGTTGAGACTGACTTACATTCCTATTTTTTGCATGTAGAGGCTAAGCTGTGAGCCACATAATATTAAGATGTCCCGAAAAGACAGCCAGTACCTAGCGAACACTAAAACGACTGTGTGCTTTGGGATAAAAAGGATCCCACTATGTTACCCCCTTATTGGGGACAAAGGGCACCATACTTTATAAAATTCTGTACACAATTCTCAGGTAATTAGGAGCGTTCATTTAATCAGGTGCTGTAAGATTTACATCCTGCGAGCAAGTCAAGGTATTTTTTTCCACGTCGCTGCAATGATATTTGGATCTACAGTGTGAGACCATATGCGAGCTGTCATTACCAGGATAGAGAACAGGCGAAAGGAAGAGAGATGTCGCCTGTGGGGGTGACCCAAACAATAGAAGTCAAAATGGACGTACACTGTGTAGTGCATACATATAGCGATTTCTGCTATAAATTTATGAAATTATATTACTTTTTTGTAAATGAGTTTATGTCTCCTCTGTAATGACAGTAATATTGTTATTACTGAATCCACTACTGTACAGCTACACTATTCATGACAAACCGCCGGAGACAGCGTCTGCCGTAAAACATCTAGGCGTAACTATCCAGAGCGACCTTAAGTGGAATGACCACATAAAACAGGTAGTGGGAAAAGAAGACACCAGACTCATATTCTTCGGAAGAATCTTAAGGAAATGTAGCTCACTCAAAAAGAAGTGGCTTATAAGGCGCTTGTTCCCTCGATTCTTGGCTACTGTTCGTCCACCTGGGACCCCTGTCAGGTAGGACTGATAGAGGAGATAGAGAAGATCCAACGAAGAGCGGCGCTTTTTTGTCACGGGATCGTTTAGGTGGCGAGAAAGCGTTACAGAGATGCTAAACAAACTCCACTGGCAGACGTTACAAGAGATGCGTTGTGAATCACAGAGAGATCTACTATTAAAGTTTCGGGACAGCACTTTTCAGGAGGAGTCGGCCAACATATTATTTCCCTCACATACATCTCGCGTATTGACCACGAGGAGAAGATTCGAGAAATTAGAGCCAATACAGAGGCTTACAGACAATCATTCTTACCACGCACTATTCGCGAGTGGAGCAGGGTTGGAGGGATCAGATAGTGATACTGAAAGTACCCTCCATCACACACCAGTAGGTGGCTTGCGGAGTGTGATGTAGATATCAATGTACGTTCATAACAATTAAAAATTATGGATGGCTGTATGCTCATGAAACCAAAGACATAAAAAATACATAAACAGTGTTGTTAATTAATGTCTAAGATGAAATAAGGAGAGCAATTAGAAGTTCGTGGTGAAGTGAAAGACTTCAAAGGCGCTTAACATGCTGACAAGTGAGCCATTCCATTTGACTTTCATTCATAGTTCCGTCTCCAATGACCTTTGTATCTTTCTAACTTTATAACTCAACGAAAAAAATAAATTTTCTTCTTTATTTCAACATTTACTCGTGCTAAGCTCTTGGACCGCTGGGAACATGAGACTGAACATTTAGAGAACCTCTGACGTTACGCATATTTTAATGTTTGCAGCAGAGACGTATAGCTAGAAAGATCCTGAGCTCTGCCAGCTTAATCTGCATAATGAAACACCAGCCTTGTGCCTGGCGTCTGTCTCCACTATTCTATTCTGGGACTTGGTGAGGTGCAGCTTACGCATGTTTACGGAAATGGAGTGTTGCATAACTTTCTACGGGTGTCATCTCTGATGTAGGCACCCTTCTTGCTGATTTTGATGTAAATTGGGAGTGTAGCATATATGATGAACATGAATTAAAGAACAAGGGAGTAACTTTACTTGGATTTCATGAGTATTTGTTTTAGTGTAGTGTAAAATTTCAAAGTTGGATGAAAACATTATCAGGTTCGATTCAAAAAGCTAATATTTCGATGATATACTCAACAAGTTTTCATGTTACCCATTATTTCACATTCTTGTTTCTTGTATAGCCTTCATAATAGTCAACACCAAAGAGATATTTTTCAGTCAATGTGTTGAACCTAAATACATCTGAATAGGCATTTATCTTTGCTTGTTACTCGAAAAATTTAACTTTATTTCTGTTACTTTTAATAAGGAGTCAAATGAGCTCCGTGAAGAAAACGGCAACATTTGTAATAATTACCTAAGTTCCGCAATTTATTGCAGCATACCGGTCGAAAACCTTTTTACTTAACTTTTAATTTTTTTAATTACTTCTTTTTTTCGTTCTACATGCGTTACGAATACGTTAGTTCTTGTCACCTTTTTGAAGTACTGATTCTGCTTAGAACCCTTTCAGGTTTTAAGTCCTTCTTCACTCATTCGTCCACGTTGTTCGTGTTCCTTGTGGAAACGTCTAATGGCTTCAGTTTTGGTTCCCATAGTTTAAGTTGCAACACTATGTTTCCTACGTTCCTACTCCTTCCAAACATTTCTGCATCTCTTTCATCGTATGTTCTTTGGCTTTCGTGCTCACAAAGAATATCACTGTATTCCACGGACATAGCCAGAGAAATAACTCTTCACTTACTCCGGCGTCTGATATGCATACCAGCTATTCATTATTATTACTTCGGACAAACGCAAGCTCGTGTTAGGCGTCCACACTCTTCATGGCGGAGACGTGTTACCTACTGCTCCTTGCCGCCGTCGTGGCTGTCGTTTCCACAATCCTGAATCAGGAAACTATCAAACAGCCACTTCTTGACTGGGCGACAGGCGTTACGTTCCACGTTAAAATGCTTTCCTTGTCTGGGGAGGTCAGATACGTCGTATTATGGTAATTAATGCAGTTAGGACGTGGTCTCCTTGATTATTTGATATTCACGCTCGGAGGCCCTTCACAAAAGAACACCAGAAAAGTATCACCACTAACTACAGTCCATGCGTGACACCGGATTTGACCGCCGCTCACGCTTCTACCAATATATCTGTGACAAGTCAGCTTAATTATCACATAAAAAACTTCCAGTTACATCCAAGCAACGGTGAAGGAATGTTTATCTTAATCATGTCCATTCCGCTGAAGTCCTCTGTACGTTAAGTATGACATGCTTGGCTTCTGCACGAACATAGTGTGAGAGCGGTTATCGACATGTATATTTCATAACAGCTGCGGTTTTATACGGCACGAAGTTCAAGTGAGAGTTTACGGACTTCCTTTTTCAAACAATAGACACAAAGAGAACCGAAACTAGCTTAAATATTTACAGCTTTTGTCAGGGTGGGATGTTTACAAGTCTCGGGAGACCTGCTTTTACAATCTTCGAGAGATGACCTACGTTTTACAGTTTCTCAAGCGACCACACGGTATATGACGAGAGGGGGTAAATACTGTACCAGAATTAGTTTTACGCTGAGCGAGAAGAATGGTTTGCCGGAATTCCATTATGCACAACCGACTTTCTTGTATTTCCCGTGGTCATTAGCGGAAATACTCGTATGTTAGAGGTAGTAATATGTTTCTTGACTGTTATTGGTTCGTGGCACATTTTGATTTTGTATGTGCGGCACTCTTCAACTAACAGATCCTCTCTCGAAATTGTTCCTAGGTCACTCTCCCGCTGACGGAACCATTGACGAAGGGCACAGCACTTCTTTGAATCCCTTCTGCTTCTTTTGCCAACCGCCCTTAATAAGGGTCCTAGACTGGTTGAGCACACCTAATAACTGACCAGCCGAAGATTCTGTAACCGGTCACTTTCACGATTGTGCAACTTCGTTTAGCATTCTTCTGATAAATCTCAGTGAAGCGCCTACTTCCCCAAGGTAAGATTTATGTTGTGATTCTATGGTAGCCGGCCGAAGTGGCCGTGCGGTTAAAGGCGCTGCAGTCTGGAACCGCAGGACCGCTACGGTCGCAGGTTCGAATCCTGCCTCGGGCATGGATGTTTGTGATGTCCTTAGGTTAGTTAGGTTTAACTAGTTCTAAGTTCTAGGGGACTAATGACCTCAGCAGTTGAGTCCCATAGTGCTCAGAGCCATTTGAACCAAGCCATTTGATTCTATGTTAAAACGCTGCGGGCAAATACTCCCTGGTACTCGATAGCCATGGCTAACTGCTGTGACTGCCATTCTTGTAGTCAAACGATATCTGATCCTTTCATCTGCTCACTTTCATTACATTCTGTTTATTTATATTGGTCATCGTCAGTTTTGCACAAAGAGCTATCTCTAACTCTTCCTTCATACCGCAACAATATTTTAACAATATTACCTCCCATTTTACAACAGTGTCCTCCATGAACAGTCTCAATGAGATAAAAAACATAGATGACGTATTTACGTAGCCTTTTTGTTAGCATTTCTTGAAAATCTCATGTGCCTATGTAGGATAAGAAAAGAATAGGTATGTAAGACAGAAACACACTTATTCCTCTGAATATGATCACAGACTCAACAGTCTCAATACGCACGATGTAAAAGACGAAAACGATGTGCTTTCTGTTCGTGTGCTAACTGTGCAAACTTTGAGCCATTACTGATAAATATAGATTAGAATTATTATTTCAATTCTTTGTAGCCTTTTTAAAAGCAGATTCACCGAGCGAAAAAACTAGTAGGTTAATCTCATCTTTTCGAAACTTGTGTGTTTTCGAGTATTTTGTCAACACCTGAAAGTTTGTAAAAGTAATTTATCATCATCGTACAGAAAGTTCGACGTTGAAGGCCTCGAACGTGCTAAGATTAGACATGAGAAAGAGGTGGAATTGGCACATTAAATAAAAATAATTCGAAGAATCCCAGTAATGTTCCTGAGGTATAATGTCTTTATTGGCGCACATTTTTCCTTGTGTCGCCGAACGAGGGAGGTTTTGGTTAATGTCGGAGAGATGACAATAGAGACTGAGAAATTCTTTGGTTTTTATTTGTCTCCATGTATGGTTTGCATTAGGCCTATTTATTTCGTATACTGCCAACCAAGATGTGTGTCAGAATTCTCCATTACATAAAGCAATATATCCAACTTAACGCTATTCTTTGCATTGCGTAAGCACTCAGATATCGATAGTGACAATCCGAGGGTGAAACATGGGAGCGCAATTCTAAGCATTGTTATGAGACGAGTTTATCTGCGAGAGAGGAAGTGTAGTGTCAGTAGAGAGAAGACGTGTCACGCTGCCCTCACGTCGGTGATTGCAAATCTTACCACACTCAGGGCCTGGTTTCATTTACATAGCCAGGAGTGATTTAGATGGCTTTATTATGCTTGAAGATGGAATTCAAGGCAAAATTCGTAAGCATAGCGAAAAAGCAATTGCAGGGTTAGGCTCGTGATTGTTAGTCCGAGTTTGCATCCCATGTTTTCCTTGTCAGTGAAAGAAGCCTCCTTAGCCTCCAAATAATAATAATTAGTCTCCACATCTAAATAATATGTTGTGGGTACTAAATGTTGATGTAATTTTGAAATTGAAGTAATTTGTTAATGTAGCACTCAGCCATTATTGACACATATGTCATTTAACATTGTCATTATTAATATTTGTTCATTATATTTCTGAACTTTTAAATAGACTTAATTAATGAAATCCCTTCTCAAAAGTTATTTAGAAGTTAACAGGACCCAAGCAAACTCCTTTTTATTAAATTCATTCTTAGTAACAACAAGCTTTAGCCGCTGCTGCTGCATGCTGTTGCTCATTGCTGTAAACCAAATGGAAAAAGGCAGTGGAAAAAGGCAGTTATGTAAAGTGGTGATTGTAAAACTTAGGGCCAAAACAGAGACACTGACACACCACAACATCTCATGTACTATAGTCCAGTAAATTCTGTTGCACAAGCCAGATTTTGTATCACTTGTAAATTCTTGTTCACAAACGCAGTCAGATACTTATCCAAATGTTTGTTTTTAGTTTTTCATGTAACGTTCTGTTAAGGGCTTAAATGACAGTGAAACTGACAGAAATAGATCAAATGGCTCTGAGCACTATGGGACTTAACATCTGAGGTCATCAGTCCCCTAGAACTTAGAACTACTTAAACCTAACTAACGTAAGGAGTGCACACGGACCCATGCCTACGGCAGGATTCGAACCTGCGACCGTAGCGGTCGCGCGGTTCCAGACTGTGGCGCCTAGAACCGCTCGTCCAGCCATTCCGGCTCTCACTGCAATACTTGAATTATTGTGTTAAAGCAATTAAGGCAAGATTATAGCTCCTAGATTTAAACTGCATTTTCAGTTTTTAAGTTCGGTCGATTATTAAATGGAAACTGAAAAGGAGAGTACCTGAAAGTCGTTGGGTAGGCAACCAGCAGCTCAAATTTGGTGACGGTTTTAAGTAAAGATAAGTAAAAAAAAAACACACGAACAGTATTAGTTTGCTGTTTGGTTGGAACACAGCTACGTTTACTAGGAGCAAAGTAATTCAAGCAGTTTTTGTTATTAGCAAACCCTGATTAGCGTGGATGCCAAAAATAGTTTTAACCACCCGCTAATGAAAGCGCGTCAGCGTTAACAGCTTTCAACAGCACGCTACTCGAAGCAATTCGACCGGCCCATATTTGCTTCTGTCTGACTCTTCACCTCGTTTGGGGCGCTTCTCCTGCTGGTTTTGCGCGCCGCGTACGCTCTGCCACTAGTTCCGTTCCCGTACAAGGTTCCCTGTACAGGGTAAAACAACTAGAAGAAATCTGTGCAGCAAATTGCGAGGTACAGTTAGTTCCACAAGGAGAGAAAGAAAGTTAATACTGTTCGCAACCTTGTCCGTCGATTTGGATTACGACGCTCACATTTACCGTAAATTACTGGCTAGTGTGGAAACCACGAGACACGTAGCCGGTGAATTGGGCTGGAGCCAATACCACGGTGGAGCGGATCTCATAAAGGGGTCTGTCTGCACCGGCCCAGGCAGTTTCCCTTCCTGTTATGATTTACGTCGCAGGCTAATAGTAACGGCGTTACGAAACACGGACCGGGCGAGCGCGCAAGTCAGCCAAACTAAGCCGTTACGGTCCAGCGGCCGCGGACACTGCGTCAGGGTACATTTTATTTTCAGTCTGACCAAACCTCCCGTCCCGTGAAAGGCAGTATAGGCTGGCGATGCCCTGTTACTTGGCGCTCTCTCTCTCTCTCACTCTATCTCTCGCTCCCTCTGTTCCGAGGCAAGAAGTGCTTGTTGGTACTGACGCATCGGACACCCACTCTGGCGATGAAGAAGATTTTTAGAGCATATAGGCCCTCTGCGTTCCAGTAGAAGCCGACCTCGGGAAAGATCAGTTTGGATTCCGCAGAAATATTCTAACACGTGAGGCAATACTGACCTTACGACTTATCTTAGAAGAAAGATTAAGGAAAGGCAAACCTACGTTTCTAGCATTTGTAGACAGAGAAAGCTTCTGACAATGTTGACTGGAATACTCTCTTTCAAATTCTGAAGGTGGTAGGAGTAAAATACAGGGAGCGAAAGGCTATTTACAATTTGTACAGAAACCAGATGGCAGTTATAAGAGTCGACGGGCATGATAGGGAAGTAGTGGTTGGGAAGCGAGTGAGACAGGGTTATAGTCTCTCCCCGAAGTTATTCAATCTGTATATTGAGCAAGCAGTAAAGGAAACAAAAGAAAAATTCGGAGTAGGTATTAAAATCCATGGAGAAGGAATAAAAACTTTTAGGTTCGCCGATGACATTGTAATTCTGTCAGAGACAGCAAAGGACTTGGAAGAGCAGTTGAACGGAATCGGCAGTGTCTTGAAAGGAGGATATAAGGTGAACATCGACAAAAGCAAAACGAAGTTAATGGAATGCAGTCGAATTAAGTCGGGTGATGCTGAGGGAATTAGAGTAGGAAATGAGACACTTAAAGTAGTAAAGGAGTTTTGCTATTTGGGAAGCAAAATAACTGATGTTGGTCGAAGTAGAGAAGATATAAAATGTAGACTGGCAATAGCAAGGAAAGCGTTTCTGAAGAAGAGAAATTTGTTAACATCGAGTATAGATTTAAATGTCAGGAAGTCGTTTCTGAAAGTATTTGTATGGAGTGTATCCATGTATGGAAGTGAAACATGGACGATAAATAGTTTGGACAAAAAGAGAATAGAAGCTTTGAAATGTGGTGCTACAGAAGAATGCTGAAGATTAGATGGGTAGATCACGTAACTAATGAGCAGGTATTGAATAGAATTGGGGAGAAGAGGAGTTTGTGGCACAACTTGACAAGAAGAAGGGACTGGTTGGTAGGGCATATTCTGAGGTATCAAGGCATCACAAATTTAGCATTGGAGGGCAGCGTGGAGGATAAAAATTGGAGACCAAGAAATGAATACACTAAGCAGATTCAGAAGGATGCAGGTTGCAGTAAGTACTTGGAGATGAAGAAGCTTGCACAGGGTAGGGTAGCGTGGGGAGCTGCATCAAACCAGTCTCAGGTCTGACGACCACAACAACAACAACAACAACAACACGTTCCAGTATTATGAAACACCTCGACGAAAGAAAACGATCTAATGACAACACAACGAACACAAAATCAGAAAAAAATCGTTCTTTTAAAACACAACCGGCTCTTTGTTCACATTAAGCAATGAATGCTGCCTTCAGGGGATCTTATGTTGGAAATGTATTTCTAGATTTCCAGGAGATTTTTTAACCCCATTCCTCACTTGGAGGGGCTGCCAATTAGACTGCGGGTCTGTGGAGTATCGTTTCAGCTCTTGGACTGTATCGGTAATTTCCTTTTAGAAAGACCACAATTAGTAATAGTTAACGCGAAGTTACCTAGTAAAACCGAAGTAACGTCTGGGGTTCCAGAGGGTGGCGCTATAGGCGATCTGCTGGTCTTAATCTACGAGGGTTTCCCAGAAAGTAATTGTCCACATTTTTTTCTCAGCCAAAAACGGTGCTACGAATGCAAAACGTTGCGAATGTATTATTTGAAACCTCCTAAGTGAGCGAGCCAAGTTTCTGTAGCTTCCGACAGACAGCGTAGCTACAGGACAGTTTCAAAATGGCGTCTGTAGGTGATGTGCGTTACAAGCGACGTGCCGTCGTCGAACTTCTCACTGCAGAAAAAGAAACTGTGTGGAATATTCATAAAATCTTGTGCGAAGTCTATGGAGCATCTGCTGTCGACAGAAGTACAGTTAGTCGCTGGGCACGGAGGGTGACGTCATCAGAAGGCGGTTCGTCTGAGCTCCACGATTTGCAGCGGTTGGGGAGACCATCCACGGCTGTCACACCTGACATGCTGGAGCGAGGTGATGTTGTCATTCGCTATTAAAGGATGTCATTCGTGGAAGACATTTTGAGGATGATGAGGAGGTGATTCACACAGTGAAGCACTGGCTCCGCCACCACGACTAGGATTGGTACCGGCAGGGCATACACGGCCTTGTTTCGCGCTGGAGGAAGGGCGTAGAATGCGATGGAGATTACGTGGAAAAATAGAGTGTCTAGATAAAACACCACTCTCATGTGAGTAATTCTTATTATGTTCAATAAAGGATTGTTGAGGGAAAAAATGCGGTGCATTACTTTCTGGGAAACCCTGGTACATCGCCGGCCGCGGTGGTCTCGCGGTTCTAGGCGCGCAGCCAGGAACCGTGCGACTGCTACGGTCGCAGGTTCGAATCCTGCCTCGGGCATGGATGTGTGTGATGTCCTTAGGTTAGTTAGGTTTAAGTAGTTCTAAGTTCTGGGGGACTGATGACCACAGCAGTTGAGTCCCATAGTGCTCAGAGCCATTTTGAGCCCTGGTACATCAACGATTTAGGAGATTGTTTGTTTGTAGATAACTCTATCGTTTGCCGTCTAAAAATCAAAATGATCGCATCGAATTACAAGATCGACTTATTTTACATCTATCGATTGCTGTGTTCATTTTTTCAGTCTGACCGATTTCGGGCAGTGTCGCCTGTTTTCAGATCATTTCTCGCAGTTACTGAGTAATCAGGCTTAACGGAACTATCAGCTTCACTGTCAGCTACAAAGCCCGAAAGTGGTCGGTCTGGAACAACAACACAGCCATCGACAGACGCAAAAATATATTTTTTTCTACAAATAAGGATCGGGGATAAGTCCCTGTTACATGTATGTGCAGCTTTGATGAATTGCTAATTTATTTTGACAAGATATTTGCTTGGTACGGGAAGGGCACGGGACTGCCTTTCAGTATCATCGAGACAGTTCATAGAGTCACGTGCAGTTTGTGAACGAGCGTTGTCCTGCTGAAAAACGGCACCACGATATTGTCGCATGGAAGACACACGGGGACGCAGTATGTCAGTGATGTACCATCGTGACGTCAAGAGTTCCCTCATTCACTACTAGAGGTGATCTGAAGTCATACCGCGATGGCTGCCCCCACAATGACGGTTGCAGTAACACCGCTGTGCCTCACCAAAATAATGGAAGATGTCGCCGCCATACTCACCAACGGTCGTGATCCGGGATATTATGGAACTGCGATTCATCGCTGAACACAATGCGACGCCATTCATCGGCAGTTCATGCTTTGCGGTCGCGGCTTTGCTCCAGATGCAGCCGTTTGTGTTGTGGTGTTAACGGCAGCCTACGGTAATTCCCTCGTGCAGGTGCTGCTGCCCTCCGACCAGTGGTTCGGGATAGCACTTGTAATATTTATGGCTTCGCAGCCATCATATTCAGGTTTAAGAAGCTCTTTTTAGAGCAGTTGAGAAGGCAGAAGTGGCAAGATGACGTAATGTGGTGTGAAGTAGCGATGGCAGATGGTTTGTTCGGCACGGGTATTTGTGAAAGATCGCCTAAATTGTGCTCCTTCTCCGCAAATGGCTGCTGCGTGCGGTATTTGCGCGCCAAGATGACAGTCTTCTGTTATTAATATTAGGCAAACCAAACAGCATATTTGCATGCATTTCAAATTGAAGTATCTCTTAAAAGCGTGCTATCATTCCATTATCTCACAAGTATTAAAAACCAGCCGAGTAATAAACAACTGCTAAACGAAGACGAAGCACTTGGTGACCGGATCGCGCGTAACTTGGATGGCGATCGAAGTGGTTCGGATGTAAGATCAGAGCTGGTTCGGCAGTCTCGGAGGACGGACATGTTGTCCGCCGCTGCATCAGGTAAACCTTAATACGCAATGTCTAGTTTGTAGACAGCATTTGAGGACAGACATGTTGTCTGCCGCGGTCGGTGTCAAGTTAAGACTTTATTGGCAAGTGTGGTTATATGGACGTGTAGCTGACAACAGTTTGATTGTAACTGCAGAAATACGCAGTTCATTAACTTGTTGAAGAACAGAAATTATTTGTGAGTCTAAAGTTGAATGTAATTGTGTAGTTTCTCGTATTCTGCTAATAAAAAGCGAGTGGCATCCTGTATAAACAAACTGATTGGAGATTTAATTATTTCTAAAATAACAGTTCTTCGCTGAGAGTTTCTTACAGCCTCAGGATAAGGCATTCACGACCTAAGTGCTGTTTTCTGCGCAGGGGACAACAACTACAGAAGACTGCAGGTTGGTGAACATTTATTACGACTCATGCATTCCACTCAGGGCGGTGGAAGCAAATAGACACGTCGCGAGTAATGCATTCTTAGCACAAATGAGATCAGCGACATGCCCTCTGTAGTAACACAGAGGAGGTATGAATGAGAGAAATATTTTTCAGAGAAGTGGTTTATCATAAGCACATATATATCATCCTATCGCTTCCTCTTTCTCTCTGCCGATCGGTGTGGCCGAGCAGTTCTAGGCGTTGCAGTCTGGAACCGCGCGACCGCTACGGTCGCAGGTTCGAATCCTGCCTCGGGCATGGATGTATCTGATGCTTTTAGGTCAGTTAGGTTCAAGTAGTTCTAAGTCTAGGGGACTGATGACCTCAGATGTTAAGTCCCATAGTGTTCAGAGCGATTTGAACCACTTTCTCTCTCTTTTTCAACTTGCCGTATACCGAATGTTGCAGGGAGTCTATTACTTGTTCTCGAATGGGAGGGGCTATGATGTCCTTGGTGGTGATCAGACGTGGTCAATTAGAATCTTGAGGAAGAGTATGCCCATACAACCTCACATCGGCGACTGTCACACCCAAATGCCCCACAAAGCTCGATATTGGACGTTTCGACCATCCGACCAAAGTGAGATCCATAATGAGGCCCTTCAAACTCTGTGAAGTACTGATAATGCTCCCACACATGGGTACGGGGTATTCCCGAGTCCTTCGCAGTGATCACCCACCATCTGATGTTGTTTACGTTTCTTATTACCCATCCAGGTTTAGTAACAACACTAACCAGAAAGAACAGGAATGCGCTCTGGGGCCCGTTCTACCTGTCACAGAGAACTGCAGGTCTAAATTACAGCTCTAGACATTTACGAGTGGCATTCAATAAGTAATGCAACACTTTTTTCTGAAAGCAAGATTGTTTTATTCAGGATTCCAATACACCATATTATTCCCCACTCTTTTGGCTACAAAATCCTTTATTTCAAAATAATCTCCGTTCAATGCGATCGATCTACGCCACTTCACCGGGGGAGGGGGGGGGGGTGGAGACTGTATGCCCGCATGGTATCACTTGCTGCATCAATAACCTGCCGCGCGTGGTAGCCGCGCGGTCAGAAGCGTCTTGCATCGGTTCGTGCGGCTCCCCTCGCCGGAGGTTCGAGTCCTCCTTCGGGCACGGGTGTGTGTGTGTTGTCCTTAGCGTAAGTTAGTTTAAGTTAGATTATGTAGTGTGCAAGCCTAGGGACCGATGACCTCAGCAGTTTGGTCCCATGGGAACTTAGCACCACCACCAATAGCCTCTCCATCATCCAACAAAGACGTCCTGTTGTTCAGCGAGGTGTTTCATTGTGATCCGTCGATTACCTAGAATGAGAGTGTCCGCACGTTCCAACAGCATTGGACGAGTCACAGCTGTGTGCGACCGACCGGCACGCGTGAGATCAGACACGTGTGCGCGACCCTTGATGTGATGATGATAGACGCCTCGCCCAACGACTCGTCGTGCTTTTGTTCACTAACAGGTCACCGTAGACATTCTGCAAGGGCCTATGAATATCTGCGACGCTCTAGCGTTCCTCCAAAAGAAACTCAGTGACAGCACTCTGCTTGGAACGCACTTCCTTTACAGACGACATTTTGAAGGCTACATAAAGCGCCGCCACCTTTCGGAACTTCATAAAAACGTAGGGGCTGAAGCAGGAATATTCCACGATGTACCACAACAAAATTCCGCCTTATTTTCAACCGAGAAAGAAAAGTGTCGCATTACGTATTGAACGACCCTCGTACATTCTCATCGATGGTGTATACGTGTGCGAAGTTACGTTGACGTCCGGCCACGTCGATGGGTGCTTCACTTTTTAAGTCGGGCAGTGAATATCGGCGACAGGCACTTGGGCGTCGTGCCGAGTTTTAATTACGGTACCCGATTTGCAAATCCACTTGCCGCGTATCGTTGATGGCGGCGGCGGCCGCGGTGAGTGCTTTCGGCCGCGGCAGCGGTTTTTGCGCAGTCTCCGGCCGGTGCAGCCGGCGCCTAAACTGCACAACGTCGGAGGGAGCGGCGCGTTTTTCCTCCGCCGGCCAGCGGCATTACGGCGCTATTACGACCGCAGATTATACGGCGGGAGAGGCGGGCAAGAAGCTGGGACCCGGCTGCAGCAGGCGCCGGCAGCCAACTCCCAGCGCACTGCGTGCGCGTCGTGCGTCAGTATTATGTGGGCGAGTAACGACGGTAAACGCGCTCCTAACACCGTGGGCGCTCTCCTGGTGGAAAGGTCGGGAGTAAGTCTGTACATCAGGGCCTTCTAATGCACAAGCCGGCGAGCTGAAGCCGCCCTCACACGGCACGTGGAAGCGTTCGTAGGCTAGGTGCCAGTCTAGTTTTGCGACGTCACAATGTGGAATTTCGTGGGGCACAGCATTCCGAAGCGTGAAAGACTGAATAAGGTCTTGGACTTGACAAATCCTTTATTTGGATAAAATCATACTCAGACGTTTCTCGATGTATATCCCATCTTCAGGTGAACGCTCCCCTAACACAGTGAGCGCTCTCCGGAGGAAAGGTCGGGCATAAGAATGTCCATCAGGACCTATTAACGCACAGGGTGGCGGGCCGAAGCCGCCGTCACACTGCATGTGAAAACGTTTGTAGACGAGGTGCCTATCGAGTTTTGTGACGTCACAATGTGGTATTTCGGGGGCCACAGCGTGAAAGACTGATGAGGTAAATCCGCTCCAGTTGAACTTGACTAATCCTTTATTTGGATAAAATCGTACTCACGACGCAAATTTAAGGGTGTGTATTCCATCTTCAGGCTCTACAAAAAGCAAAGAAAACTACTTGGGATTGAAACTTCCTGGCAGATTAAAACTGTGTGCCGGACCGAGTCTCGAACTCGGGACCTTTGCCTTTCACGGTCAAGTGCTCCACCAACTGAGCTACCCAAGCAGGATTCACGCCCCATCCTCACAGCTTTCCTTCCGCCAGTACCTCGTCTCCTACCTTCCAAACTTTACAGAAGCCCCCCTGCGAACCCTGCAGAACTACCACTCCTGAAGGAAAGGATATTGTGGAGACATGGCTTAGCCGCAGTCTGGGGGATGTTTCCAGAATGAGATTTTCACTCTGCAGCAGAGTGTGCGCTGATATGAAATGTAGGAGACGAGGTACTGGCGGAAGTAAAGGTGTGAGGACGGCGCGAGAAGCGTGCTTGGGTAGCTCAGTTGGTAGAGCACTTGCCCGCGAAAGGCAAAGGTCCCGAGTTCGAGTCTCAGTCTGGCACACAGTTTTAATCTGCCAGGAAGTTTCATATCAGCGCACACTCCGCTACAGAGTGAAAATCTCATTCTACGTGGGATTCTTCATAAAATTAATTAGCATTGAAGGTCCCATACAACTGTGAACATCAGGTTGGACCTTAATTGCGTACAAGAAAGTCGTATTAGTCATGCAAAAAATCCAGCAAATTATCAAGTAGCTTGCGAGATCCTGTGCGTGTGAGGCACGAAAAGGATCTCTGAGTCAATCAATACCACACCACATACACGGGGAATAACCGAAAAACATGCTACTCGATAGATTTAGTGGAGTTGTTACATGACTGGTACGACTTTTTCGTACGCAATTAAGGTATAACCTGATTTTCACACTTGTACGGGCCCTTTTAGTGTTAATTAATTTTATGAAGAATATCTCTCAGTTTTCCTTCTCTTTTATAGCCCCTAAAGATTGCACATATGTCCTGAACCCAAGTCGTGTGAAGAATTTTATCCAAAGAAAGGATTTGTCGAGTACAACTAGAGCGGATTTATTCATGAACAATTTTAGCAACAGTTGTCGATGTCCCGTCAAGAGTACAGTATAAATAAGATACGTCAGAACGTGACCAATGATATGCAAATAGTGTTCTACATTAGATGCAGAACTTGGCAGACACCATATTGGATTATGTAGCATGCAGTTGAAGCCCAATCGGTGGGTTTTGTGTTGTCTACGAGGGTTACCCAGAAAGTAATGCATCACTTTTTTTTCTCAGCCGAAAACAATGCTACGAATGCGAAACGTTACATATGTATTATCTGAAGTATCCTGAGCGAGCGCACCAGGTTTCCGTCACTTCCGACAGATAGCGTAGCTGTAGGACAGTTTCAAAATGCCATCTGAAGCTGATGCACGTTACAAGCAACGTGACGTTAGTGAATTTCTCACTGCAGAGAAAGAAACTGTGGGGAATATTCACAAATGCTTGAACAAAGTCTATGGAGCATCTGCTGTCGACAGAAGTACAGATAGTGGCTGGGCACGACGGGTGAGGTCATCAGAAGGTGGTTCGACAGAGTTCCACGATTTGCAGCGGCCCGGGAGCCCATCCATGACTGTCACACCTGACAGGCCTGACCTAGGCCTCTAGGACTTCCACTTGTTTGGACCATTGCAGGATGCCATTCTTGGAAGGCACTTTGAGGACGATGAGGAGGCGATTCACACAGTGAAGCATTGGCTTCGCCACCAGGACAAGGATTCGTACCGACAGGGCATACGCGCCCTAGTTTCGCGCTGGAGGAAAGCCACAGAAAGGGTTGGAGATTAGTGGAAAAATGGGGTGTCTCGATACACCATTCTTTCGTGTGTGTGATTCGCATTATGTTGAATAAAGATTCTTGAAGATAAAGAATGCGGTACATTACTTTCCGAGCAACCCTGGTATATCAACATCTACAAGACTTTTCTGCAATTCACGTTTAAGTGCCTGGCAGAGGGTTCATCGAACCACCTTCAAGCACTTACCGTGCTCTACCTTCGACTCTCGAACAGCACGCGGAAAAAACGAAAACTTTTCCCTGCTAGCTCTGATTTCTCTTATTTTATTGAAATAATCCGTTCTCCCTTCTTTTCGCTTTCGGAGGAGAAGGTTTGTGATCGAAATTTCATGAGAAAAACCCTGCCGCAGCGAAAAGCGCCTTTGTTTTAATGATTGCCACTCCAATTCGCGTATCATACTTGCGGCACACTCTCCCCTCTTTCGCGATGATATAAAACGAGCTGCCCATCTTTGAACTTTTCGGATGTCCTCCATCATTCTTGTCTGATGCGAGTCGCACACCGCGCAGCAATACTCCGGAGGAGGACGGACAAGCTCATTGTAGGCTGTCTCTTCAGTAGAGGCTTAACATGTTATCCCGCTAGTAGGTCGCACACCGCGTCGGGTGGACTGATGGAGGGGCGTGTATTGTAGCTTACGTCCTATAAATGTATGCTGCTTCAAAGACGCGGACAAAGAAAGATAGTTACCACGCTGGCTGCTATGAAACTGTGGAGCAGTTATCAATTACAAAACTGATTTATTTACAACATTTCAGTGTCTTCGGTCATCACCACTTTTAACAAAATATTTATCAGATGGATTCAGTGCATTAATGAGTCGAATTACTGATCATATATGAGTTCTCTTAAAATGTAATATGACCGGAGTATAATGAAAAGGCCGGTCGGGGTGGCCGACCGGTTCTAGGCGCTAAAGTCTGGAACCGCGCGACCGCTACGGTCGCAGCTTCGATTCCTGCCTCGGGCATGGATGTGCGTGATATCCTTAGGTTAGTTAGGTTTAAGTAGTTCTAAGTTCTAGGGCACTGATGACCTCAGAAGTTAAGTCCCATAGTGCTCAGAGCCATTTGAAACATGTTTTTGTGATGAAAACAGTTGCTCGTTAGACAATAATATTAGGTTGTAAGAGAAATATAGAATAAGAGGAGAGCACGCGTTGCCGTGTAGCTTAACCTAAACTAAATGTAGAACCTCCATCTGAGGCCGAGAGGTTCCATTCATTGATAACGTCCAAGTCCTCAGACAGCGAGTAGAAGCAACGCCACCTAGGTGGCGTTGGTAGAAGCGGGAGTAGATAGGGCGCGGGCCGCCCAGGAGCGAGAGACTCAATGATCCGCTGAGGTGGTCGCATTCTGTAAATCTCAACTTTTTCCTATTTTCCTATTTTCTTCATAAATAAATTAATAATTTTAAGCGTCTCCGTTTCCTCGTTAGTTTTAAGTTTACAAGTATTTACAATTGTAGCTTTGTTAAAACCTTGTTTAAATAATAAGAAATTACACAAGGTTATTATTATGTAATGTACAATTTAATTTTGTAAAAACATGACCTGTCAGCCACTAGGTGACAGGTAATTTGTAAATGGCAGCAAATAAGTAAAATAAGATGCCATGATGCCCACCAGCAAAGAAAAACAGAAAAAAATTTAATCGAACTGTAGGCAATAGCTAATGTTAACGTAAAAATAATAGGGTAAATGTATGGCGCTTGTGCTTACAGTGCTATCTTCCATACTCTTATTGAAAACTTACTATCCAAACAGCAGAAAAAGTGGTGTTCGGTTTGTTTTCATTGCATCATATGCTTTCAGAAAAAAAGTTTTAACCTATGACAGAGTTGAGGCATCATTTACAAATTTAAGTTGAATAGCAAGAACTGGCATTGTCACGTGTTTCAACATCAAATGACAACACAAAAATCTAGAGCAAAGATGAGACGTCAGATATAGAATGACAAAGAGAATCAATAAATTGTTGGCAACAGCGGAGCAGCATAAATGACTTAAAAAATGTTTAACGTATCGTGACGAAGTATATTGCGGTGGAGGCAATAAAAAAATAAGCCTATATTACAAGAAAGATGCCATTTACAACGCTCTTCCCCGATCAACTCTTCAATACCGTTAGTTCTTCGGGACCGAGAGACAAGTTGGGTTAACGAAACCAACAGAGATGATTGACGGAAAAGTTATACGAATTGTCGCCAACTTGTTTCGTGTGCGATATAGCTTCAACAGACTAGTGTTTCACGATAAGAGAAGCATTGCGCTTTGTAGGAAGACCAACTCTCAAAATCTCGAGAGCTTAGGTTCTAAAACGAGTCTAGAAACACATTATTTTCTACAGCATAGGCCTTGCATCGTCACCCCAAGGGTGAAATTATAGAACTTTGCAGTAATGGCTCGCGCGCAGCGTTTGAGGCAGCACTTGTATCAAACTTGAACATCTTCTACTACGAGACGAAACATTAGTTACGTCGGTTATGACGGCTGGTTTAGCTCTCAGAGCAAGAAGACGGAATAGAGGTGCTAGACACCCTTGCAATCAAAGAGAAACACGCTGGAAACATTGTCTACAATGTCTTATTTGCAGGACAAAATAAGAGAACGATGGTACGAATTGCTCAACGTCGCTTAGATGCTTTCACTCCATAGCCTCGGCTCTGTGTAACGCAAATACTATCTACTGGAATAGTTTTCAAGAAAAAACCTTGGGCGTGTTTTATAAATTATCTTGACAAACGACGTCATGCGAATTTCCTGCGTTCCCCGAGCAGCATTGTTTAGCGAAGCCACGCACGTAATCCTTTGTAGCCATGTCGGCTTGTTAAATGGCTTGAGGCGCGTGCATTCTTTGTCTGCTACATGCGAGTGCAACTGCGTTTCATCATCGGGAGTGAGCGGTGAGATGCAAACCCACTTTAATAGACCATCTACTTAACAGGACAATTTGTTATTTTTAGAATGTACAGCAAAATATACATTTCCTTTGTGTGACTACTAGCGACTCGTTCCTGCATCGAACGGGTAGCACTAACAGTACTTTTCTACGGTCGGACGGATAACCTAGAATAGCGGGGATAAATTATGTGTACAAACCGTCTCAGGAATAAATCTTACGTATAGTGACAACCGTATCAAAACCCCTATAGTAGTTCCTGGGATTAGCCTTCACACACAGAAAGAAAAATACAAACGGAACGATGCAAACGCGTTTCGTTTCATTATGTAGTTCCATTCTGATGTATTTGTTTACGAGATAGCTTCCCAAACATCACCATGTAATACAGGATGATTATATTTAAACTTTCGCTACTTGAGCCGCTGTAGATGGAAAACTGTTTACCGTATGAATGCCCAGCTTTATAGAAATCGTGTTCAGACTGTGGGCCGCAGGATCTGCATTGTTAGTAGTGTGTCATGACTTGTACGGCGACGCAGGGATGCAACACAAGCATCTGTGGGTAGACAGTCAACTTGGGCTTTGTTCGTAAAGGTTATATCAAAACAATAGTATCAGTGATGCTTTTCTTCGCGAGTATCGATATGGAGAGGTCCTCTTGCCGCACCGGTGTTGAAGAACATGATTCGAAACTTCGAATTAGCTGGCGATTTGGTAGCTGCTCCTGGCAGAAATCGACGGCCTATTGCGCTACAAATTCAAATGATGGTTCAAATGGCTCTAAGCACTATGGGACTTAACAGCTGAGGTCATCAGTCCCCTAGAACTTAGAACTACTTAAACCTAACTAACCTAAGGACATCACACACATCCATTCCCGAGGAAGAATTCGAGCATGCGACCGCAGCAGCAGCGCGGTTCCGGACTGAAGCGCCTAGAAACTCTCGGCCACAAGGCCGGCGCTACAAATTGTTGTTGGAGAAATTACTGTGGCCATGGCTAAGAACGCTGGATGCAATGTATGACCTTCAAACAGTAGACGAGCTGCGTCACGACAATTGAACATTCCATGGTCCGCCATTCGAAAATGGCTGCGAACAAATATGAGATGATACCTCTAACAAAACGAGGACAATGGAATGTAGTCAAATTAAATCGGGTGATGCTGAGGGGATTAGATTAGGAAATGAGACACTTAAAGTAGTAAAGGAGTTTTGCTATTTAGGGAGTAAAATAACTGATGATGGTCGAAGTAGAGAGGATATAAAATGTAGACTGGCAATGGCAAGGAAATCGTTTCTGAAGAAGAGAAATTTGTTAACATCGAGTATAGATTTAAGTGTCAGGAAGTCGTTTCTGAAAGTATTTGTATGGAGTGTAGCCATGTATGGAAGTGAAACATGGACGATAACCAGTTTGGACAAGAAGAGAATAGAAGCTTTCGAAATGTGGTGCTACAGAAGAATGCTGAAGTTAAGGTGGGTAGATCACGTAACTAATGAGGAGGTATTGAATAGGATTGGGGAGAAGAGAAGTTTGTGGCACAACTTGACTAAAAGAAGGGATCGGTTGGTAGGACATGTTTTGAGGCATCAAGGGATCACAAATTTAGCATTGGAGGGCAGCGTGGAGGGTAAAAATCGTAGAGGGAGACCAAGAGATGAATACACTAAGCAGATTCACAAGGATGTAGGTTGCAGTAGGTACTGGGAGATGAAGAAGCTTGCACAGGAGAGAGTAGCATGGAGAGCTGCATCAAACCAGTCTCAGGACTGAAGACCACAACAACAACAACAACAACCTCTAGCACGGTTCCAGGCTGCCGTGGATGCAGGTGGTTGTCACATTGAGCAACGTTTGTCTCTTGGAAAGTAAACATGGAACCCAATTAACAAACGTTACCATCTCATGTGTAACTTAAAAAATGTTCCTTTCCGTGGTTTATTCGTTATTTCTCTTCTGCATATCCTTACAAATGTTTCCACAAGGTTTCATTGTCCTACGATCACTTGGTTTCATATGTTCATATGTGTGTGAAATCTGCTGGGACTTAACTGCTAAGGTCATCCATCAGTCCCTAAGCTTACACACTAATTAACCTAAATTATCCTAAGGACAAACGCACACACCCATGCCCGTGGGAGGACTCGAACCTCCGCCGGGATATCTTGGTTATCGAGAGGACTCTCTCAAGTAGCGAAAGTTTAATTGTGACCACCCTGTACACGAGCCTCAAAACTTGGCATTTCTGAGGAGAATTCTGGGAACAAAGAAACATGTTATGTCCTTTACAATTACTCCGAGCACCTACCGCATGAAGTAAGGGCTCAAAAATGGCTCTGAGCACTATGGGACTTAACATCTGAGGTCATCAGTCTCCTAGAACTTAGAACTACTTAAACCTAACTAACCTAAGGACATCACACACACCCATGTCCGAGGCAGGATTCGAACCTGCGACCGTAGCGGTCGTGCGGTTCCAGACTGTAGCGAATAGAACCGCTCGGCCACCCCGTTCGGCATGAAGTAAGGGGTTATAGTTTCTAAACTCGCAAATGTAAAGACGACAGAAGCAATACATTCTTAAAAACAATAGCCCTTGTTTTGTAGTTTTAGCCTTGGATTGTACTGTTGCTGCATCATCAGTTCTAAATTGTGTTTCAGTCGTTGCGCGGTCAACAGTATGAGTTCGTCTGATGCGGGCTTCAAATGTGAGTTTTCCATCTGAAACCAGGTTGATGACTATGTTATCATGAAATGGATTACCGTGTCGACATTGATTTATCCTATGCGATGTGCTGGTGAGTTCGTTAGACATTTCGTAGGTCCAGATTACAACATCACTGGAAATCAGTATTGTGCTCGTACTAACCTAGTGTGGTGCTGGAAACAACACTCTTCCAGCAGGTCAAACAGAGTTGTTATGTGGTCAGCGTCTTCATGTTCAGTGCACGGTTCTTAGTCCGTCCATAGCACAGCCTCCCCACAGTGGAAGTACTCTGTCGAGCAACATATCAAGTGTAGTAGTTTGTAAGGACAGATTACAGTTTTCTCTCCATCAGCACACAGACACAGCAGCTCCGGTCTGGAAAATCTTCTCGAAAGTGAGTAACAGGATTGTGGATTAATGCTGGGACAGCACCCGAAAGGTAGGCGTTCGCTACTACTCGAATCAGTTTAAAAGTAAGGAAGATTAAGATTTAATGACCCGTCGATAACGTCGTTACTAGCGCACACGCTCGGCGTGAAAAGGATGGTGAAAGAAATCAACCGTGTATTTCTCAAAGGAAACATGCCAGCATTTGACTTCACTGAACAAAGGACAGCACGGAAAACTCAAATGTGGAGGACTGATGGAGGTTTTATCTACATCTAGATAGATACTCCGCAACCCACCGTACGGTGCGTGGTGGAGAGTACCCTGAACCACTACTTGTCATTTCCTTTCCTGTTCCACTCGCAAATAGAGTGAGGAAAAAACGACTGTCTGTATGCCTCCGTATGAGCCCTAATTTCTCGTCCCTTATCTTTGCGGCCCTTACAAGCACTGTATGTTGTCGGTAGAAGAATCGTTCAATAGTCAGCTTCAAATACCGGTTCTCTAAATTTTCTCAATAGTGTTTCTCGAAAAGGGCATGTGAATTCCCATTTGAGCTCCCCAAGCATCTCCGTAACACTCACGTGTTGTTCGAAGCTACCGGTAACAAATCTAACAGTCCGCCTCTGAACTCCTTCGATGTCTTGCTTCAATCCAACCTGGTACGGATCCCAAACGCTCGAGCAGTACTCAAGAAAAGGTCGCACCAGCGTCCTGCATGCGGTCTCCTTTACGGGTAAACCACTCTTTTCTAGAATTCTTTCAATAGGCCGAAGTAGATCATCGCCTTCCCTGCCACAGTTCTCACATCCTCGTTGCATCTCATAACTGTTTGCAAAGTTACACCCAGATATTTAAACGACTTGATTGTGTCAAGCAGGACACTACTATTACTGTATACGAATATTACAATTTTAATATTCCTACTCATCCGCATTAACTTACGTTTTTCCACTCTTATATCTAGCTACCAATCATCATACAAACTGGAAATTTTGTCTAAGTCGTCTTGTATCTTCCCACAGACACTCAACTTGAATACCTTACCGTACACCATGGCATCATCAGCAAACAACCGCAGATTGCTGCCCACCCTGTCCGCAAATCATTTATGTGTACAGAGAACAACAGCGGTCCTATCATACTTGTCTGGGGCACTCCTGATGATACCCTCGTCTCAGATGAACACTGGCCGTCGAGGACAACATATTGGGTTTTATTGTTTAAGCAGTCTTCGAGCCTCTCACATATCTGTGAAATTATTCCATATGATCGTACCTGCATTATCAGCTTGCAATGGGGCACCGTGTCAAATGGTTTCCGGAAATCTAGAAATATGGACTCTGCCTGTTGCCCTTCATCCATAGTTCACAGTATATCATGTGAGAAAAGAGTAAGCTGAGTTTCGCACGAGAGATGCTTTCTAAAATCATTCTATTCATGGACATAAGCTTCTCACAAGGGAACCTCCCCATCGCACCCCCCTCATATTTAGTTATAAGTTGCTGCAGTGGATAGACCTTGAAAAACTGAACACAGATCAATCGAGAAAACCGGAAGAAGTTCTATGGAACTATGAAAAAATAAGCAAAATATACAAACTGAGTACTCCATACGTAAGATAGGCAACACCAAGGACAGACATAACACAGGAGCGGCGTGGTCCCGTGGTTAGCGTGAGCAGCTGTGGAACTAGAGGTCCTTGGTTCAAGTCGTCCTTCGAACAAAAACTTTAATTTTTTTATTTTCAGACAATTATCAAAGTTCAGGCACTCACACATAATCAACTTCGCTCTCCAAAATTCCAGGACATGTTCAGATTTGCTTGGACATATGCAGGATTTTACGGTCTACACACGGAAAAATTTGAAAACGTAAGAAACGTATGTTTTGACAGAGCACAGGGAAAAGTGTGCTAGTGTGAGACTTTTGAATTCATTTGTTGCAGTTTATGTGACAAACTCTTACGTTTTCATCACTTTTTTGGGAGTAATTATCACATCCACAAGAAAACCTAAATCGGGCAACGTAGAAGAATCTTTTTACCCATTCGCCAAGTGTACAAGTTAGGATGGGTCGACAACATATTCCTGTCATGTGACGCACATGCCGTCACCAGTGTCGTATAGAATATATCAGACGTTTTTCCTGTGGAGGAATCGGTTGACCTATGACCTTGCGATCAAAAGTTTTCGGTTCCCATTGGAGAGGCACGTCCTCTCGTCTACTAATCGCACGGTTTTGCGGTGCGGTCGCAAAACACAGACACTAAACTTATTACAGTGAACAGAGACGTCAATGAACGAATGGATAGATCATAAGTTTGCTAAAATAAAGAAAAATTTTTCGCGTGAGGGGAGACTTGAACCAAGGACCTCTCGTTCCGCAGCTGCTCACGCTAACCACGGGACCACGGCGCCCCTTATCTCGTAATGTCCATGATGTTGCCTATCTTTGCGTGGACTACTCACTTTGCATATTTTGCTTATTTTTTTTATAGTTCCACATAACTTCTTCCTGTTTTCTCGATTTATCTGTGTTCGGTTTTTCAAGGCCTATCCACTGTACCAACTTACAACTAAATCTGAGGGGGGTGCGATGGGGAGGTTCCCTTGTCAGTCTCCAGAAAGTTTATTATGTTCGAAACGAGAATATGTTCAAGGGTCCTGCAGCAATCAGAAGTTAGGGATATTGTTCTGTAATTTTTCAAGTCCTTTATTTTACCCTTCTTATATACTGGAGTATCGTGCGCTTTTTTCCGGTCGCTTGGTACTTTTTGCTGGCCGAGAAATTCACGATAAACGCAAGCTAGGTAAGGAGCGAATGGCGTGGACTACTCTTTGTAAAATCGATTCGGGATTCCATCCGGACCTGGTGATTTATTTGCTTTCAGATATTTCAGTTGTTTCTCCGCGCAGGGATGTTTATTACTATGTCGTCCATACGGGCGTCTGTCCCATGATCAAATGACGGTATGTTTGTACGATTCTCCTGTGTGGACGATTTCTAGAAAGTGAAATTTAAAACTTCGACTTTCGTTTTGCTATCTTCAGCTGCCACACCAGATTGGTCAACAGGAGACTAAATGGAAGCCTTAGACGCGCTTAGCGATATTACGTAAAATCAGAAGTTTCTCTCCCAGATCTTTTACAAAGGTGTGCCGGTGGTAGTTGTTGTACACTTATCGCATAGACCTTTTCACAAACGCACGAATCTCTACTAACCTTCGCTTGTCGTCATTTGTGCGTTCCCTTATGAACCCATAGTGCAACAGCCTCTGCTTCCTCATCTTCCGCCGGCCGCGGTAGTCTAGCGGTTCTAGGCGCTCAGTCCGGAGCCGCGCGACTGCTACGGTCGCAGGTTCGAATCCTGCCTCGGGCATGGATGTGTGTGATGTCCTTAGGTTAGTTAGGTTTCAGTAGTTCTAAGTTCTAGGGGACTGATGACCATAGATGTTAAGTCCCATAGTGCTCAGAGCCATTTGAACCTCATCTTCCTCCGAATGTCGTCATTAACCCATAGTGGGTCTTTTCCACCCACTTACTAGGAACATTGTCGTCTAGAACACGTTTTAAAATCTGCTTAAACTTTGTCCAACATCCATCTCACTGGAACTAAGTGATGCCAGTTCACTGTGTAAGTGAGATGCTAACAGCTGTTTTTCTCCTCTGTCTAGCAGAAACACTCTCCTAACCTTCTTGACTGATTTATTAACTGTCGTAATCGTAGTTGCTATAATGACATCATAATTGCTAATCCCCGTTTCTATACTGACACTGTCGGTAAGATCCGGCCTATTTGCAGCTACGAGATCTAAGATATTTGCACTACGTGTGGGCTGCCGAGCTAGCTGCTAAAGACAGTTTTCAGAAAACGTGTTCAAAAGTATTTCGCATGACTGTCTGTCTGTAGCCCTTGCACTGAATCCACAGACATCCCAGTCTATACTCGGTAGGTTAAAGTCGCCTCCAACTGGTATTGCATGATCTTGATATTTACGCGCTGTTGACCGTAGAATTTCTTCGAATGGCCCTAGAACTGTCACAGCAGAATCGGGTGGCCGATAAAAACATCTAGTAATTAACTTGGTTTCATCTACATCTGTTATACGTGACCGCATAACTTCACTATCACATTCAACTTCCACCTCAACGCAGTCCTGCCGAATGCAGGGCGAATGCCGAATGCTAGCGTTGCTCATTTCACACTCCGGAAGGCCCCACTGAAGTCATGACGAAGTCCCTGGGCAGGGAGCATGGCGCCTACACCTGCTGCTCTCTGTTGGCTATGAAGTTTCTCGTCTGAGGGCAACGGGTGCAAAATTCTATCAGAAATAAGAGAGAATATCTTCAAAGGCGGCTCATCGTGTGCGGAAAACATCATCTCGCCAACGCAAAACAGTTCGGGTACGTTGGGATCCATGAGAAATGACTTGAAAAACTGGGTGCGACAGCTGTTGGGTCCAACCAGTTCGGACTCAGGCTTCACAAGCACTTTGTCCACTTGGCTCCCCGTGCACACTGGTAGGCGATTTTATTACGGCTGACCTGTTGCTAAAGGTATTTCTCCCAGAAGGTCTGACCCTTCAGTGGGGCGATTTTTCCGCGTTTATTCCCAGGTGTGTGGAGGAATAAAAGGATATTCCAAGGCTCGGCGACTGGCAGACTAGTTTTCCGCTGACAGACAGTAAACTCTTTTTGTATACAAGCTGATTAGCTTCGCCGATGTTCACTTCTAAAACGGAGAGGAACATCACGACAGCTGATCGCCGAGCCATAACTGACGCGATGAACGTTAGCTACAGTTTACTGTTTCCAGTCGTTCTTTAATCTCAAAGTTAGCCAAAGATTGTTCCATTTGGATACCCTATGAGCTGACAGACGAACAAAAACAGGAATGTTTGGAAATGTCTAAAAAAAATTTACGCATTTTGAAGGGGCACAGTAGCAGTTAACGAGCCGTGGATCCATCACTAAGTGCCACAGTGGAAGAGCAAGGTGTAGAAAAAACCATCTTCGTCTACAGCAAAAAAAGTTCAAAATCCAATCTTCTGCAGCAAGTTAATGATTGATTATATGACTTGTGATGTGAAAGATTCACGGCCGATTCATTACACTTTTAAAGATCAAACAGTGACTGCGAGATCTGAAACCCCAGATCAAAACAAAGAGGAGAGGAGAACTTTCAAACTGACTTTGTTTCAGGATAGTGCACATCCTCGGACAGCTGGGCAAACAATACAGGGCATTCAGAATCTTGGTTTTGGGCTTCTGGAGCGCCCATCGTACAGTCCTGGCTTAGCTTGGAGTGCTTTTCACCTTATTGTGTCTACGAAGAAGCACCTGAGCGAATCCAGATTTTCTTTGGATGGCGAAGTCGTATAGGCGCTGCTACAGTGTGTGTGCACGGTACCACAGAACTCTTTCCAGCAGGGGCCGGCCGCGGTGGTCTCGCGGTTCTAGGCGCGCAGTCCGGAACCGTGTGACTGCTACGGTCGCAGGTTCGAATCCTGCCTCGGGCATGGATGTGTGTGATGTCCTTAGGTTAGTTAGGTTTAAGTAGTTCTAAGTTCTAGGGGACTGATGACCATAGCTGTTAAGTCCCATAGTGCTCAGAGCCATATGAACCATTTTGAACCATCTTTCCAGCACGGAGATAGGGTGCGTGTCACGAGATGGATCAAGCGCATAGAGGTTGATCAAGATTATGTAGCTAAGGTGTTAATTACAATATTGTTTCCCAAATAAAAAGGTTACTTTTTAAAAATTGCCTTTAATTTTCGACTTGTCTTCGTAGGTAGAACTCGGAACGAAGCTAATCCCTTCGCTGCTGCAAATGTGCTTTTTGCTTTTCGTGCTGATTTACTATGGCTGTACTACTCGCCGAATACTTACTTGGGCGTCTGCTGAGAGATGGCATCCCAGCCGATGTGAAATACTTATTACTCAGTTCTTCGAAAAATTTGATTTTTGCGCATCTTACAGTTTGATATCTTCACTCGATAAAGAACTTAATTACATTTCGTTATCCGTCATACATTCTTCGTTGCATCAAAGTAAGTAAAACGTTGCATGAAATTTTAACGAGTTCGCAGAGATTACAACGCATTGCGTAAACTTTGCGTATAATTGATTTTAGATCACACATTACAGTGAACAAAGAGTAGATAAGATATCGAAATTTTATTTACACTCCTGGAAATTGAAATAAGAACACCGTGAATTCATTGTCCCAGGAAGGGAAAACTTTATTGACACATTCCTGGGGTCAGATACATCACATGATCACACTGACAGAACCACAGGCACATAGACACAGGCAACAGAGCATGCACAATGTCGGCACTAGTACAGTGTATATCCACCTTTCGCAGCAACGCAGGCTGCTATTCTCCCATGGAGACGATCGTAGAGATGCTGGATGTAGTCCTGTGGAACGGCTTGCCATGCCATTTCCACCTGGCGCCTCAGTTGGACCAGCGTTCGTGCTGGACGTGCAGACCGCGTGAGACGACGCTTCATCCAGTCCCAAACATGCTCAATGGGGGACAGATCCGGAGATCTTGCGGGCCAGGGTAGTTGACTTACACCTTCTAGAGCACGTTGGGTGGCACGGGATACATGCGGACGTGCATTGTCCTGTTGGAACAGCAAGTTCCCTTGCCGGTCTAGGAATGGTAGATCGATGGGTTCGATGACGGTTTGGATGTACCGTGCACTATTCAGTGTCCCCTCGACGATCACCAGTGGTGTACGGCCAGTGTAGGACATCGCTCCCCACACCATGATGCCGGGTGTTGGCCCTGTGTGCCTCGGTCGTATGCAGTCCTGATTGTGGCGCTCACCTGCACGGCGCCAAACACGCATACGACCATCATTGGCAGCAAGGCAGAAGCGACTCTCATCGCTGAAGACGACACGTCTCCATTCGTCCCTCCATTCACGCCTGTCGCGACACCACTGGAGGCGGGCTGCACGATGTTGGGGCGTGAGCGGAAGACGGCCTGACGGTGTGCGGGACCGTAGCCCAGCTTCATGGAGACGGTTGCGAATGGTCCTCGCCGATACCCCAGGAGCAACAGTGTCCCTAATTTGCTGGGAAGTGGCGGTGCGGTCCCCTACGGCACTGCGTAGGATCCTACGGTCTTGGCGTGCATCCGTGCGTCGCTGCGGTCCGGTCCCTGGTCGACGGGCACGTGCACCTTCCGCCGACCACTGGCGACAACATCGATGTACTGTGGAGACCTCACGCCCCACGTGTTGAGCAATTCGGCGGTACGTCCACCCGGCCTCCCGCATGCCCACTATACGCCCTCGCTCAAAGTCCGTCAGCTGCACATACGGTTCACGTCCACGCTGTCGCGGCATGCTACCAGTGTTAAAGACTGCGATGGAGCTCCGTATGCCACGGCAAACTGGCTGACACTGACGGCGGCGGTGCACAAATGCTGCGCAGCTAGCGCCATTCGACGGCCAACACCGCGGTTCCTGGTGTGTCCGCTGTGCCGTGCGTGTGATCATTGCTAGTACAGCCCTCTCGCAGTGTCCGGAGCAAGTATGGTGGGTCTGACACACCGGTGTCAATGTGTTCTTTTTTCCATTTCCAGGAGTGTACAATTGAGAGGAGAACGATATCTCATTTCGTTCTCGAATTATTAGGTTTTATATGCGACAGACGGATGGAGGTGATGTCCCCATCTGTCCATGTGGGCTTGTTGTCTTCTATGAAATATTTATCCGTTGCCAAGAATATTATTTCGTGAAAAAAATTGATTTTTGCATATCTTACAGTCTGATATCTTCGCTTGATAAAGGACTTAATTTCTTTTCCTTGTATGCCAGAGTTACTGTGCAGGATCAGATTAAGCAAAATGTTGCACGAATTTTTAAAGAGTTGGCACAGGTATAAAAGGGTTGCGTGAACATTGCGTATGGTTGATTTTTAGGTAACACATTGCAGTGAATGAAACGCAGAGCAGATATCAAAATTTTATTAGAAATCGAGAGCATAATGGTATCTCAGTTCATTGTCCAGTTATTGAGTTTTGTTCCCGAAAGATGACAGAATGCGACGAGCACATTCAGTCCTTGCGCATCGTAAATCATGTGGTCATAACAATCGTCATACTTCATAGTCGATTCAAGGTATCGAAACGTGATATTCTGGAAATGATAGCATGCAATGATGCAATACTCAAACTTTTTTTTTTATTAACTAAGATATGTAAGTAACTCGTAAGCAGCAGTGAGAGGTCGGCCGCTCAGGACGCATTCAGACGTCCACAGCACTGTAGGAAAATCGAAGTGGAGCGCGTTTACACGTCCACATCACCTGAGGAACGGCGTAGCAGAACATGGACACATGGCCGCAGCAGCGAAAGCGCTAAGGCTCTCTGAAAAATGGTAATTTCGTTCACAACACTGCCGTCTGAAATACTCCTTTTCTTGCCGTCTGTCCGTCCAGACGCAAATACGGTTCTTCACTGCGATATCTTTGTTTGTGGCCATTTTTCAGTTTTCGCTATCGTATATGTTGAGAACTGAAGCGATTAGGTAGTAATCATCTATGGCAGGATGAAATGGTGTGTCAGACGTGGATTAGAACGTGAGCTGCTGCCTTTCTCGGCCAGTTTTCCTCCAGATGACAGGTTATCGTTGATGTTACTGCACGTCTCTCAGTTCTAATCGACCATCAATTTTCGATACGGCGAACAGCCCGCTAGTAATCAAAGACTGCGGTCGACGAGGATTAGTGTCAGATGAAAGTTGTTACGTAAGACGCTCGGGGTCCGCACAGGAGTTCCGCGGGTGGGCGGAGGCGGGGTAATTAAAAGGTTGACCGCTAGGCCGCGTGCCATGTGACGGAGCAGACAGTTTGCTGTTTCTTGTTGTCGGAGACCGCCCGCCCACCAGATGGCGCCGCAAATCTGCCGCGCTTGCCCTATCAGTCGCTCCGCTCGCATTCCCGCATTCTGGTCCCATGCCCTTCACGGGCACGCCCTATGCTGCGGCAGGCAGGCTCTTGCAGACAAGATCGCCGGTTCACGACAGTTCCCACATGCAGTGTGTCCATAATGAAAGTTACAGTTTCAAAACGCTGCAGAAAGAGAGCCACTGCTCGGAATGAAGTCAGATTTGAACATCATGTCACTGACGCAGTGGGAAACGTCACAGGGAAAAAAAATTGACCAGTAGATAGCGGTGTAAACGTCGGAATATGCAACCCAAGAGACGAGCAGTTTGCGTCCGACATGCCGAACATGAGTGTCACAGTGACGGATCGTGCGCAGCTGGTAAACCTCTTTTACAAGATGGTGACTGTGAGCCAGTAGCCCTGCAGAAGTTCTGGACACTCAAGGGTATGAGAAAAGGGATTGGTCCGATGTCTGCTAAGGCTATAGACATATTACAAAATTCGAAAAGACAAGGTCTTTTGAATTGCAATGTGGCAGAGGGAGGAAAGTAGTTGAGCCGACGTCTGTCGATGATGTGGTCACAGCACTGCAGGAGGGGTCGAGCGGTGGTGTTCTAACAACCCTACCACAACAAAGGTCAAAAATCAATAATGAGTGTGGTGTTGCTCACGCTGCTAAATACTGCATTTTCGGGCAACAACAAAGTTATTATGTGGCAGGTGTCATTAGAGCACAGTTAATAAAGTCATTTCATGTAATAATAGATAAACTAGGCACTCATCTTTTCGTGTTTCCCACGCTGGTCTCGTTGTATAAACACGGCTCAATCGTCGAGAATCTAGGTGGTGATGATTCCAAGCTCGGATGCAAAGAGGCCTAGGTTTTATTCTGCGATATTCAGAAGTCTTATAGATGTGTTTCACAAACCATTCTTGAAGATTACATCTTTGAAAGTTAGCACAATGGTGATGTAAAAAAGTAATCAGCACTCCGAATTTAAGTTGCGCTTCTCTTTTATTAGTTTTGCTGCAATATCAAGTAACACACAAAAATCACTTCACAATACAAAACATACTTGAAAACATCTTCCTCACTGTTATAAAGTTCACATTTTATAAACTGGCTACAATATGCATCTTTCCAACATGACGTCCAAGACGTGACTTTCTCAAGGTCCGACTTTCTAACAACTCTGCTTGCGCGCCCAAAAAATCAGAGTTACAAGTACGTCAAAGATCATAGTGACAAAAGAAAGAATACACATAGGAATAATATCATTGCAATACAAACATATCGATGTATCAAAGTACCTCTACATTAATGAAATCAAATCCGAATGTTGTCTCAGAAGTATGTCAACTACTTTACAGAAACACAGTAGAATATTGCTGGTATCGAGAGGTTCAGTTGAGGTGCAGTAATGATTACGTAATTCAAGTACCATTACAGTGTGCAAACGTGTAGTGCACGGGGAATTGACTATCGTTGGACATGCCTGCGAGTGCAGGGCATAAAATCCTGTATTGCTATCCATACAAAATCACCCATGTTCAGGTGTTGCTTCCTACTGACCTGCCAGCAAGACAAATGTTAGCTCTGGAATTTCTTCCTCGCATGGAAGTGGACAATGAATGGCCATGGACAGACTAAGCCCACTTCCATCTCCAAGGACATGCCAGTACGCAGTATTGCAGAATATGGGCAACGCAAAAGCTACACGCACATCAATAAGTACCACTTAATTCTGCAAAAGTGAGTGTCTGGTGCGGGTTGAGGTCATCGTTTATCATAGGGCCACATTTTCTCGAAGAGACGAGTCTTGCGGGTCCTGTTATTCGTACCGTCACTGGTAAACGCTAAGAGACAGCACACCAGTGTCACTCCAACCCTCCAGCAGCGTGGATGAGTGGGTAGGATCCTTTGTAGAGGCAAGATGGCGCACCTCTGTACACTGCACAGTCAGTGAAGCGGCTGCTGAAGAGGCGTTTCCGAAATGATAGTATTGTCAGCCGTCATTTCGCTACAGTTCGGCCGTCCAAATAACCTGATCTTAATCGGTGCGACCTCTGGGGTTATCTGAAAGATGTTGTGTTCAGTGCTCCAATTACGAACGTAGCTGAACTGAAGGCACGCATTGCGCAACACATTCTGAACTTGACCCCGAGATGCTCTGACCTGTTGTGGAAAATGATGTTATCCATTTCAACTTGGGGCAGAAAACGGTGCACAGCATATTGAACATGTCTTGCACCAGTCTCACGACTATTGGAAAGAGAAGTAATTTTGCTTTTTATGCGGTTTTTGGCCAAAGAACAATTAAAAACCGATTTTTCCTATCTGCTGCTGTACGACCTTGCGTTGGTGGATGCGCTCACCTAACTAACAGTGCCAAAACTGTTAATTGCTGAACCTGCAACAAACCAATTAGTCTCTCCTTTCTCTCTATAATCGCTTAGTCTGTGTCTCCATAACCTCATGAACTAAAACACGCTAATTTATTTTGTCGCCGGCCGGGGTGGCCGAGGGGTTCTAGGCGCTACAGTCTGGAACAGCGCGACCGCTGCGGTCGCAAGTTCGAATCCTGCCTCGGGCATGAATGTCTGTGCTGTTCTTAGGTTAGTTAGGTTTAAGTAGTTCTAAGTTCTAGGGGACTGATGACCTCAGAAGTTAAGTCTCATAGTGCTCACAAGGGAACCTCCCCATCGCACCCCCCTCAGATTTAGTTATAAGTTGGCACAGGGATAGGCCTTGAAAAACTGAACACAGATCAATCCAGAAAAAAGGAAGAAGTTGTGTGGAACTATGAAAAAAATAAGCAAAATATAGAAACTGAGTAGGCCATGCGCAAGGTTAGCAACATCTAGGAGAGAGTGAGCTTGCGAGCGCCATGGTCCCTTGGTTAGCGTGAACAACTGCGGAAGGAGAGATCTTTAGTTCAAATATTCTCTCGAGTGAAAAGTTTAATTTTTTATTTTCAGACAATTATTAAAGTTCAGGCACTCACACATAATCAACTTCGCTCTTCAAAATTCCAGGACATGTTTAGATTTGCTTGGACATATGCAGGATTTGACGGTCTACACTCGGAAACATTTGAAAACGTAAAAAACATATGTTTTGACAGAGCACAGGGAAAACTGTGCGACTGTGAAACTGTTGCATTCATTTGTTGCAGTTTATGTGACAAACTCTTATGTTTTCATCACTTTTTTGGAGTGATTATCACATCCACAAGAAAACCTAAATCGGGCAACGTAGAAGAATCTTTTTACCCATTCGCCAAGTGTGCAAGTTAGGTGGGTCGACAACATATTCCTGTCATGTGATGCACATCCCGTCACCAGTGTAGTATAGAATATATCAGACGTGTTTTCCTGTGGAGGAATCGGTTGACCTATGACCTTGCGATCAAATGTTTTCGGTTCCTATTGGAGAGGGACGTCCTTTCGTCTACTAATCGCACGGTTTTGAGGTGCGCTCGCAAAACACAGACACTAAACTTATTACAGTGAACAGAGACGTCAATGAATGAACGGACAGATCGTAACTTTGCGAAAATAAAAAAAGTAAAACTTTCACTGGAGGGAGGACTCGAACCAAGGACCTCTCGTTGCGCAGCTGCTCACTCTAACCACAAGACCACGGCGCTCCTCAGCGCACATTGTCCTTGATTTTGCCTGTCTTACACATGGACTACTCAGTTTGTATATTTTGCTTATTTTTTCATAGTTTCACACAACTTCTTCCTGTTTCCTTGATTGATCTGTGTTCAGTTTTTCAAGTCCTATCCACTGCGTCAATTTATAACTAAATCTGAGGGGGGGTGCGATGGGGAGGTTCCCTTGTCAGAGTCATTTTTTTTTTCTTTTGTCGTGCACTTCTCTCAAAGATTTTCCAGGTTGTACTCCACTACTTCAGTGATGACACCTATCCACTCGTTCTTTGTCGCCCTATTGTGCCTTCGATTTTCTCCAGAATTAAGGTCTCTTCCAGAAATCATATCTTTTCATGATGTGCCCACAGCAGGGTCACTTTTTGTTCCACTGTCAGACCTTACAAAGAGCAATCTGGTTTTATTTGATATAATACCGACCTATTCGTTCTCTTTGCAGTTCATGGAACACTAATGGGTTTCCTACAACACCGCAGCTCAAAGGAGTCTGTTTTACGACGTTTAGCCTTTCAAAAAATGTTCAAATGTGTGTGAATCTCTAACGAACCAAACCGCTGAGGGCATCGGTCCCTAGACTTACACACTACTTAAACTAATTTAAACAAACTTATGCTAATGACAACACACACACCCATGCCCGAGGGAGGACTCGAACCTCTGGCTAGAGAGGCCGTGCAATCCACGGCAAGGCGCCTCAAACCGCGCGGCCACTCCGCGAGGCTTTAGCCTTTATTATGGTCCATGTCTCACATCGATGTTATTATGGTCCGTCTCACATCGATGCATCACAACTACAAACACCCTAACCCCTACTATACTAATCTTCGTTGTTAAAGTTGTGGCTCTGCTCAATCGTAAGGGTTAGCATTACAGATGCGCATAGTAAGGAGTATGATCTTTCCAGTTACGAGGTACGGATGTGAGACCTGGACGATAAGAAAGGCTGAACGCCGTAGAATAACTAGCAGTCAGTACGATACACATTACACGTAACAAATGATGTTCGAAACGGCTACCATGCGATGCGATACAAGCGTTCAAACGTCGCATCAGAGCTTGCTTCACTCTTTCGAACGTTCCAGACTGTAGTCGATTAGCATCACACTATACTCACTTACACAGACAGCTAGCTCCTACGTTTGATTAAAAATGGTTCAAATGGCTCTGAGCACTATGGGACTCAACTGCTTTGGTCATAAGTCCCCTAGAACTTAGAACTACTTAAACCTAACTAACCTAAGGACATCACACACATCCATGCCCGAGGCAGGATTCGAACCTGCGACCGTAGCGGTCGTGCGGTTCCAGACTGTAGCGCCTTTAACCGCTCGGCCACTCCGGCCGGCTAAGTTTGATTAAGGTATAGTGTTTTCTATGCGGCTGGTGATAACTATACTGAATGTATAGTTTTTTTGCCGAGTGCTGTTATGTTTCCGATGCTAACAATTAATACTTGTTTTCATATATTCAGAAAGTAAAAACCCCACTCATGACCTATAGGAAGTGTGACTGGTAGCATGCAGTATGTGAAAGGCACGTCACAGAACATTTCGTGGACAAGGCGTTCTGCATACCACGGTTCACCGACCTCCACTCGAACGGAGAGCGTAGGCTGAAGATACACCACACACACACACACACACACACACACACACACACACACACACACACACGCTGTTTGCACAGAACGTCTCGACGCGGCCCCTGCCGTTGCTTTGTGGCTGTGATTAGCTACCAGTTATTGAAAGCATATTTCTGATAAGGTCTATTGCTGGAAAATGAGAATAATTCATTTACGTTACGCTTTATCTCTAGCCACACTTCGAGGATTTCGAGAAAAAGTCTATGTGAGAAGTGTTGCACACATAACAATTCTAAAAAGGAAAAGAACAACAACAAAAAAACAGCGAAATTGGCTCTTGAGTGCTGATGATGTCTCTCTTGTTTCTCTTTCCGAACAGATTAATCTTGTGAATGCTTACAAACACAAACTCACAAAGGTACCCTGCATACAACAACTGTTGTCTTCTTACTTTTCGCTAGCGTATTGGGGACACCTAATTCTTCGGTGCATTGGACATTTATAACTTGACATAATGGACATTCAGCAAGCAACTGTCTTTGTCAAAAGCGGACGTCAAGATTTTCGAACCATTATTAGATTGCATCTGGCACTGCCTGGCTCTTCCGCATCAGAAAGGCAATATTTTAGAGAATCTTTAGTTTATTAAGTTATCGTGTATAACATTATACGTGTTTTACAATTTGTACGTCATGTTTGTACAAGATATCATGGACCTAACCAGTGTTATTCAAGTACGTCACGGCAAACTCGCTATACGGATTTATGATAGGAATGATGCTTTGGATTTGAATGTGTGATATTTTATTTGTGTAACTAAACCAGAGTATCTTTCATATGTCGTAGATGCATGTGCGACTGCAAAAATCGAAACCAAGAAAATAAAAATAACTTTTGTAAATCTCTTCTGCCCTGTTAAATTTACTGTGACTCTTATTTGTTAAGAACGTTGAAAATGTGACTGCATTACAATTTTTTAATTGTGTCTGTTTTCATGTTACGTATTTTACATGTTTTGTGATAAAGAAAACACAGTAGACTCTCTTAGTCGTTCTCCACTAAAGTGTTTTATTGTTTGACCAGCCCTCCACTGTCTGAACAACACACTTGCTCGTAAGTTTCGATCCACAGGATTAAATTCTTTCAGCTAATGTGACACCTGTTGCGATATTTGTTTTCGTACTTTCGTTCGACACCACGAACGCTACATCTTGCTGCACAATACACAAAACACGTGACTATACCTTCTTAAAACGAAAAATGGTCCAGCTTCGACAACCAACCAAGAACTCAAATTGTTTTACCTCCACCGAGGACACATCACCAACGAATTTGTGAGTGGATGAGGATTTCTTTTATGGAAAACTCAGCATCTTATCTTGAATGGTAAGCAATCGAAAATTTACTTCGAGCGTGCCCCTGAGGTGGTGTTGGGATCCTTACTGTTCACATTCTATATCAATAACCTAGCAGACAGTATTAATAGTAACTTAAGAATGTTTGTAGATTATTCAGTTACCTATAAATAATGGAGTACCGTTTGAAGAAAACTGCACAAATATCCGGTCATATTTTGATAATATTTCAAAGTCCTCCAACAAAGGCAGCTTGATTTACGTATTTAGAAATTTAAAATTTTGCACTTCATAAAAATTAAAAACATAATACCCTATGATTACGACATCACTGATCCGTTATTGGAACCAAACTGTTCACAGAAATAGAATTTTTGGAAAGAGCAGAGAGTTAGACGTAGCTAAAGCATACGGTAGACTCTAGTTCCTTGGTAAGACACTGGGAACATGCAGTCACCCCAAAATGTGGATTGTTTACAAACACTCGTGCGACACATGCTAAAATATTGCTCAACTGTGCGGGAACCTTACCAAATAGGTCTGACAGCGGATATTGGAGGTATACGAAGAAGGGTATCATGAATGGTTACAGATTTGTTGGATCCATCTGATGGTGTTACTGAGAGGCTGAAGACAGACAACTATCCCGTGGCACTCTGTTCAAATTCAAGAAGCAGTTATGTGGTGTCACCGCCAGACACCACACTTGCTAGGTGGTAGCTTTAAATCGGCCGCGGTCCATTAGTACATGTCGGACCCGCGTGTCGCCACTGACAGTGATCGCAGACCGAGTGCCACCACACGGCAGGTCTCGAGAGACTTACTAGCACTCGCCCCAGTTGTACGGACGACGTAGCTAGCGATGCACACTGACGAAGCCTCGCTCATTTGCAGAGCCGATAGTTAGAATAGCCTTCAGCTAAGTCAATGGCTACGACCTAGCAAGGCGCCATTAGCATTACATAGCTTGTATCTAAAGAGTCTCACTTGTATCGTCAAGAGCGATGTACCACAAGGATGGATTAAAGTTAAGTATTCCAGGAGCTACGTACTTTTCTTTATAGCATTCATTACGTATCCTGTTTCAGACCTATCTACTAGCCTGCGTGAGTTAACGCGTGCCTTTCGGCTACTTCCGAGTGGCGTGGCTGTCTTGTTACGCCACAACAAGTTATATATGAGGAATCTAGGAATATCCTATAGCTTCCTATGTAACGCTCCAATGGAGATGACTCACAGGGATTCAATGTGGGTTGTAATTATCGTATGGCAGTGAAACGTGCTAGGTACGCTAATGTATTAATGAGGAACTGATTTATGATGGAAAAAATTGTTCCATTTGTGACCACCAGCTGCAAATCTGACGCTGTACACTGTCCGTATGACCGTATGACATCCATGCTGCCATTGACAAGCCATAAGACCGAGTGAACAGTACGTCAATCAAGAAGAGAGACCGTGCGGTTTTAGTGGAACTTTTTTTATGTGAACGGCAGCAGTTATCGTCCTGTGTAGAGGGAGTATCACCGACTGGAAAGTCTGAGGAGAGGCCCCATGTCATCGAATAGTTTAAAGAGGTCGGTAATGAAATAAGCCTGGTGTGGCACCTGGAAGAGAAAGGTGTCCTATTCCTGTGGAAGCTACTGACGGGGTTGCTGTAGCTGTAACTGATCGTACAGCACGTGCCCAAGGTGTTCTAGTGCTCGAGGAGTGTCCCGGGAATTCTCCATCCTATGCTCATCAGTGCGGTCTTCTTTTTACACTGGCAGCCGCAACAAGATCCAGAGCGTGCAGCAGCTGAAACATCGTGATTCGCACCAACGTTCTGAATTTGCTCTTCGTTTGCTGGCCACGGATCGAAGTTGATGACACGTGGCTGGGCAATATTCTGTGTAGTGAGGAGGCACATTTTATACAACGGATTGCAGTGAATACACAGTACTGCCCCACTTGCCGTGTTTGACTGTGTGGTGTGGATTCACAAGTCTCTTTATTCTCAGTCCGTTATTCTTTGAAGAGAATACACCCAGAGGGCCTGTCAGGTGTACCCTCTCGTCTGCACCTTATCGATACCTCCTTCTACAGCATATGACTCCTTCTTTGGACGTGCGCAACTGTGTGGAAATCAGTGTTTTCATGCAAGATGGGGATAACTTCATGTCGCTCGAGCAGAAAAGGATCTGCTTAACCCAACTAACGCGTTGTCTTCAGAGATTTTCCAGATGCATGGTCTGCAAGACCACATGATCTGAATCGGTGAGGCTTTTGGCTCTGTTAGCCGGCCGGAGTGGCCGAGCGGTTAAAGGCGCTACAGTCTGGAACCGCACGACCGCTACGGTCGCAGGTTCGAATCCTGCCTCGGACATGGATGTGTATGATGTCCTTAGGTTAGTTAGGTTTAAGTAGTTCTAAGTTCTAGGGGACTTATGACCACAGCAGTTCAGTCTCATAGTGCTCAGAGCCATTTGAACCATTTTTTTTTTTTTTTTTGGCTCTGTTAACACCTAAAAGAACGAATTTGCCAGAGACGTGTTCGGTCTCTACCTGGTCTGAAGACCAGTGAGCAGGAATACTTTGCTTCGATTCCACCAGAGCTGCTGCGAGCAACTGATGATCAAGTCGTTTTATGGCTGCAGGATTGCGTCGACGTCTGCGATACTCATATTGAAAAAACTGTGTAAGCGGTGGTTAATAATATAATCAACATCATGCCTTTTTCACTTGTTTGAGCTTTCCTGCTCACGTTCCGTTCCTAATCCATTACATATGGAAATATTTCTATACGTCTTTTTTGCATTCACAGCGCGAAATTTGCACCTGGTGACCAAAATTGGATTTTGCAGCGTACATAGATCCCGCATTAAGGCATCAGACTATCTACCGAGTTTCACTGTCATACGATAATTACAACCCACATTGGGCCTCTTTGAGTAGCTGCACTTTAATTATAACTACCTGGTATACACTGGGCAGACAAAGTCTCGGACCCCCTATTGGCCGGCATAATGCAGCAGCTCGACACGGCATGGAGTCAAAAAGTCGTCGGAAGTCCCCAACCAATATTGAGCCGTGAAGTCTCTATAGCCGTCTATAACTGGGAAAGTGTTGTCGGTGCTTGATTTTGTGCACAAACTGACCTCTCAATTACGTCCCATATGTGTTCGATAGGATTCACGTCGAGAGATCTGGCTGACCAAAACACTTGCTCCAATTTTCCAGAATGTTCTTCAGACCAATCGCGAACAGTTGTGACCTGGTGATGTGGCGCATTGTCGCCCATAAAAATTCCATCGTTCTTTGGAAACATGAAGTCCACAATTGGCTCTAATTGATCTCCAAGTAACCGAACATAACCATATTCAGTCAATGGTCGAATCAATTGGACCAGAGGATCCAGTTCATTTCACGTAAACACAGCCCACGCCGTTGTAGAGCCAGCACAGTGCCTTGTTGACAGTCTGAATACATGTCTTCGTAGGGTCTCCGCCACAGTCGAACCCTACCATCAGCTCTTAGGCCGGTATTACACTATCAAATTTCTTTGTCAAAGATTTGATCAAAGATGTGACCAAATATTCCGTCAAATATATTTGACAAAGATCTTTGACGTAGCGCTATGAGGGGTATTACACTGTCAAAGTTAAAGATGGCTGGCAACAACAACTTGTATTTTACCGCAACTGTTGCATGTACCACAATTGCACTGTGAGCACATGCGGAAGAGAAGCGGGGGAAAAAAAGGAAACGTACCTGGGTGAAGCCGTGGATTGGATCAAATCTACAGCGAGGCCCCAGATTTGATCAAATATTTGACGACATTTGTTAAAGTTCCCTATTACACCATCAAATTTCTTTGACAAAGATATTTGACAAAGATATTGGACAAAGAAATTTGACAGTGTAATACCGGCCTTACCAACTGAAATCGGGACTCATCTGACCACGTCGCGACTTTCCAGTCCTCTTGGGTCTAACTAGTATACTCACGAGGCCTGGAAAGGGGCTGCAGGCGACGTCATGGTGTTAGCAAACGCACTCTCGTCGGTCGTCTGCCGATATAGCTCATTAAAGCCAAATTTCGAGCTGATGTTCTAACGGATACGTTCGTCGTGCATCCAACATAGATTTCTGCGGCTGTGGATATCGAAATAATGAATTCTCAAACGATCTCTGAAATGGAATGCCCTAAGCGTCTAGCTCCAAGTACCATTCCGCGTTCAAACTCTGTTAATTCCCGTCGTGCGGTGACAATCTCGTCGCAGCTCGTGGTCTTGCGGTAGCGTTCTCGCTTCCCGCGCACGGGGTCCCGGGTTCGATTCCCGGCGGGGTCAGGGATTTTCTCCGCCTCGTGATGACTGGGTGTTGTGTGTCTTTCATCATCATTTCATCTTCATTGACTCGCAAGTCGCCGAAGTGGCGTCAACTAAAGAGAACTTGCAATAAGGCGGCCGAACTTCCCCACATGGGGCCTCCCGGCCAACAATGCCATACGATCATTTCATTTCATTTCAATCTCGTCGGAAATTTTTTCACGTGATCCATCAGAGTACAAATGACAGCCCCACCAAAGCGCTGTTCTTCTGTACCTGTGATTCTACACATCGCTATCCCATGATTTTTGTCACTGCAGTGTATGTAATCGTACACTACTGGATGGCTCTTGAGAACTATGCGACTTAACTTCTCAGGTCACCAGTCGCCTAGACCTTAGAACTAATGAAACCTAACTAACCTAAGGACATCACACACATCTTTGCCCGAGGCAGGATTTGAACCTGTGACCGTAGTGGTCGCTCGGCTCCAGACTGTAGCGCCTAGAACCGCACGGCCACTCCGACCGGCACACTACTGGCCATTAAAGTTGCTGCACCAAGAAGAAATGCACATGATAAACGGCTATTCATTGGACAAATATATTATACTAGAACTGACATGTGATTACATTTTCACGCAATTTGGGTGCATAGATCCTGAGAAATCAGTACCCAGAACAACCACCTCTGGCCGTAATAACGGCATTAAGTCACACAGAGCTTGGATGGCGTTTACAGGTGGGGTGTACAGGTACAGCTGCCCATGCAGCTTCAACACGATACCACAGTTCATCAAGAGTAGTGACTGGCGTATTGTGACGACCCAGTTGCTCGGCCACCATTGACCAGACGTTTTCAATTGGTGACAGATGTGGAGAATGTGCTGGCCAGGGCAGCAGTCAAACATTTTCTGTATCCAGAAAGGCCCGTACAGGACCTGCAACATGCGATCTTGCGTTATCCTTCTGAAATGTAGGGTTTCGCAGCGATCGAATGAAGGGTAGAGCCACGGGTCGTAACACATCTGAAATGTAACATCCACTGTTCAAAGTGCCGTCAATGCGAACAAGAGGTGACCGAGACGTGTAACGAATGGCACGCCATACCATCATACGCCGAGTGATTCGCCAGTATGGCGATGACGAATACACGCTTCCAATGTGCCTTCACCGCGATGCCGTCAAACACGGATGCGACCACCGTGATGCTGTAAACAGAACCTGGATTCATCCGAAAAAATGACGTGCACGCAGGTTCGTCGTTGAGTACACCATCGCAGGCGCTCCCGTCTGTGATGCAGCGTCAAGGGTAACTGTAGCCATGATCTCCGAGCGGATAGTCCATGCTGCTGCAAACGTCGTCGAACTGTTCGTGCAGATGGTTGTTGTCTTGCAAACGTGCCCATCTGTTGACTCAGGGATCGAGACGTGGCTGCACGATCCGTTACAGCCATGCGGATAAGATGCCTGTCATCTCGACTGCTAGTGATACGAGGCCGTTGAGATCCAGCACGGCGTTCCGTATTACCCTCCTGAACCGACCGATTCCATATTCTGCTAACAGTCATTGGATGTCGACCAACGCGAGCAGCAATGTCGCGATACGATAAACCGCAATCGCGATAGGCTACAATCCGACTTTTATCAAAGTCGGAAACGTGATGGTACGCATTTCTCCTCCTTACACGAGGCATCACAACAACGTTTCACCAGGCAACGCCGGTCAACTGCTGTTTGTGTATGAGAAATCGGTTGGAAACTTTCCTCATGTCAGCACGTTGTAGATGTCGACACCGGCGCCAACCTTGTGTAAATGCTCTGAAAAGCTAATCATTTGTATATCACAACATCTTCTTCCTGTCGGTTAAATTTCGCGTCTGTAGCACGTCATCGTCGTGGTTTAGCAGTTTTAATGGCAGTAGTGTATATATAGTGCTTCAAGATCGTGCCATCAACGTCGTTGGGTTAGGCAGTTGTTTGTTATAGAACAGAAGCAACATTCTCGGATGATTCGATCAATTTGAACCTGGTATCGCCTGCGATATTAATATCAGGCCGTTCATTTATTACATGAAACTACTCAGTTTGGGGGTCTTGCGCTGTCTGCGTTGTTGTGAGATCTGGTTGCCCGCGCGTATGTGTGCGCTGCGCGCATGTGAGGAGCGGGCGCCGTGAGGCGGCGACGCCAGAAAAAACGCATCTGGCGTGGCGCTGGGCGCTGCCCGCGGTCCGGCGGCAATTAACGGCCGAGCCGCGGGCCGCGCTGTTGCCACACGCCGCACCGCACCGCAGCGCACCGCAGGTCTCCTCCACAGGTGTGCCCGGCCGGGCCTCCGCCTCTGCCAGCCATCCCCGCTGGAGCCGCTGCGCCACCGTGCACCCCGCTCCGTGTCGTGTCGTGTCGTGTTGTGTGTGCTGCGTGCTGCCGCTGTATCGGAGCAATCTGCGCACACCGCCGCCGCGCAACACGCGCCGCCGGCCGTCATAAAGCTGCCCTATCTCCCGCCCCGCGGTTGTTCATTTCGCGCCGATACGAGTTACGACAAAGCGTGTCGCCAGATATACCGACGCAGTCAGCGCCTGCGCTGCGCCGCGCAAACAGGTGTGAAACGTGAGCATTGTCTCAATACCGGACCGGGCGAGGGCACCTCGCCTTCGTTCCAGCTACCGGCACAGTTTCCTACGTTTGGGATATTTATCCTTCATTTCACTTTTTCCCCTCAGGTTCCATGCGAAGAGTAACCTCGTACGTAATTTGTACATGGAAAAACCGGACGGACGCGATTATGGTTCAAATGGCTCTGAGCACTATGCGACTTCTGAGGTCATCAGTCTCCTAGAACTTAGAACTAATGAAACATAACTAACCTAAGGACATCACACATCCATGCCCGAGGCAGGATTCGAACGTGCGACCGTAGCGGTCGCTCGGCTCCAGATTGAAGCGCCTAGAACCGCACGGCCACTCCGGTCGGCCGGACGCGAATGTACTCACGCTCTGGAAGCTTCGTGCAAAATTAATTATATCTGTAGATAGTTCATCTACAAGTTTTGATGACTAGCCGCGCGGGTTTAGCCGAGCGGTCTCAGGCGCTGCAGTCATGGAGTGTGCGGCTGGTCCCGGCGGAGGTTCGAGTCCTCCCTCGGGCATGGGTGTGGGTGTTTGTCCTTAGTATAAATTAGGTTAAGTAGTGTGTAAGCTTAGGGACTGACGTCCTTAGCGGTTAACTCCCATAAGATTTCACATTGAACATTTTTTTGATGACTAAGTTGGGAAGTGTCAAAATTTGCGACGTACATGGCCACACATTTAGACTGATTGACTTACAATCCGAGGAACGACATAAATTTCAATGTTATACCTCCACCCGTTCCTGAGAAACAGGTATCTTAATAGACAGCAGTATCTTCTGCCCACACTCACTTGGAAGCTAAAATTGTTTACATCGTCAAGGATCGTAAACCTTAATATCTGACATAATTCCAACTTGGTTACCAGATCCTGAGAAAAGGGCATCTTAACAGACGGACAGACAGCAGACAGACAGATAACAAAGTTAATAAACATTTTTGGAACAGCGATCAAAAAAGTTTTTAAAAAAATTTGTTTTTAAAATTCAGTCTTGATCGCACCACGTATGCTACAAGAACATAGGTGACCGGTTTCGGTCATATCACATGACCATCATCAGACCTGCAATTTAATTTAGAAAGTAATATTATCCTTACTAGATTGACAATAAAATATGACAAAATACTTATAAGGATAAAATACAATAAGACTTGTTATACCCATGGCGTCCTTCGAAGATGCTGTGATGTCAACTGGTGCCAGCAGCTGAGAAGAGTGCTCCACCTACCATCTTCGAAGGACGCCATGGGTATAACAAGTCTTATTGTATTTTATCCTTATAAGCATTTTGTCATATTTTATTGTCAATCTAGTAAGGATAATATTACTTTCTAAATTAAATTGCAGGTCTGATGATGGTCATGTGATATGACCGAAACCGGTCACCTATGTTCTTGTAGCATACGTGGTGCGATCAAGACTGAATTTCAAAAAGAGAATTTTTTTTAATTTTTTGATCGGTGTTCCAAAAATGTTTATTAACTTTGTTGTTTGTAGCATACGTGGTTCGATCAAGACTGAATATTAAAAAGAAATTTTTTTTTAAGATAACGAATGTTCATGCAGTGTGACAAGTATTGAAACAAATCAAAAATACCTAAGTTAGTAATATACTACCACGCGCACACATTTTATTCAACATGGAAACGTCACTACAGATATTTGGAGTTAGTTTATGACATGTTCGATATGCCTGCCATACACATGATGTGGCGCACGCGAATAGCGAAATTCTGCTTGACCCGCTGAAGTGTCGGATCATCGATCCTGTCGTCGAGCTCGTGAATGTCCGTTTTCAGCTCATCAGTGGTTTTGGGGTTATTGCTGTACACCTTGTCTTTAACATAGCACCACAAAAAGGAGTCACATGTGTTCAGATCCGGAGAATACGGCTGCCAACCGAAGCCAGTGGCCTATGTGTACCCCAGAGCCAGAATGCGGTCCTCAAAGTGCTCCTCCAGTACGTCAAATATTCTCGTGCTTCGATTGGCTCGAGCTCCGTCTTGCATGACTCACATATTGTCGAAATCAAGGTCACTTTGGATAATGCTGTTGAAATCATCTCATCTTCCAAGATCTTCACGTACCGTTAGGTAGTGACCGTGCCATCATGGAGTATCGCAGCCATTATTCCGTGACTGGAAATAGCACACCACACAGTCACCCATTGAAGGTGAAGATACTTCTGGATCGTGAGATGCGGATCCTCAGTCCCCCAAATGCGCCAGTTTTGCTTGTTCACTAACAATGAAAGTGGATTTCGTCGCTAAACCAAACCATACTAATTCTCATGATACCCTGCGGCCATCCGTGCATTTTGAACGTCCTAACGCAAACCATTCAGAAGTTATGGCGATTTTATTCCATGTAGTTTCATAATCGTCACCCTATAGAAGGTTTCCGTTTCCAGAGATTGAAGTACGAAGTTCTAAAATAAAATGTGTTTCAGGATGTCACCGACAAACTTGGAGGTACAACTGCTAGGATGAATTTTATTTATTATCTTTTGTTACTTTACTTTAAATATTTATAAACATCTCTTTCTGGGTTACATTGCAAATAACCTTTAACCGTGCTATGTATTCCCTCTAAAGCTCACGACAAGGGAGTAGAGGAAACAGCAAAACACTATGCCAAACCGGAACATCCACATCCACCCTTGCATTAAATTTTATTGTTCAGGATGGATATTAATGACGTATGGTTGTAACTGGAAAAACAGATTATCATGAATAGCTGATGTATTCTTGTAATAAGACACCACTTCTTACTCGGAACTACCCAATACAAAGCTATCAAAACCCTAACATCGCATCAATGAAAGAGTAAGAAATGGTTAATGTAAAACTTCGTGACATTTTGCTCGCCTTAAAACACCGACGATCGTACCTGTTCGAAATTTGTTAGTGCTGCCACACGGTTTCTATAGTACCGAAAGAAATGCATTTGAAAATGTTCATTGAGTGTCAGATCAATAAGTCTTTCAAATACTCCCACTTGATGTTGAAGTTCACTCTTATTTCAGTGCTTGCTTACAAATAAACTTGTTTTTGGACAGGTTCTACCTCGAGGAAACACAGATTTTTCGTATTTTGTACTCAGATATATTTCGCTGTGCTCAGTTCACCACTCAGATATTCAGTCTTTCACACAGAATAAAATAAGTTTAACGACAAGTTTGTAACAATCACAGTCGTAAATTTTCGATGGAAATATGTTTTCTAGACTAAGTCCTCTCACAGTTACTTATCTGCAATGATAAAAACAGACACAGAAATTACAGCAACTGTTAGCAAGGCATATACAAAGGTATATAAAAACTTTTCAGATTTGTGAATACGTTAGTAGAGGACTGAATTGTACATATGTAGTTAGTAAAAAAGCAATTTTTCTGTTAATTAATAGAAATTAAACTAAAATACACTGATGATGCAGTAACTTTAGTGAAACATGTCTGCGGGTAAGAGAATAAAAAAATGTGTTGGTCAAAGCGGAAGCTATCTAAAAACATGGTTACATATCTCAAAATTATTTAACTCCCCGACATGATGCAACTGTAGTTAAATGGAAGCCCAGCACATTTGTGAAAGTTTAAGTTCACCAACGAGGTTAGCACAGTTGAGTTACTCAATGTCTGCAGTGTGTAACCCACCAAAAACCCACACATCTTTGCTTGGGAGAAAATATTCTAAGCACACAATTTTGTCACTTTGCGCCAAGCAGAAAATCGAGTAACGTGGATTTGGCATAGTTTGGAGTCCACAGGATATACGGGGCCCTGCAACTTGAGGTCACACTAGTCGGCTTGTCCGACACACTCCGTACAGAGCCCAAGGGAAATCAATACGTAATTGGAAAGGTACCCATTAAAGGCCTTGACTTCGTCGACAGCACGCTTGCATTTAAACGCGGAGTCAAGAATTATTAAACTCGTCTGAAATAGTTGCTCATTCCCCACCGGAGGCGGCTATTGGAGATGGTTGTGGCGCACGCGCCATGGCGTGTCTTCCTCGTGGGCCGCGGGCGTAGTTTTACTGTCGAGTACCGTTCCTCGGACTATTGACACATTGAAAATTCGTGGAAGTTCCAGCCAAAAACCAGGCGAACAAATAGGGGACAGAATGAATCCCAATTGGAAATAAATGAGAGAACATTTCCATTTTTAACATTTGCTTTACTACCAAAGGAAACCGGCCAAACATTTAGGCCAGAACTGTGTGGTGGGAACTATTTTTTTTTTTAACTCCGTGACGATGTGCTCAAGTAGGAGGGCGTGCTGAAAAGTAATGACTTGCAGTTTTTTATGTGAAAACTCTTAAGGCTTCTTAAGGAAAACAGACGTTATTAACATTCTATATCTAAACTTAACTCCTCCCAAACAGGCCACGAAGGCCCAACGATACCGACCGGCCGCCGTGTCATCCTCCGATCACAGGTGTCACTGGATGCGGATATCGAGGGGATGTGGTCAGCACACCGCTCTCCAACATTCTACATCTTTATTCTTCATATTTGGTGACTGACTGCAAACCGGCTCTTGACAAAGCAGCCGATATTCCAGTTCCTAACACGAATTTTGTCCTCTCACGAGCCAAGTAAGCTCTTGTCTTCCTTTCTCACCAACATCATATTATTCCTCACGACCAGCGTACGACCTATGGCCAGGAAGCACCGCATGATACTCTTTAGCTGAATAGGGCACAACGCAAAAGAAACGTAAAGGTCTCTCACTGTCCCATATTTCTATTTAGTGCAAACTACTAAGGGCTGTTCGGCGATGCCTGTCCACCAGCTGCCTCGGCATTTTCTCCGTACCGAACACATAAAACCGATGGCCCGGTGATCGTCCGTTTTCTCGACCGGTCGCTACAGGATTTTACACTGTGGCGCACGGCAGGGTCTTTGTATCTCGAGTTAAGTTGTCCCTTGGGCATCTCCTTGGCCCTTGGCTGGCAGAGTGGTTCCTAGCCGCCTGTTCCCACAAGAATCGGCCAAATTCTCCAGTCCGTACCGATGTGCAAACTAAACACTCTGAGTTACTAAGATTTACTTTATAGACGGATGGTTCCCAACCTGGGGGTAACTACCCCCTGAGAGGTAAAAAGAAATTTTCTGAGCGGTAAAAACTAAACGATTCTGTTTCAGTCACGAAACTAAATTATTTTCAAAAGATCATTACTGTTCTCACAATTTTGTAAGACTCTAAAATTGATTATATAAGTTATCAATGATTATTTTTTCTCAATTACTGGCATTAATTCAGTGACGGTTACAGGTTCCTCACATAGTCCCCCTTTACACACATCTGTTGTGCTTTGTCGCGTACATCGCTGATGATAAAAGTGAGACATATACGTAGCAAATGCTAAATATTTCAAGAAAATGTCATCTTCAAGTTGTAGATAGTACTTGCAGTAGTCCAGATATTGCTTCATTACTCGGTTCTAAACAGATAAATAAATCAATTGGCTGCACGACACAGTAGTAAATACACAAAGGCAACTTTAGTGTTGTACACAGTTTTGTTATTATTATTATTTTATTATTATTATTAGAGTGGTTAAACACAAAGCATTAACAGCCTGAAGTCGCCAAATTTCTGGTATTTCAGAAGTACGGGGTGCTGTGATTTACCAATTTGAAATTGTTTCATTTTAAATGGGGTTGGAATGTGCTGGTAAACCAAGTGCCGCAATGGAGAGGAGTAATGCAGGGGAAGCATGTTACGTCACATGCGTTTCCGTCACAGTGGATAGATAGTTTTTTTTTTTTTTATGAGAAGGCGTTGTAGCACTTACTGTGCACCACGAATTCCGTTGTCATTCAGTCTAACACACACAAACTACGCTGAAGAACCAAAGAAACTGGTACACCTGCCTAATATCGTGTAGGGCTCCCGCGGGCACACAGAATTGCCGCAACACGACGTGGCGTGGACTCGACTAAAGTCTGAAATAGTGCCTGAGGGAACTGACAACATGAGTCCTGCAGGGCTGTCCATAAGTCCGTAAGAGTACGAGGGAGTGGAGATCTCTTCTGAACAATACATTGCAAGGCATTCCAGAATGCTCAATAATGTTCATGTCTGGCGAGTTTGGTGGTCAGCGGAAGTGTTTAAACTTAGAAGGCAGTTCCTTGATCCACTCTGTAGCAATTTTGGACGTGTAGGGTGTCGCATTGTCCTGCTGGAAATGCCCAAGTCCGACGGAATGCGCAATGGACATGAATGGATGCAGGTGATTAGACAGGATGCTTACAGACGTATCACCTATCAGAGTCGTATGTAGACATATCACGGGTCCCATATCACTACAACCGCACGTGCCCCACTCCATTACAGAGCCTCCACCAGTTGAACAGTCCTCTGCTGACATGCACGGTCCATGGATTCATGAGGTTGTCTCCATACCCGTACACGTCCATCCGATCGATATAATTTGAAACGAGACTCGTCCGACCCGGAAAGTGTTTTGCAGTCATCAACAGTAAAATATCAGAGTTCACGGGGCCAGGCCAGGCGTAAAGCCTTGTGTCGTTCAGTCATCAAGGATACACGAGTGGACCTTCGGCTCCGAAAGTCCTTATCGATGATTTTCGTTGAATAGTTCGCACACTCACACTTGTTGATGGCCCAGCATTGAAATCTGCAACAATCTGCAGAAGCGTTCCACGGTTCTCTTCAGTCGTCTTTGGTCCCGTTATTGCAGGATCTTTTTCCGACCGCAGCGATGTCGGAGATTTGATGTTTTACCAGATTCCTGATGTTCACGGAATACTCGTGAAACGGTCGTACGGGAAAATTCCCACTTCATCGCTACCTCGGAGATGCTGTCTCCCACCGCTCGTGTGCCGACTGTAACAGCACTTTCAAACTCACTTAAATCTTGATAACCTGCCACTGTAGCAGCAGTAACCGATCTAACAACTGCGCCTGACACTTGTCGTATAACGGCGTTGCCGACCGCATCACCGTATTCTTCCTATTTACATATCTCTGTATTTGAATATGATTGCTTATGAAACTTCCTGGCAGGTTAAAACTGTGTGCCCGACCGAGACTCGAACTCGGGACCTTTGCCTTTCGCGGGCAAGTGCTCTACCAACTGAGCTACCGAAGCACGACTCACGCCCGGTACTCACAGCTTTACTTCTGCCAGTACCTCGTCTCCTACCTTCCAAACTTTACAGAAGCTCTCCTGCTGCGGCTAAGCCATGTCTCCGCAATATCCTTTCTTTCAGGAGTGCTAGTTCTGCAAGGTTCGCAGGAGAGCTTCTGTAAAGTTTGGAAGGTAGGAGACGAGGTACTGGCAGAAGTAAAGCTGTGAGTACCGGGCATGAGTCGTGCTTCGGTAGCTCAGTTGGTAGACCACTTGCCCGCGAAAGGCAAAGGTCCCGAGTTCGAGTCTCGGTCGGGCACACAGTTTTAATCTGCCAGGAAGTTTCATATCAGCGCACACTCCGCTGCAGAGTGAAAATCTCATTCTGGATGATTGCTTATACTAGTTTCTTTGGCACTTCAGTGTACAATTATTCCTTTCTTGTCGACTGGGGTACAAAACATTAAGAAGGGAAAAGTCTGTGACATGACCGTTGAATAATTAGTTATCATCAGAGTCAAATGACAGTGTGGCACCATACTGACGCCTTTGAGTTTATAGGTCACTGGGTGGACCGCTAGGTCCTTTGCCCTTTCTTACGCTTTTGGCAGTAAACAGGGAGTCGCGGTAAGGTCATAGAAAGCGTGAGCTGCCAGATTGCTGAGACTTCTTTGGGAGTCTATGAGTGATGCCAAGCAGCCGCGTGTCAGGAGCTTGACGTCTGGGCGCGGTCAGAGGCTGGCAGTGGACGCCGCCGCGACCCGCTGGGCCGCGTGCTGTCCGCAGGTTAGGCGCCGCCTGCTCGGAAGGCCGGCAGCGAGTTTTCGCCGTCGCCTGGGCGTGGCCCCTCGCCCTCCAGCCGAACTAATTACAGCTCTTCGTGACTGCTGGCCCCAGCCCGCCTCGCTGCGTGCACACCTACTGTCCAGCCGCCACGCGTAATTGCGATTCGGAGAGCCGCTTAAATTAATCGACCACGCCAGCGGCGAGTGCCGCGACCCCCTCCATCATCCGCCACGCCGGATTTCCGCTATCGATCACCGCCTCTATTATCGACAGTAATAAAAGGACAGCCACGCTACTCGAGGCGACTTTCCAGCCCAGCCGGTCGCGACGTTGTTCTACTTTCTGGATGTCACCCGAGAAGATGGATGCTGTAAGGAGATGCCAACGAACTAAGTCTGCAGTGCTCCTGGTAACATTTCGGGGTATAAGGTCGTGGTCCACGAAACTCTTCTGTTCCTGACGTTTCGTCCAGAATCGCGCTGGACGTCTTCAGAGACGTGTTGCTCCTCCCTTGAATGTTGTCGACTGACTCAAGGGAGGAGGAACGCCTCGGAAGATGTCCAGCGCAGTTCTGGACGAAACGTCAGGAACAGAAGAGTTTCGTGGACCGCGACCTTATACCCCAAAAGCTTTACCAGCAGCAATACGTCTGAAATACTGTTGAACTGTGAGTCCTCAATTGCTAGCAATCATACATGATTGGCCTTTGGGAAATGTCTACGCGCGACTCAATAAATGCAATTTAAATTTTATCAGACGTCTTTTTCCTACATTTTCAATGATGAAATCTACAACAGTTGTAAAAATTATTTATTTCTAAAAAGAGAAAGACATTATTTGAATTGAGGATATATAGTCCACTTGCGGTTGTACAGTGAGGTTATAAATGGACTTTAACGGATGGATAACTATACCTTTGAGCATACACGTTATGATAAATACTACGAGGTGGGTGACGTCCTCACCCCATCGAAATCACTGACTTCGAAATACGTGACTGCGGGAGAGAAAATCAGCTAAAATCACTCAACAGCGGACCCGACGGCATACCTATCCGATTGTACATCAAAGTCATAGTAGTACACTACTAAGGGAATGAGCATTGGAGAGGAGCTGCAGGAATCCTGCATCGCCGTTCTAGATAACGATTCAGTGTAGGTGGTTTATCGTTATCTTCCTCCGACGTGTAATAAAGTTTATTTATTTACTGAATCGTATGGCTAGGGCCCACCGCCGGGCACGCCGTTCGCCGGGTGACGGTCTTTCACTTTGACATCACTTCGGCGACCTGCAGTCGATGAGGATGATAGGATGATGATGAGGACAGCACAACACCCAGTCCCTGCGCGGAGAAAATTCCCCGAACCAGCCGGGAATCGAACCCGGGCCCAGAGGATTGACAATCCGTCACGCTGACCATTCAGCTACCGCGGGCGGACATGTGTGTATGAAGTGTCAGGTGTGTGTCTGTGTCGCATGGATGAGAACGATGAGCGCTTGTACAATGTAGTGTTGGCTTTAAGGTGTTAAGGATGAAGCGAATGTAGAGGGGGAAGCCCAGTGTCGACGACGACACCAAGCTTAACGTCCCCATCCGACCGAAGAATCACCGTCAACAGGGTCATGTGCCCGCACTTCACAAGACGATGCGGAAAGGTCTGAAATTTAATTCCGAACATTGACGCAAAGAATTGCGGTCAGAATCTTTATGCCGCCATCTCTCCTCCCCTTGCCGGCCAAATACTGGCCGGTATTTGAACCGCCTTAAAGAAACGCATTAACGACCTCGGCTATGGAGGCGGGTCATACAACCTGTGAAGAACCCTCAATAAATCTTGGCTAAAGGCTTCTCACAAATTGCATTTATGGAGTTGCCCACACACACATAGCCTAAAGATTGTTTGTAGACTCCAGGACACTAAAAAAGATTGGTGATATATTCAAGAGAAAGAGCTCCACAAATTGAGCAGGTCAGTTATGCGTTGGTTCACCTCTGGCCCTTATGGAAGCAGTTATTCGGCCTGTATTGATGATCTCCTGAGGGATGCCGTGCCAAATTATGTCCAATTGGCGCGTTAGACTGTCAAAGTCCCGAGCTGGTTGGTGGGCGCTGACTGTAATGATCTAAACGTTCTAAATTGGGAAGAAATCCGTCGACTTTGCTGGTCAAGGTTGGGTTTGCCAACACGGAGACAAGCAGTGGAAACTCTCGCCGTGTCCGGGTGGGCATTATCTTGCTGATTTGTAAGCCCAGAATGGCTTGCCATGAAGGACAACAGAACTGGGCATAGAATATCGTCGATGTAACGCTGTGTTGTAACGGTGGCGCGGATGACAACCAAAGAGATCCTACTATGAAAAGAAATGGCACCCCGGACCACCACCACTCCTGGTTGTCGGACTGTATGGCGGGCGAAAGTCAGGTTGGTATCCCACCGCTGTCCGGGACGTCTCCAGACACGTCTTCGGCCTGCAATCTCAGTGAATGGAGGAGAATTGTCTCCCGGCTTTGAACTGAGCCCCAGTGACCAGCGAAGACAAGATTGTAGACGCTCCGGACAGCGCTTGCATACCAACCTGACTGACGCCCGCCATTACGGCTCGACTACCAGGAGTGATGGTATGAGGTCCTCTTGATTGTCATCCGTGGCGCCTTTACCGCACGCGGTACGTGGACGATTTTCTAGGCCCCGTTTTATTTCCCTTCATGGCATGCAATCCTGTGCCTATATTTCAGCAAGATAATGTCCGTCAACACAAAATGGTTCAAACGTCTCTAAGCACTATGGGACTTAACATCTGAGGTCATCGGTCCCCTAGAACTTAGAACTACTTAAATCTAACTAACCTAAGGACATCACACACATCCATGCCCGAGGCAGGATTCGAACCTGCGACCGTAGCAGCAGCGCGGTTCCGGACTGAAGCGCCTAGAACCGCTCGGCCACAGTGTCCGGCCCGCCCGCACAAGCAAGAGTTTCTACTGTTTGTCTTCATGCTTGCCAAACCCTACCTTGACCACCAACGCGAAAATCGGACATAATTTGGCATGATGTTTCTCATGAGGACATCCACAGTTCTATCAATCAGTGCCAAGCCGAATAACTGCTTGCATACGTGGAATACGCGTTATTGACTACCTTAATTTGTGAAGCTCTTCCTCTTCAACAAATCATCCAATTTTACTGCAACTATAGTCATTTGTTTGTCGGCACATGTTCATCTCATCTACATATTTCTGTACCGTTTGGATAATTCTTCGGGGTGTGCCAATGATTTATTTATTTACTTATTTTGTTAGAGTGAATAACAGGACTCTGGTAGTACGTGAGGCAAGAAGGTAGCAAGATTAGAGTTGGACGTCCCGTCGACAACTAGTTTATTATCGATGGAGACAAATCTCAGATCAGACAAAGATGGAAAAGGAAAGCTTAGCGGAATTTAGGAAAACACTGAAAACCGACATGAAGATAGGCAGACGGAAGGTAGTCCACCCCTCCCGAATACGAGTTCTGTGCCATAACCATTGTTCCATTTTGTTCGATCTTACGCAGTAACGACGAGCGGAAGTTCTCCACAAATATGGATGAATGAAAAATCATATCCGTATCCAACGCAAGCAATTCAATAAAGTTACATAACGACCTTCCAGACACGGGGACAGATTCTGCAACGTGTGGATACGGTGAGATGAACACGATTTTGTAGATTTCCTGGAAGATGATTAGCATGCCGTTCGGGGACGCCCGATTTAACGCCAGGCGAAACAGTGCATCGAGGAAGCTTGTCACATCGTGACACAAGTAATTTAATATCTCGACCACAGGTGGTCTGTAACGTGCATTGAACTGTGTATTCAGAAAAAAGGGCCCTCGATTAAACATCTCACTTAAATGAATATTCCGCCATTAGAACAATCATGTGAAAGCAGCTAATTATGAGCAGCATGTTGCACCCAGTCCTAAACCTTTCTTAGTTTCCGAGCTAAAACTAATACAAATTTGATATGTACACGGTTATTTAAATACAGCAGCTAAATGAAGTAAAAATAATATAATAAGACATTATAATTGTTTACTGTAAATCTAAGGAGAGTAACTAAATAAACCATGTTCATTAATACGACAGAAAGAATAACGTTTCTTACATTTACCAATCTACATTGCACTTCACAAACACTGATCAAGACCTGAACGGAGGAAGTCAGTGGCGAATCGACTGTACAGACCTCAGTGCGGGATTCTGTATTCGTTCTAACTGTTGTTAATAGGTCACACTCCGGTTAGAAAATCTTTTAGGAAGTGTGAGCTGAGATGGTATTGATCAGAACCCAGGCAATTATAAATCAGTCCTTATGGAATTTCGCAAAGCATCTAAACTGCAGCTAAATAATCCTGCATTCTGATGAAACCTGCTATACTTTTACCATTAAAAAGTAACGTGGGAACGTGGCTAACCACCTACGTCAGTCTCTCTTGCTTTCGACCCATGTCTTCCTGATTTTTCCCCCTTTATGTTATTTCATCCCTCTCGCCCCATGTGGGCAAGGCGTTGGCTGTCAGCGGTATAATTCTACGTTCCTCAGGCAAGCGATTAAAATTTTTTTATGAGAAACAGAAACTAAATTGAGGCTATTTTTCATTTTAAATTAAAAATCAATGACGGACTGTGAAAAAAGGAAAGTATATACACTGCCGGAGGAGAGAGTATGTTCCATAGGGTTGATGGGTGTCTACCTGAGTACGCATGCTCAACTTACTGCAAAAGTGTTGCGAAGTAAATGTTTTTCAAATTAGCTCCTATTACAATAACAGATTAGTAAAATAATTTAATGTTCGTACATATTTATAAGCAAGGACATTTATCAACTGTTAAGAGGCTTGAAGTTGTAACTGACAAACCATTTAAAGCCGACCCTGAAAAAAATTACACACTGAAGAACGATTATATAATGTACATTAACGAGCCAACATTGCGACCAGTGCCTAGCGCGAGACTGAATGCCAAATGCCGCCTTGTGACGTTGTTACGTCACATGGTGAGGAAAGTATATAAGTAAGTAGAGACGAGTGGCAAATCGTTCGTCGCCGATACCCAGGGCGCGTATAGGAGAAAAGTCACTACCCTGCCTCTACCACACGTATACAGAGTACCACCGGTGCTTCAGAAGATTGCGCAGTTGCTGCCCGACGGCTTCTACCTCCACCACTTCAATTCCTACCCGTTCATTCCTGCTGACCTACCCTTCCTCACAAAGCCTACGCCTTCACTCCTGAGGAACTACAGCAGTTGCTCTAAATCCTCCCCCTGGAGTCACTGAGGCAGGTCAACGCCCGTGCCGCCTTCACTACCAGTGACTGGAAACATCACGTCAGCTGTGCAGAGGAGAGGGGAAAGATCCTCCTTCGCTTAGGTATGAAGGCCGGCTGAGACGAAGATGCGGCCAGCCTGAACGAGGCAGAGCCAACACCGGACGGAACCTCCGAGCAGCCGCTTAGAAAGCCGTCGATGAAGAAGGTGCTAAGAACACCATCCTGCCAAGAGCTCCCAGGTATATACAGCTGCTAGCTTGCTATAAAAAATATGGTTCGTTTTTATTTGAGACGACCAGTTGCTAATCCAGCCAGAGAGCCCGCAAGTAGGGACATCGACAGGTTACGCAGGAATAGCACGTAAGTGCTTAGCCTACACCAGTTCAGGGGAGGCCAAGTGACCAGTGGGAAATCATTCTTGCGAAGATACGAGCCGAAAACGGAGAAAGCGGCTGACGTAGGGCCTAAACGACTTCGATCAAGGCCAGATGGCGATGGCCCGGTGCATGAGATAAGCATTTCGGAAATGGTGAAGCTGGTCTGCTGTTCGCATGGTAGTGTCGTGAACATCTAAGGAAGTGGTTGAGGGGCACTGAAACCACAAGTAGACGACAAGCTGTCTGACGACAACGCCTCATCACAGGCCGTGAAGGACACAGGTTTGGCCTCTCTGCAAAGTAGGATAGGCGTCGGTGTGTCACACATCACACGACGGAGTGCAATACTACTGAAGGCACAAGCCTTTCGGAGCGCGCCATTTAGCGCAAGGTTTTGAACATTGGCCTCCACAGCAGACGACGTCCACGTGTTCCCACGTTGACCGAACGACATCGTCAATGACGATTGCCGTGACCACGGGATCATTGAGAGTGGGTCGTGTGTCAATGGCAATGCTCTCCTGATTGGGCGAATCACGTATCTTGTTACATCAGCCGGCCGCTGTGGCCGAGCGGTTCTAGGAGCTTCGTTCCGGAACCGCATTGCTGCTACGGTCGCACATTCGATTCCACCCTCGGGCATGGATGTGTGTACTGTCCTTCGGTAAGTTAGCCTTAAGTAGTTCGAAGTCTAGGGTACTGATGACCTCATATGTTAAGTCCCATAGCGCTCAGAGCCATTTGAACTATTTTTTGTTACATCAGGTCGATGATCGTGCCCGCGTACGCTGTTATCTTGGTGAACGGCTGCTTGAAACATGCACCGAACGTGGTCGTGGGTGACAGCATTATGCTGTGTAGAATATTCACCTGGGTTTCCATGCGGGCTGTGTTAGTAACTGTAACTAAGTAGCTGTGAAATATGTTGACATATCGCACACCACCTGCGTCCCATCATGCTTCATGTCTTCCCATAACGTGATGGCATCTTTCAACAGAATCTTGCTCCACTGGTTTGAGGAGCATAATCGTACTCTGGCTTCGCGCCCACAAAACAACGGCCCGTATTTACGGAAACTGCTTGCCATGTGGGTAAATTGCTGGTGCCACACATCACCGAAAGTCTATCAGGAACTTATCGAAACCATGGCATGCCAAATCGCTACTGTACTCCGTTCCCAGAGACGAATCAACGTACTACTAAACAGGTGATCATAATGTATTGGGTAATCAGAGTAAAATATTTAACTTTAAAACACAAACATTTGTTTCAGAGCCAAAATACAGGAAAAGAAGTATATGTATGCTCTATGCCATAGTCGATAAAGACAAAACAAAAGTACAAGAAAAATTAATAAATTATTAACAGCCTACCCCAAAAATGAAGTAAAGCATACTACAGTTTAAAGTTATTTGTAGTGTTCTCTTCTAACTAGAAAGATTTACGTTGTGAATTACGTGTTTCCAGTGAAGATTTTTGGGCTCTGCCAGATCTCATTTAAGTACGCTGCCCAAACCGAATCATGTTTTCTCCGTCAGTCGATATGATTACAATATACCACAGATAATGAGAGTTCTCCCACGTATTTCTCAGAAATAAGTATGATAATGCGTTATATATGAAGTTTTAGTAATCATTCCTCAAGCAACTAATGGTGTAGCATTCTGTCTTATTTCGTTAAGAAACCCGGGGAAGTAGGAGGGGTAAAGGGTTTCATTGCGTTCAGTTCCTAGAGAACTGCCCCGTCTAAGAATGCCTTAGAAAGAACAAATGGTTCAAATGGCTCTGAGCACTATGGGACTTAACTTCTGAGGTCATCAGTCTTTAGAAAGAACAGACTGATCTTTCCTTTGTGCGGAACCACAGTCATCTAGAAATTTTTGAACGAAACTTCCTCCATTTGACTGTTAATTGTTCATTTATTTTACAGGATCATGATTTCGGTTTGATACCCATTTTAAAGAGCGCGTTGAAATGTTAAAATGTGTCTGACCTACCTGTAACATATCATCGTCGAAAAAACGTATTTCTGGTCTTATGTACCAGTTGTCGTATTACAGGACATGAGTAAATATCGAATATACATAATATGGCTAACATTATGCAGAGTGAAAAACTATTAACACACAGTATGGCGCGCCAGCCGGAGTGGCCGTGTGGTTCTGGGCGCTACAGTCTGGAGCCGAGCGACCGCTACGGTCGCAGGTTCGAATCCTGCCTCGGGCATGGATGTGTGTGATGTCCTTAGGTTTAATTAGTTCTAAGTTCTAGACGACTGATGACCTCAGAAGTTAAGTCGCATAGTGGTCAGAGCCATTTTTGAACAGTATGGTGTATTTAACAGGCAATATGTTCCTGTGACCTGCATTCATCACAACTGTTCATCAACTGGCATTTTTTTTTTTTTTTTGCGGCGGGGAGGGGGGGGGGGGCGGGATGGGTGGCAAGGGAGCAAGGGGGAGTTGATGAAATAAAAGTAACGAATGCAGGTCACAGGAATATCTTGATCTTGGCTGTTATACACGACATACTGTGTATTAATAGTTTTTCACTGTGCGCAATGTCAGCCATATTATGTACGTTCGATTTGTACTCACAACAACTGGTAGTACAACAACTGGTATTTAAGAGCAGAAATACATTTCTTCAATGATGACATGTCGCAGACAGAACACAAGTATTTTAAGGTTTCAACATGCACTTGAGAACGGCTATAGAGCCGAAATCATGACCTTGTAAAATATATAAATGAACAAATAACAGTCAAATGGTGGAAATGTCTTAAAAAATACTGACAGACTGATATAACTGTAGACAGAAGCGATCCACTAAATTAAGAAAAATATCATCGTGTATTAGACAACTGAAAAAATCAAGTACTTACCTGCACTGACGAAATAGAATCCCAACAACAGTAACCGTGTTGACCAAGAGTTAAGCGAGCCAGGCTCCGTGAATCACTGGTGATGTACGTACCTGCAAAGAAACGCAAGTATTTACTATATTGATTCATTTCGTTGCACTAATGAGTCAGCTACATCACTGATTTAATAAAAAAAAACAGTCGTATTATTTAGGCGCTGTGAGCAGTGTTGTTAAGCGTACTCACGGCCTGAACACGAACCAGTGGGAAGTTACCATGGAAACCTCCCTAGATGGTTTATCTGAACTAGGAGATGGGATTTATTATTTAATTCAGGGCTTATGCGTTCCAGACAAACATATGAAAGACTAAGGGTGTGTAAATCTATTTTTTTCTCTGTATTACAACGTAAAATCGATTATTTGTTCTACTTGTTCATTGTACCTACAGGTGTTGAACAAAACTATGGAAACACATGCTTGAACGTCAGCTAGCCCTGCATGTTGCGCCGATGAACGAGGGGCATTCAATATTTAACGGTCAATATGTTCCTGTGACCTGCATTCATCACAACTGTTCAACAATTTGTTTCCTCTGCCAGATTCGGCTGAAAAAATGCGGGATTTGTCGTGGGACAGCGTGGAATATTCCCGCTTTAGACCCTACAGTTTGATGAAGCGATAGTTGGTGACGATATATGCAGCCTTCAAAATGGCGTCTGTAACGGAGGTGCGTTCAAATCAGATAGCTGTCATTTGAGTTTCTTTTGGTAGAAAACCAGAGCATCGTAGATATTCGTAGGTGCTTGTAGAATGTCTTCTGAGACCTGGCAGTGAAGGAAAGCGCGGCGAGTCGTTGGGCGAGACATCTGTCATCATCGCAACAAGATCACGCAAACCTTTCCGTGCTCTCGGGTGCCGGCCGACGGCGCACAACTGTGACGCCTGCGGTTTTGAAACGTGCGGACACTTTCATTCGAGGTGATCGACGGATTACAATCAAACACCTCACTGCACAACTGGACATCTCTGTTGGTAGTGGTCAGACACTCGTCCACAAATTATGGTACTCAAAGGTGTGTGCCCTCAGTGTTCCTCGCCGCCTAACAGAAGACCATAAGGGGCAACGAAGGGCCATCTGTACGGAATTACGGGGAGCACTACCTGGATGACGGGGAGGTTATTGACGCAGCAAGACGCTGGCTCCGTTATCGACTAGTAGAGTGGTACCATGCCGGCGTGTAGGCCCTCCAGGTAAGGTGGCATAATGGCCACCCGCCTAGCCGCGCGGTCTAATTCGCTGCTTCCCGAGCGGGAAGGCGTGCCGGTCCCCAGCACGAAACCGCACTGGAGGATTAATGGTGCCGCCCAGCCTGGGGATGGTTTTTAAAGTGGTTTTTCATCTGCCTTGGCGAATGCGGGCCGGTTCACCTTATTCCGCCTCAGTTACACTATGTCGGCGATTGCTGCGCAAACAGTCTCCACGTACGTGTACACCATACTTACTCTACCATGCAAATATTTGGGGTTACACTCGTCTGGTATGAGACGTTCCTTGGGTGGGGTGGGGCGATGTGAGGGGGGCATCCACTGGGTGCCGAACCGCACAATAACCCTGGGTTTGGTGTGGGGCGGCGGTAAGGTGCGTGGACTGCTGTGCCTGTTGTGGGGTTGTGAACCACTGAGGACTACGGCGGGACGAAGCCTCTCTACACATACGCAGGGTACCCGCTATATTGAAAAATATGTTTTTGTACCCAAAAAAGTGGGGAATGATACGGTGTATTAGAATCCTGCATAAAACCAGCCAGTTTCCAGAGAAAGATTTGTGGCATTACTTATCGAATGCCGGCCGCTGTGACCGAGCGGTTCTAGGCGCTTCAGTTCAGAACCGCGCTGCTGCTACGGTCGCAGTTTCGAACCCTGACTCGGGCATGAATGTGTGTGATGTCCTTAGATTAGTCAGGTTTAAGTAGTTTTAAGTCTAGGGGACTGATGACCTCAGATGTTAAGTCCGATAGTGCTTGGAGCCATCTGAACCATCTACACTTACCGAACGTATTTGACCACTAACGGCACGTATGCAATTGACAGTCGTGGTCAGAACACTGTTTTGTGTGGTTGTGAATGCATTATGCTGGAGCTAAGTGAATTTCATAGTGGGCAAATTTTTGGTGTTCCTATTGTGGATGCTTCCGTAACCAAAATACCCGAAGTGTCTGGTGTTTCAAGGTGCAGCGTAACGAAGAGAGAAAGAGAGGAAACATTACCCACTAAGTCACAACGCGAATGAAAGTATGTGTTGAGTGATCGTGAAGGGCGGGGCGGTCTATGAAGAGGATTGTGACGAAAAATAAGACGACGGCAGCTGCAAAAGTCACTGCAGAATTGAATTTCTGATTCGCGAACACTGTGAGCACCAAACACGAAGGGAGGTCCATAAGCAGAGAATTGCTAGGCCAGCTGAAATTCGAAAACCATTTATCAGTGACGGAAATACCCGTGAGAGGAAAATGTGATTCCGAAAATATAAAACCTGGACTACGGATCAGTGGAAGAATGTTATTTGGTCTTATGAGTCTTCTTTCACGGTGTTTCCAACAGCTGGATGAGTTGATGTCCCAAAAGTGAAACATGGCGAGGACTGGGTAGCGATTTGGGCAGCCATATTGTGGCATTCATAGGCCACATTGATACTCTGCAAGGTAACATTACTGCCAAGGATTTTATGACCTACTTTGCTGGCCGGCCGTTCTACACCCTAATTATAAGACTACTTTTCCAAGACGACTGTACTGAATAGCCGGCCGTAGTGGCCGAGTGGTTCTAGGCGCTTCAGTCTGGAACCGCGGGACCGCTACTGTCGCAGGTTCGAATCCTGCCTCGGGCATGGATGTGTGTGATGTCCTTAGGTTAGTTAGGTTTAAGTAGTTCTAAGTTCTAGGGGACTGATGGCCTCAGATGTTAAGTCCCATAGTGCTCAGAGCCATTTGAACCATTTTGAGCCAACTTTGCTTATCAGGTCCACCCCATGGTACGCTTTCTGTTCTCCAATGGCGATGTTGCGATCCAAGACTGTGTCATTAAGCTCGCATCGTCCAGGACTGTTTTTATGAGCAAGAGCTCACGAGAATGAATCGTCGAATCTCCCTTTGCTTTCACAATCGCCAGTTCCCAATATTATTGAGTCTTTGTGGTCTACTTTGGAGACAAGAGTGCGTGATATCTATCCTCCTCTATCATTGTTACCTAAAATTGCTACTACATTTCAAGAAGAAAGGAATAAGATTCCCTTAAAAACGGTATAGGTGCCGTATTTCTCCATTCCGAGACGACTGGACGCTGTTCTGTGTACCACCGGGTTCCATACACCGATTAGGAGTGGTAATGTTTTTCTGGTGTTTCCACATTACTGTGCATCCTTGATTGTCAAAGTCGATCGTTGTCGATTCAATCGAGGTTTAATGATTACTGATCCTGCAATTTTTTTATTGCTATTATTCTCCACTCCTAGGAGTAGGACCAGCCGTTTTAGAGTCAGTCCATAGTAGAAGCGCGGTTAGTTTCAGACCTTACTAGACAAACTGATAGTGGGCAGAAAGAGTTCCCAACTGGGAATAAATGGGAGGGTTTCATCAGTTCCGGAGTTTCCCATCAAATGGTAGAAAAAATTGCCAAAGATATTGGTTGGAATTGGTGGATTGGAAATACTATAATAAATTTGTTAGTAATTTCCTTCATTGTCCATGTCAAAAATTCAAATCTCGTGTTTATATATTGTGTATGTGCAGGTTTTTTTACTGTCCGGAGTGATGTGTTGTTCGACGAGCCTGCACCTATGTTAACCTCAAGTCAAGTGCGACAGTTTCAGCTATGGGAGACAGAGCCATCAAGCAGGAGCGAGAGAGAGAGAGAATGATACAGAGAGTGCGACAAAGAGAGGGGGTATATCTGACAGAGCTAGACAGGCTGAGTGGGATACAATAGAAACCGTGTTGCACGCCCGAGAACAATGGACGCGCCAGCGGGTATGGAAATGCTGGCTCGTGTTGGCGCCGATTGCCGCTCTGCTTTCGATGTCTTTGCAAGGGTGTCATAACAGGGAGCGGTACGTGCAAACGACAGGCGTCGTTCGTGGCTCGAGTGGCAACATCCGGGGAAGTGTGTCAGACCACTGTTTACCAAACCTACACGAGGGAAAGTCGGTAATCTGGTAACAATGTGAGAGCAGAAGATAAGAGAGAGAGCAGTGATAATTTACGAAAGTGCTCGCAGGTGACTACAGAACGGTACTTCACAATGTGCTCTCAGAATGTGTAATGCCCCGTTCGGACTGTATGGGCGCCTCTGCACGTACAACAAATAAACCCATTAGGACTGCGGGGAATGTATATGTTTGTTTTTACTGTGTCTAAGTGGTAACCTAGCGCATAGATTAAATTATCAGTGAAGTTGGTTTTTCATAATTCTGTAGATTTTAAGGCGGTACTTTCGTACCAATCAGTAGGCGACATACATTTGTTTCGTCAGGAGGCGATATACATATTTTTCGTCAGGAGGCGAGATACACTTTTTTCCGACTGCACGTACTCTACATACATTTTATTCCGCAGTTCCAGTTTGGAGGGTCATAGCTGAAACTTCTTGTCAGATTAAAACTGTGTGCTTGACTGTGACTCAAACCCGGAGCGAGCAAACGTAATGATGGAAGTAAAGCTGAAAGGACGGGTTGTGGGTTGTGGGTCGTGGCTGGATAGCTTGATATTGTTTCTCGCCAAACTCAAGGGCACAGACATACAGAATTCATCGACTATTTATCATTGCAACATTGTTGTTGCCGGCCGAAGTGGCCGTGCGGTTAAAGCCGCTGCAGTCTGGACCCGCAAGACCGCTACGGTCGCAGGTTCGAATCCTGCCTCGGGCATGGATGTTTGTGGTGTCCTTAGGTTAGTTAGGTTTAACTAGTTCTAAGTTCTAGGGGACTAATGTCCTCAGCAGTTGAGTCCCATAGTGCTCAGAGCCATTTGAACCATTTGAACCATTGTTGTTTTCAATCCGTCGGTAAACAGTATCTGCGTGTGATTCTCGAGACAGGTAAGGAACGAAAATAACACTGAGGACTGAGCGTTCAAGTCAGTAATACAATCACGTGATGGAACAAGACGCTTGGGAAAGTCATGTCAAGTAACAAAGGATAGACCCATGAGAGTGCAACAGAGGAGAAACATTGTTTCGTGTAACTTTTTCAATTTAATTTTTTCTTTTTTGAAAGTGTAAAGACTGAAAATGATATGTTTTGCATTTCACGTCTCTGGCTACAGCACGCAGAGACAGTGGTCACGCGTGTTTGAGTTGGGCTTGTGTGAATGTGTGTCTGTTTAGTATTGAGATAAAGGCCCTTTGGCGAGAAGCTAAAAATTATAGCACTCTTTTTGTCGTGCTGTTTAATTTCTTTAATTGCATCTCAAAGCTGTGGAAACAAGACAATAATGTAGCATAAAGAAAATGCTCAGTAAGAAGACTTAAAACAATTTATGTTTTTTTTTAACATGTTCTTGTGAATACAAAATGCCCAATGGTAAAATATGCATTATTATTATTATTGATTCCTTAGCTATTGTAAATGATTTAGTGATGATCATTAACCTATGCATCCTAATTTAAAAAAAGCTGTAATTCGATGCATTTTGGTACACTAAAAGATTTTAGTAAAAAAAAAACCTCATGTGACATAAAATTTGTCTGCGAAAGGCAAAGTTTCTGGGTTCGAGTTCCAGCCCAGAGACAGTTTTAATCTGCCAGGAAGTTTAAAATCAGCGCAAGCTTTGCCGTAGAGCGGAAATTCATTTAGGAGACATGATAGTTTTTCTTAAGATGGTAGGCAGCAGTAACTATGGGCCCTTTGGGCGTATCTTTCGGCCGTGCACTGGGATAGTCTTTGTTGAGGGATGTTTTACTTGGTGAAAGCGACATGGAGTGGAAACTTAACATTCGTTTGCGTTTCATGAAAGAACTTTGCCTTTCTTCTTGTACCTTGTTTTTAAGTGTACACTGGGATTAGATTTGGCATAAAAATAAGACCATTTACGATTGTATACTGTCTTCAGTTGATTTCGAGGACATATAACGGGCCTAGGGATCGAATACCTTCAGTCTATTCATTGGTCTGATGCAGCCAACACCGTCGAATAGGCTCTGTAATATCACAAAAGTGCCGCCTTCGGGAAGCAGTCCGTTTTATTCCGTGATCTGGTACGTTGATTTTTTTAATGTCACATTTTGCTTGGCTCTCTTTGACGGCCTAAATGTATTCGAGAACTTCCGTTTTCTGAAATATCTGTCGACGCCAAAATCTGAATGTTATCGGTCGTACTGTACAATGAAGACTCAATATTGTTTCAACCGCAGTAAGAATCAACCTTTTGCCAACCATCCAGTGTGAATTCTTGTGAAAACGGCCATCATCAACCACGTACCTCCCATTACGCAAATCTGTCTCGTTCGCAGTCATGTGTTTCGTGACCTCAGAAGTTCTCTATCATAGGAAATCAGTCTTTCGTGCTACTTGCGCCTCTATACGTGCCAAAGAACCTTCAAGAGACAGAATATTTTATTTTTTGTTGGTGAAGTTCGATAACAGCGCGATTTCAATTGAATGAGTAGCACCCTCTCGCCGTCATTTCAGGGTTCGCCACCGTGTTGAAAAAATGTATTGCATAACTGCTGTTTCTATGTTATGTTCTCAAAATTATTTTCTTTGATGAATGACGTGTTTATAACTGTTTATCGTTTACAATAAAACAAGCAGCCTTGTCTACGTATACAAACGTAAACCTCTAGCTCAGCGAGACTCGTGTTGCAGTTTGAATGGTGTGCTGCCGCATTCTCACATTGCTTCCCTTCCGTTGTCAAAACCATTAACCGAAAACACCGCATCTACTCATCAAGCAGAACAGTTACATTTATGACTCACATTCTTTCCAATTAGGCTGATGAACAACCCATCTGAATCAGCCAATTATATCATAGAAGGTTATCATTTTTATAAATTCATTCGAAGGAGCATTCCTCCAGTGAAGAAGAAAGGTTTAAGTTCAACTCAAATCGATATCAAGGCCATTACTCCCGGAGTAATATTATGAATTCTTCTCAGGGATCTTCGTCTACCCGCAGCATTAAGCAAATTAAGTTTTTAAGTTACCTGAATACGTATAATGGTAGCGAAAATATGAAGTTGGCCACTATTTCAACTTCTGGCGACGATGTGTAGTGACCAAAGAAATGATAAAACGTTGACTTTCTTCTTTATGCCCCCCGCCACACACACAAACACACAAATACAGACGCGTTCGCTCACATATTTATAGGTGTCCTTTCTTTGTTTGATGAAATTTCACGTAAAATGTCAGATCCTTAGAAAAAAAGAACAATAAACTTAAAGTTAGAATGGTACACGGAGTGCTGGCGACGAAGATATAGAAACGAGGAAAAATTACACGTACTCAGAGTTGCGTGACGACGTTTCTCTCATTAGGAAAAACATTCAGTGTAACATTACGGAAAGGTGAAAGGAAAGATAACTGTATCCTTCCCAGGCACAGATTGGACGTTATTATAAAGGGAAAGGTCTTGGCAGTGGATACGACAACCTCAGAATCGACTCTTGGTATACAGATCTAGGGGCTTTTCCCGTCGTGCTTGTGGCAAAACAACGCGAACAACGTTCGCTGAGCGATCGTTGCGAAGCACTGTTGGTAGCCACTTGGTTCATCCGGGTGGTCGGTCCAAGTCTAATTAGCCCGTCCCGGAGCCATTGTTCATCACTACCATCTATAGTGCCGTGGTGCACCACAGTTCCCGGCTGCATGCGAACAGTTTTCAAACTTGGTAGTTGTTGTGGTATCGATAGCTACGATGCCACAGCATAGGTGTCGGTTCTTAGGTTGGCACTACGAGAGTAGAAGATCTTCGCCGACGACATCGCCCTCTAGCCGGCGCTGAGCAGCTCTACGAGCGCCGCTCCAGATTCAGCCCATTTTATTCCGAGTAGACGACCTAGCAAGATTGTTTCTATTGCATAGTCGGTGAGCCACTACAGATTTTGCCTTTGTAGCTTCTAGTCGATGTTAGCTTTGATTGATGTACGGCTTCGCACCTACGTGCTCATCTCAGCCAAAGTTACGTAACAATTTATGTATTCATATTCTTACTATAGTAAATGTGCTTTAAATTTACACGGGGTACCGAAGTACTTCACCTTTTCCAGCTCCTACTCGCGTCCTTCACTCTCGGCCTCTTTTGCGGAAGCAGTTCACAGGAGCAGATCCACGCGCCGCCTTTCCAGGCGGGATACGAAAGTTGTTGAAATGCTTCCACCCCTGGCTCGAAAGCCAATGACCATACCACTTTTGGACGTCAGATAAATCGCTCCGTTTCCGCATTACACCACCAACTGCACTGTTTTCTGCGTCCCACCGACACTCTTTATATACCCTCCATAGCGAGTATTGCCACCTGCTGTGTGTGAGTGCTTATTGTACATTGACGTTGTACTTAGGCCGCGGTCACATTAATTTGACTGGATCATGTGGAAGGCACTAAAGAGCGGTGCCCGATTGATGTTCACAGTAACCGTTAGTTTAAGATGAACGACATTTAAGAACGTCTAAAGAACTATAAAGGCCAACGCCCTTCTAACGACTAACATAAGAAAAAATTAATCAACAAGAATCCACTCACGTAACCCATCAAATAAAAAGATAATATACGTACTGTAATCGTATTCCCTAACGCACTGTGGAGAAAATCTTGACACTAACGTAGTTTGTTCACAGTGACCACCATTATACCTCCAACAATATTTCAGGTTGGGCGAGGGGCAGAGAGCAAGAATTTGCTCCCCACACGCCTGCTGCAGTATAAGGACTGACATCGAGGGAGAGAGCTCAACCCCCTCTACATTCCGTGTTATCGAAGCATAACTCTTACACTGGTCCACTAACGATACAGATTTCTTTTAACCAAGGTAAAAATCAATTTTTAAGAGCAAACCGACATTTGACTGTGCATTAATGTATTTGACTTCAGTGACATACAGATTTCGGCGTTAACGGCATTATAGTGTACAATGCTCTAAGTTCGTCGACCATTAACGCGTCATATCTGTTAAAGCAGTGCAAAGCAGGTAAACAAGACTAAGACTGGTTAGTTTTGTTTACCTGCTTTGGACTACCTTAATATATATGACGCGTTAATGGTCTAAGAACTTTTAGCCGTGAACTTGATAATGGCATAAAAGCAGAAATATAGATAGTACAGAAGATAAATATAGTAATACACAACAAAATGACGGTTTACTCCTTCAAAAAAATTGCATGAACGTGGCTCTATACCATCGAAAACGTTTTGAAAAATCAGTCGTCAGCTGCAGAAAGTTTTTTATTTCCCTTTACTGGTTTAAACAGACTGTCATCTTCAGGAATTTGATACAGGTTTAAATCATATGAAAGCTGACGTCAAATAAGGATCGGACGATAAACACGTCATTCGTTCAAATGGCTCTAAGCACTATGGGACTTAACCACTGAGATCATCGTTCCCCTAGGCCGGCCGGGGTGGCCGAGCGGCTCTGGAACCGCGCGACCGCTACGGTCGCAGGTTCGAATCCTGCCTTGGGCATGGATTTGTGTGATGTCCTTAGGTTAGTTAGGTTTAAACAGTTCTAAGTTCTAGCGGACTGATGACCACAGAAGTCCCGTAGTGCTCAGAGCCATTTGAACCATCAGTCCCCTAGACAGAACTACGTAAACCTAACTAACCTAAGGATATTACACACATCCATGCCCGAGGCAGGATTCGAACCTGCGACCGTAACAGCCGCGTGGTTCCGCACTGAAGAGCCGAGAACTGCTCGGCCACAGAGGCCGTTAAAGAGAGGTGATCTACTGTTGGTTGCTGTTCGTAGCATATTTTATGTATTTTTTTTGCGATGTGGCACAGTTTTTTGTTTCTTTAACGAAGGACATCTTTATCGTCCGATCCTTATCTCACATCGCCTTAACAATGATTTTAGCCTGTGTGAAACATCCGATGATTACAAATTAATCTGCTGACACTGGTAAAGTGAAACTAAAATTTTTGTGCATCTGACAATTCAGTTTCATTTTTGTGTTATCAACGATTGATTCCAGATCACGCACGTCAAAGTTGGCAACGGAATTGTAAATTTACGTGAGACGTCGATAGCGGCGGGATCCGGCGAACCGAATGTTGCACGCCCGCTGCACAATGTCTCCTGCGGCTCGGTATGAGAAGCCCCTCTGCGGCCACAGTGTAGGACGGACGGCGGCAGTCAGACAGCCATCTCATACTTGCAGCCCATTCATACTTGGAACCTCTTCGCTATATGACGCTACGCAGACGACGCTGTCTAGTTGCGGCTCCGACACCATCGTTCATGCTTTAGTACATAGAGCCTCATCCTTGTTACTACTGTATCAGCTGGACTCTGTTCCGTGCTGCATTAGCCGCGCGGGATTAGCCGAGGGATCTATGGCACTGCAGTCATTTTGTTACCTACCTGCCCGACTAAGGGATCTGACATTCCACACTCCGATCCGTAGAACGCCAGTTTTCTTTCTCCTGATAACGACGTCCTCTTGAGCAGTCCCCGCCCGGAGATCCGAATGGGGGACTATTTTACCTCCTGAATATTTTACCCAAGAGGACACCATCATCATTTAATCATACAGTAAAGCTGCATGCCCCACGGGAAAAATTACGGCTGTAGTTTCCCCTTGCTTTCAGCCGTTCGCAGTCCCAAAACAGCAAGGCCATTCTGGTTAGTGTTACAGGGCCAGATCAGTCAATCATCCAGACTGTTGCCCCTGCAACAACTGAAAAGGCTGCTGCCGCTCTCCAGGAACCACATGTTTGTCTGGCCTCTCAACAGATACCCCTCCGCTGTGATTGCACCTATGGTACGGCTATCAGTATCGTTGAGGCACGCAAGCCTCCCCACCAACGGCAAGGTCCATGGTTCATTGGGGGGGGGGGGGGGATCTGGGATGTACAGATGTGAAAAATGGATGATATGCAGTTCAGGCAAGAAGAAAATAGAAGCTTTTGAAATGTGGTGCTAAAGAAGACTGCTGAGTATTAGATGGTTAAATCTCGTAGGTAATGAGGGAGTATTAAGTAGGATTGGGGAGAAAAGGACTTTGGAACGTAACTTGACTAAAAGAGGAGATGAATGAAAGGATACAGTGTGAGGCAGCACACAGTTTAGTCCAGACGGTTCAAATGGCTCTGAGCACCAACAGCTTAACATCTGAGGTCATCAGTCCCCTACACTGAGAACTACTTAAATCTAATTAAGCTAAGGACATCACACACATCCATGCCCGAGGCAGGATTCGAACCTGTGACTTCAGCAACAGCGCAGTTCCGGACTGAAGCACCTAGAACCGCTCGGCCACTCGGCTGGCCACTGTTTAGTATTGGAGGGAAGTGTGACGAATAAAAAATTGTAGAGTAAGACCAAGAGGTGAAGACAGTAAGCAGTTACGCTGCAGTAGTTAGGTAGAGACAAAGATTCTCGCACAGCGTAGAGTAGCGTGGACAGCTACATCAACCCAGTGTCCACAGTGAAGGCCACAGAAACAACAACAACAACAACGACAACGACGACGGACTGTCAAAACTGCATTAGCGTACAAACACCCGTGCACTTGTCGAGGATTATTGTCGTTTTATGATCGACATCCACAACGTCGCGTATTCGACTTATGGTTATTTGTAAATTTTTGCTCGATTTGTCACTCCATGCTCTGACGTTATCATCAGGTATTTTTTCCATATTTTGTATATTGTACAAGTTTCGATGTGGTACACACCGTTAGTTATCGTAGCAGTGCCGCCTCTTGTAAGACTTTCATATCTTCCTTCCTCGCTTTCCAACATTAGAAACAGAAACTATTAGCCATTACAGAAGATGAAACACCGTACAAAGACACAACTTTGCTTGTACTGTATGATACTTAGTGTCACTTCATTTGCTTCGTCTGACCCATTAACAGCCTTGAAATATATAGGACGAAGAAGATTCTCTCTTCGAAATATGATAATGACTGAAGCTCTGCCGCACGGGATTCGCCAAGCGATGTAAGGCGCTGCAGTCATGGACTGTGCGGCGGGTCCGGCGGAGGTTCGAGTCCTCCCTCGGGCATGGGTGTGTGTGTTTGTCCTTAGGATAATTTAGGTTAAGTAGTGTGTAAGCTTAGCAGTTAAGTCCCATAAGATTTCACACACATGCCTGCTGCATTATTTGTAATGAGTCTTCGCTCACTTGGAGAAATACGAGTAAGTATTCTTCTGTTTACTGCATTAACTTGTTTTCTGGGCTACAGAGTACTAAGTCGTACACAACAATTTCTGTTAAAAGAATACCCGCCGCAGATGCTCATCAACAGCTGTGAACAAAATAATACAGTTTTCTGCAGTATCGCTTCCAGTTCCTTAGCACTATAGTATCGTATGTTGCGAGAGAACGGAGAAGCAGCAGTACTGGGGCGAATGTTTGTGATATCTGTCTACAGAGAGGAAGTGTGTAGGCCGTGGTATGTACACTCCTGGAAATGGAAAAAAGAACACATTGACACCGGTGTGTCAGACCCACCATACTTGCTCCGGACACTGCGAGAGGGCTGTACAAGCAATGATCACACGCACGGCACAGCGGACACACCAGGACCCGCGGTGTTGGCCGTCGAATGGCGCTAGCTGCGCAGCATTTGTGCACCGCCGCCGTCAGTGTCAGCCAGTTTGCCGTGGCATACGGAGCTCCATCGCAGTCTTTAACACTGGTAGCATGCCGCGACAGCGTGGACGTGAACCGTATGTGCAGTTGACGGACTTTGAGCGAGGGCGTATAGTGGGCATGCGGGAGGCCGGGTGGACGTACCGCCGAATTGCTCAACACGTGGGGCGTGAGGTCTCCACAGTACATCGATGTTGTCGCCAGTGGTCGGCGGAAGGTGCACGTGCCCGTCGACCTGGGACCGGACCGCAGCGACGCACGGATGCACGCCAAGACCGTAGGATCCTACGCAGTGCCGTAGGGGACCGCACCGCCACTTCCCAGCAAATTAGGGACACTGTTGCTCCTGGGCTATCGGCGAGGACCATTCGCAACCGTCTCCATGAAGCTGGACTACGGTCCCGCACACCGTTAGGCCGTCTTCCGCTCACGCCCCAACATCGTGCAGCCCGCCTCCAGTGGTGTCGCGACAGGCGTGAATGGAGGGACGAATGGAGACGTGTCGTCTTCAGCGATGAGAGTTGCTTCTGCCTTGGTGCCAATGATGGTCGTATGCGTGTTTGGCGCCGTGCAGGTGAGCGCCACAATCAGGACTGCATACGACCGAGGCACACAGGGCCAACACCCGGCATCATGGTGTGGGGAGCGATCTCCTACACTGGCCGTACACCACTGGTGATCGTCGAGGGGACACTGAATAGTGCACGGTACATCCAAACCGTCATCGAACCCATCGTTCTACCATTCCTAGACCGGCAAGGGAACTTGCTGTTCCAACAGGACAATGCACGTCCGCATGTATCCCGTGCCACCCAACGTGCTCTAGAAGGTGTAAGTCAACTACCCTGGCCAGCAAGATCTCCGGATCTGTCCCCCATTGAGCATGTTTGGGACTGGATGAAGCGTCGTCTCACACGGTCTGCACGTCCAGCACGAACGCTGGTCCAACTGAGGCGCCAGGTGGAAATGGCATGGCAAGCCATTCCACAGGACTACATCCAGCATCTCTACGATCGTCTCCATGGGAGAATAGCAGCCTGCATTGCTGCGAAAGGTGGATATACACTGTACTAGTGCCGACATTGTGCATGCTCTGTTGCCTGTGTCTATGTGCCTGTGGTTCTGTCAGTGTGATCATGTGATGTATCTGACCCCAGGAATGTGTCAATAAAGTTTCCCCTTCCTGGGACAATGAATTCACGGTGTTCTTATTTCAATTTCCAGGAGTGTATATGGTGCCAGAGAGGAGTGCGCCCGCGCTGGGCCCCGAGCAGCTCTCGGGGCGCACTTTCGCCCGGCCGTCACCCGAGCCGCCAGATATCCGCCTGGGCGCCGCGGTATCGGGTGTCGCGTGTCCAGCTCTGCCCACGGACCGCCGTCGCCCGCTTCACTTTCGTCGCCGCTGGCCGGCGCTCCCAGAGAAACAGGAAGCGATATGCCGCTCGGCGCCGTACACTGTTACCCCGGCTGAGCCGCCGGAGCGACTGCGGTGCGTGCCTGTAGTACACAGGCCACACGCCGCAGTACACTATACGGTGCGTGACAGGGCGTCAGACTCAGGTTTCCTCCGTCCTGTTCCATTCAGTGACTCATTGAAGGAAGTTTACGAGTCACGGCCCTGTCTGGGTCATTAGAGACACCGCTTGCATAGGACAACAGCGAGGAAGGAAATCGGCCATGTTCCCTTCAGATGAACAACCCCGGCTTCTGGATAAAAAGCTCACGTGCTAACGCGTCGAATATGCAGAAAATCCCAAGCTTTCGATTATAGCTTCCCTCATCGTGGTCAAGGGCAAGGTCTGCCCTGGACCCTTCTTCCTGGCATAACGGCCTCTTCCGGTGAAAGTCGGTAATGTGCCTGTTCAGTGCAGGTGACTGTAATATCTGTGTGTATAATGAGGTGCTGAGTGTAGCATCGTGTGATACTGAGAGAACAGAGAGGGTGAAATACTAAAGGGACTGCCAGGCATTAGGTCCCCATACGACTGAAGAGTCAGCGTCAACAGCGTCACATGCCCTCACTCCATTAGATAACGGACGAGTCACCATCACCAGTGTCACATGTCCTCTCTCCATCAGATAATGAACGAGTCACCATCACAAGTGTCACATGCACTCACTCCATTAGATGCCGACCGGAGTGGCCGTGCGGTTCTAGGCGCTCCAGTCTGGAGCCGAGCGATCGCTGCGGTCGCAGGTTCGAGTCCTGCCTCGGGCACGTATGTGTGTGATGTCCTTAGGTTAGATAGGTTTAATTAGTTCTAAGTTCTAGGCGACTGATGACCTCAGAAGTTAAGTCGCATAGTGCTCAGAGCAATTTGAACAATCACTCCATTAGATAACGGACGTGTCATCATCACCAGCTTCCCATGTCCTCACTCCATCAGACAATGAACGAGTCTCCATCACCAGTGTCACATACCCTCACTCCACTAGTAAACGGACGAGTCAGCATCAACAGCGTCACATACCCTCACACCACGAGATACTGTATTTTGGAGAGATTAAAAATACCATCCATAACCTTAGCACCAAGTCTGCTAATCAAAAAATTTACACCAGTGTTTCTCCTTCCCCCCTGCCCTCTCTTTAAAATTTCCTCTCCCCCATGATACGAAACGACAAATTCCAAGTCAAGGCCGTCGCACAGCCCTGCGTTAGCGACCTTCACACTCTGCTTTCACTGATTCCTCACGGTACCTGTTCTGTAGTACCTTCGTCCAGAAGGTATAGGCTTTCTCAATGAAGTAGTCTCTTTCAACAGTTCCTGGTGCGCAAATTACGCTTTATCATACAGACACGCAAAAAATCAATCTTGTGTAGCTGAAAGTTTTATTCGTGTGTACGAAACATGTTCCGCTTATTCAGTCTAGGCATCTAGAAAAGTGTTTTTGTAGCTACATCTACGTAAATACTCCGCAAGCCACCGTTTGGTGCGTGGCAAAGGGTATATTGTACCATTACTAGTTTTCTCTCTGTCTCACTCACTCTCTTGGTGATTCTTGGCATTTCATATCAATTGTCTACCGTTTACAAATAATATGGTTTTTTGTTTCTTACGTTTTTAACTGTTTTCTGTTCTTTTCATGCAACTACGTGTTCTTCTGCGATGCTCACAGTATAGGGGCAAATTATACTTAAACGTACTCATTGCCGCGCGTCCGTCGCTTAGTGGCTGACAGGCTGTTGGAAGAGGAATAGTAACACCAAAATACCCTCCGCCACTCAGGGTGGCTCGCCGGTGCGTAGGTGTAAATGTAGGTATAGATCTAGACGTTCCTCTCAGAAATTTTTCTAGCTTTTCTATCTTTTTTGTCTGTTAATCTCAGCCGGAAATCGTTCCATAAAGGCAGGTCTTGTACCCTACGTCCTTCGTGAATTATGTTTCCACAGGATTGTTCCAGAGAGTCTGACATCTGTCTTTCTTTCAGCTATATGAGGACATGTGTCAAACAACTGTTGTAAGATTCTGCTGTCTCTGCTGGTTGCATCGCTAAGCACTCCACTGTAAATAAAGAATTACCATCGGAATAACACCGAGTGAGGTCACGCAGTGGTTTGCACACTAGACTACGGTCCGGGAGGGAAGGAACAAAGATTAATGTCTAACATTCCGCCGACGTAGAGGTCCTTACAGACGGAGCACAAACTTGGACGGTGTCAAGGACGGGGAAGGAAACCGGCCGTGGACTTTAACGGAACCATACCGTCACTTGCCTGGAGCGGTTTAGGAAAATCTCGAGAAACCTAAATCCGGATAACTGTGTGCGGATTTGAAGGGTCGTATTCCCGAAGAGGAGTCCAGTGCGTTAACTACTGCGCCGCGTGCTTGGTCTCGCATTGGCAGGATGGCGGTGTATCCAAATTTAGGTTTCACGTGATTCCCCTAAATCGCTCCAGGCAAATGCCGGGATGATTTCTTGGAAAAGGCCACGGAAAATTACGTCCGCCATCCGAACTTGTGCTCCTTATGCTCCGCCTCTAATGAATGCGACGTCGACGTGACGTTAAACTCTAATCTACATCTACATCTCCCTTCCTTTCTTATATATGCTCGTGAAGATGCACTTTACGTTACAAAACACTGACCAGGTATTGGAGGTTAGACGCTGATTCAACTGCCGCCGACATCTTTCACTTCTCCGGTTGCTGTAGTCTAAGTCTGTGGTCGTCAGACTGCGGTTCGAATCAAGTGTTGGTACGTCTCGCGGTTCTCAGCCGTATTTTATAGTAATACATATCTAGAAACTACCAGCTGAATCCAAAACCGTCAGCTAACGTTAAGAGCTCCTTAAGAGTGTAGTTTCACTGATCAGTAACAGACAAAAATACTTGCAGAGACAGTAATATTTTAAGGTGTGCTTGATTTTAGTTGACGTTTAGTGAATTCGAGCGCTTTCCTCACGGGCACAGGGGTATGTAGTGTGGTCACTGTGGGATTAGAGGATGTGAGAGGGGGAATATTCTATTGTTTGTGTACCAGTACTGCAAACTCTCGGGCACGCGTCTCGAACCGATCAGATAAATTTCAAACGGAAACAACATGTATCATGAATGCACATTACGAGGGTTATCTTCAAATGTGGTACATACAAGGCGATTCCGTAATTGTGTTACAAAGTTTTCTGTGATGATGAAGAAGGGTAAAAGTATAAATATGAGATAAGGGACCCTGGTACGGAAACGACCGAGTCGAAAGTTATAAACGAAAATCGTTCGGATACTTCTGAGAGTGGAATACATGTCCCAGTACTTTTGTTTCCAAGACTATAGGATAGGCAACTTTCAGAGGTCGTTGTACGGACCAAGACAAGAAAAATAGTCTAGTTAACATGGGTTCAAAAACGAATACCTTAAGAAAAAAAATGGTTCAAATGGCTCTGAGCACTATGGGACTTAACATCTGAGGTCATCAGTCCCCTAGAACGTAGAACTACTTAAACCTAACTAACCTAAGGACATCACATACATTAAGGCGCGAGGCAGGATTCGAACCTGCGACCGTAGCGGTCTCGCGGTTCCAGGCTGCAGCGCCTAGAACCGCTCGCCGGCCGAAGTGGCCGTGCAGTTCTAGGCGCTGCAGTCTGGAACCGCGAGACCGTTACGGTCGCAGGGTCGAATCCTGCCTCGGGCATGGATGTGTATGATGTCCTTAGGTTAGTTAGGTTTAACTAGTTCTAAGTTCTAGGGGACTAATGACCTCAGAAGTTGAGTCCCATAGTGCTCAGAGCCATTTGAACCATTTCTTTTAGAACCGCTCGGCCACACCGGCCGGCGAACACCTTAAGAGCTATTAGCACTTATTTATTAGAAGAGATTTTTCACAGTACCGAAGATGAACATGTTCTCTTGGCCCTTAAGGTATGAGACAATGTTTACTAGTTATTTTTTTCTTGTTTTGGTCTGTACTACCACCTCTGAAAGTTGGCTGTTCTGCAATCTTAGCTACGGCAGTACCGGTACATGTATTCCACAGTCAGAGGTAACAGGATGATTTTCGCTTGTTACTTTTGGCTCGTTCGTTTGCGGACCAAGCTCTGTCACCTGTAACTGATACATTTGTCCTTCTCCATCGCCCTTGAGAGTTCGTAATACCATCGCGTAATCACCCTGGATCTGTAGCAAGGAATACGGAATTAAAGTTGTTGTCATACAACGTATTGAGTAAAAGATAAAATGACACTGCCACGCAGGGTAGCCGCGCGGTCTCAGGCACCTTGCCAGAGCTCGCGTGGCTCCCCCCGTCGGGCGTTCGAGTCCTCCCTCGGGTATGGGTGTGTGTGTACTCCTTAGCGTAAGTTAGTTTAAGTAGTGCGTAAGCCTAGCGACCGCTGACCTAAGCTGTTTGGTCCCATAAGACCTTACCTCAAATAAATCTACAAATAAAATGACACTCAAAACACTTAGTAAACATTTTTAATCGCTTGTCATAATGCATTTAAACATAACAGGGGCGGTCGAAAGTTTCTAGCCCGAGTTAGTTACCGTAATGTCTCGCACAAACAACATCACGATCTCTTACGGTGACCCTTTGTGGGTATGCAAGTCATATTTCGCGACTCTAGCTTTGCCGCTGGGATGCGTTGTATACCGTTGTGTAAGCAAAATGGCGAAGATTGAGAGAATCGAGAACTGAGCTATGATTGAATATCTTCATTTGAAAGGAACGACGCCCAAGGAAATTGCGGAGAACATGCGGAGTACACTTAAGGACAGTGCTCCGTCTTATGCAACATTGAAAAACTGAGTGTCCGACGTCAAACGTGGAAGAACGAGTGTGGAAGATGCGCCAAGGAGCAGAAGGCCTGTGACCGTTGTCACTGACGAAAGAGTGACTGCAATTCACGATACGATTTCACAGGATCGTCGAACAACCTTGCAGCACACTGAAACCACATTTGGAATCTCCCATGCGTGTGCTCATGACATTGTTGTATGTATTCTGGGAATGCGGAAAGTTTCATCTCGGTGGGTCCCGAGAGACTTGAATGCAGATCAGAGACGGGAGCGTGTGCAGTGTCGTGAAGAAATCGTCCGCCACTTTGAAGCGGATGAAAATGGCTTTCTTGCACGGTATGTGACAATGGACGAAACGCGGGTTCACCACTTTGATCCTGAGACAACAGTCACAACAATGGAAACATCATTCATCCCCCAACCCAAAAAAATTCCCGGTGCAAAAAATCAGCCGGTAAGGTGATGGCATCGGTCTTCTGGGTTGCAGAAGGGGTAATTATGGTGGATTACTTGCAAAAGGACGTGACTAACAATGCATCATACTACTGCATTCTCCTGTGCCGTTTGAGAGAAGAGATAAAGAAAAAATGCACGGAAAATGGGCGCGCTGGGTTCTTTTGCATCAGGACGACGCACCGGCGAACAAAGCCCACGCAACACTGGAAACTCTAAGTTTCCTTTACTTTACTTACGTCTATGGTCACAAACTTTTTTTTAACAGATTACCGGTTTCGGTCTATAAAGAGCATCATCAGATCTGTTTCATAAAAACAAAGTCATCATCAGATCTGTTTCATAAAAACATTATAGACCGAAACCGGTAATCTATTAACAAAAAGTTTGCGACCATAGACGTAAAGTAAAGGAAACTTACTGCATATACGGCTCGCTGTTTTATTCGCGACAATGTCGCAGCTTATGAAACTGGAAACTCTGCCCGACTGCGGGTTCGAATTGTTACATCATCCGCCATATTCTCCAGATTTGGATCCATCAGATTTTTTTCTTTTTCCAAACCTAAAAAAGGACCTCAAAGGACGACGTTTTGACAATGATGATGCAGATATATGCTGTGGACGCCTGGTTGGACTCGAAACCGAAGACCTTTTATTTGAATGGTTTGCAGAAGTTATCTGAGCGTGCGCGCAAGTGTTACACGGGTATTATATAGAAAAATAAATGGGTATTGTGAAATTTCTGCTATTGTTTATTTGTTAGGCTAGAAACTTTTCGACCTCTCCTCGTAGTTACTGTTATTAATCAATTAATTGTCCGTTTACACAGACAACACAACACTTCGTCACGCCATTACAGTGTCACAACTCTGGAGTAGTTGAGAATGGCAAGAACCTGAAACAGAACAATGAACACGAAGTCACCCGAATGGTGCCGACTTTTAACGATCAGTAGTTTGGGACCGGCGGCCAATGTATCAAGCCCCCACTAGCTGGTCTACTGGGAGTGCATAACATCTAATTTGCGGATGTTACCAATTAATAATGTCATTACTTATACGGCTCGAGGTGCCGCCACTCAGTGTCATTATTGGCTCTCGGGGGGGCGGGGGGGGGAAGATGATGTCACACGTCACACTCGTGAGAGGGCTGTAGAATGGGGACGTGGGATGGTGTGGTACGGCCGTGTCACGAGGCGGAGACGTGTGGCGGCGCTACGCGGGGAGCGGTGCGACGCGGGGGCGGTCTGCGCTGACGAGACCAATGGAGGCGGCGGGGGCCGCGAGATATCGCCCGCGGCGTCGGCCCGCCCTCCGGCGGCGATCTCCAATAGCGGCGGCGCCGGAGCGGCCGACCAGACTCCGTAATCAGTCGCCGCTGCGTGCCATTGTCTTAGGCGACGCTTGGCAACGCAGCGGCAGCGGCAGCAGCAGCAGCAACAGCGGCGCTGCGGCGCGGCTCTGCACCTCCACTTCACGTCTTCTTCTTCGTCTTCTTCTTCTTCCTCCTCGTCTTCATCTTCTCCCGCCCTCTCTCTCTCTTCCCCGCCCCTCCTCAGCCCGCTCTCGGTCATCACAGCCACCGCAGCTGCGGCCTCAAAATGGCTGTCCGGTCCAGCGAAGTCGATTCCTCGGAGGCAGCCAAAGGAAAAGAAAGAGAGATAACGCGGCAGGGGAAGGTCAACACGGCGAGGCAGAGAGGATGTAGCAGAGAGAACAGATGGGGAGAGGAGGAGACGAGCGCTTTAGTGGATCGGACCGCGGGGCCGTGCTGCCAGCCGGCGAGATACTATCGTCAATTTATGGCGCCATCGCGGCCATCTGATTGCTTCTCTAAAAGGAGTCCGGAGGGAAGAGAAGAGCGGACGGAAGCCGCCGGAGACACTGTCTCTCCGGATTAGCCGCCGTCTCTAGGTGGTCAGATTGCGACGGAGCGTCTCTTGCAGACGCTGTCCCTGCCAGTCTTCGCTACGGCGAAACTCGCTCGATTGCGTCGAGCGTAGCCCCTCGACGACGAGCTAGCGAGGTGGCACAGTGGTTAGCACACTGGATTCGCATTCGGTAGCACGACGATTCAAACGCGCGTCCGGCCGTCCTGATTTAACTTTTGCCTGATTTCACTAAATCGCTTCAGGCAAATGCCGGGATGATTCCTTGGATACGGCACGGCCGACTTCCTTCCCTAATCCGATGGGACCTATGTCCTCGCTGTTTAGTCCCTTCCCCCAAATCAACCAATCAACCAAGCATGGAGGACAAGGTGTATCATAAAACTTAGAGAACACTGTAGCAAACGTTAGACATACAGATGTTTTGGCAGGTTGTTCACACGCCTTACGCCGGCCGGTGCGGCGGTTCTAGGTACTTCAGTCTGGTACCGCGTGACCGCTACGGTCACAGGTTCGAATCCTGCCTCGGGCATGGATGTGTGTGATAGGTTTTTTTTTATTCGTGTCAGAAGCACCATGGATACAGGAATATAAAAAAAATGAATAGCACACAGAAAAAAAATTAATTACAGGCATATGAAAAAATATATAAAATATATATACAAATATGTGTGCACAGAAACAAAATGTTATAGGCATTTGGCCCATAAGTGGGCTACGTCGACAGCATTTGGGGTTGCCAACATCAGATCCTCTAAAGTGCAGTGTGAAGGACATTCAGGGCAGTTATACATGTGCTGGGTCGTCTGCACCTCTCTACAGTCGCAGAAATTAGATGTAGTAGAATATCCCCACTTCAGAAGGTCATCTCTTGACCGTGCAGTGTTGGTGCGTAGCCTGTTTAGTGATCTCCAGACCACCCAGTCCTCATCGTAACCTGGTGCCAATTCTTCCTTTGGTTCCATCCAGTGCCCTTCTCCCGACCGCTTCCATCTCTCCACCCTAGATCCAGGTTGGTCGCTAAAATCTTCGGTTACTCTGAGAAAACTGCGTCTAGATTTCAAGCGTTTGGTGGCTGGCTGAGTTTTGTGGAGGGGGTGGCTCTCTGCCATCTCATCCCTCGCTCTTTCGCTATAGGCTGCCGCTTCTCTTCGCACTGCAGGAGGTGAAATCCCAGCAAGATGGTAGAGCTTGTCTGTTGGCGTCGGTTTCAGACATCCAGTGACGAGCCTGCAGGTCTCGTTCAGAGCAATGTCGACCTGTTTAGCGTGGGTAGAATTGTACCAGACACTGCTTGCATATTCGCCTGCTGGGAAGCAAACTGCTAGTGCTGTGGTCCTCACTACCTCTGGCTTTGCGCCCCAGGAGGAGTGTTATTTTCCGAAGAATATTATTTCTGCCGCTCACCTTCATTTTGGTGTTAATACAGTGCTGTTTATACGTCAGAGCCCTGTCTAGGGTTACTCCTAGGTATTTGGGATTAACGCAGTGTTCGAGGAGTGTGTCCTTCCAGAAGACACGCAGCTTACGGGATGCCTGCTTGTTAAGGAGATGGAAGGCGCGAACTTGTGTTTTGCTAGGGTTCGGCTTGAGTTGTAGATATAGTTTTCCGTACCAGCTGGCAGTGGTTGATCGTTGGTGTATATGTTAAAAAGTAGGGGTGCCAGTACGCTGCCCCGAGGGAGACCATTTTTCTGGGCCCGCCACCTGCTATGCATCCCTTGGAATTCCACAGAGAACCTACGGTTCTCTAACAGACTTCTAACTGTGGATGTGAATTTAAAGTCCCTGGTAATGGCATACAGCTTCTTCATTAGCAGACGTAAGTTGACGGTGTCATATGCGGCTGTCAAGTCTATAAAGGCGACACCGGTTATTTTCCGGTTCTCATAGCCGTCTTCAATCAGCTGCGTGAGGTTAATTACCTGAGATGTAGTGCTTTTCCCTGGGCGGAAACCTGCTTGTTGGGGGATTACGTAGGGTTCTATGGCACTGGAGAGGCGATCCTGGAGTATTCTTTCAAAGATTTTAAAGATATGGCAGAGAAGTGATACGGGTCGGAAATTTCTGGGGTCATCAGCATTTTTGCCTGGTTTTAAAATGGCAATAACTTTAGCCTTCCTCCAGATTGTGGGAATCTGACCTGTTTCCATGCAATTGTTAAAGTTTCAGTAGCCATTGTTTAACGTTGGGACCAAAGTGTTTAATCTGTTCAACAAAAATCCCGTCCAGGCCCGGGGCCTTCCCTAGCTTGCATTTCGCTATGGCTTTGTCCAGATCAGCCACTGTGAGAAGGGTGGCCAGAGCTGAATTTTCTTGGTGTTCAATCCTGTCTATTTTGGTCTCCGACTTCCTGATTTTGGTGTCGGGTTTCCCATTCTTGAGAAGCTGGTGGGCTATTTGGTCGGCTGTGACGGGAGCATGTCCTGGAGAGAAAGTCGGGTCATTGTTGAGACGTTTAAGGAGTGTCCAGGCTTTCTGACTGCTCCTTTTCATGTCCAATTCCTCTATTGTCCTCAGCCATTTCTCTCTCCTGGTTTTAGCTAGTGACTCGGTTAGCTGCTCGCCCGCAGTGATAGTTTCCGCGGATAGAGGGTTTGCGTCGAACAGTGTCAGGTATTGCTGCAACTGATCCTCTAATTCTGGCGTAAGGCCTTCAAGATAATTGCTCCTGCATCCCCTAGGGATCGATTGCTTGGAACACCACTGCACAGCCTTCACGAAATTGTCATAGAATCTTGGTTCAGGTGGTAGGTTGTTTACAGAATCTTCCATGAGGTTTTGAAAGGTTGACCATTCTGCTTTCTTAAAATTGTACCTACGGCGAAAAGGTACGCTATGGGGTTTAACAACAGATGTGATCTGGCACATTATTGGACGGTGCTGGGTGTTTGGTATTGGTGAGCATTGGGACGTTACTTGATGGCTAACGAAGATGAGGTCCGGGTTATAACCTCTCCCCCATCTGCCACTGTTGTAGGAAGCAGGCAGTTTATTGTCATGTATCAGTTTTAGGTTGTTTAGCTCGGCCCAGCAGATCACAGCCGTGCCATTGTCGTCGTCTTCTTGGTAGCCCCACTGCGTACTGTGGCTGTTGAAATCACCGATTACAAAATTAATTCTGTCTTTATTAAAATTGTTTACGTTGGAGCTGGAAAAGTCCACAGTTGGTGGTTTGTACACTGATGTAACAGTGCAGTCACTAAGTTCAATGGTTAGCACTTCAGTATCAATGATGTCGTTTATACTGCTTGAAAGGATCTGTATGTTTGGCCTGGTAAAGATTGCGCTGCCATACTGTCGGTGTGGCCTTTCAGCTACTAGTCGCATGCCGTTTATCTTGGGTCTTTTGAGTGTGCTATCTCTGTGAGTTTCTTGTAGACACAGGACGTCACATTTCTCTTTCTGACAGAGGTCTTGTAGTAGACGTTCTTTGCATGCAGACAGGCCTTCAATATTTACAGAGATAATCGTCAGTGCTGGGCCTGATAAGGTCATTTTCTGTAGGATTGTCATGTTGCTTCTGGAGTGAAAGGATCAGCCGGTATACAGCCGCCCAGGGGACGCCCGAGTATGTGTATTGCATTCACATACTCTTCGTGGAGGCTCCTTTCTTGTCTCCCGTCCTTAGGTTAGTCAGGTTTAAGTAGTTCTAAGTTCTAGGGGACTGATGACCACAGATGTTAAGTCCCAAAGTGCTCAGAGCCATTTGAACCACATGTCTTAAATAAAAACACAGCTTTACGCCTCTAAATTTAAAGTTTACTACTCACGACTCGTTTCGGATGCTTTGTTGCATCATCAGTTGCATGTCCGGTGTTTAGCTTGTAATCTCCCCCCTCCTTCCTTTTTCCATCTATTGTCCACATTATACAATGCCCAGTCCAAGTAATTAATAAGCAACGTCTTTTATGAAGATTTGAGAGGAGCGAAGAATACAATAAACTTTCAAGTTTACTTAGCTTGTGATGCTGAGATGGCGCCACTTCTTCTTGTCTAGGGGTTTGATTCTTGATGCTGAAACTCTAACATCAGGTCCTCGCGGATGGTTCGAACTAAATAAACCTGAAGACTGTTGTTGCAGAATTTTTTACGTAAATATATTTTCCACTGATTTTCTCAAATTTTAGTATACCATACAGTATTTTTGTTTTTCACATTAACAAAGCCGAAATTACATCGTTCCCACCTATTATACAAAAATATGCCCGATTACATCAGAGGCAAGCTTACGATTCCCACACTCTGTAGAAATATCAATATTCCAAAGAGTTTACAATATTTCTTAACAAATGAATTCCTACTAGTTTTCGTTATATTACGTATTAATTTCGATTATTATTTTATAAATGAATCCAGGAATAAACCTACTGAACAGCACAGTATTTCGTAATTAATAATATAAATTCTGAAGTGTGCAAATAATTCGTAATTTCAAATGTTTCCAAAAAAAGTTGACTGTACATTCAGAACTAGTACTTATCGATTATAACATCGAAAATGAAATATTTTATAAAGCATCTCCTTTTCATAAATTTTAGCTTCAAATATATAGTACTGCGTATAAAATTATGTGAAAGTTTTCAGAAAAGCAACTGAGATAATAGTGACCTGTCCAAAATTCGAAAAATAGTACTGGTATCGACAACTACTGTTAAGGAAAAGTAATGCTAGAGGAGGCTGTCCCGTTACAAGCTCTTGGTTTCGTAATACCATGATCAAAATTAAAGTTGCATACTGCCGAATCTTTGATATTAAACTTTATGATCCAGAACCACGTTATCATATCAGTACACTGATTTGTTTGTAATTTGATTATACCGGAAATAGTCCATGTTCCTACCGCGAGGTGGCAGTATGATCAGTCTATGGCCACATGTCACCTGTAAACAATGCAGTACATGCGTGTCATTACGGCAGCTCTGTTTCTTCAAGATGGTTCGGACAACAATAACGTAGATCACAGAAGGGACAGCGGAAGAAAAACTACAGGCGTGCAGGACCGATATCTGTGTATAATAAGCAAGCAGAAACGCTCGAACACAATGCTGCACATCTATGACGACGGTTGCAAACAGCTTCATGAGCGCGGATGTCAACACAAACGATACACTTCATGAGCAGGGACCACAGGTCGGAAGGCCTCTCAAGGATCCTCCACGAAACTGGGTATGGAGGACTGGCGTCGCATGGGCAGGAAACCACGCTTTGTGAATTAGCTAGCAGTGGGGCACAATGTACTTTTCTGATAAGACCTGTATCAGTCTCCACCCTGAAAATACTGTGTGCAGGCAATGAGGGCAACGTTTACATCCAAAATGTATCGCAGACTGCCACGGCGGTTCAGTCGTGTTTTGGTGTGGAACCATGCATGGCCGTAGGGCACCGGTGTGGTAATACATGAGAGGATGGCTACTGTGGAGTATCGGGACGCCATCCTTGCACTCATTGTGGCTCCGTATTGTGAACGTATTGGAGCGGGATTCACGCTGATGCGCGACAGTGCACTCCTTAATCGTTACAATCCTGTGAACTCCTTCCTAGTAGAGCATAGAACCAACTGGATGGAATAGCCTCCATATTCTCCAGGTCTCAACCGCACTGCCATGCTAAAACGAGCTGTTTCCAATCGTCCTGTCCCACCAGACAGCTTACAGGGCCTCAAGAGGAACGGAACAATATCCCACAGACCTATATGAAAAATCTGGTAAGGAATATACCTAACCGCTTTCAAAAGTGTCTCCAATGACGAGGAGGCTCAGTTTATTCATAAACAATGTGTTATGCAAGATGACAGCTAGAAGAAACTGTAGCGTACGCAATGGAGTATTTTCTAAGGTTCTGATCTTGACTTTTTTGTTTGTGTTTATAGAGTGGAAATGTGTTTCACTTCTTTATTTTAGTTTCCTTATGACTGTACCTGACAAAATAAAGTCACTTTCGTTTGCTATTGTGTCGAGTATTGACAATAAAGCAGTACGAAACATTTATTTTGACCACAATATGTACAATGCTTCAAGTTTATCCCTGCGATTGAAGAATATTTTTGGTGCGTTAGTGAAAACAAATACAGGGTGAAAATAAAGTCTCTCCCTGATTGCACAATATTATTTCTAAGGATCTATATTACATATCCTACAGCTATGTGGTTTATTACAGATCGTAGCTTAACTCACGAACTTTTTTATGGATACACTTCTGCATGTCTATGTGTGAGCGCGCGCGCGTGTGTGTGCGTGTGTGTGTGTGTGTGTGTGTGTGTGTGTGTGTGTGTGTGTGTGTGTGTCTTTTCTTTTCTACTGAGCCTGCCATTTCGCAACAGTAAGTCGCATCTCCGATGGAGAAATTTCAACCATGGGTAGAGTTTATACAAGATGTCCCATCGCCAAACTTGGGATTATTTATTCGTCAGGTCTTGGATGAAAACTTTCGGGCAGATGGATCGGCAGAGATGGCAACCACGTTCCCCAGTGTGAAGGTGGTTCGAAGAACCATGTGCCAGGCACTTCAGTATGAAATGTAGTGTAGTCATGTAGCTGCAGATGTGGCTTTTTGATGATACTAGGTTAAGCATAATGTGTTCAGTGCACCATTTTCTGTCGTGCAATCTCTTATGGCACGAATACGAGATGATGTAGAGGCGATGACAGAAGAGATGTTGGCAAAGACATGGAAATCGAGCGCCGCCTTGACGGTCTACGGGTCTCAAACGAAGCCGTTAAAGGAATGTATCCATAAAGATCCTTTTGAGCTAACCTACCATTTACAATAAACCGCTTTACGGTGTCTAGGATAGTTCCTTTAGAATAAAATTTTGTAATCGGGACAATACTTAATGGTCACCCTGTATTGGAACATCCATTGGTGTAGTATACATGTAGTCTGTTGGCCAGAACTGGAGGCATACTGAATCAAGTCCAAAATACTTCTTCTTATTAATACACTAAAAGTACTCTGCAATAAGTGTGATCTTCGTAAAAATAAACACTTTAAGAATTGACTTAATCTTAACTGAAATCCATAGCAGCGTTTATTTTCGTTGCAAACCGGTTTTCACTTTACGAGACCATTATAATCCAACGACTACGTCTGCGGCACGAGTGCGGTTGCCTGCGAAGATGGCCTCGTAAAAAGAAAGCCGTGTAACAAGTTACATAAACACCACTAGATCACTTACGGCATAGTTAGCTTCATTCTCTACAGACGAGCGCCGGGAAACAATCAATCGCACTTTCTTCCTCGATTACAGGTTTTAAACGTATAAACACAGACAATTCTGGAGACTTCGTTCTTTAACTGAAGCCTCAACTCATCTGCTTGGCGTTGTGGAACGGTGCTCAGAACTAAATTTCTGTACGTATTGATATCGTCTACCGGATTCTGACAGGAACAAAAATGTTCGATTTCTGCAGCATTCTCTGATTCAGTGTCCAGGTACAGTTCAGCTCACTATCTCAGTACATCTCACCAGCTTTCCAAAGCCAGAGGCTCGTATATGGTGCTTACTGAAATAATATGTCTGGTAGAGAGGATGTGGAGGAAAAAAGACGTAGACACAGTGGAACGACTGTTTCAAGACTGTTCACTTCCCGAAGTTTACATTGTTACGAAAGTTTGTGACAGGTTGAAACTTGCATTGCTTACATGCCCATAATCTTCTCACAGTTTCCACAGCAACTCCTCATAATGTCACCCTTCGATAATGAACGTGTATTATAATAATAATCAAAGTCAGAAATTTAACAACCTTTGCTGGATAAACGACTGCTTTGTGCCTTACAGTGTTAGCTACATGCTTTTATGTTGCTCCTGTATGCTCTCTAATGACACCTTACGTTCGGTTGCCGTCTTGGCTTTTTCTTACATCTTCGAATGCAGCACCTTCCACCCATTCACCTGAAAACAAGTCCTGTCCGCACATTCTCATTAAAATTAGAATTACGTCTTCCACTCCAGTTTCTGTTGTGATGCATTTACTTCTTTTCTTACCTTTCCTAAAGTGTCTCACCGTTACTCCCTGAGAAAAACAGTTTTAGAAAGGTTCCACGAGCCTGTGTCTCACTGCGAATAAGTCCAAACCACTCGTAAATTTTCCGATTCAGACGCTTTAGATGGCTGAATCTGAAATCTCCAATTAGTGTAACAAAATCACTTCACATCGTTTTCTGTTCATCCAGTTGATGCCTTCAATTTGTAGCGTGAGAATCTGAAGTAATCGAGCATGGACATGGACGAGGACGAGGCTTTCTCGTGCATCCTCCTTCAGTTTACATAATAAATACAAACAGCCATTGTAAGACGTGTATATTTCTATTGTCTATTGTCAAACCACAATTCATGAAAGATGTTTATATTTTATTAATAGGATTAAGTAGGAATAATTAATATTTGTCATGTTGGAAATAACTGTGGTAGCAGCGAATGTCTGCACCAGAGTATTGTTGGCAGGAAAGACCGCACATTGATATAATTTTAAGAAGGGCGGGAGAGACCGCATATTGATACATTTCAAGAAAAGAGCGGGAAAGACCGCGCATTGATACATTTTGTAATGGTAGCAGGGATTGTCTGCACCAGAAAGCATTGTTGGCGGGAGAGACCGCACTTTAGCGTTCGTAGGAAGTCAGTCGTAAGCGAGAATGTGGCTGCCAGCCACCAGCTATGATTTACAAGAGATTATGAACGGATGTACAGAGACATCAGCTAACTATTATCATAAGAGGAACTAATAATACTGAATTATTTTTTTTGAGAAACTCAAGGCTACTGAAGGTATGTTTGCGCAATGCTAGTTGTAAGATTATTGTAAAAAGTAAGTCCCATTTAAACGTTTGTAAAATCATTTCATTCAGAATATAATTAATTTTTGCCAGCAATATTGCGTTACTGATTATAATCCATCCCAAAAACCAATCAACGTAAAACTTTGCAAAATTTTATTGTTGTCAAGAAAAAGTTTAACTATGAATTACGTAACTTCAGTCAAATTAATTAAGGAACAAAGTCAGCTTTGCTATTAAAGAATAACGTCAGCTTGGTAATAAATACAGCCACTTATTATGACAACCCACCAGCAGCTAATAGAGTATAGTTAAACAGAGTAAGTATATTTATGTCGCAGTTCGATGTAGCAGTCAGATGGCGATCCAGTAAACAGTAAAAAAGGTAAGGAACAGTTTTGGGTTATTGCAGAAAAAGACTGAGGGCCACGACGACGACACATTCTATATTACGTCGAAATAATCAGAAAATCACTTTTAATAAGCAGTATTTAAATTTGTATGCGGAGATTGAGAAAGAGAATTAATTTCAAAGGGAAGATTTCATTTGTTATTATTAAGCAAAAGATAGAAATCCCAAGGAAGGTTTCATAGGTTATTGTAGAAGGGAGGGTGGCGTAAACAAAAGAGATATAGAGAAGACGGGAAGGTTTCACCATCAGTGTAACACCGAAGATCATTTGTGAGTTTTCTTTTCGATGTGTCGACCATATATTATATTACATTTCCAGGTTTATTTTGAATATTACTCTCTTGGGGTCTTATTTTATTTGTTGAAGTTTATCTGCTGTAGAGCCAAACAGTAAAACGTTAGCAGCAAAAGCCAGAGGATGGACAGATAATCATTTCATGTTTATTCTAGATGTGTCTTCAATTAAAAATGGTTATGCCCTTGTCAGTTTTCAACATCAGTTTCAACAGTGCCAATGAAACCATCTATTTATTACGTTACGTTTGCAGTGTGAGAATGTTCGCCAGTCGTCTAGAAAATAGTTTGTTAAAATAAGCGGGAGTTAAAAGACGTAAAAATAGGAGTTATTATGAGGGCCGATTATTTTTCTTAAGAAGAATTTATTAGCTGGACAGCTACATGTGAACTACTTTCATATACGTAGAAGCCATTAAATGCGACAGTTAGGCCTATTTCCGTACGCCTTGCTTTTCCCGTGCACCGGAAAAGAAATGAGGCCCTTGTAGTCGTCTACAAATATTTAAGAAACCGAAATCGAAAACCTCGACAGAAGGAAAGAGCAGTGTTTGTTAATTAAAATAGCAGAGGAAAGTGGAGGAATAATAAAGCCGAGGCCAGGAGACGAGGCAAGGCGGCGTCGCGCGGCGCTTGTAACGCGTGTGGGGACCGTAATGGTGAAAAAAGGCCACCGCGTCTGGCTGCGTGCCCGAGGCGGGGGTGGCGGTGGTGGGGGAACAGGTGGGCGCGGAGGGTGGGGGTGGGGGGGGGCAGCTGCCGATGGACCTTGAGGCGAGCAGATAGCAGCGCCGCGGCCGTTTCGCTCAGGCGCTCGGCGATCTGGCCGAGGCAGAGCACTCCTGTTCAGATTTTGTCGTAATTCATTTAGCAATCTCCGTTAGACACCATACTGAACTTGACAGAATGGTATCGGTGTTTTGTGGCAGTCCTCGTATCACGTGTATCAAACGAAGACGCTAGCTGGTGACGACACTGTGAAACTTTGTTATACTGTGAGAAGTGGCAGTTTCCTTTGTGATGCCTGCCACGGTAAACACTTTCCTGCGTATAAAGGACACGCTCTGGATAGCAACGTTCATGTTGTTGTCAGGTAGTCAGTCCCCGTGGAGTAGACTTTGGTGTCGAGTGGAGGCTGAAGTCGATGTGTGTTGCTGGTCCCAAGGCCTGACTTCCGAATGCAGTTGCTCCGCTTTGGTTCATACTAAAGAAAGCAGTTTAAAGCATCCGCTAACATTGCAGAAAGTGGGATGTCGCGTTTAAGGAACATTTTTAGTTTTGATTTCTAAATTTTCGTAATTTGCGTCGTTTGACTATTACGATATTCTTGTTTCGAATACCCCGTAAATGCATGAACTCAGGAAAGAAACACATCACTCTTCACCCCTTGTCATTTTTAAAAACTGAATGTAAATTTTGTTTACACCACTAATTTCATGAACGTTGTGTGTAAAGAATGAACTTCATAAACTTACTGTTTATTTCCAAAAGATAACAATTTGCTAATAACAATGTCCACTAATGTAGGAACGTTGAATTTTTTAAATTTCTGTTAATGAATACAAAACTGAAGTGCAATTAGTTTTCAAATTATTTCACATTGAACTTACACGTCCCACTTGATATTTAAAAGTTTTAAAACATAGCAATTCGGACTCATATTGCAGCTCGCGAAATCTGATTATGACTTGCATTGTTTACTGCAAGTTGTATCTAAGTAATGCCAAAAACAGCGTGATTTATTTCAGTATATTCCAGAGGTACACAATTGCATGCAACTGCCGGGTTATCCACTATACCATGGCTATGCCACGTGATTATTAGGAGCCGGCCGGTGGTGGCCGACCGGTTCTAGGCGCTTCAGTCTGGAACCTGCGACCGCTACGGTCGCAGGTTCGAATCTTGCCTCGGGCATGGATGTGTGTGATGTCCTTAGGTTAGTTAGGTTTAAGTAGTTCTAAGTTCTAGGGGACTGATGACCTGAGATGTTAAGTTCCATAGTGCTCAGAGCCATTTTTTTTGATTATTAGGATCGGCATTGGACACTGTTTTTTACACTCGATGAACAGAGACTGTCCTTTAAGATTACATTTATCGAAACAATCAGTGGTTTGATACTTGCTCTGATATTATTTAGTTAAGTATTTGTGTAAGTGTTCTGCTTTGGAGATCCAAATATTGAGATTACGTATAAAGTTTAAGTGCAACGTAATGATCACATGTTGTTGGTCAGATGCGTTGTGTTCATAATGGTCGTGCATAATTTACGCAATTATGCACATAGGTACTTTAAACATGAAGCTTCACATGCAGTACAAGTAATGGTTATATCCAGCCACTAGGGTGCATTAAAGCTCATCTTGTACACAGATTAAGTCTAAAGCTTTCACCGAGAAGCAGAAGTATAAACTCTCTTCCGAAAAGTGAGCTCCATTGAAAAAATGCAGTGAGTATTAGAGCTGAAAAGTTCTGTCAGCTGCATTTCAAAATCAGGCTTATCAACAACGCACGTCTATCTCAGCCTTCGCTCAACATCGAAGTCTTCTCCAAGCGGATTGACTACTTGACAACAATATGAACTTTGGAGTCCAGACTCTCCTTTATACATGTACTCAAATACCGTAAACAAAACTGCCACTTCTCATTATGTAACAACCTTCTAATCGGACGCATAATTCGGAGGTGTAGGAACATTTGGCCATCATGACGTGATTTTACAGTATATTCGCTAAATCACTTTCGGCGAACGTTGGGATGGATGTTTAAATATTTTGTTTTTTTTTCATTGTCCATTCTTTTTGGTCAGATGGGTCAAATGGCTCTGAGCACTATGGGACTTAACATCTCAGGTCATCAGTCGCCTATAACTTAGAACTACTTATACCTAACTAACCTAAGGACATCACACACATCCATGCCCGAGGCAGGATTCGAACCTGCGAACGTAGCGGTCGCGCGGTTCCAGACTGTAGCGCCTAGAACCGCTCGGCCACCCCGGCCGGCTGTCCATTCTTTTGCAAATCTATCTACACGACTAACAAATTAATTCTCTTAGCTGCATCGTTCAGAAAAAAAGGAGTATTTAATAAATCTTAGTACCAAACGACACACTTAGTGGGATTGTAGCTGGAATTTACAGAAGAAAAGGGTTCCAGTTAATGAATATGCTGTCACATTTCAAGTAGGCTTTGGAAATAATTTCATGAAATGTCCAGTGGTACCACCAAGACACCTGAGGGTAACTGTCGATGATTAGGGCTTAACGTCCCGAGGGCAACGAGGCCATTTAAGATGAAGGACTTGATCGGTTTCGACAAGGGCACGGTAACGAAATCAGTTGTCTCTTCCCCTACTATTCGCCTTCAGCGGTCGGCGGGCCTGTCGAACGAGCAAGGGCGCACCGCTTCCCGCAAACGTGAAGTTTACTTTTTACGTTTCTGCTTGATTAGTTAAGGAATTACTTCAGTGAGAACTTCAGCTCCTATATTACCCAACAGTTGCTTTGTCAGCTGTGTTGCAGTACACGTAGAAAGATGAGCTTTGGAGAAAAATGTCGGGGGGGGGGGGGGGGGGGGGGGAGAGAGAGAGAGAGAGAGAGAGAGAGAGAGAGAGAGAGAGAGAGAGAGAGAGAGAGATGTAAACACAGAATATTGTGATCACCGACCTACTATCGATATAATCACGTCCAGGCGATAGCAACGTTATGTTTCTTTTTTTTTTTTTAAATTCTTTATTAAGAAAACCATTATAATTGATACAAGTTAACCCACTTCCTTAGCTCATTAGTGGGTCCTAACCATTATACATTTTTGTTAAATTGTGCAGCTAGTTTTTTAGTTTTATAGTGAGCTACAGTTATTAACAACAATGGGCAATTAATATCTACATCTACTGTTTATACCTAGTTCTATAACTAATTGAATTTGTATATATATTCTCCAGCGTCACATGCGTGCCACTAAGAATATAAACCTACTATGATATGCCTTGTTCTTCGAGCTAACCCTGAAGAACATGCCCCTGGCACTGGGCAGGCCTCGACGTTATAATTCGCTGCAGTACCTATTCTGATTTCCTATATCTAAGTCCTACAAACTAACTTATCCTACGTCATGTCCGGTGTGTGTCATAATCGGTGGTTGATCCCTACTCCCCCTAGTCCTGCACATGGCGGATTCCAACTCGGAAAGAAGTCGGCCAGTCCACGCACAGGCGGCATGGGAATAGGGCTCTTCGTCGAAATCGGTGATTTTTGTCCTTGTTATTTACTGTATCTCTCTTAGATATTCAATTAAAACTTTTCGTGATACCTCGTTTGCCAAGGTGTTAAGAGTCTGAAAAGTTTCCTCTCGTCTGAGCAATTCATACGTGTCATGGTTGGGAAGTCTGTCTCGTAGTGTGTTTGCGACATCATTGAAGAGGGGACATTCGTAAACAACATGCTCGGGTGTACCCTCCGGATCGCCACAGTCACACGCTGGTGTCGCCCTTTTCCCAAATCGACATAAGTACGTCGGGTAGGGTCCATGGCCAGTGAGAAAGTGAATCAGACCTCGTGTGGGCTCGAAGTACTTCATTCCCAGGCGTTCCCTCACATCAGGTAGAAACTGGAAGGTTCGTCGTCCAGCCTCTTCTATCACCCAAGTCTCCTGTCAGAGCTCCTCCCCTCTTTTCCTTATTTCTCTTTTATCCCCCACCCTAATACCCATAGTATCTACAATCTTCTCGTAGTTACCCTTTTTGTCCCAATACCAGGCCGCCTGTTCCCTTATCTTAATGTCCAGAGGGCAAAGCCCCATTATGACTAATAGGGCCCCCCCCCCCCTGGAGATGTTCTGTAGGCACCCACAGCTCTTAGTATCATGCTTCTCTGGACCCTTCTCACTGCCATGGCGGGCACCACCTTCATGAGCCTGTGCGCCCAGACTCCCGAGCCGTAGCCCACAACTGAGGTTAAGATGCTGTTATGGTAAAGTCTAATTAGGTGTGGAGGAAGATGGAATCTAGCTGGAGAGGAATGACTGCTAGTCGGACACACACACGGCGCATGTAGTATCAGTGAGCTCGTGGTCCGTGTGTAGAATAGGGAACGCGGGTGATGAATCTGAGTTTGGGCAAGGACTGAGCACAAGCATTTCGGAAATTGCACAACTAGTAGGGTGTTCGAGAAGTGCTGCGGTAAGTGTCTTCAGCACATGGCACAACCAAGGCGAAACCACTGGGCTGACTGGTAAAACTGGACAGGCGGCGAACAGTGGCGGAACTAACATCAGACATTAATGCTGGCCAGAGTACGTGTGTGTCTGAACACACAGTGGACCGAACAATCCTAATGATGGTCCCCAACACTCGACGACCCATGCATGTGCAATGTTAATACCCCGACATCGGCAACAACAACAGAAATGGGCAAGTGATCATCAGCACTGGACGCTGGTGCAGTGGCTGGGCGTTCCATGGTCTGATGAATCCCGATGCCTTCTTCAGCACGCCGATGGGAGGGCACGAATCTGTCGTCTTCCAGGGGAACAGCTCCTTGAGCCCTGTACTGCGGGACGAAGAAAAGCTGTGGCGGCTCCATTATGCTCTGGGGAACATTCGCGTGGGTCCAGTGGAGCTCGTGCAAGGCAGCATGACGGCGGGTAAGGGGTGTCGTACACTGGTTGCAGACCACGTACACTTCTTAATGACGGTCGTGTTGTTCCACAAGATAATGTGCCATGTCACAGGGCCTGGAATATGACGCAGTTGTTCGAGGTACACATTGGCGAGTTATAATTGATATGCTGCACAACCCCCCCCCCTCCCCCTCATCTCGCCTGATCTGAACTCTATCGAACACACGTGGGTCTGATGGAATGTGGCATCAGAGCTCATCGCCCCCTCCCCGGAATTTACGGGAATTAGGTGACTCGTGTGTGAAGATGTGGTGCCCACTCACTCCAGCAACCTATCACAGTTTCATTTCTTCCATGCCACGACGCCGCTGCTATCCGTGCCAAACGTGGACATACCGGCTGTTTGGTAGGCGGTCTTAATGTTCTTGCTGACCAGTGTATAGCTTTTCTTCGAAATTCGTGACTGTGGAATCAATCAGTCACTGGGGAGCGGTACTGTGACTACGCTTCATGTATAACCCAGCTAATAGACACCTTTGGTGACATTAAAAGGAACGGTGGTAACATTAAGAGTGCAAAGGGAATTTCACTGTTAAATGCAGAGGAGAGAGCAGATAGGTGGAAAGAATACATTGAAAGCCTCTATGAGGGTGAAGATTTGTCTGATGTGATAGAAAAAGAAACAGGAGTCGATTTAGAAGAGATAGGGGATCCAGTATTAGAATCGGAATTTAAAAGAGCTTTGGAGGACTTACGGTCAAATAAGGCAGAAGGGATAGATAACATTCCATCAGAATTTCTAAAATCATTGTGGGAAGCGGCATCAAAACGACTATTCACTTTGGTGTGTAGAATATATGAGTCTGGCGATATACCATCTGACTTTCGGAAAAGCATCATCCACACAATTCCGAAGACGGCAAGAGCTGACAAGTGCGAGAATTATCGCACAATCAGCTTAACAGCTCATGCATCGAAGCTGCTTACAAGAATAATATACAGAAGAATGGAAAAGAAAATTGAGAATGCGCTAGGTGACGATCAGTTTGGCTTTAGGAAAAGTAAAGGGACGAGAGAGGCAATTCTGACGTTACGGTTAGTAATGGAAGCAAGGCTAAAGAAAAATCAAGACACTTTCATAGGATTTGTCGAACTGGAAAAAGCGTTCGACAATAAAAAATGGTGCAAGCTGTTCGAGATTCTGAAAAAAGTAGGGGTAAGCTATAGGGAGAGACGGGTCATATACAATATGTACAACAACCAAGAGGGAATAATAAGAGTGGACGATCAAGAACGAAGTGCTCGTGTTAAGAAGGGTGTAAGACAAGGCTGTAGCCTTTCGCCCCTACTCTTCAATCTGTACATCGAGGAAGCAATGATGGAAATAAAAGAAAGGTTCAGGAGTGGAATTAAAATACAAGGTGAAACAATATCAATGATACGATTCGCTGATGACATTGCTATCCTGAGTGAAAGTGAAGAAGAATTAAATGATCTGCTGAACGGAATGAACAGTCTAATGAGTACACAGTATGGTTTGAAAGTAAATCGGAGAAAGACGAAGTTGATGAGAAGTAGTAGAAATGAGAACAGCGAGAAACTTAACATCAGGATTGATGGTCACGAAGTCAATGAAGTTAAGGAATTCTGCTACCTAGGCAGTAAAATAATCAATAACAGACGGAGCAAGGAGGACACCAAAAGCAGGCTCGCTATGGCAAAAAAGGCATTTCTGGCCAAGAGAAGTCTACTAATATCAAATACCGGCCTTAATTTGAGGAAGAAATTTCTGAGGATGTACGTCTGGAGTACAGCATTGTATGGTAGTGAAACATGGACTGTGGGAAAACCGGAACAGAAGAGAATCGAAGCATTTGAGATGTGATGCTATAGACGAATGTTGAAAATTAGGTGGACTTTTAAGGTAAGGAATGAGGAGGTTCTACGCAGAATCGGAAAGGAAAGGAATATGTGGAAAACACTGATAAGGAGAAGGGACAGGATGATAGGACGTCTGCTAAGACATGAGGGAATGACTTCCATGGTACTAGAGGGGGCTGTAGAGGGCAAAAACTGTAGAGGAAGACAGAGATTGGAATACGTCAAGCAAATAATTGAGGACGTAGGTTGTAAGTGCTACTCTGAGATGAAGAGGTTAGCACAGGAAAGGAATTCGCCGCATCAAACCAGTAGACTGATGAAAAAAAAAAAAAAAGACATATAGAAGACAACTAAGTTTTTTTTGATTGCTTTTCAACGTGTCTCACTTCTTAGTCCTCTCTGTACATTTCCAATATTTATGAGGGCATGTTGTGTGAATGAGTTGGGTGTAGAAAGGTGAAGGGCTGTTTAGATGGATTGTAAATAGATGCAGCAGGCTTCTCAAGAAAGAAACTAGGGAAGCTAATCAAAGAGACTGCTTGAGGCATTTTGGAAAGATCGGTTCTGAGGAGTGTAGAGGGCAGATCGAACAACGGCCGCTGTGGCCGGTCGGTAGCGTGGCGGGCAGAGGTAGCCGGGACGTGCTGGGCAGAGGACGCGGTGCGGAGACGCTTGTTAAGTTGGCTGTTTAGGTTTTTGTGTTGGTAACGCCACGTAGCGCTCTGTATGAAAATCACTGACTGTGGTGTGTGCAGTCTGTGGCTGGTTTGCATTGTTGGAATATTTGCTATTGTAGTGTTGGGCAGTTGGATGGGCACAGCGCTTAGCGTTGTGCAGTTGGAGGTGAGCCGCCAGCAGTGGTGGATGTGGGGAGAGAGATGGCGGAGTTTTGAGATGTTAATATGAGCGGACGAGCTGGACGTGTGTCCGTCAGAAAAAGGAAATTTGTAAGACTGGATGTAATGAACTGATTTTTATTTATATATTTACCTTGATAGTGTTCAAAACTCATAATATATATATATATATATATATATATATATATATATATATATATATATATATATATATATATTTTATGAGTTTTGAACACTATCAAGGTAAATACATTGTTTGTTCTCTAACAAAATCTTTCAGTTGCTAACTATGCCTATCAGTAGTTAGTGCCTTCAGTAGTTAGAATCTTTTATTCAGCTGGAAGTATTGGCGCGCGCTGTGTTGCAGTAGTTCGAGCAACGAAGATTTTTGTGAGGTAAGTGATTCATGAAAGGTATAGGTTATTGTTAGTCAGGGCCATTCTTTCGTGGGGATTATTGAAAGTCAGATTGCGTTACGCGAAAAATATTCTGTGTCAGTTTAGTGTTGATCACAATAAGTAAAGAGAGAAATGTCTGAGTACGTTCAGTTTTGCTCCGTCTGGAAGGTGGTGAGATGTGAAACGCAGCACATCTTAGTAAATACAGTTCGCGAACCATCTTCCCCTCTTTGGCTCGTCTCACGAGCGTACTTGAAAATCATGTGCTCAAGCTTCCCAGCTCTGTGCGGTCGCGCATGTGCATTAATTTATGTAGAAGCGCCGTTTCGCGTAGTACTTCGCGGTGTGCTTCAGCGTACGACGCATGTAGGGATTGTGCCCTGGTGTGTGATAATGAATTCCCCTTAGCCTCCCTGTAGAGTGACCATAATACGAGACCAATTAGCTATTTCAGTAATTATCAGCACCGATAACAGTATGGACCAGTGTGTGATTCTAAATTATGTTCAATTATAGCATCTAAGTTTGTAATAAAATTGCAGTCAGCTACAACAAACAGAATTGGAATTTTCAGATAGTTACCTCTCGTTTCACGAAGCTCAAATCCATAACTGTAAGAGTAAGAACCCCCTTAATACCTTAGTAAATAATTCCAATTCAACCATCATTCCCCCCTTTTGATAACCCAGTAGGGATATGAACGTAGGCCTGGAAAAATGCTAGCGGTTACCGCTCCCGTTGCTGAGTGCGTTGATTTTGTGTGTGTCTTGTTATCCGTTGCGTGCACTAGTGCTTTATCAATAATTAACAACCTGGGTCGTACTCATAGTAAACATTATCACGCACATTCAACCATAGCATCCAGTAGGGGAGATAAGAGCACCAAACAACCAAGCAGGCAAGCAGCACAGGCCAGCAACGCAAACAAGAAAGACGCTTACCGCGCAACTGCGGTCTCCACTACATCACTGTCGTGGATCGTAAAAGTATAGGAGTGCGTCCTTCCAGAAGGGCAATGTATACGCACGCATTTCTCGCGTTACGCTACGTGCTCAGCAACGTGTTCAACATCTTCACACAGCACGATCACCAAACCCTTCGAGCGTGTGAAAAAACAGATGAAACCTTTCGTCGTTTTTCGGAATGTATTACCGATATCACGACACCGGGCTGTGCTTTGAAGTACTTCATTGAGCTCAGCCAGTTTCGGCCACGGCCTGTTTTCATGTGCATCTAAAAACGTAACAAGACGCCATAATGAAGAAAAATGTTACGACCCTAAAAAGCGTGCAGCTACACCGGATGTAGTGATTACACAAACATAAAAAAGCGGTCTAATAGTGTGGTAATGCCATTGTTCTCGCAACCACTGTCATTTCGTACCCCTTATGTTTTAGATAAAGTGCTTGACGACCATACTATGCACAATTACCCATGGCACGCGATTTTTATGTGACTGGAGGAGGATTGTCTATCCAGATCTGTTACAGGTAATTACTATATCTGCATAATCACAACATCCGGTGTAGTTGCACGGCTTTGATATTGCAGCTTTATTTTGGTCATGGCGTCTTGTTATGTTTTTATATGCACTTGAAAATGACCATTACCGAAACTAATATTGCTCAATAAAACCGGCCGATAGAATTATCTCTTTCCTAATAATCGAGGATGTGGTGCCCACCCAGAAGGAAATAACCAACAACACTGTTTGACCAAATGCGCCTGAAAGGAGTATCGCGAACACTGTCGTACAACATGGTATCGAAACCCTCCAAAACTACTAGGTTACAGTACAGCTAGAGAAGCTATACAAGTATGCTGAATCTACTTCCCAAGATAATCTGTCCGTATGGTCCCCTGATTGTGGCCACAAATATGATACTAACAAGGGAACCTCCCTATCGCACCCCCTTCAGATTTAGTTGTAAGTTGGGACAGTGGATAGGCCTTGAAAAACTGAACACAGATCAATCGAGAAAACAGGAAGTAGTTGTGTGGAACTATGAAGAAAATAAGCAAAATATACAAACTGAGTAGTCCATGCACAAGATAAGCAACATCAAGGATGCTCTCAGCTCAGGAGCGCCGTGGTCCCGTGGTTAGCGTGAGCAGCTGCCGAATGAGAGCTCCTTGGTTCAAGTCTTCCCTCGAGTGAAAAGTTTATTTTCGCAAAGTTATGATCTGTCCGTTCGTTCATTGACGTCTCTGTTCACTGTAATAAGTTTAGTGTCTGTGTTTTGCGACCGCACCGCAAAACCGTGCGATTAGTAGACGAAAGGACGTGCCTCTCCAATGGGAACCTAAAACATTTGATCGCAAGGTCATAGGTCAACCCATTCCTCCACAGGAAAACACGTCTGATATATTCTATACGACACAGGTGACGGCATGTGCGTCACATGACAGGAATATGTTGTCAACCGACTTAACTTGTACACTTGGCGAATGGGTAAAAAGATTCTTCTACCTTGCCCGATTTAGGTTTTCTTGTGGATGTGATAATCACTCCCAAAAAGTGATGAAAACATAAGAGTTTGTCACATAACTGCAACAAATGAATGCAACAGTTTCACAGTCGCACAGTTTTCCCTGTGCTCTGCCTTTGTTTTGATGTTTGTTTAGGTGTAGCGTCCCCATACTACGGCGCAGTTACCTCGCATCGGACGAAAGGACAGATAATAACTGTCTGAAAATAAAAAAATGAAACTTTTCACTCGAGGGAAGATTTGAACAAAGGACTTTTCGTTCGGCAGCTGCTCACGCTAACCACGGGACCACCGCGCTCCTGAGCGCAGTCTATCTTTGATGTTGCCTATCTTCTGCATGGACTTCTCAGTTTGTATATTTTGCATATTTTTTCATAGTTCCTCACAACTTCTTCCTCTTTTCTCGATTGATCTGTGTTCAGTTTTTCAAGGCCTATCCACTGTGCCAACTTATAACTAAATCTGAGGGGGTGCGATGGGGAGGTTCCCTTGTAACATCCTGTGTAAAAAGTGAATAAAGTGTTGATCGTTTCCAGTTTCCACTGGGCTCTTATTACGCGTTCTGTCAGCGTATCTCAATCAAGTATTGTTCCAACAGCCGATCAAAAGCCAAGTTCCGGGACAAAACAACGGCTGGAGCATCACGGAGCGCCATTACAAATGATCTCCAGCAGAACAGGCGCGCAACGCTAGATACGTCTCACGGCGATTGCTCCAGTTAGTCTCAGGGTCGCCGGAGCCGCCGAGATGGAACTAACGATAATTACAAGAGATTACAGACTTCTTGTTGGACAGTAGCCGGAGAAACCGCCGGAAATTATGATGCAATAAACGTTTATGCCTGAATTGCATTTTCATGAAATAATGCATCGACGGGAGTCGTTGCCATCCAGCGACGGAGGCGCATAACGAATGCGAAGGGCACATAGGATCAACAACCTTTGGCGTCTAGTTCTGGAACCTGTAATTACGTGACGGTGTTATAGCGTAGCTACGGATACGCGATGTTGCCACCTGGAAGTCACAAATCGCGTTCTGCGAAAGTCACTCGGCGAAAAAGAAAAGTAAGAAGAGGCAATGGCGAGATGTGACACTACCAACAAGGAACCGGAGAATACACACATAGGACTGGCACATAAATTTTTTCTGAGCAAGTTCGACAGCGTTTTCTATTCGGTCCAAGGTTTTTATAATAATACATGAACAGTGTTAAAGAAATGTTATTACGCCACATGTACCAAAGCATCGTTCGTGATAGAGCGGCAGATGCTAACATTAAAAGTTTTTGAAATGAGACGAAAAAGCGTTTAATCGAAGCTTTCATTCGGAGTAAAGCAACATAGGGTCTAGAGCTGGGGCATTCTAGATGATGTGCTATGAAGAGCACAGTAAATAAACCATTTACATCAAATGACAGTAGGGGACAAAATGTAGACAAACAGTACAATTACGCCAGCCGGTGTGGCCGAGCGGTTCTAGGCGCTACCGTCTGGAATCGCGCGACCGTTACGGCCGTAGGTTCGAAGCCTGCCTCGGGCATGGATGTGTGTTATGTCCTTACGTTAGTTAGGTTTAAGTAGTTCTAAGTTCTAGGGGACTGATGACCTCAGACGTTAAGTCCCATAGTGCACAGAGCCATTTGAACCATTTAGTACAATTACTAAGACATTCAACAAGATACATCAGTTTGTTAGAAGGAAAAGGATGACTAAGTCGTTTTGCAGACTCAATAAAACAGGAAGGCATTTACGCAAAAGGAGTTGGCCCCATAAAGACTAAATCTGATAAACACACGATGCTATCCACCAACCCAGTGGATGAGGAGACCAAGAACGAAGAAGTGTTAATTTCGCTTTAATGAGAACTGTATGCTACTGACTGTAATAAATACATAATGTAGCAAAAAGAGTAACTTCAACAATCATTTTCAGTATTTATCAACGTTCTTGTAGGTTGAATTTTACCAACCATCTACTTTGTAACTGGTATTTTCACGATGACCTTTCAACATGAAGGTTTTCGTTCGGTTAACTGTAAATTTCATTGTGAAGAATTTAGCTGAAGTACTACTACAACAAGCGATAATGAAAGATGAAAGTGCAATAGCTAGTCTATAATTTCTGCGCCTTAAGAACACAGTAATTCTGTTGTCCATCGTGGTTGTATTACAAAGCACTTTCTCTCTCTTCTCAGCGGTCACAGGCCCTGAAGACCACGCGCTGCATCAACGATCTGCTTCCACCGCCTTCTACATCTCGCAGCCTCTCTCCACCCTGCGGAAATTCCTAACGCTGCGATGTCCTTCTCTACGTCATCTTTCCACCTTGTACGCGGTCGGCTCAATGGTCTTGTTGCCTGGAGAGTTCTTTCAAATGCTTTCTTGGTGATTCTGTTGTTTTTCATTCGAGCCACGTGTCCAGCACATTGCAGTCTCCTAATCTTAATTTCAGGATGATAGTGGGTTGCTTCATTAACTGATAAATTTCATTATTCTTTCGAATTCTCCATACAAGCACACGTCTCCATACAAAGCACACCATTGTAAATAAAGCATTGCCACTATAAAAACACCTAGTTTGCAGCACAATATTTGGCGGTTTATGTGTTTATCTTAAAAAAAGAAAAAGGGAATTGCATGTTAAGGAAAAATACCTGAACGTGTATGTTTTTATGATGAAGTTAGACTATTCATCTTTAGTACAGACAAATATCAAAATCTAATGGAGGAATTAAATTTGAAAGTAGGCCTGTAAGTGCTTTAATAAGATTCAAGTAATTTATAATCAGTACCTCCAAAAGAACAGTGTGCAAAATCACAATGGACACCTGGAACCAGTTGAGAAGTTTTTGTATTTAAATAACTACGCAACAGTGGTCTACAATACATTAACAAAATTAATAGGGTTTACAAAATCAACCTTTTGTGATAACGATTTCAATGAAAATTAAATGGCGATCGGCATGACATTAGACAAGTAAATGGATGGTGGTGGACAGACGACATTACAAAACATACAGGTGCATCACAGATAACTGAAATCTGGAGAAAGCGTCCATTCAACAGTGAGTGTTAAATCGATGCTGATAATGATGGTTATGCCCATTTGAAGAGGTAGCGGCCGGTTTCCTTCCCCAGTCTGATTTCGAGTTTCTCACAGTTGTGGGGAGATGGAAGGCGTTGATGTATCTGCGGAACCCAGGATACTTTCACATTCACTATCTTCGCCAAACCGCAACCAACCTGTCTCACTCCAACCAAATCTAAACCTCAAGCTAAGCTACACATCTGACTGTCACCACAACCAGACTTTTTTTCACATTCCATTCGGCAACCCACAGGCTACCTGTGAAATGGGAAGCCCCTTATTACAAAAAGAGCCCCAGCTCTGTAGAAATGTCATTCTGCACAAATGTTACAACTTCTTCAGCCTGTCTGTCGTCTCTAATGATTTCTACGTTGACGGAACTTTGAATCTTAACCTTGCCTCCTTCCTTCTTTCTCTCAAGTGAAAGCGAGGATTACCCTCATGTGTGTAAATGAAGAAATGCTTTACAAAAGTTAGCAAACGAATTATGAAACACCTGTTCACAAAATTAAGATACAAGCAGTCATCTGAAACAGTTAACGACAGCAGAACAGTTCAATATTTTGAAAAAATCGGTCCTCGGCTATATCTTGCACAGCAGTCGCTATCGAGTCAATGATAACATTTTAGTAAGTATTGCTGTTTCTACACTCTTTCATGGAGCAGAATTTGAATTCTGATGGAAAAATGAAGAAGCCTTACAGCAGAAATGATGGTTTTTACGCTTGTCTTTCGAATACATAAGAGCTGATCGTATCCGAAATGAAGATGTAAGATTCTGATATACGAGCCATTTACAGCTAATAGGATTTCTCGCTTCTCAGGCTCCATAGTTTACTGCCTTTCTAATCCCGTCTGGAAAATTCCTGGAGCCCATAGCTTCCGTTAGATCTATCACCCATCTTACGCACGGGCGTCGATTGCTTTTGACGTCTGAAGTCCACCTCCCTACCTTCTTTGGCCGTCGATAATCATTCATTCGTTCTAAATGGGCATACCATAGTAATCGCCTCCTTTCAGTCTCTTACGTTGCGTTATCTCCCACTTCCATCAGCTTTTCTAATTTCTTCATTTTAGATAGGATCTTGATACTCATCCTTCGAACTGAAAACCACAGCAACAAAAACAGAAAAAGACCACATAATAGATGGAAACAGAATTTTTATAAACCCTTGAAGACGGAACAGTCGACTGATCTTTTATGTTAATGATGATAACGGTAACGTTTAATGCAGAAACAGCAACGTAAGTATGGAAAAGTTTCTGCATTAAGTGTACAAACAACCATCGAGGATGAGCTGAAAGAACTCGATACCATACTTGCTGTCCATCTGAATTATAGGGAAATTGGTGAATGATCCCGTTTTGTGTTATCCATTTTCATTCTAAAACTATTATGTTTCACAGTCAATTACGAAAAAATTATTCAGCTACTCAGTTGGTTTATAGTACCCCAGACTGGATAAACCGATGATAGTTAGTTGCATTTTCCATGCTCATTTGAATGATTCTTTTATCGATATGATTTCGAACGAGTCAGTTTACAGGTATGTATATACGATTAGTGTTAACATTAGTGAACATATAGACTGGTTATAATTAAACTTTCGCTACTTTAGAGGGACCCAATGACAATCGTGTGATCATAGGGCAATGAAGCTTTGTGGAAACACTTGTAAGAACTTGCAAAAGAGACATAACGAATCAACCATTGAAAGAAACTATTCCACAAGACTGATTCATTTGCTTACAGAACTAGCAATTGTACGAAGAGCAAAAGTAAGTGAACTTATTCGTTTCAGTAGTTCGGTGATACTCTTCTTCCAGTTCAAGTTTCCATCAACATGCACACCCAGAAGTTTAGAGAATTCTGTCTTGTTTACTGAACCTACTTAACACCATTCACGTACTACATCGATATTGTTAGTTTGACATTATTTATTGTACAAAACTGAATACAGTTTGTTTTCGGAAAATTGAGGAATAGCCCGTTTTCAGAGGTCCACGTAATAATTCTTTGAAAAATATCATTAGCAGCTTCTTCTGTTGCTTTCTCATCGTGTGCAAAAAGTATCAATTGTGCTTGATAGATGGTAAGTGGAAGGTCATTCAAATGTATAAGAAATAGGAGGGGACCCAAAACTAAACCTTGGGGGACTCCCTTCGTGATTTCTTCCCAGTCACTAAATTTGTCTCTGCTTTTAACGTTGTTTGAATTACCGAGCACGACTTGTTGGATTCTAGTGATTAAAATTCTTCTGGGTTGGATTCTGTTTGTTAAATAAGATTCCAACCAGTGATGTGTAAAGCCACCAGTTCCATAAAACTTTATAAGTTTTTCTAAAAGATTAACATGTTCTATGCAATCAAACGTCTTGAAAAGAGCACAAAAATACCAAAGGTCGATATTTCGTTATTGAAGGCTTTTAATCGACAACTGCATCATACTCTGCAAACCACTGTGGAGTACGTGACGGAGGGTACATCAAACTGTACCAGTTATTAGGACTCTTTCCCATTTCATTCACACACGGGATGGGAGAAGAACTACTGCTTAAATGCTTCTTTGAGCACTGTAATTAGTCTAATCTTGTCTTCACGATCACTACGGGATCCGTACATAGGGCATGTAGTGTATTCCTAGATATGTAACTACTAGTTGGCTCTATAAACTTTCTAGATGGGTTTTCGTGGGATAGTTTCTGTCTAGTCAGTTCGGTTCTTTCAGCATCTTCGTGACATTCTCCTGTGGGGCAAACAATTCTGTGACCATTCGTGGTCACCGTGGTGAAAATATATCGTCTATCATGTCCTCTAGCAGAACATTGCTGAAGTCAACACGTTTCCCGTTACCTTTTACCCGAAGAGCTTGCGCTAATTGTAGTCTGTATGGTTTAGAGATCAAACGTCACCTTAACACTCGCCACACAGTCGTATACGGCATTGCCAGTTGTCTTCCTGGGCGGTGAATGGACTTTTGTGGACTGCGCTCAAATGATTACCGAATTTGTTCCACCATGTCATCAGAAGATCAAGGTCGACCTACACTCTCATCTTTGCACAAGCATCCTGTCTCTTCAGATTGGCGATATCGACGTGGAATGTTTTTGGGTGCGGGCGGATCAGTGCCAAAATACCGACGAAAAGCACGCTGTGCCGAAGTCACTGACTCACACTGAGCGGACACCATTTTACTTCTGACCGACTGCAAACTGAGAAGACGCAATGACTGACATCTAACGGCGATTTTCTGAAACTCTATGCCACGCCCATTAAAACAACACACATTTCCTCGGCAGCATGTCTCATGTTTGATAATTATTGCCACACAAAATTACGTCACTCCTTTTGAAACATCTTGTGGCATACTCATCTTCCTGACTACATCTACATGGATACTCTGCAAATCACATTTAAGTGCCTGGCAGAGGGTTCATCGAACCACCTTCACAATTCTCTATTATTCCAATCTCGTATAGCGCACGGAAAGAATGAACACCTGTATCTTTCCGTACGAGCTTTGATTTCCCTTATTTTATCTTGGTAATCGTTTCTCCCTATGTAAGTCGGTGTCAACAAAATATTTTCTCATTCGGAGGAGAAAGTTGGTGATTGAAATTTGGTGAGAAGATTCCGTCGCAACGAAAAACGCCTTTATTTTAATGATGTCCAGCCCAAATCCTGTATCATTTCTGTGACAATCTCTCCCATATTTCGCGATAATACAAAACGTGCTGCCATTCTTTGAACTTTTTCGATGTACTCTGTCAGTCCTGTCTGGTAAGGATCCCACACCGCGCAGCAGTATTCTAAAAGAGGACGGACAAGCGTAGTTTAGGCATAGTAGGTCTGTTACATTTTATAAGTGTCCTGCCAGCAAAACGCAGTCTTTGGTTAGCCTTCCCCACAACATTTTCTACGTGTTCTTTCCAATTTAAGTTGTTCGTTATTGTAATACCTAGGTATTTAGTTGAATTTACGGCTTTTAGATTAGATTGATTTATCGTGTAACCGAAATTTAACGAGTTCCTTTTAGCACTCATGTGGATGATGTCACACTTTCGTTATTTAGGGTCAACTGCCACTTTTCACACCATTCAGATATTTTTTTTCTAAATCGTTTTGCAGTTTGTTTTGATCTCCTGCTGACTTTATTAGTCGATAAACGACAGCGTCATCTGCAAACAACCAAAGACGGCTGCTCAGATTGTCTCCCAAATCGTTTATATAGATAAGGAACAGCAAAGGGCCTATAACACTACCTTGGGGAACGCCAGAAATCACTTCTATTTTACTCGATGACTTTCCATCAGTTACTACGAACTGTGACCTCTCTGACAGGAAATCACAAATCCAGTCACATAACTGAGGCGATATTCCATAAGCACGCAATTTCACTACGAGCCCTTGTGTGGTACAGTGTCAAAAGCCTTCCGGAAATCCAGGAATGCGGAATCGATCTGAAATCCCTTGTCAATTGCACTCAACACTTCATGTGAACAAAGAGGTAGTTGTGTTTCACAGGAACGATGTTTTCTAAACCCATGTTGACTTACTACCTTGATCCATGGTTTCCAGAACGTTATTTGGGAAAAGTGTGAGTTGGGTCTCTAGCCGGGTGATTTCGTTGAAATGATACGGCGTTCTGAGGATCATCACTCTCATCATGATCATCGTTTGGTGAGTGAACGTATAAGTAGCATTCTCAGAGCGGCAATTGGAGAGAGACGCAGCTGGTGCCTGGTATGCGAGAGGTGAGTGTGGAGAGGAGTCTTGGCGAGAGGCGGGTGAAGGGAGGAGGCAGGGTCGCGGCAGACGCTGCTGACGTCATGCAACGGTGCCAGCGTGTTGTTGACGCCGAGGCAGCGGTGCAGGTGGAGGCGCGCCGCGGGCTGCCCGGCTGGACTGCGAGAGCGGCCGTCAATGGCGGACCCAGACCGGTCTCCAGTGGCCGCTCAAGATCGCCGCCGCTGGACGCCGCTCCGTCAGCTGGAGCTGGCTGGCCGGCGCTCGTTGCTTTCTTTGGGACGGGGAGCCCCGGCTGGCCGGGAAACCCAACCAGTGGAGTGGGCCGGGCCGCGACCAGTCGGTGAGCTTTGGTGCGGGCGGCGGCGGCGGGTCAGTGGTCGGCCTTGCCGGCGTCCTTCCGCCCGCGACAGCGGCTGCGGCGGCCGCCGCTACCGACTCGCCTCGCTTCTTCCCGCTTTCTTTTTGTCTTCCCCCGAAGACCGCAAACGTCACAAAGCCACTCGACGTCACGCCGCCGAGCTGGTCAGAGCGACAGACAAGGTGAAGGGCGCGTCCTTCGTGCGGTGCGCTGTATGCAAACTGGACTCCTCCCGGAGTCGTGCGACGACTCGCCTCGCTGCGGGACACTCCGCCCGAAGCACCGCTACCTCTGGCTCTCCACTCTTCGAGCCAGCGCACGGATTGTAGCGAAGGACGAGGTATCAGTCTCTACGGAGGCTGTATGTTACACTACGCTGTGGGTGTGGGTCTTCAGACTGAGGACTGTTTAACGGTCCTCGCATCTCGGCCGTACATACTCTTTTTATAATTTTTCTCTTTACAATAATAATGTAAGGTTGATGGCGTAAGGATGTTTGTTGGGTGATGGAATTAAGGCTAGCCGGCCATGGTGGCCGAGCGGTTCTAGGCGCTTCAAAAAAAAAAAAAATGTTAAAATGGCTCTGAGCACTATGGGACTTAACATGTGAGGTCCTCAGTCCCCTAGAAGTTAGAACTACTTAAGCCTAACTAACCTAAGGACACCACACACATCCATGCCCGAGGCAGGATCCGAACCTGCGACCGTAGCAGTCGCGCGGTTCCAGACTGTAGCGCCCAGAACCGCTCAGCCACTCCGGCCGGCCTAGGCGCTTCAGTCTGGAACCACGCGACCGCCACGGTCGCAGGTTCGAATCCTGCCTCGGGCATGGATGTGTGTGGTGTCCCCAGGTTAGTTAGGCTTAAATAGTTCTAGGGGACTGAGGACCTGAGATGTTAAGTCCCTTAGTGCTCAGAGCCATTTGAACCATTTTGAATTAGGGCTACAAGTGGCTAAAAAACATTTCAGTAATTACTTGAAAAATTGAGAAATGAGCCACCACGCAGTATTTCAACCCGCGAGAGGACAGAGTACTTGGTCGGAGGTGATGTGAGCCGTGGCGGCGACGGAAGAATGACTCCGGCAGCACAGAGCTTGCAGATGATGTCTTCGAGAACAACGAAGACATGAATTATTTTGTAAAGCACCAGTTGCTGAATTGTATCCATGTCTGGCTGATATAATACTTTCAGTTGCGCCAGACGGAATATTGATTGAATCTGAGAGTAATCAGATTAACTGGAGAAAAAATAGGTCGACCCAGTTAGATCTTATGAGGAGTCGTGAATGTAGGGTGCTTTCCGGAATATAGTGAGGATCTGTTTGTTCAGCACTCACTGGTTTCGTTTTACGTACTTGAGTGAAGGGATGGTGATTTAATTATGAAGTCGTAGAATAACTATAATTTAAAAGCGTTTGTTGTAGAAGTGACAATTATTCTTTGATTGTGCTGTTTGTTCTCTGAAATGGTTACCCACCTAGTGCGATCTGAGAGCTGGAGGTTGCACGTATATAAGTAAAACCCAATCTTTCAGGCTATTGAATACGAAATGCGCCACAACTGATTTGATGATCTTCACAGTACTCTTTCCTGTATAAATCTTTTCATTACTGCAAACAACATCCACTTAAACCTGCTCACTTTGTAAAAGACTTGGTTTCCCTGACGAGTTTTATCACACCCCCCCCCCCCCTCTCCAGCCACCCGCACACACACAAGTCTCTCAACTACTCAGTCAACTAGTCCTTACGTAAGTCCTCAGGCTTTCGTCA